>NW_024040374.1:17606265-18281265 GCF_014851395.1 Micropterus salmoides | reverse complement strand
GCGTTTGTGAACTTACATTTGAAAAGAACTTCCTTTTAGCGATCAACAGTAGGTGCTATACTACATTATTCACATATCTTAAATATCCAAGTTTGTTGTTCTATGTGTTGTTTAAAGAAAAAAAATACTTCGATGTTGGCATTGAATTGAGCTGCTGTTCTTTGTTTAATATTTGTTTATTGTTGGCCCAAAAATCTGGTGATACTATTTCTTTGCTGAGTAACCAGATAAATGAACTTGGGCCTTGTAAGAATCACTGAACAAATTTTTTATTTATTTATTTTTTGTTTGGCTTGCTGACTTTTAGGTTACTTGCTGAGCGTGAAACGTTTGTCAAAACTAAATGATGATTAGCTAGTTCCGTTAGTCTAGATATTTGTTTCCTTAAAAAGGATCTATGACAACTGTGTCTTCATTTGCTGTGTACAAATAGATGATATATATATACATATATAGTCTACATTTGTTTTACAATATCTACTGTACTATATGAGTTGTCACTGTTCTTTTGTTTGAGCTTGTCTTTTTCATATGACAACTTATTATGAAGTGGTGGTTCAGTTACTTAGAAAAACTTGTGAGGAAACTGTTCAATTGTTGTCATGTTGCTTGTGGAGAAAAAAAAAAGATTTGGATTAACTTTCAGTTACCTACCGCGGCAAAAGAGACCGAACAAAAGCTTAGACTATAACTGTATTTGTTTATTTACTTATCTATTTTTAAACTATTTATTTTTCTATTTATTTGTATTTATTATATATTTATGAATTAATTAATTTATCTGTGTATTTATGTATTTATTTGTTTCATTGTCTGTGTATTTGCGTGATTCTGGTACAGGGAGGGGGCGTTTCTGAGCAAAAGGGAACAAAGCGACTTGTGGAGAGGCTCTTCCAGTAGTCCACTGCACTGAGAGAACTTTTAGTACGTTTGTGCTTTGTACCAATATATCAAAATTACAATATAAAAAAATCTAAAAGTCAAGAAAACTGAAAAAAATGTCTGGAGGGTTGGGGGACGCTCTTCCCTTATTACTAGAAACAGTTACTCGCTATGCATAACCTAGTTATTAATAGTTAAATTTGCTATTGCTTTTTTCTTGTCTTGTTAAAATGAAATCTTTAGATCTTTTTCAATAAAGTTTAGTCTTAATAGGATGTTATAAACAGTCGTTCTGGTTCAATATAACCTGTGATAAGTTTGTGTAGTTCTAAAAAGCCACTCCGTCCACACCCTCCCTCCACTTACTACCGCTTTGTGATGAAACCTTATGCAAAAATGTGGGTCTGAAAGCATAGTTTTCAGTTTTCAGTAAAACATTTTATATAACATTCAGCTCTTGGAGGCTTGGGCAGATCAATTTTAAAAGGAGCAAATGCCCATTGTTGTTTGAGGGTCATTCATTGCACTGGACTAAATCGGTCAAAATCACTTAAGAGTCAAAACTTATTTTTAAAAATATTCATCATGTTTTCAAATGACATACCAACAAATCTTTAAAAATGAGAAATTGTTACCATTGCACACCAACTGTTATTTACAGCAGTTGTTGCTATACTATAAGAAGTACTCTGGAGGTATGAAAAGGGATTGTACCGATTCTATATTTTATATACTCTAATATGATATATATATATATTTTGAAAGGTGAAAGGTAAGGGAATGGTTCCAGAAGTATAAATATACGGAATTGGATTTTTTTTTGTTTGTTGTTAAGACTTGAAAACATGAAGGAGGTGTGTGGAGAGCATTTTGAACACTCAGACGCATGCTCGCATAAGTACATCCTTCTCTCTCACACCTCAGTCATCTGACAGGCCGGGTCATCTTATATCATCATTATTATCCAGTCATCATCTGCACCATCCAATCGCATAGTTTTCTAACGTCATAACGGCAACAAACCAACCAACCCACCCAGCAACCAACCAGACCCCTTCATGCTCCCCGCCGCCGTCGGGAGCTTGAATTATGCAACGACCCCAGTAGAATGTTGTTCTGATGTGTGAACTAATTTCCTACACTGTATGACTTTTGAACTCTTACGATGCGTGCCTGCGTTCCGCCTAGACCCTGTGTGCACATGTGTGTGTGTGTGTGTGTGAGCGCGCATGTGTGCATGTTTGTATGCATGTTCCTTTACGTAATTGTGTGTGTGTTGTGCGTTTGTCCTCATATGTTTGTTAGCGTGGCGTACATCCAAGTGTGCGTATCTACAGTATATACCTATGTTAAGTGTTTGTGATTCTGTGTGTGTGTGTGATTGTGCATTTGGGTCTGTTTAGTGCACATATATACAAGCGTATATGTGTGTCTCCCTGAGTGCATGTGCGCGCGTGCGTGACAGAGATAGCACATGTGGTGTGCGTGTGAAAGTGTGTGCATGTCAGGGTGTTTGAAACATGGGGCTGCGTCACCTCGCTCTATGCCCAACCCCTATGGCTCACACCATCCCCTGTAGCGCCTTATAGTGGCAGCCTGCCAGTAGGAACAACGCAGCCAGTAGTGGAGGAGGGAAGGTGAACAGAGGAACTAGGCTCTTCTTGTCAGTTTTCATTTTCCTCCTGAGACGTGTTTGTTTACTATCTGAAAAATCTATAAACGAAATCTTTAAAGACAAAAAAGACGAAAAAATGTTCACGGGGCCCCATGACCGCGGCTCTCTCTACTCTCTCCTGCTTATGTTATTACTTAACAATTATCAATGATGATTATTATGATTATTATTGCTATTATTCTTAGTATTCTTATTCTTATTATTAATCCAATTACTGCGATGAATGACTTCATGTTATCCTTGCTAGTTTAGGTCATTTCTGAAACTGGAAACAAAATAAAAATCTTGCTGTAAATGTTTGTTTTTTCTTTTTCATAAAACTGTTGTGTTTGAATTATTTGTACTTTTGAATGTTGGGACAATAAAATGAGGTGTTAAGAGCTTGGATGTTTCTTGTTGTGATGGATGAAGCGTTCAAATATTTCACATTCTTTACAGTTTTGGACAAAGCACAACACACCATAAGGGATATCTTCCTGATACCCCTTCTGCTTTGTTTTCGGTTAAATTTAATAAGGGAAATCAGTAAAGTATAAAGGACAATTCAATTCATTTATGTACTTAATGAAAAGTGCACCTGATATCTTGCATGTTCAGTGTGGACTGTAGAACTGTAATTTGACAAAAATTGAAATTATGTTCATTTTAAGTGATTAGTCAACTAGGAAGACATCAAAGTGAAAGAAATTGTATTAATTTCATTTGAGTCATTGATAAAATCAAAAAACACTTACATTTGATAGTTCGGGTTCTTCATATGTGTCTATTTACTATTTATTTTTGTTGTCGAGTTTTGGACAAAGAAAGCAATTAGAATAAATTACTGGATGTTTTTCTGACATTTTATAAAGAAAAACAATGAATTAATCCAAAAAATTATCAACAGATTAGTCAAATAAATCAGATTAGATCAATAATAGTTGCATTCGTAGTATTCTGTTCCTGTGTCTGTCTCTCAAGGCAAGATTTCAAATTAGTAATACAACACGATAGATCAGTAAATCACAGATTTAATCTGCGTTCACTGTGACCTTTCAGCTACTGAGGGACAGTCACGACTATGAGGCAGTAACACCGCAGACATAAAACGCAGTGCTGATCTCAGTCAGCCCTCTAAGGTGCTGCTGTAGGACGGCACAGAGGAATCGGGTGCAGACACATCAGTGAGATAACACTGCCCCCTGTATCTTCGCCAGAGTATCCAGAGACCTTTGTGGCAATATTCTGCTTCTCACGGAGTAGGAATATCTGTGGTTAATATGTGCTTTTCTCATCTCTGATCTTTCTGCTTCACAATACAAACAGCGTCCATCAGCTCAGAAAACACCTGAAGCAAACGACTAACACTAAGGCCTTAGAAGATAGCGGAATGTCTCTGCAAGCAGCTCATTACTGCTGCACACCACATCTGTTCATGTTCTCAATAATGTCCAGTGAGTCCTGCTGTACGCCTTTATAATCAAAATCACACTTGAGCGGTTGTGGAAGAAATGATGGTTGTTTGACTGTCCAGTCACTCTTGTCTTTCCTCTACAGTTGTTACTTAATGATCCTCCACTCTCATCAAGACCAAAGTCTTGATGAGAGTGTGCTCTCAAGTCCCCTTTGAACAGGGTCCTTGAGGGGTTTAAAGGCACAGCTAGTTCAATAAACAACTGCTGATTTCAACTTTAATGTGAGATGTTATAACAGCTCATCTCTTTTACTCCACTGAGGCCCAGACGTGGATAAAACAAAACGTAGCATGAAAATCGCTTAAAATATCGAATGCAAACAAGATGTTTCAATTCCAAAGGAAGTGAAAGTGCTCTCGTTACAGGGAGTTGTTGGGATTAATATGGCTCAGTTCTCACCATATTCTGTCACCAGGTGCAACCATATGATACAGCCTCTCAGTTTCTATATAAACCACTTTTCATCTGCCTGGGTGAGAGCTGATCACACTCACTCCATGGTGTGAATGTCAGCATCCTGCTGCGCTGTGATGTAGAAGGCAGTTCTGCCAAATGACAAGCATGAGCCTCACAGTCGGAAGCATATTATTTCATAAGGAGCTACTTGTCTTTGACAAATCTTCCGTAGTCAAATCTGTGCAGTCGGGGAGCTGGTTGTTGCCCTCTAGCTCTCCTTGGTACACACTCTGACATTAATGGGATACCTCGCCTCACCCCTTTGTCCACTTTAGAGATTTCACACTACCTAATCAAAAGACTCTCAGCTTCACTGGATGTTATTTATTAACTGGGATGCACTCGTATGAGTGTGCAGTCCACTTCATTTTCTGTTTTGACATTAACACACTGATCAGCCTGATTAAACTGTCTGTTTGTTGATTAAGTTTGTTTTATGTGTGATGTGGCCGTGTATAATGTGCAGCGTTTATTTGAGTTAGTCTTTGAAACCAACTTCTGTTGTAATAAAGAGTATTGTGTTGCAATATCCTCTGATAATTGATGACTGCACTTTAAGAGGCATTTCCTGCCAGCAGTTTAGACATCGAGATTACAGCAGCCTTTTTCTCCTTACATTTTTATTCACTTCCTAATTGTAACAAATGTCACTGTGATAGTGTTATGACGCTACCCGTAATGAAGCCAAGTTTTGGCATCGCATTATTGCTGTCAGCAACTAGAGGGATTTTTTAAAACCCTATCTCAGCTCTAGCCTCAGTACTCTTGATATGTGGTGTCTTGTATTTGAAAAATGAGGTCTCTCCCATGCTGGGATGCTGGAAATAAAACTGAAACTGACTCAGTTTTAAAATAAATCATGTGATTTCTGTGAGCTGCAGCACCTTTAGCTGTTTTAACAGTGAATCTTAAAGTGGGATAGCTGATCTCCAGTAAGGTCAACACCTCAAACATTCGTGTTCAAACTGAAAAAGTAAAACCCCTCATAGATTCATACATCTCCCATACTGTAAGAAACTTTATTTTTCTGTCATTTTATTATGATTTTATATGAATCAGTTGTAAGATGAACAAAACCTGTCCTGTTACAGCCACTAAATGTGATACGCTGTTTTGAACCAACTGACCTCTAGAACTGACCATATACTAAATAACTGCTTTAATTTAATTAGTCATTGTAGCTGACGCTATCCAAAGCGACTTACAATTGCCGTGTATGTCAGAGGTCGCACACGTCTGGAGCAACTAGGGATTAAGGGTCTTGCTCATGGATACATTGGTGGATGTCTCACAGAGGGAATTGAACCCAGGGTCTCTTACACCAAAGGCATGTGTCTTATCCTCTGCATCATCACCATCCTGATAACTGAATGTTATTGTGTAATGAACAGGGATTTCCTCACGTAATTGTTTAGCTGAGGTGCCTTACTCAGATAACCGATCAGATCAGATGACTGATCTTAGAAGGCATCTTGCCTTATGATCAGTTGAAAAGAGTGCCTAAAAAATAACCAAATGTACTACAAATAGTAAAATACTCTGTACCCTCGCTCCACTTCCAGAATGAATGTTTTACTGCATACTTCCGGAGACCGCATACTGCATCCTGCTTTTCATAGTAGTATACTGTATGAAACTGTTAAATCGTATGCTAGGCCAGGCTTAGTTGGTTTCCAGTTTTGGAAAGCTGATGTAAACATGAGGAGGAATATAAATATAATTACTGCTTCTAACATTTTTTTTCTAATTTTATCTTGTGTAAGGAGAACATATGTAACAAACGTAACGTTCTAGCTAGCTGCCTTTGTCCTACTACTCATAACAAAGCCATAACTCTTAAGTTAAGCATGCCAAGCTAACATTTGATATCAAAAAGACATAATGTTAACCATAGAGGACTGTCAATTAGAAAACAACACAACATACATAATTTAAATCTAACGTTGAGTTATATTTTTTGTTATCAGGGACAGAGTAGTTACATTCCTCCTTGTCTACCACTGACACAGGGATATAATTGCGTCAGTGGATGGATGCTGCCATTTCAACAATGACCAGTTGGTGAGACTGCCTGATTAAATTAAGTTTACATTTTTTTAGAAGACCAGTTGAAAACTCCATGGGCACCACTTCCACCACACAAACGCCTTGCAAGGATCGTCACATCCTCCCAGTGGTAGATCATAAGTCACAACTTCAGACTAACAAACTGGCAGATATTTATCTCCCAGTTAAACTTTTTGAACATGAGTTGTGTGAATGGTAATGGCACTGTCAATGCTGGTACTGCCTTAGAGAGCAAGTGACACACAGGAGGGCCTAATATAGCACTAGGTCCCATTCAGGAAGTTTCAGTTCCTGAGGGCTCTGCTTGTAATCTACTCCCCTGTGAAGTCTTTTAATTTCAATGCAACATTTCCAGCACCATGGGATCACACTGTTCTTGCCCAGGGGCAGCATTTTCTTGTACACACATATCTGTTGCCATGTTGTGACGTATGTCATAGCATCACAGCAATGCATGACTCACCAATGTGATGATATATTGAGATGATTAGCTATGTCTGACCAGAGTGGGAACCACATGCAGAATGTACTGAAGCAAACCAATTTGAGAGAAGAATCGGGATTCAAAGGCTCCAATCAACAACACTTGAGGAGATATTCAGGTGTAAATTCTTCTCTATGCAGGCTTCTGCTGTAGGAGCGGCAACAAACTTAAAGCTGGCTGAGAGTGTTTGTGTCCATGCAGAGAAAGCACCCATGCTGTGGTCTATCCTGCTGTAAAGCAAAATAAAAAGATTTAATAAAAAGAGTAATCCCCTTTGACTTTAAATCTGATACATTGTTGTTTAAGTATGTGGAGATCAATAAACAGTGGCTTACAGAAGTGCGCATCCTGACGTGTGAATAGGCTCAATGTTAATTATCATTATGTTGTTTTACTCAGCAGTTATAGTTTATTTGCCTGAAATGAAGACTATACATATGACCCTCTGTTCTTACTGAGTTAATTAGCATTGTTATGTAGTCAATGTGTTGAACGTTAGCCTTGGACGGAAATTTTCACTGTTTACATAATTAATTTAAACATATGATTAATTGTTGGCTGTGGTTAGCTAAGTTTAATATTGCTTTATGAATTAAGTTTTATACTGACTGTTGCATTGTTTACAGTGAGGTAAGGATAAGTAGGTGACAGAGAACTGAAGGCAGCAGCTAAGAAAGAACATCTGTGTAAAGCAGCAACCAATCAACAGCTGTTTCATAATATAGCCACTAAGTACGTTTGTCTATATCCTAAGTTGAAAGTAAGCGTGACAATCTGCATTGAACTATGTTGATCTGGAATTTATTTGTGTCCCTCTCTAACTTCAAGAAGCGCTTGAAAACTTGTCTCTTCAGAGAATACTTTCTCTTATAACACCTCTATCCCCTAACCTCTAACGTGCACTTCCTGTGCTCTTCTTCCTCTTCTATCTCCTTACAGTTCTCTTGTATTAATTGTACTATTTCATTGACTCTTACTTCTTTCCCTAGGTATTTATTTTATTTATGTCATACTTGCTATTTGCGCTTACTCATTGCTGCTCTCACTAGTATCTATTGGCACTTGTAGATCTCTTACTGTATTGATGCTTGTATGTAGTTCATCAAATGTAAGTTGCTTTGGATTAAAGCTTCTGCCAAATCCGTAAATGTAAATGTAATGTAAGAAAATAATTACAGTATGTGTACATAGAATGATTTTGTTCCAGCCAGAGTGAGCTGTGTGTGCGAGACTAAATGAGACAAAGGTAAAATTATAAATATTTATTCTAACCATTTTATAATTTAAAATATCAAGTTGCAGAATGTATACCCATTGAATATTTAAATACTGAACTTGAATACCAATGTAACAAACAAATATTCAAATATTTTAGACCAGCCTTACTTACCTTCCTCATTTGTATGTACAAAATGGCAACTTCAAATTAACTAAGCTGTTTTCTACATTATGCAGCAGAGACAAACAGGACAGGACTTCATCCGTTGATGACTGGACCAGCAGATGGTGTGTAAATAATGTGCGTCCCCTAGTGGGAACATCTAAGTCTGTCTCAGTTTGGTTGGATGCACCAACCCTTCCCCCTCACACAAAGTGACCCTTGCAATGTTAAAGAGTGTTCATTTCCAAGGATTGAGGTGAAATGGTTTGAATTAAAAACAAATGTGTTGCATAGACCCTGATCTATACAATGGCACCATTTACAAAGTAGTAAGCATTCGGTACACAGAAAACATTCTCAGCTGAGTGTTATCTTTTACTCTGGACACATACTATAAAATAAATTAGAGACATTTCACGTCTAGAGTTATTTATCTTGGTTTAATTTGCATGCAGGTAATGCTCTGGCGGTAGTTTTTCACATACCATGTTTTTACTGTTTATTTCAATCTTCTATTGTTTTGTTGTTTTATATACATGATAACACCTGGTAGAGAAATTCTCTTTTCACTCGCTCTTTTCCAAAGGGAAAACAGGGAACAGACTCACAGTCGCAGAACAGCACTCCTGCTGCCTGGAACTGGTGGGGATTCAATGTCTTTCTCAAGGGCACTTCATCTGGTTAGATTCTTGTCATCATGAGGGCATTCTCCAGTCACAGTGTGGTTTCCCACTAAAGCAAACTGCCAGGACAGATACTGGAAGTAGTAATGACATCCTCAGCTCCTTTCTGCACATGTTCTCTCTTTTTACCAGTAACTAGACACTACCAGCTCACTGCAGACCATAGCTGCAGTGGATGGGCTCTCAGGTTTTTGGCCGTGACAAAAGCTCATGTGGGTATGCGGCTGTGATGTTGGCATTCCCACCATCCCCTCAACAGCTTCAGCAGTGAAATTAACAAGCAGTTTTCACAGCTTAGATGTCTATGACTGTTTTCAAATTCCAGATCAGTAATGATGATTGCAGTTTCTGGCAGTGTGCAAATACAGAGGTATTGTTTGTGGGGAGTTGTTGATTGCTCTGGAAAATGCAGTGTTGTTGTTTTTTCTATAACGATGACTGCTGTGATAATGGTGGCGATGGCAGTGGCTGCAAAGATTAGATGACACACTGGCCACTTTTTTGAGGCAAGCGGAGATGGTGACTGGCAAACAGGCTAAAGTTACGCTTGATAGCAGGCTTACTGAGCAGCCTCTTGTGTCTTCTTTACAAGGAGCAAATGTGTAATAAGAAAGAGCTATTACATACAATTTTCCTTATCCATTTTTGTCTGAAGTACCTCTCCAGACCAAATAAATAAATTACATTATAACCATTACTAACTTTTGGGTTGTTTTCACAACTTCAACTGTATGTTGACATATGAACATATAACATTACTCAGGGGGACACTATGTGAACCTCACCTGTTCTTGCCAGCCTGGTAATCTCTGTCAGTGGAGAGAGAGTAGGGAGGTGATTTTTATTCAAGCAACTGCGTCCGTGTGCACATTTGGAGCGTTGGTTGTTCACATCCTCAGAAATTGATGCTATGTGCACAAGATGCAACATGTACATGAATGGTAGGAGCAGTGTAGAGCAGAGCAGTGAGGTGTTAAATATGTCTGTTAAAACACCGGAGACAGCGGATTGGCACAGTGCTTCAGGGTGGATGGGGAGACAGAGTCCGGCCCAGCTACTTTGCAAGGTTTCTGCCTCCTGAACAGTCTGTTGACATCCCTCTCCAGGATGGTAAGAGAGGGGGAGGGGATGAGTTGATGGACTGTGGCCGATCAGTGGTATGGAGGGTGATGGTGTCAGGTATGTCCCATTGTCTTTCTAAGCGATAGTAAAACTGGTTCAACTCAGCAAGGCATGAGTCATTCATTTGTGGGGGGATTTAGGTTTGTAGCTGATGATGTCAGCTGCCTCTCCAGGCAGAAGCAGTAATTTCTTGAGAATTGGTGTTGTAGTCTCTCTGCGTACAGCCGTTTAGTATCTTGCACCGCCTTGCAAAACCTGTACTTTGAATCCTTAAGCCTGGCCCGGTCACCACTCCTAAACACCTCTTCCTTTTCCAACCTCAGCTGTCTGAGTTTAGCTGTGAACCAGGGTTTGTCATTGTTATAACTCACCCTGGTGCGTGTTGGTATACAGCTGTCCTCACAGAAGCTGATGTAGGACGTCACAGCCTCTGTATACTCATCCAGATTGTTGGTAGCAGTCCTGAAAACATCCCAGTTAGTGCAGTCCAAACACGCCTGGAGGTCCTCTGCAGCTTCACTGGTCCACTGCTTAGATGTCCGCACTACAGGTTTACAGAGTTTTAGTTTTTGCCCGTATGCAGAAATAGGCACTGCTTACTGTAGTGTAGCAGTGATCCAAAGTGTTCTCTTCTCTGCTCTTTAATGCAATCCTCCAGTATTACACAAAGTACATAGGCAAGTATGTGAACAATTCTGTTCATGATGCAGCCGGTTGTCTACGCGAATGCATTGTTAAAAAGCAAGAATATCTCCAGCCTGTAAATCACCCACCCAAACAAGCAATGGAGGGAGGCCTCGACAGACTACGTTGGATGCAGCGTGTGGGAGAAGTAGACAAACAAAAACAGGACATGCGATCAAATGCCACAGCGAAGTGGATAGCTACACACTGCATGCTGATTAGTATTGGGGAAGATGTCGGTAGGACAGTAACCATGGCAATTGCTTCTGTGCGCTACACAGCTGTAGCCTATTTAACTCAAATTAAAATTATAGGCTAACGTTACATAACTTTACCTGATAGGCCTTCATCTAGTTTTGAGGGGATGCTCTGCCATGTAAATTCCCTCCTATTGATGTCAAAGTAAACAGTAATAGATTCTGGAAACTCACAAACAGCAAGGATCAGTCTCTCTTCCAATGATTTGTGCTGTGCGTTGTGTACAAAAAGTAAAAGACAATTCAACTCCAGCAGCGGGTGGGCGTGTGCGAGAGGCGACCACTTCACCTCACTCCAACAAGGACACTTGCTACTGAACACAGACGATTTATGCTGCTCCCTGATAAAAGAAAAAGGTTTCTGCTGATACCTGTTCAGAAAAAAAACAAGAAAACAGATTTGTTAACTTATTAGTTTTATATTTGATTTGTTTAATTTAATGTTTAAGTTGAGATTTACAAGAAATATTTTATTGCTACTTTCTAAAGGGAATACCGCTGATAAAAAGCACCTTATTTGTTTAAAGTGTTTGCAAACCACGTTATTGCACTTTTTTGTATATAGCAGTACATTTAAAAGTGCGTAATACATTACTTTAGAATTCATTATTCAATTTTGTGCATAACTATGCAAGTAATCGCGATTCATCGCAGAAAATCATGCAATTAATCGCATGGTTGCCCAGCACTAATCATAATACATTTCTAAAACATAAACCACATCTGATAGGCATATGATCAGAAATACAATGTCTGTAAGTTGTTAACAATTCCACCAAAGAGTGATTTTCCCAGTAAACTTCTCACATGCTTTGTTTTTAAAATGAGCCAATATTTCACCAAAGGATTAGAATATTTGTGTAGCAAAACTTTTTTTCCTTTCCATTCCCGTTAATTATCTCATAAACCCTGAGATTATTCTGTGACCATTTGGAAGGTTTGGGTTGGGTTGAACCACTGAATAAAAACTACCAAAGCAGTTAAAACGAGTTTCACAACTCTTTACACTGCTTACACATTAATGCATATTAACTGACTGTACCTGCGAAACATTCTTTGGCAATGTAATTCATTTGTTTTGCCTACAGTATCTGCTCATGGTGACTAAAGAAGTGTCATGGTTATATTTTGACAACTCAAACCATATTGTTAAGAAAAGGCAAAATCATCGTCTTAGTTAAACCCTACAGTGTGGAACTTTCTCCCCATCTGGCAGTGAGAGTAATTACACAAAAACTGTTTATGCGTGCTCATGATGAACAGGTGACCTCACCCCAGGCAAGTGTTACAAAAATAAGGAGTAGCCTAATGTCAACAGTTCGAAGACAACAATCCTTTATTTAGGTAGACTAAATAAAAATAGCTACATAGCCTACTCCAAATATTTTACAAATGCCAACCTGTCCAAGATGCGACATCCACATCTGCCCTTAGTTCCTGCCCTTTCCGTGTTTGTCCTCGCCGTCGATTGCTTTCTTTTTTTGACTGAAACCCTTCCTCTTAACTGAGGTTTTTATTTATTTAATTTTTTTTTTTAATCGGGAGAATCAGAAATTTTTTCTTTTGAATGCTACTTTGGTTTTTCTGCTGTAGGCTCTGTCATACTCCTAGTTGCTCTACCTACTCTGTCGCTACTAGTGCTTGAAGTGGGCCGGTACTCCCCGGAGTTTCTTTTTGGGATACCATGACTTCTATATACCCGCACTTCTCACAAGCTGCCGATACTCTTTTCTGCTCTCTCCATATCAAGTTCATATGGCCCTAAATAAACTGCATTACCCAGGGGGCACTATGTGACGCTCACCTGTTCCCGCCAACCTGCTAATCTAAAGAAAGGAGAAGATCTGTGCCTTTTGTTGCCCGTCAATGTCACTTTTCGTAAACCAACCTGGATGGGGGGGTACATTCAAAAAAGTTTGACGTGCTACAGTAAACTTTCAAAATGTTGAACTTGTTGCATGAATGGTTATCGTTACTGCTAAGTTAGTACTTGGCATTAACAAATTAGAGACTAACCACCATGTAGACCATTTTTCTTGCACGAGGATTTTATGACTGAAAACAACCCACAAAAATGAAACTACTGTTTTGTCCAACTGGAATTATTATACAAGCAGTAAACTATATAATACACTATCATTTGAAATTATAATGAATACACTGACATTAACCCTAATCAAACCTTAACAACAGTGGTGTAATATCAGAAAACGTTTTTATTTGTGAAACAGGTGAATTGTTGAATCTCTAATAATGTTAAAAATACTATAAACTATCTGTAGGCACTCTATCCAAAAAAGTGTAATCTATAAATATATTAATATTATGCTAATATTAAACTTTTTATTTACTGTTGTATTATTATACTAATTACATACTAAACTAACACAATTTATACTAGTTCTTCCTTCAAGTTGTGGATAGTGCATCTGTAGTGGACAGATGTAGATTCAGCCAGAGCCAAGAAGCCACTGTGCCAATATGTGCTCTTTCTAGCCAGCCTCCTCCTGAGAGCAACATGTTCCCCTTGTTCTGTTTTACATCTGTTTTACAAAAGTTTTTGTTGTTATATAAATACTGTGTCTCTGTATTGGGGGGTGGGTACCAGCTGAAACACATGCTAACATGTGAATGGGGAGTGCTGGCACCTATTTTTTTCCATTTCAAGCACTAGTTGTTATGGTTGCTCCAGAGCCATGTAGACAGAGAGTTGCGTCATCTCTGTTGAATTTCAGTTCAAGTGGCATTATTGGCATGTATCTGAAAAACAATTTAAACATAATGTTCATGAGACAGGGTTGTATAGCAGGTATAGCAGTTTTTCTTTTCTGGTGCATTCTTTCAAGCGTGTTCTCGGTGGGTATTGTGCTGTGCCATAGCTGTGTCTGGTCACGGATTCTGTTCACTGACATAAACTCTAGAATCGCTTGGTTTTTAATTGAGTCACTGCCATTCAAAATGTCTGTGCATGGCACGGCCTCAGATTATAAGTATTTGTGCATTACCCCTCATGAATAGACATGCCTGTGGTTGCACCGGCTCTCTCTGACCGTTTCACCAGCTCTGCCTGGATGTTTGGCTTTTGGCAATGGTAACGATACGCACTTCTATGGCAAGCACAGTGGTGTTATTTATTGCTACGGCGCTGATGGCTGTGATGATGGTGGCGGTGACAGTGAGAGCAGTATTGGCTAGCAGAAGCAGCAGGCACCAGATCCCCTCCTGTTTGTTCAGAGAGACACACAGCAAAGCTTTACTGTGTTCAACCCAAGGCTGCAAACCCCCAGCAAAACCAAAACACTGGCACTGGTTAGAGCACATATTGTTTTCATGCCATTTTCCAAATTCATGCCCGTCTGCCTGAGTGTTTGTCTGTGCATCTGTCTTTCTGTCAGGCTGTGCGTCTATTTATTTGCCTGTCTGTTTCAGTGTCATTATTCCGTGATTATGTATTTGAAGGCTTTTGTAAATATACAATGTTCCTGATTGGCTTTTCTGTTATTACCAGAGATACATATATAGATAAAGACCACAAACTCTTTCTGTTGGTGTTTTCACGTGCATACATGTATGTCAGTGCATGTGTGGACATTTTCCATGCCTTGCTGAATGTGTGTGTGTGTGTGTGTGTGTGTTCGTGCAAGGTTGCGCGAGCCCACATATGTGTGAGTGGGTGATTTTTCGGCTCCGCAAGCCCAGCACCAACCATCTGTCACAAAGGGGCCACCGTGTTCTGAAGCCAATCATCTCCTTCCAACAGCTTCTAGGATCCTCGCTCTGCTTTCCAACAATGGTCCGGCACGCCAAACACACATTCACACACGAAGAATGACAACGTCTGCCACATGCTCCTATCAGCAGGCACACACACAAACTTAACAATCACACAGACGCTTGCCTTGAAAACTGCTAAGGCCCTTTCCCTCATTGGAGAAAATCTGGCTTTCATCGCAGTTCCAAGTAGTCGCTTGTTTGGTAGTTCAGAGCCACCATGATTGGTTGATGCCATCAGCTGAATAGTTTTACAGTAGAGCCAACACAGATGATGAGTATCCCATGCTAAATATTCCATATAGTTAGGACCTTTTCAGTGAGCACTTTCAACTTCAGAAATAGTTGTTATAGATGTTTTGGGAAATACAGTTCTGTTCAGTTCAATGTGCTTTATTGGCATGGATGTTTAACAATGAAAGTTAAACAATGTTGCCAAAGCAGTTCACACCAAAATTACATTTGAATATAAGACAACAAGAATGAATACAATCATAACCATTCACCATTCACTTATTTGCTTTCTTGTCGAGTGCCAGATGAGAGTATTGATACCACTCTCATGTCTGACTGTTAAATTTGAAGCTACAGCCAGCAGTTGGTTAGCTTAGCTTAGCATAAAGTCTGGAAACAGGAGCAAACAGCTAATCTGGCTGTTAGCGTTAAAATGACAACACAGCTTTGGACAGGTCAGAACAGTCATTTCCCATTGCTAGTCTTTATGTTAGGCTAAGTTCACCAGCTACTTTAAAGGAAAACTACACTTAGGGGGCTTTCACACCTGAAAGTCCGCACCAAGGTCCAAACCAAAGTTCATGTTTTGATACATTCGGTTAGTTTTGGTTTGGTTTTACATGTGCGTCCTGTCATCATCGATGTGGGCTGCGTCTCCCTATACTTGACAGTGATTGGTTTATTAAACAGTTCAGCGGGTATCTTTGACAAGAATGAATGTATAAAAAATTAACATCTGCATATTTGTCACTATAATTTTATCATGGCATTACTACCTGCAGCACCAACTAGACTGAAGGCTAGTTCAAATTCGCAATTAAACTTCCTCCTTGTGCGAACATTATAACATCGCCGACAGGAAAGGAGGAGAAGACAGCAAGCAATCCTTCTGTACAGCCTACAACACTGTACAGATAAATTTGTGATTTAGGGCTTTATAAATAAAATTGACTTGACTTGCTGAGATCTTGTACATCATGAAAAATAGGTACAATGGGGGAACAAAGATGAGTTGTGGAAAATCGTACAATTGCAAATAAATCTTTATATATAAATTATTTGCCCACATTTGTTTCTCTATTTTAGTTCTGATCTTAACGTCAGGTCCAAATTATTGTGTAACCCATGAGGAACAAAAAATGCTCACCTTATTTTATTTTTTGTTATGGTCCACTTGACAAAAGCAGAGTACAGGTGTGAACTGATAGGAACTTCAATATATAAAGTATGCCAAAAAAAACAGAACAACAACAGCTTGTGATATGGATCGAGTTGACCAGAAATGGCAGCAGCTGTCAAAAACTGCTGGAGCAAAGGAAGCAAAACCACCTACAAACTTCAATGACATAAAATGTCGACAAGGCCTCTCGTATATACATACAGAATATACACAGTACAAAAACTCACTCTTCTACCCATGAAGTTAAAAAGAAACCCTGTAGATCCAACATAGACTTTATATTTTCACAGCACATTCTGTCCACCTACTTTTATTGCAGCACATTCACTTTAAAGACAGAATTGTGCGGGTGGCACATTATTTTGTCAACATCCTCGCTGATATCTCACTTGGGAAAATTACGTGTTAATATAATTTGCGAAAGGTTTCGCAAGTGTTATCATCACTTGAGAAAAGATTGGCACTGTCTTGAAATAATTCTTCTGTCACTGGGGTTATTTGTCTTGGAGAGAAACAATAGTGTCAGTTTTTCTTTATCTCAGCACAACTCTTAAGCACCTTTAAACAGATGCTCTCCCGACCTACATATTTCTTTTTGAATAACTGATCAGGACCCTCTTACAGATCTCAATCATTTCATAATCATTTCAATAGTTAGCCCATTCATAAAAAATTCACATTCATTTGGTTAGAAGCATTAAAGGATCAAGGATAACCATGATTTATGTATCATTATATAACAACAAAATAAAAGTTTGTAGTCCCTTCATGCTACACACTTAGAACATAACAGATTCAATAATACATTTAAATTAAAATAGGGTAACAAAATAAATATTATAAAACAATACATATACATAGACTATATACATACACGTATACACCCAGGAAATAATTCTGGCCAGACTCATAAGGCCTTCCTCAGCTGCCGTGACGAGCATCCATGACCTTCTACAGCCTAAAACTTGCAATCTTTTCATTCCTCCGTTCATGTACTTCATTGTTTCCCTCATAGTAAACACAACATCTTCTTGAATAATGTATCCCCTTTCACCTCAGAGCATTCAGTTGTTTAGAAAACGTGGCCTGACAGAAAGATGTGTATCTTACATGCGTCTCTTGAAGTCTTGAATACCGTAATTTGACTTGTAAAAGACAGACCTGTCCATGCTGTCAAAACATCCACTCACTGTCTTGATCCAGGAGGTGAAGAACCAAAACTGTTTATTTCCAAAAGTAAATCATGTCAAACTGAAATACATTTCTCAGAGGAAGACAACCTCAAATCCTCCTCCACAGTTACTAAGTCCAAGTATTTTATCCTCTCACAAAGCCAACACATTACAAAAAGGGCTGACTTTTTCCCCATGCAGTAGCTGTTTCCGGATGAAAATCAGAGGTTTCTTAAACCAATGCTGTCTATACAGCTCTGAATACAACCCAACAGAAAGCTGGGTGGATGTTCACAGTGACGTGACATGCACACAACATCTGTGTGTATAAAGTGATAACTGGCAACATATACTATTATGTTTATGAGTTTTCTAGCCTCAGCTGATCACATCCAAGGGTAGTGAACCCACAAAGGTGAAAACTAATAATGTAAAAGCACATCACTGGTGGACTAAAATTTCACTCCCTGCAGTATTTTCTTTTAGGGGAACTAAGAAGTCCTCTACTGTGTGTATATTTCTTTTAAAGGAGAACTGCCTGTCCGCTCTCCACTCCCCTTGGTGTTTTTTCAAGGAGAGCTGTCACTGTTTCTATTTAAAGGACACTGAGTAGTCCAGAACGGGATACAGAATAGGGGAGACATGACAGCACAACCCAGGTAACTCTCACAGATCACACACACACACACACACACTTTGATCCCCACAGTACAGTAGCTGATGTGTCCTCTTGTAAAGTCCTTAGACATGAAACATAAAACTGCTAATTGGAAATTATAGGTAAAATGTACCCAGAGTAAGTGTGTGATAATTCAGCAGCTAACATCATACTTGGTGTCATTTCTAATTAAAAAAATGCAGAGAAGGCCCAGGTTCACTAGTTAGTTTAAATTTGACCAAGGCTCAAAATTTATTTCAAAGTCAACCCCAGCTGCGATAAACGTTAGGGTGCTAATACATCATTGATTCATATGTACTGGCTGTGTCCCAGCTTAGAAAAAGTCTGCAGAAATGAATATCACTTTCACACTTTCTCAGACTCAAACTGTGTAGTTGAACCTAACCTCCTAGCAGCCCTATCTGGAGTTGCTGACTAAACACAATGGTCTGGCTTTTGCCACACTTCTAGCTCATTGAGCAGTATTACTGTGATCGAAGGAAGCTTCCCGTCTCACACTTTTTCAATAGCTTGAAAACATGTCTTGCTTGAAGCTTGAGAAAATTTGCTACAGTGCACTTGGATCTGATAAGAAACTCTACAAAGTTTGGGGTTCCTGACACACTTCCATAGCTCCTATGTTGAGTATGGGAGTATGTGGTGTCACTGACCTGGTAACTTGACTCCTTGACAAGCTTTCAAATCATTTTATCCACCTATTATCTATTGCTATTAGTTTCTTATTTTTTCATTTATTTTATTTTCTTCCTCTTGTATTTGTTGTGATTGCTATGTATTTGGTCTTAAATGCACTTTAATCGCTTTTTCATTCATTCAGTTTGTTATTGTGCACAAAGACTTTGGTTTGTTTGATGACCAGCTGGGGTAGGTGGGGGTGTAAGTTCAATGTTTGTTTCTGATTTATGTTGAAGAACATCACCTGCTGTCATGAGAACATTTACACTGTTCAATGAAAAACTAATTTTAAGAGAAAAGAAAATATGATCAAGCCTCAAACAAGGTGACACCAGGTGACTTTAACAGACAGCTGAGTCGATGGAGTTACAGTGACACAAACTGCTAAAGTTTCATGAATAACAGAAGCTAACCTCAACAGCCAGGCGTGTCCACTTGCATTTCATTTTTATTTCATTTTTGGCAGCATCTCCAAATATTTTGCACACATTGGTAGGGAGTAAGATATTTTTGATCAGTGTCTTCACCACACTGCATGCTTTCTTGACATTGTAAGCAGGTGAATGCCACTTAAGATAAAAATCACTGCTGCTGACAATGACCTTTTGCTGGAACTTTTTTGTGTGTTTTTTTTCTTATAGATAAACAAATGCAGTTTCAGATTTGTGGCATTTTTTAAACTGTTTGCAGAGTAGTAACAGAATGCAGGTATTCTCTCCATTTACTGGTGTGAAGTGCTTCCAGATGTCTGAAAGTCTTGGCACTGATCTAAAACAACAAATAAATGAAAATGCATGATGGAAATGAAAATGAGCAACGGTATTGATCTTAAAAGGAAAGTAATGTACACTTGGGTTGTGTAACCCATGTATTGTTATTTGTGCATGTAAGTGAGAGTGAAACAGAGTGTTTGAGACTGGTAGAGTGGCAGTAATGTGTAGCTCCTGGTGGAAAGCTAATCTTAATAATACCATGTGATGAACTGTTATTTTCTAATCTTGCAGTATGTTTGTGATTTGAAAGCTATATGAGACATTTTTTGCTTTTGTGTGTGGCGCAACTTGATTTCATAATCTGTCAAAATGTAATTAGAGCCCAACCTTATCTGCCTGCTTTGCGAACCACTGTTGTCAATTGAGACTTCTTAACTTGGTAGTTTTAAATTTCAGATCTGAAAAATTAATTTTTTAGGGTAAAATGTTATCATACCTGAAAGGAATGATGACCAAATACATGAAAGTCACACACAAGCTGTAAAAAGCCACAGTCCTTTATAAACTTCAATGTTCTTTTGCAAGTGAAGTGGTCCAGCAATGAAGAGTGTGGCGCAGTGACGGAAAACTTCTAATGTCATCCTTCACTCTGTTCTCAACAAGCAGAAAATTGGGGTAGGGTGCATTTTCCTCGCATGGTTTAGGCCCCCTGCTCTGCTTAAAGGACAAAAAAGATGTGACTAAATACAAACCCAATTGGAGTGGTCACAGTGCTCCAATCTGCAGGGCATGAGTGCCCAGAGAATAGTTTGATGAGCATCAACATCCCAAGAGGTTTAAAGGTCCAGACACTTTGTAATCTGCAGAGACACGCTGAAGCCGATCAAGTGAACTGAGGTGGAAGTTGACTTTACCCAAATCACCAAAAAGGGCAATGCAGATAGTTATAATAATAATTTTATGTGCTTTATACTTTCTAATATTTAAATTAACCCATTATATACATGTTTCACATTAGTTTCTGATCTGATCTGATCTTATTTTAAAATTAATCTTAATGTTTGTTTATGAATGGACATCTGTGAGTAAAGATGACCATACATGTAATATGGGTTCCCCCCACCGGCAGGTTTGGGAGAGGTCTAGCTTGTCCACTCCTTTTACAGCAGGTCAATTAGAATCCACCCGAGTAGTGCACTTCACTAATGGAGCACACTAAAATCTTTGACCCTCCTGATTGCACTGTGTGTCCACTAACAGTATAATGGGCTAAGAGTGCTGAACTACTCATCTACTGTAAGTGCCGACCATTAAAAGTTAGAGGGACCATATCTAAGTCAATATGATCTATGAGAGACTTAATAGCCACTCAAAATTTTGATTCATTCACAGCACGGCTCTTGGGTAGATGTAGTGGTAATTGATTTTTACAAATTGTAGTGCAGCACAAATGTGCAGGATTTACTGTAGGTATCATTTTGCTTTGATATTGTAATCTATCAAATTTGAGCTGTTCATCGGTTTTTCGTGAAAGCTATGAGCATCTTACAAGATCAGCAAAATGTTCCAAACATTATTATACGTACTGTCGATGTAGATACGCAAACAGTGTGCAGGTGTTTTATGTAAAAAAAAACAATGAAAAACAGCAGATTTTTTTTAAAGTAGCTCTTCTTCTGTATTGTTAATACACATCTACTCAGCAACAAAGTTCCTCCTCCCTCACAGATGGAACAGACGTGCTGCCATTTTCAGGAGTCAGCTCTTCTGTCCACTCTCAACGTGGTCAAATTCCTTAAACACATTCGCAAAGACAAGGCTTCCTCAGCACTCCGCTTGGATAGCAGACCAGCTCAGCTCCTGCCCTCAGAGTTGTGTGGCTATATTGAACCGGTATCTGATTCACTGACCTTCTCACTGCCTCATGCCTTGCTAATGTAATCTAGTGCTGCTGCTGGCTCATGTCCCTCTGCCTGCAGCTCTCTCTCATTCTCTCTCTCTTCCCATTTTTCTCACACATGTAAGCAGCCAGGTACACTCACACACTCACACTCACACTCAGCTGGTCTTCGATTGTGTATGTGTGTTGGTTTGCTGTTTTAACCAGTTATTGTTGCAGATGCTTGATACTTGTGTTAACCTGGTTTTTGGCACAAATGTCAATTTTATTATAGATATCTAGTTTCATTATCTTAATTTGAGCAATATATGTATTTAAACCCTTTCTTCGTTTAACAACAATGCTATACAAATAAGGTTATCGTAATTGTAAGCACACCAACCTGCTTTTGTTTTATCCTGCATAGTTTTTCTTTTCTTTTCTTTCTCTGTGTTTCTTAAACATAAACAAAAGATTTACAGAAAGGTCTTCCTTGTTTGGCAAAATCCTGCTTGAAATAAGGCATCCCATCTGCTTTATATTTAAGTGGGTGACCAGCTGGTTTGTGGTTTCGATGCTGAATCTCTCATTCCCCTGCTCTCTCTCTCATTCCTGATTCTTTGTGCTGTACGGGGAATATGTATCACCACTTTGCCTCAAGCCATCCAGCAGTCCAATTTATAAGTCAGGCTAAGGTACAAACTCTGTCCCAAAAAGCTGAGATCCAAACTACTGAGGCCAGAGATCATTTGTTGCTGCCCAGCCTCTCTGCAGATCTGGCTGACTTTCCCTGAAGAGCCATGCTGGATGTGGACATTGTAGGAATGAGGGAAGAGACTGAGCAGAGTCAAAATAACAGGAAAAATGGGATGGAGGGTGGGAGTTTACGTGTGAACAGGGGCATTTTTGTTTGACCATTTCACCACCACATAATAAAACATCCGCATGGTTGAAAAGGTGCACACACAGACATACGGGCATCTGCTCCAACATTGGACAGAAACATACAGACCTTCCCTCCGACAGAATATATAGGCATTCGCACACACACCTAAAAAGGTGAATTTTGCATGCATGGCCGCGCTTCCCTTAGCTGTGGCCACGGTTGCTAGGCTACGGGTGATTCCAGTCTTTGGAGGGGACCTGACATTAGGGAGAGCAAACTGACCACAGGAGGCTTTAATCTGCCGTGAAAGAGCAGCTGGAGATCACATACACACGAGCCAGTAGTACTGTATTTAAACATCTGCTTCTACCTATGATAAACACACATAAATACATGCTACATTGGAATCTTTGTCTATCGCCTCCTTGCTCTTTTCCAACACACACACACACACACACACAAAAAAACACACACTCTTAGCTAGCAACTAGTGTCTTATTTTGGCCAGCAGCCTGACCATCATAGGACACACAATTTTCCCAAGCCCAATGGGGAAGAGTCTCTTGGGACAATAGAGTTTACCTTTGTAGTGTGTGTGTATGTGTGTGAAGGTAAATATTACTTCTGTGATGTGTTTACCTGCCACCATGCATAAGACATAGACCAAACAAATCTTCCTGTAACACACATTTCTATTAGAAAACATAAGCTCTGGGTTGGAGACCTGACCATTCTCTCCATAAAAGAAAAGACTGGCTATATTCTATAGTTTTCTAATTGCCCACCAACCCCATGAATTAAAACATAAAACAATGAATTATACAAGTAATTGCCTGTGTAGCCCAAGCCTGATATACATGGCTTTTTCCACCAAGCTTAGACCTCCATTGTTCATTGTTGTCCGATTACTATTAAAACACATCAGTGAGTCAGACTGTTGAATTGGGTGACATTATGATGAGTCACTGGAGTTTATTTTGACATCGCCCTGCAGCCAAAAAAACTCACTAGAGCATCAAATGTGTATTAATTCACAAATGAAAATAGTCCCTTACAAATGCACTAGTTACTCTTGTTTGACTAATGTTTGATAAAACTACAGTGCTCAGCTTTCTTAGGAAATTACCCAATCCCATTCTGAAAGTACAATTTGTGATCTGTTGTATGTTTTTAGTAGGAACAAATGAGCTTCAGGCTGAGAGCCACAGACCATGTAGGGAAGTCAGAAAGAGTATTAATTAATCGAATATTGCTCGTGATTTTAAATGTAATGTAAATGCTCTGTATTTGTGTGGGCGCCTTTCTAGTCTTTTCGACCACTCAAAGCGCTTTTACACTACATATGCATTCACCATTCACACACATTCATACGCCTCTGGCTGGGCTGGGGGACTGTTGGCCTGGTTCTCCCACGTTATCCTTCCCTGGTGGTGTGGACATGCAGTCTAGGGTCCTTTGCGCTTTGGGGGGTCGTGGGGTGCCCTGGCTTCTGGGGGTGGGGGTCTCTGGGTGCTGTGCGGGTTGATCCGGTTGCGGTTTGGAGGGCTGCGGTGGGATTGTGGGGCGATTGTCGATGCATCTTGATGCATTGTGCTTTTTCCCTGTGCAGGGTCTCTGGATGGCTGCTGGGCATTTAGTTTGTGCATTGGAGTCCGGGGGAGGCATTTCCTCGTTGGCTTGGAGGGACCAGTTTGCGTCCCTGGTTTGCTTCGTTGGCCTCAGATCCATGCTTCCCCATTTCTCTGTCGGCCAGTTGTTGGACCCCTCTGGATACTGAAGTATAAAGTTAGTTTTCGGGATGTGCAGTGTGGGTGCGGGGCAGGGCTGTGCTCCGGTTTATTCTGGGCTTGTGCCTGGAGTTCTCGGCCCTTGATGGGTGGGTGGGTTGGTGATGGCATGCAGCTGTGCTGGTTGATTTTGCCTCATTGCTGGTTGGGCTGGTGTTGCACGGCGGCCTGGGGGCGTGCTGTGCATGGGGGATGTCGGCTGGCGCGGGCGGCCTTATTTTGTCCGGCGGTTGGGGGGGAAGGCTTACTTTTATTGGTGGGTGCACGGTGACATGAGCGGTGCGTTTGCTGCCAGGCTGGGACTTGCTGCTGGTGTTTCTCTCCGCTGGCTTTCGCTGTTGTGTTCCGCTCGCTTTCTCTCGTTTGCCCAACCACGCACGTGGGATTCGCAGGGGGCTGCTGGGCATTGGGTGTCGCCGTGCTCGCGCAGTGCGTGCGTTGGGCTCGTCACTTGTGCATTGGTGTTGATGATTGCGTGGTGGGCATTTGCCTGGCAGGTGTGGCACAGTCGTGGCGTCCCACTCTCACTAACAACTACATTCTTTAACAGGCTTAAGCGCACACACATGTACACACACACACATACAGACACATTCACTCACATTCACCCACACAATCACACAGACACATACAGTCTCACACATAGACACAAACAAATGTCCCTGGTAGAATTATTCCTGATGCTTTTCTTTCAGTTACTTTACAGTTACTTTCTTGTTTTCATTTTTCTCTTAGTTGTCTTACTATGTCAGTTGTTTATTGCTGCTGTTCAGCTGGTTGTGTTTTACTATTATTATTTTTTTATTGTTTGTTTGTTTGTTTGTGTTTGTTTGGTTGTTGTTGTTTTTCTCCTCTCTGTTCTATTGCAGGTTTCGTTGCTTTCTGCAATTGGTGTTTGCTCTGCTATTCCCTGTTGTCCCCACCTTCCATCCCCCTTCTCTTACAGGTGTTATCCTTTCTCTGTGCTGTCTTTGCCCCCCATCCCCATGTCTGCCTCCCTGTCCGGTCCGGTGACAAATCAATACATAATTAAATAAACAATATTTTTTTTACTTTAACAAGAGAGTATATTGATACTCTCTTGTTAAAGTAAAATCTGTCTGGCACAATATGGTATCCAGCTCATCATCCTCCATACCAGGCTGCTGGGCAGGACAGGTTTAAAAAAAAAAAAATGTTACTGATTTGTGAATGCGCGTTTTTGGGTCATTTTATAATCAGAAGCTTGTTTTTTTAGCTTAAGTTACATTTTTTGGACAATGCACATTTGTTTCTTCTATATTTTAATTTTATTGTATGTTTTCTTAATGTGCAAATACTGTTCTAAAGGCATTTTCATTTGTTATTCACCTGCAAGCTATATTTCAGAACATTTGTTTAACAAATTGTGCTTTAAAAAAGTGGTGGGAACTTGTCCCCAGCTTCCCCAGTGTAAATGACACCTATACATTTTGGTTATAATCGTGCAGCCCTACTAACACATTGTTGATTTCGGTCTTTTCATGTTTTATTGTCGACAAGAAAAAAAAAAATACAAAGCAACGCCAGCCTCATCCTTTAAGTGCACAGCATACAGTATGCAGTACAGTTTGACATTGACTGTTTTGGCTGTTTTGCAATTTAGTCAATCTCCTCCCTCATCTCAAAGTCAATCTGATTAAAATGGATGAAGTGTCATAATAGTTACAGGGCTCTATTCTGCTGCTGCTCCAGACACAGACACAACTTTGATAATCTCTTTAACTTATTCTTGCTCAAACTCTTAAATTTGTTGCAATTACCATGTATTTGACCATTTTCTCTATGCCTGAATTATCCCCAAGTCTCTTAAATGAACCTGTAATGCTATCCCATTTAATTACCCGAGCAGATTATTCTGCTTTATGAGCAATAAGCCATTCACCCCAGGGGTATATCAATCCTAATGCATCTATTAAAGTCTGCCTATGACATTATTATGATTAGTCACTTTGTTGTTCCTGAGCTAGAACAGCACAAAATATGAATATTAATAAAGAAATATTGACATGATCATCTACTGTCACTGCACATTAATCACTACTAATCTCCATGACTGTGATTTTAAATGTATTCATGTGTCCTTTTTGGACGTTCTCAACCTTGTTTTTGAGAAACAGATGGTATCAAGCACTGTTAAATAATTATTCCTGAGAGGATGTCACCTTTTGTTTTGTTTTTTGATCCAAAAGCTTAATATACATGAACTGATGTCATTTGGCTTTCATGTCTGGGGATTTGCTCTAACAAAACAATTCAACAGAGAAAATCAACATGTTGTCTGTGGCCCACCGCAGGAGAATCCACCCAGTGTTGGGGGATATAGACTGTGTGGTTACATGAAGTCTCACATTTAGAGTTTAGCTTCTTTAAGTAAAACACTTTTTATACACAAACTGGACAACTGTGGTATGTACATCCCCCCCAAAAACAACACTGCCCTTTCACCTGCCAGAGAATAGCTGGACTAACAACCCCACCAAGTGGTCAGGTGTGTCATCTCCATATCGAGACATCGGCTCATGCCTCATTTGCTCTCCATATAAATCAGCCACAATTCATACTGGTTGAGTTCATAATCTGGATGAACCTCAGGAAACTGGAAGTAGAATGAAGCAATCTATTCTCATTCAGCAGTCCATAGCAGATGTTGATGACTAACTAACCAGCAGAAAGTTTTAGAACTAAAGCTGACATTATATCATATTATTTGTACTCTTACTAATGTTTACTAGTGTCACATAAATAATTATTAGACCCAAATAAGTTGTAGATCTTGTGCTGTATTGATGCTTTGTTGATGCTTGCATGTTGTTCCTCAAATGTAAGTCGCTTTGGATAAAAGCATCTGCCAAATGAGTAAATGTAATGTAAATGTAATAATGAAAAATGTAAACCATACAACACTACAGTGGAGTTACAAAAAAACTTTACACCTGACAGATTTCTTCCAAAGTTTGTGAACTAGCCTAAAAGGTATTAAAACTACAATGTGAATGACAGAGACACCATATTTCCGGTCCTTAGGGAAAGGAAGAACATTTTCACCAGTATCACATTCCCATTTTAATCTCACACATTTTCTCCTACAAAGAGTAATATAGTTTGATGTGTTCTCATGAATTATTCATTCTTATATTTTGTCATTTACTTTATATGCGCATCTTTCAAGGAATCTACACTCCCAGCAGACTAAAGCACTACCTTACTCTCTGTGGAAGCAATGCAGGTGATTTACCATCACAAAACTGAAGGATCTGTCTGTGCCAACATGAAGGCAAAGGTATCACATAAGTATATTTTAGTATATCATGCCCACATATGCCGTGGAGTATCTCCATATGTGCACAAATGTATGTAGAAACTGTGTAAATTGGTGACACAGATCCTCACATTATCCCAAATTAGTATAGCATAAAGTGATTTAAAAATCTGAAATGTAAGAGGTTAAAACCAGAGCTTAATTTCATGTTTTGAAGCAATATAAACAGTTAATTAAAAGTGTGTTTAATTGGGTCTACAATGAAAATTTAAATCGAATCAGAAAATTTAATCTGTGAAACCTTGCAGCTGCTGTCTTTTGAATTTGGCTGACATTAACCTCACCGACTAGACACTGAGCTATTCCAAACCAGAGGCATCTTCATGACTCCCTTGAGGACCTTAACACATAACTAGGGATGAAACGATTACCGGTTTAACGGTAAACCATGGTAAAATTCCCCATGGTTATTATAACCGTACACATTTTAATTACCATGATAACCGGGTACGGTTAACCGCGCTGTTATAATCTCATGGCAAACACTGTCCAGCGTCTCCCAGAAGCAGGTGCCCATGCGCAGAATATAACGTGGGTTTGTTTGGGTCGATGACAACATGGCGGAAGACAACGCTGCTGAGATTTTTCAGTCACTCTGAAGTCCGGTCGTATTTTAGTTTTTATGAGAATGCTGAGGGAAACTTGACTGAAGAAAATAACCTTATAGTGAACGCAGGGTGAGTTAACTTTTATCTTTGGTTTGTCTCTCTGACTTGCTAACAGCGTGTAAACTGTAGCCCTGTGTTAGCCGCACTCGTTTTCATGTAATTGTCCACGGGGTCATTGTATTACCTATATAATATAAAATCTTGATAATGCACACTTAGATGATTTTCATTTGTTTACAAAAGGTATTTGCTGTTATTTCATTTTTTATGCAAACAAAATGGCAATTGTATTTGTAGTTTTCAATATAACACTTGTTGAAATGGTTTCAGTGTGTGTATCAGTACATTTTAATATTTTTTGGCACATTTTTACAATACCGTGGTAATACTGATAACCGTGATAATATTAGTCACTATAATCGTGATATGAAATTTTCATACCGTTTCATCCCTACACATAACATTTTGTAAGATGGCGCTCTTAAAGGTAGTATTGCACTTCCATAAAGACAGGAGACATGTTAAAAACAGAATGCTCAAAATCGATACAGCGAGAATGAGGTAAACGCTGGATCCTACATCTCCCACAATGCCACTAACTTCATATTTTCGTTATACTCTCCCTCCCTGGTATTGTAAACATCCATACTCTCTCATACACCACATATCCAGTTTGTAATGTTTTGTTAAAATGTTGTTTCCTCTGAGATCATTCTGACATAATCAGGGGTTATTTTTCCAGACTTTGGAAAATCTTGTTCCTGAGCCACAGAAGACAACTAGTCACAGCCAGAATGGTACTCCCCATCATGGAATAAACTGAGCTGCATGTTTAAAATCAGTAACGATCCGCTTTAACACATATACTGTATAGCCATGTTTCCCAAACCTGGGGTCGGAACCCAAAATGGGTCGCAGGCCCATTTTAGTGGGTCGCCAATTGGCAGAGCTCTCTCTCTTTCTTTTCCCTAACCCTCTTCTGTCCACATTCATACAGAATTTTTGTATTTTTGTCTGTAGTCTGTGGTCTGTCATTGTTGATCCTATGATATCTTGGACCTAAAGTACAAGGACAAGTTTTTAGATGTTTCACTATGTAATACTGTATGTGGGGAAGTGCTCAGTAATGAGGGTTTTAAAATGAATAAATTGAACAGGTATCTCAGAACGAAACATTTGCTGTATTTGGGAAAGTCTAAAAAAAAAATAAATAAATGTCTTTGCAAAGTAGAATCCTAAAAACAACATACTTGTGTGAATCTGGCTTTCCAACTCTGGCATACCGGAAAATCCCAGAGCCCAGAGTAAAGATCATTGGTGAGATTGGTGATGATGGGAGAGGATAAGAAAATAACAGTAGAGAAAGGGGAATATACCGTTGTTGTTTTGGTTAACTTTAATAAGAAAATGAATACATTTTGTATACATAGTTTGTTTTGCCCTTTATCAGTAGTTTGTAAATGTAGATTTATTTTTGTAAATTTGGGTCCAGGGAAACACCAGATTTCTCTTTCGGGTCTTGAGCATGAAAATGTTTGGGAACCAGTGATGTATACGGTACTTGATGTATGCTTTACTTTAAATAATTGGTAAGAAGAGTACATGTGGCTCACACTTGAATCAGTAACAGAAAAACACTTAACTATTGACTAATGGAAATCTATACTGGCTTTAAGCTTTCATTTTAGACTGCTTTTAGAGGACTTTCCCACTCTTTTAGTTCATCAGAGCAGCACACACATTCTGTTATCAGCCACCGTCTCTGCTTGCTCTCTTCTCTTAATATTCTTCACTGGGCAATCTGTCATTACCCGCTTTATGGAATCAAAATCAAAAATGTGTGAGAGCCACTAGCAAAGGTAGTTAAAGATATTTTCCATATAACTTGATTGCATTTTATCAAGAAATTTAACAATTATTTTAACAGATACCCACAGGGCTGGATTTACAAAGTATGGTACTTAGTATGGTGACAAACACACAGATTTAAGCCCTTCTGAACTGCCACCGTCTACTCCCACTACACACAGACATAAGGCATTGTTTGATACAATAGTCCCATAATGGCCAGCAGTAGGCTTAATAATAAATTGCTGCAGAGAGAACTGTGATAACAGATGTAAGTTCTGCTATCTACTGCAGACCACTACTGCTTCAGCACATTGAACAGCGCAACTCAACTCAGCATCTCAACACACATAACAGGCTGTCAAAGAGCAATCATACCAACCACTGAGCGCCAGAATACAACAAGATGATGTGACGGTGTAAACTGCAGTTTATGAAAACAGTATCACATAGAAGAGATTAATGCATAACAGACATGTTGTCCATAATAAGCATCACAAGCTGTGCTAACAGGCTAAATAGAAAACACTACCACTATATACCACATTCTCAAATTGAGTTACAGTAATGGAACACAGGTTTTACCCTTTGACAAGTTTCTTTACTGACCTTTTGTGTGCAAAGAGATCTATCAAGTCTGTCAGCCTCATCAGGTTGGATGCTGAAGCCAGCAGTGACAAAGCAGAGAGATTGTGGGTCATGAAAGTCCTTCTGGATGTCGTTACATTATGTTGTGATGAACAGCAATATGCAGGCCACTGATGGTGAGTAAACACACTATTCTCTTGCTACAGTTTGATCAGTAAGGAGGCAAGAATGCAACAGATCATTGATAAGAGCTATTCTGAAATACTGCAGGGCCATGACGAAAAGTTGCTTCCCTGACTTTCTCAAATAGCTCCCTGTGGTGCATAGTATAGTAATCCTGCTTCTGATAAGTGGGTTGAAACTGATCCCCCTCCAGACTTTTGCCATCTCGTGTGCATGGAGCTGCTGCTGGCCAAGTCACTCCCTGTTTGTTTGGGGGGGAGAAAGCAAAAGACCCACGTTTTGTTTTCAAGATCTTTTTTTGTGCTACCTTGTATTTATTAATAATAAAAAAAAAATTATTATTATGCATACTGACTTCATTGATTATACTAATTTTGGTCACTTTTCCAGTGTGAACACACAACAGTTAAGACCTGATTGGAATGACGGAGCTGCATGGATTTGGGACACAGCTGGAGTCTCTTTGCTGAATAAGTCATATAATACTAATTTTGTTCCTTACCATTTACAGCCTATGCTGACACCAGGGGAATACGAGAGCGGAAGGAAATTTTCTTGACGCCGATAGAATTGCATTACCTCTACAGGTAGCTCCACCTGAGGTTATAGGGTTGTATATGAAATATACACAGATTCTGTGTATGACCAGGAACACGTCAAATCCATCAAGTGGTCATGTATTGATTTTCTCTATAATATAACTCATATGCAGGCTGCTGTGGACAGGAGATGCTGCAGGTTATTGACCTTCCTCCCTGTGAGTTAAGTCTGCATCCTCTGGCACGTTCTCCTCTGCTGGTTTCTCCATCTGAATGAGATCAGCATCTTCATGACCTTATTACAGGGAGAGAGGAGGAACAGTTTGTGTTTGTTTTGTGACCATATGGCCCCATTAGTAGGGTAACGACCCCACAGTCCCTCCAGGATACACTCACACCACACACACAAACTCATTTCTGAATTTCTGTGTGTGTGTGTGTGTGTGTGTGTGTGATATGACCTTGGAGACCCTCCAGGACACTTAACACTGCCCCCGGTGGCCATTTACGCAGACAAACCCATGCGGCATTTGGCCTGCGACCTCTGCTTGGATTTTGAACCTCTCACCACGCACACACATAATTATGCACAAAGCTTCATGCTGGTCATTTTGTCCAGGCACACATACATATTATACTTGTCCAAAACACACAGACAAAAGCAGTTATGAAGTCTAACAAAGGGCAAACAGGCAGGGGTCAAAATAAAATAGAGCTTTCCAGCATGCTACAAAACCTGTGTGGCCTAGGTCAGCAGAAAACAGAAACCGTCAGCTGAGGAGATGTTGGCGCTTGTCAGATGAGTCATCCTGAGCTGTAAACACGGAAGCAGAGGTCAACCTGCTGCTAACACCTCATACTGTTACTGATCTTTTCTATCTGCTGTACTCAGATTTCTCATGCAAAAGAGATCTTGATCACAATGACATGTCCTGATTAAAAACAGGTTATATATAACATTTGTGTCACATGACTTTGCATATGTAGTGTATCCACTCAAAGCTCTACTTGTACCACCTACTATACAGAAAATACAGAAATCAGATGAGATGTAATACAATCTGCAGCGCAATGGCACAACCTCTGCTGTAGTAAAAGTTATGATTTGCTCCTGTGGAGTGGAATGCGGGTTATGTTTCAAAAGAATTTTAAGCCAGGTGTAGACTAATATAAATTCAGAATGTAAATTATCCAGCTCTGTCCTATCATCTGACCAGCTACTGTAGCACTATCTCAACTGGGATTGTCACGGGCATGAAAATTAATTCTTGACCTTGGAAATGGTAGTTTAAAAGAAAAACAAAACTTAACCCAAGGTCCACTTACCAGCTTTTTCTGGTGTCTGATCTTTTCTTAATTATTCAATGCAGAAAAAGCTAGTACATGGACCTTGAGTTAACCCTAAGATAAATGGATATCCATCATCTATTGCCCCATGAAATGTGAGCACCTCCATATTTCTTATTTTTCTTTTGTGTAGACAACAACAACACATCACATGGATCTCAGACATTGTTATGCTACGGGCAACAATGTAGACTCCTACAACAGTCTATGTTTAAAGCTCTTTGCAAGATAGCTTCCAGCAGCATTGAGAGCAATGTGACTGAGCAGTCAGCTGTACAGATGCTTTGTGAGGAAGTAATTATGAGCTATCTTGGACTGTATTTTGGTTATATTGAGTTTAATGGAATTCACCTGCTTGTTGTTAGTAGGAGAGGATTCAGATAATAGTAAGGTGTCCAATAGAGGCAAAAAAACAGTTCTCATGTTGATGTTCATGATGCTTTGTGTTGATTTATACGTTGCTGCAGCTTCACGACCGACCGTATCATGGCTCTGTAGACGCACACTTCGGTATTCGTGGTAAGGCTACCATAAGGGTCTGTGATAACTGCCATACCCAGTCTCTTTTCCCTGGAAATATTCTCTGCCTCACACTGACTTGTGTTTCTGGCAGCAACAGTACTGGCTTGTTTGATTTGTTTGCTTGCTTGTTTGTAAGAGAAATGGCTTGGAAGTAGCTTGAGCAGAAAAAGCCACCATAAAGAGGCACAGGACACAGCGGCCCCGACTGAAACAAAAGAAGCTCTACTACTGTCTTTATTGTTTGACTGACAAGCGCTTTCACAGGAACACATTGCAGGAACACCACAGCAATATCCAATTATCATCATGGATGTCACAAAATTAAATTAACAATGAATCAGAGAGTAATAAATCTATTACTTTGAAGAAGACATTTACAGAAGACGTTTCGACAGACCAACAGATAGATATCCTGTGATTCCAGGACAGCTGTCTTCAACAAAAAGGCTTCTGTTGTTGGTATCATCTGAATATCTCAGGGGCACAAACCAATACTTCACAGAGCAATTCACAGGTTTGCTTACTTCAATAATTTCATTTTATGCTTTTATTTTATTAAAAAAAAAAAAATCAACATTAAATGTAAATTCTTTCCTTCGGTGCTTTGGAGGTAAATAGTTGACCAGCTGGTCTGCGTTTTTGATGTTCATTTCCACTTTCATACCACTCTCGCTTTCCCACTCTCTCTCTCACTCTCTTTCCATCAAACCCTTCTGGGTACCAATTAGGGCTCAAAGCTGCTTCAGCGTGTGTGCATAGGTGTGTGTATTTGCGTGTGTCTTGGCGCGTGTGTTAACGCCAGCTCAGACAACAAGCTATAGGCTACCTGTCAACAGGCACTTCAATGCTCACCATCTGCTCACACTGCAAAATGGTCTTCATTTACCCACCACTCACAAACCAACACTGCCATCCATGAGAAACATAGTGCTGATTTAAAAAATGTTAGCATTGCCTGGTGATAATGCGCAGTGGAGAAGAATCTTTTGTAAAACCATGATCATCATACTCTATTTGTGTGTATGAAGGAGGCGGTGTGTGTTTGAATGTTTACTTGTTTGTTGTCCTTAATATTAATGTATGAGTGTGGGCTGCAGCTGTGTGAAACTGTAGTTCTACACAAAAAGGTTTTTTTTGGATATAGGCCTAGGATACCTTCTGATTTCCCTGTGCTAATCAATAATCTGTTTATTTATTTGAGACACATTAATCAACACCGACATTTTGACAACATCGTTGTAAGCGTGCCCAAGGTTACCTCAGCAGCTAATATGTGCCTGTGGTCCCAAATGTCTCTGTTGTCATCTATAATCAATAGTCCTTTAAAGCAAACTTTAAATTTTTATTTCAATGTGAGGTTTTAAATTTGAAAATGATCAAATAACAAGAACCTCATTCTGCAGTGTTATTGTAGGAAGGCCACAGCTGTGTACGAAATGCCCTTTCGTGTATCAGCTCAATTTAGAATACTTCAGGAAGGAAAAGTGAAGTATAAAGCAAAATGTAACAGAATGCACACCACACAACCCGAACTATAATTTTGCACTTGAGCTAAAATGTTAAAACACTGAAAACGTTTGCCCTCTCTCCCCTCATTGTGCCTTTCTCCCTCACACACACTTTTCACCTCCCTCACTCACTTTCTGTATAATGTCATGCAGACATACATTGCCGCCAGCCTCCAGGCCATGGGGATTGAATACAGCCTATATTTATAGAGGGGGTGATCTGTTCAAACATATGTTCCCCTTAACAAAGTCATCAATGTCAAACCCTGCTCTCTAGGGCTCCACTAATGCTACATTTAGCTTTGCATGCATAACATTAAAGGCAGCTGGACAGAAAGTCTTAGAGTTGGAGTGAAAGCTAATAAGCTATGCTGTTGACCTTCCTGGGTCCCAATAATTACTTCAATTATAGGTGAAGTAGACTTTGGAGAATGTGTGTTTGTGTTGATGTGGTGAGCTGGGACAGAATGTAGCCCAAAGACTGAAACAACTATTAGCCTGGACAAAATATTATTACCCAAGTGAGCACTAGATGCTTTCATTTTAATGTTGATATGCTGAGAGTGTACACATATGTGAAAAAGAAACTCAAGTGTGTGTTCTTTTGAATAGTTCATGTTTAATCCTTAATACCTCAGTACAGTACGGTATGTTGGCTAATACACCGTATAATGTCAGATGCATGAGGAATCTATTTGTAATCCATCAACAAAAATGGAGGTGCTAGCCAGAACTCTGCGTGGTGCTGTGTTCAATGATGCTCCAACATCTATTTTCTAATGTCAAGTCAAATACATATGTTTTATAGTATAGACTAGACAGAGCCCAGGAAGGACCTGGGAGGAGGGAAAACTTGTACTGCTCTGAAAGAAGAAGAGCCTTGAGGTGAAGTGTCGGCTCGAGGCAGAGGAGTTGGAAAAATCTTAATCCCTTTGGAAAAACTGGAAAAAGGTGCACTGGAAATGTCCAAGACGTCTCAGCAGAAGGGTAGATTGATTAGAAGGGCAGGATCAAGGGTGCCCTAAGTGACACTGAACAGCAGATGAGCAAAGACCAAAGACCTTCTACAATACTACAAGGAGAGACAGACAATTTCACTTTTGTGCGTAAAAATAGTGTCTTCTTTTTTCAGATGTCTTTATTGGAAAACACCAGGAAGCCACACATGCTGACCAGAATCATCACAACCCTGTCACACTCCTGACAAGGAGGGAGGACGAGGAAAGAGAAGGTAAGAATAATGTAGAGAGGGCGCATAAGACTTGAGCCCCACCTGTATCCACCATCAAAAATTATAAAAGCCTTCCAAATATTTTCACAAGCCATTTTGGTGCCCTAGGCGTGAGTAGGATTTGGTAAGCAATGCCTTAATACTCTATGAAGTTACCTAAGAGCTAGCTACTGGCTTGCCATTTAGATTCATATCCTTTGATCTGTATCTGAGTATAGCAGTTATCGTAGCCAAAGTAAGTAAAAGTACTGTAATTTAAAAGAAATTTTACTTGAGTACTGGTGTAAAATATTATTTACATGAAAGTAAAAAGTAAGTCAGTTCAAATGCACTCTGGATAAATGTTATAACTGTGTTATATTTTGGAAATGTTTGGTGATGTATGATGCAACTGTTGTGAAGTGTGAAGTGAAGAACACCAGGCTACAATTGCATTAAATTCAAAAACACTAGTGGAACAACATGACGGCCACCATCCAAACCAACAATAAATTCCATTTGTATAGACATCCAGTGCATCTCACTGATGATAAACTATAAATATACAACAGTATTTCTCTGTATAGCCTCACAACAATTAACCAAAAAAGAGAGGAAACTCAGACAATTAAACTCAGACAATTAAACACAAACCATCAACAGCAAAAAGAACTATGGACACTGGGGTGGGTCCAACAAGCAATATTAGGATACAAAAATGAAATAACTGCCACTTTAACAGCAGCATAAAAGCAGACAATACATAGATGTATAAAAAATATCAAGTCCACGGTGGCTGCGGCCACAAACACACATATTAAAGCAAAGAGCTTTTACACAGTGCACAGTGGATGTGTGGTTGTTGATGTCCCTGTGAGTTGCGCTCACCTGCCTGAATGCCATTCTGTGAGTCTTGTGCAACACGAAGTCCTCCACAATCTGCTCTTGGTTCAACTTCTTTGCTTGACCATTCTCAGTGCATAATATAACCAGTCCTCTAAACCTCTCTGTCCCACTATAATGAGTTCACTAGCCTCTCTGTCTCTGGGCTACTCGAAGTTTTCAAACATTTTGGGATGAATGAGGCTCTGCAGTCACAACTGTGACAGAAATAGTCAAAGACAGCATATAAGCCATGTGGCAAACGTAGAAGTCACCGCCGGAGGATCCATCGTGAGCATTCTGGCATTTAGCCACACCAAGCATGCACCTGATGGTTATGCAACATCTTGGGTGTGTTTGATTTGGGTCACTTAATGCGCTCACCATGTGGTGCATTAAATCAGCGTCTTTACACTCTCTGGAGCTCAGCCCTCCTGCAGGGAAGACACACCAGCAGCTTCATCTCTTCTGATTCAAAACCTTTCATTATTCTTTTAAAAGAAACCAGCGCATACCAGAAGGTGCCACTCTGCCTATGCCTTTAGCCAGCTCTGCTTTCACAAGTCATCTCATCCATACAGTTCTGAAATATAAAGTTAATTGTAAGTGACACAACAGGACCATATGTGTTACTTTAAGTTCTGCAGTAGTGACTTTAAAGTGCATCAGCTAAAGGACTAGATTTTGAACAGTCATTGTCAACTCCATTTTACAAAGTCATGTTTATTCAGTCCATTTTTGATAACAGATGGTTTTTCCTATCATTAAATGATAGGCGAAGATGATGGAAAAACTCTTTGCTTAGATGCAGTTTTTACCAGCATGCATCTATTCCCTGCTAATAGCACTCTCTCACTCTTTTCTCTTTTAGTTCAAGCACTTAAGTAAAACTCTTTACATATTCCCATAGGAAGACTCCTCTGTTAAAGAGCTGATGCTTTCATTCTGTCTCCTTTTTTTGGTCCATTGCTTCATTTTCCCCGCATTAATACGGCTACCCTCGATGTCGTATGAAAGGAAGTACAAAGTAAATTTTTCCTGCACACTTTGCAGCGAGCGCCTGCTGCTTCTGCCACAGAGTACAGCTGTGGAGACGACACAGGCAGCGGTTGGCTCTTTCTGAGCATCAAGCTAGTTTTTTTTCTGTGAAGTTTCTTTTACATCCCCCTTTATCTTTTCTCTGAGGCCACACAGAGTAATAATATAAAACCTCACAATTTTGAATGGTTTGTATATCAACATAATATCAACAGCCCACAGGCCGTCCTCAAACTTCTTTATCAACATCCCAACACTTGATGACCATATTCTCTCCAGGGACTCTCACACAATCTCTCACTGTTTTCCCTGAGCTTCAGTTGAGCTGTCCAGGCAAGATCATGCTGAGCAGGGGCCACTCTCTGCCTCGTGTGCCCCATGGCAGCACCATGCATTATGTACGCATCTCTCTGTGGATAATGTGCTCAAAAAATGCCCCCTGCTTGCCCTTGTTATTGGAAACCTTCTCATGATGAATAATGACAGACATCAGGGTGCCAAATGTCCCGTGCAGGACACCGTAGGCATTTCTCTGCTAACAGGAGGGGAACAACATCTGTTTGGCTGCTGAACGCAACGCTGATTCATCAATCTCACAAACACACCTCGTCTTAAAGTCACAGTCAGCTGTTTCGGAAATGCACTGAGGGGTGAGTCTAACACAATGTCAGTCAAATGGCATAAACACAGGCACTAATGGCTAACCTGATCATAAATAATCATAAAAAACAGCAAAGATGTGATGGCAAATGAGAGGGAAAGAGAAATCTTGTTGCTCTCACGCTGCTCGATTGATGACTGTACCTTTAATCATGGCTTGGCTCTGAAGCAGGATACTGGTCTATGACTACTCTGAAGGACACTCAGTCTGATGCAAATTCCCCCATGAGGAGAGAAAATTGCAGACATTTCATTTTAATGCCTCAACACTCATCAAACTTGCTCAAAGTCTGCAGTGATGCTGAGAGTAGAGGTGGAGAGGCTTCATGTGACCCATAATAGAGGAACGTAAGAGACACAGAGGAGCTGGTGCTGTTTTAATGGCTTCACTGCCAGCCTCTTTTTGGTCATTTTGAAGAGGCCTTGAGGATTAATATCGGCCTCTTTAATCTGTAACCTCCTTTATCCCCCTTCATTTTGTTTACCCCGCCGTCTGACAGGTCAGGTCATATCGCACATGTGAGGGAGAGGGGCTAAGTTGAGGGTACAGTCATCGTGTTAACATACTCCGTGCCCTGACACCGCCTCAGCGGTAGTCGTTTTCACAAGCATCATTTTGAATGAAGGCGTTTAATACAAGTCAAAAGTGCGAGAGGATTTCATTTCGTGTTCCTGAATAAATCTGCAGGGGAAGGATTGTGGGGAGAGAGGAACTGACATATGAATGGAGAGGAGAAAATGCATGCCTCGAGGAGGAGAGGGGAGAGAGTCGCTCGACAGAGAAAGAGACACAGGAGTGGGGCGATGCGGGGGTGCAAATAAGCATAAGTCATTTAGAGTAGCCTTCCCTGTTTCAAAGAAACAAGCTCTACCATCTGACAGATAATGATAGTCCTCTCGCACCAAAAACATGCTACTTTCCTGTGTCTAACGAGGGTTTACTACAATGGAAACCTATAAAGCTATTGTGTGAAGTCAAAAACAAATAACTACTAAATAATGGAGGGAAAGGGAACTTTTAAAAGTCCGCAGGCAGCAAACTTACTGTTCTCAAAATATAAATGAATGAAAAAGAACCCACAATCAACTTTACCAACCCTGTCTACAAGTAAATTATGTTCATATAATACTAATTTGCAACAGAAAATACATTTGGAAGGGAAAGTAATGCTGCTTAAATTACATTTTTTATCAACATTATGAGGAAACATTGTTAATGAACATAGTTTATCTAGCAAGTCACAAAATATTGATACTAAACCTATCAGTAAAATGTTCATTGACAATGCATTTCCTTTGTTTTCTGCCAAATTATTTGCTCTTGCAGTCAAATCTCTGCTCAACTAAAGCATTAAGAAACCGTTTCATGGTCATGTTTGGGCACTATATTCATGTGGTTAAATTAGGCAAAAGATTGTGGTTTTGGTTTGATACAGGAGAAGTCTAAAGTGACAGGATGTGTTTATTAATTTTTAAACAAAACCACTATTTGTAATTAACCTAACCTCACATGCAACAAACCATAGTTTCTGAAAGTCCTCTGCTTTGTACAGCCACCATCCACCCCATCCACCTCCGTACAATAACACGATCCAGGCAGCAATTATGCTTCTCATCACAAAGTAATTGGGAAAACAAATTAATATCATATAAATGTAATTTCTATTTCCTGGTGCACCTGTTTGGTAAATACACTGCATTTGTCTGGGGTAGAATGTGTCAAACTATGGGGCCTTAAAACAGGTGCAAGAGCCTGAATATCACGATGGTAATGACACCATGTGAACAGTGTTGTTGGCTGACAAATTGTGAGGCAGTGTATGTATATAAATATCTACATCAGAACTTTGAGATGTCCACACAAAGATTTAAGGAGGGGCATGGCTGAAGGTAATAGTACAGGTAAACGGGGCAGGTGGGCTTAGACTTCAACTGGATGCCTGATATGTATGCAATTATTAGGACTCATGGTAAAAGTAAAAAGAAACAAACTTTGAAATTTGGCTGGCAACAAGTCAGCACCTACTTAAAAGGACTAGTCTGAACCGCACTTTACCTTAATCACTGCGCTACAGTGCCTAGTTATTTAAAACCACAGCTAAACAACCACAGCTCCAACCACAGCGGCTCCACCAATGAGTTTGTCTCAGCCTCGAGAGGCAGGCTCTACTTCTAAGAAATGTTTCTATGAAAGGCTACTGCTGCCTCTTTTGCTCATTTAATCCCAGCAAACACTTTGACGATGGATAGATGTGGAGAAGATGGTCTGCACTAAATTGGAAATCTTGTATAACTTCATTGTCTTCCACCCCTCCTCTCTGTTTATTTCTCTCTCTTTCAATCAGAAAGTCATGATGCTGTGTCTTTCATCTCTCTGTCTCCCTCCATCTCTGTTCCCGTCTGTCTCCCGCCTCGGGCCAAGATGCCTCTGTCCAGGGAACAGGCTGTTTATGAGCATCCCCACTGGAAGCCCGCTGATAAATGTCACTGTCTGCAGCGAAATTAAACATTTAGTGAGAGTCCTTGGAAAGGACTCAGGGAGAACAGTAAACTAGCATATCCTCGGGTACTCTGTTTTTTGTTGTCTTTTCATGTTTTTTAATTAAGACAGGGTTTAACAGAACATCGGCGTCCACTGATGCTGGCTTGCATTTCCTCGTCCTCCTCCTGAGTTTTGCCATGCTCAAGGAGAGAGCAAGGAGGAGACTGGCTGGAGAGGGACTGCAAACCAACTGCTTCCTACTTTTGAACAAAACTCATTAACGATGCTATGTTAGTTATTTCAGTTCCTCCTTTTTCCATTCATCCCGGAAATGGCTTTTGTTGAGTGTCTCTCACCCACGCCCTTTCATTTAGTGCATTTGCATCACAAAGAATAAAACACATTTTCATAGGCGGCTCTTTTCCTGTTGTCTACAGATCTGAGTGTTAGACTAATGGTCTAGGAATGATTCCTTGCTCTGAGCTGCAGATGCATCCCAGCACCCACAGCAGCCATTTAATGGCTCAGTCTGCGCCTGGCTTTTATGGCCACGAATCTTAAAGAGGCCCTTTTCCAGAATTACTGCACATTGAGGTGTGGCAGAGGCAGGATGAGAGCTCTCGGGCGTTTTAGGGGACAGGTGTTTTATGCTCTGTGTGTGCATGTGCATGCGCACAACTTTGTCACGGAGTGTGTATGTGTGTCTGCCTGTTTGTGTGTATTTGTGTGCATCTTGCGTGGTCTGTTGAAGGCCTGACAGAGGTAATCACTCAGTGAGATGGAGGGACGGAGCAGCTTTAAACGCCGACTCTGTTTTAGGCTTCACTGCATAACCAAATAACGCTCTGTGTGTCGCAGAGGCTAATAAGGCGTATTCCTTTTCCGAGCAGCTCAAGAGGAAAATAGCCTTCCTCCTTTGAAAAAAAAAAAATACTTTTAGGAGATACAGACTTCTTCCTTTCTCTTTTTTTCTTCTAAGCTGACAAATAAATTGCATGCAATTTTAATGGTTTTTCTTCTTTCCATGCTGTCGGAAGTGGAAACGACACATTTCACTGCCCCTGCAATGTCTTCATATGGGTATTTATCAGCCCCAGTGACTCCTGGCTGTGTTAATAATCCCATAGCACTGGTGTAATGGATTCAGCCAAACCCCTGCTTTATCCCAGGTATCCTCCCTTTCTCCCACTAAATCCACAGATTATTACAGAAAATACTTTTTCCCTCTTATACTTGTTCTGTCAAATTAGCGCTTTTAGCATCCTGGCCCTTTGGAGGAATTACAGGACTTATTTGGTTTTTGCTGAATGCAGGATAATCACCAGTTCACTGTGGGGTTTCAGACTTGGGGTTTTAGAAACGAAGCTCAATCTATCTCCCCTCTTTTATTTCTACGTCAATCTCACTGAGCTTAAAGTCTTCCATTTTTACAGATGGATTCTGTGACTATAGGCTATGAGAGATACAGTTATGGCTGAAAAGGGTGTCTTTACTGATTTTATCTGTTTAATATTTTGCATAAACAGCATATTTCTGTAAATCCTTACGTGAGGATCCTTACTTTTATATACATAACATGGTATTATATCGTATAGTATATGCAATTAATGGAACGCTTCCATTAATTCTTGTTGCAACAATTTTTGTAGTGTATAAACCAATTTAAATTGGACTTCAATAGGTCTTTTTGTATCATGTCTTTTAATGTCATTTATAAACAATTATATGAACTGCCTTGTTGAATTACATTGTTTTATTTCTGTTGTAGTTCCTTACCAAGCTAACCTGTGCGTTATCATCTTTCATATTTACATTTAATATTTTCTGAACGAAACTTTACTAACTTTTGTTTACACTTGACATTGTCATATTGTTATTTTTATTTCATTTTTGTTAGATTCTCGTGGTTCTCTAGGTACTGTAAAGGGCAATCTGTCTGTCTATCTGTTGTTTGTCTGTCCATATATCTTTCCACTCACTTTCACATAAACTTGCTCATTCTTTTTCAGTCCCTTTCAGTCTTCTCCTCCCCTATCTATCCATCAATGCATTCATTTATCTCTGTAAAGCAGTTTCTGATGACTAGCATCCAGCACAATGCCTTGCTCAGGCAGGCAAGGTCTATGGATGCGTGATGGAGTGCTCCGCTCAGCAACCTGGCAGCGACGTGAACAAATTGATTTTCTGACAGATTAAAAAAGATTAAACCAGCCATAAAAACAAGCAGGAAAGTGCTTAATGGACCATATGTGCACAATACGCTTTCATATGTATTCTTTCCCAGTTTCTCCTCAGGCCATCCATCTTATTTACACTGACAGGTCACAGGCCACGCTAACGTGACTGTCATGGCAGCTGGACTGTGTCCTTCATTTTATTTTGTCAAAGTTGGGCATATTAACAGTGCACAAAGCTGCAGTTAAATACATATTTACATGTAGTTGGGGTTTTTTTGCATCCTGTGAATTCACTTGTATTCATTGGTGTAAATGAAACAACACATTTCTGTCTGGCTGGTCCTATAAAGCAGACCCAAGATGCTTTATATCATCCTCAAACTGAACTAAGTATGCTCAATCACCATCATCACTGACCGAATTAGTAGCTCTTAGCAGTGGTGAGCCCCTCACTGGTGACTGAGAGCACCGTTGTCAGCTCAGTGTGATACACAGTATGCTACTTTGTTAAAACTCTATTAAAAAGACCCACAGAAGTCTTCATTATGTGATTACTGTCAGAAATAAGTGGCTGCTGAGCTATTAACCTTGTAACCAGTGCTCGTGTAGGTCTAGTTTTGAACTGAACAGCTTGAACCAGCAACAGCCCTCTCATATACTACTGAACTGAATTCTGAATCAGCACTGAACATCCCCACCACTTTTTGAAATGGCTGAATTTGTCCCTATCACATTAAAATGTGAACACTAAAAAATTAAAATAGCTGTTAAATAAAAATGCTTTGAGATTGAGTAACTTAAGCCAAAAAAAATGCAAGCAACTGATTCCTGCATTATATTATATAGTTATATTTTGACATGTCACCTGCCACCTGAATTTTGTATTTAACTTAACATAAATAAAGACATTTCCACCATGAATTGGTGCAGAAAATGTCTCCAGAATGCAGGAAATAAAGTATTTAATGCTTCAAAATTTCCCATATCACAGTCAGCTACATAACCATTGAATATTCCTTCCAAATAGTGTTAAAATATCTTGTCGTCTTGTTCTCGTGAACCCAATAGTGTGCATCGTCACATCTCATGAGCCAAGTGTGTGGTCACGCCCCTAATTTGCGCTTGATCTTATTTCCCCACCACTTTTTAACCTAAAGTGACGCCCTTGGCTGTAAGTACTGAAGTGCACTCGTACAAAATGACTCAAATCAGCAAACTAATTTATAATGCACACCTCTAACGAAGGCCTTCATTTGAGTCTGGATTAGGGCTAGGCCTTATTGGTTCACCAACAATTATTCATCAATATTAATATTTCACAAATTGATCATGTCAGCAAAATCATAAATGATAGGACACAAATTAATTTTCTAGACTCAATAACAAAATGAGTCCTTAATGCATGGACCCTCTCATTGTTTGACGTCACACAAAATGTCCAAAACAATGTGTTGTTAACGAGCAGAAATGTGGAAGACCACCAGCCTCCATGCAATTAAACACCCTGTGAGCATGACTGTCTGCAGATTCTTACAAAATTGTTAGCCTGCAAGTTTACAGAAGCAAAACACTGAATATTTTTGACCTTTTCCTCAGTACAAAAAAACAGTAACAGATGCAATCCTCTTGGGAGTAAACAGTAACAAATTCCATTAATGGTCTCTTTAAAGTTCTCTATCATGCAAGTCACACTCTCACTTCTAGCCAGTTAATTATTCTGTAACTCAGCAACAAGGTCAGTGGTAAAGATATATAAGCTTACATTCATTTTCTTATCAGTAGACCTTAATGTACATTTGAACGAATATAAAACATTTTAAATTTCTCTTCAGGCTAGACAGAGAAGGTGTCAATCCAGTAGGGATATAGAAGAAATAGAAGGGATCATTTGAGGATATTTTACAACAGGAAAAGCATTGTCACAGACACACAAAAGCATGCCCACCACCATATAGCACTAACTCCAACACAGCCAAACTCAAACTCTTTTGATGAAGTTTAGCAAAGTAGCCAAAGTATAGGTTGGGTTTAGTTTCTGTCAGCAAAGATGAGTTAATGTTAATATTTGGCTCAGGCTCTGACTATGACCTGTGTCTGAGGATGTAATTAACCAGCAATTAGCTGGGCCCAGATTCAGAATCCCTCATGATTGAGTTCACGTTAAGTTTATATAAGTCAAAGGGATTGTGGAGTTCAGCCTGAATACGTTCACTTTCAGGGTCAGAAGAGAAATGATGAAAGAATGCCATATCCTTTTCAAACAAATGTTTTTAAATTCCCCCGTTTCCTTGACTCTACTGGTCAAGTGCATTGGACTTAAAGACAGCAAGTAGATTAGACCAAAGCTTTCCTTCTGAATGGAAATTTAGGCTTCATATTTTCTCAACCTCTGAGCTGATTTGGACTTACAACACAATGGACACAAATATCAGCAGGAACCACAACTAAACATGTTAAACCTCAAAATTTTTGCACTATTATCTGTGGCTTTTTAATCACTGGCTTTACTCTGAAAACACACTGGATAAATGGCTCTCAGCCATTTTCTGTAATTGGACCATCAAACATCCACGCTGCAGAAACACAGCAGAAACATGAAGCACGGTTTCTTTGACAAAGCAAGCAGAGCATTACATTGTCAGACTGTTAGCTTTGAAGCTGAGGCTTATGGGTGATTTGGGATAAAATACGCAGGATACGCGGTTGACGATGGATGGATGGATATTGACAATGAAACAACTGCCGGGTTAAATATTTGGATGTACATATTTTTTGCATTTATTTGTAAAAATTTAGATAATTGAAACAATAATGTAAAATGTGAGCCTAAAATCAGATTCTCAGACAGAGCTGTAGAGGTAAAGGCAGTTTATTAGTGAGTCAATGAGCAGGCTTACAGTTTGAGCAAATTTATTTAACGCAGGATAAAACCCCTTGAGATGTACCATCTCGTTTTCAAGGGGGTCCAGTTTATCAGAGAGCCATCTGTAACAACAGGCAAAAAAATTCAAGACAGTTTTAGACAAACAAAATGGACCACTGCAACAGTGACACAACTCAGATACTCTTACAATTAAAAAAGGAAACTGGGACTGCAGTCGAACTGTCAACAAAATGACTTTTCTGTGTCTTTTCCAAAACTCTTTCTTTGACCTCGATGGAAAACGTCATGAAGTCAAGAAAAGGTGTGAAGGAGAATTCTTAAGGACATCCACGATGCTAAGAGAATCCGACTCCACTTACACTGACTTTAAAACACAAACAAACTTTATCTATAACGCATGGAATATGAGAACAGTGACAAACTCAATGCTGTACAATTCAGGTAAAGTTTCTTGTCCAAAACAGAATCACACCTCCTATACAAGAATGTTTTCAATTTCTACATAGGGTTCACTTAACCATCAATTACTCGTAGGAAGTAACATATATATATATATATATAACATAACATATTGTTGAAAATAAATACAAGGAGATGGGGAAACAACATTTATGTACAGTGCCTTTTGCATTTCAGGCTTCAAACATAAAGATATAAAACTGTAATTTTTTGTGAAGAATCAACAACAAGTGGGACACAATTATGAAGTGGCACGAAATTTATTGGATATTTCAAACCTTTTTTAACAAATAAAAAACTGAAAAATTGGGCGTGCAAAATTATTCAGCCCCTTTACTTTCAGTGCAGCAAACTCTCTCCAGAAGTTCAGTGAGGATCTCTGAATGATCCAATGTTGACCTAAATGACTAATGATGATAAATAGAATCCATCTGTGTGAAATCAAGTCTCCGAATAAATGCACCTGCTCTGTGATAGTCTCAGAGGTCTGTTTAAAGCGCAGAGAGCATCATGAAGAACAAGGAACACTCCAGGCAGGTCCGAGATACTGTTGTGGAGAAGTTTAAAGCCGGATTTGGATACAAAAAGATTTCCCAAGCTTTAAACATCCCAAGGAGCACTGTGCAAGCGATAATATTGAAATGGAAGGAGTATCAGACCACTGCAAATCTACGAAGACCCGGCCGTCCCTCTAAACTTTCAGCTCATACAAGGAGAAGACTGATCAGAGATGCAGCCAAGAGGCCCAAGATCACTCTGGATGAACTGCAGAGATCTACAGCTGAGGTGGGAGACTCTGTCCATAGGACAACAATCAGTCGTATACTGCACAAATCTGGCCTTTATGGAAGAGTGGCAAGAAGAAAGCCATTTCTTAAAGATATCCATAAAAAGTCTCGTTTAAAGTTTGCCACAAGCCACCTGGGAGACACACCAAACATGTGGAAGAAGGTGCTCTGGTCAGATGAAACCAAAATCGAACTTTTTGGCAACAATGCAAAACGTTATGTTTGGCGTAAAAGCAACACAGCTCATCACCCTGAACACACCATCCCCACTGTCAAACATGGTTTGGGCCTGCTTTTCTTCAGCAGGGACAGGGAAGATGGTTAAAATTGATGGGAAGATGGATGGAGCCAAATACAGGACCATTCGGGAAGAAAACCTGATGGAGTCTGCAAAAGACCTGAGACTGGGACGGAGATTTGTCTTCCAACAAGACAATGATCCAAAATATAAAGCAAAATCTACACTGGAATGGTTCACAAATAAACATATCCAGGTGTTAGAATGGCCAAGTCAAAGTCCAATTTTTCAGTTTTTTATTTGTTAAAAAGGTTTGAAATATCCAAAAAATTTCGTTCCACTTCATAATTGTGTCCCACTTGTTGTTGGTTCTTCACAAAAAATTACAGTTTTATATCTTTATGTTTGAAGCCTGAAATGTGGCAAAAGGTCAAAGTTCAAGGGGGCCGAATACTTTCGCAAGGCACTAGTATAGTATTTTGTTACAGTGATGATATTGTTAATTAGAAATTCAATATGATTGTTCTTCAAGATAACTAACTGGATCATTTTGAAAGAGAAGAAAAATATATTTATGGATTCACAGCTCAGCCAATCATGCAAGAATTTCCCTAAGTTTTGAGTCGTGACACAAGCATAAAATAGGTGCACTGTTGTTTCTACATTTACTCTGCTGTAGTAAAACTACAATGGTGCATTGCTTTAAATGTTGCTGCCGAAAAGACTCGTGGGACGGCATTATCTCCTTTCCTGTTGTAAAGAAAGGTCTAGTGTATCCTATAATAAAGGAGATAAGAAAGGAAGCAACTTTCCTTAGCATTTAGAGAATTCCACCAGCTCTTATCAGAAAGTCCCATAAGACATGTTGCAAAGACAGTGCACAGACAGGAAGAAAAGTCTGTATGGGTAAAGAGGCAGACAAGGGTTTAAATATGTTAAAATAATTAAAATTAGTAATCAGTGGAATTGAGAATGTCCTGTACATTGTTGTGAGGTATTTCTGTCTGCAGAATTAAGGAAATATTCTCCTCCAGATGTGTAGAAGGGTCTATCAATTACTTCAGCTAAGCTAATGTTTGTCTTTATAAAACATGACAAAGAGGACTGTGTTTCAACTTCAACTCTGGTTTATTTATACACCATATTTTAAACCAATCAGGTTTCACTCGCCCAGGCTCAGCTCCAATCAGTGCTCAGCACTGGAATATACTTGAGGCTTCAAATTGTTCTCTCACAAAGTAATAGTTTATATAATTATTTTTTTACAGGGGAAAAAATCAGTACACAAATTGAAAAAGGTGCACACAAAAAGGTGGACTACCAACTGTGTCTTTACTCTACCCAGCCTCCAGTGGAAACTGAGTTTTGTTGAAAAGAGCCATGGATTACATCCCATCTACAATAGGTTGCACAAAGAATGAGAAGAACATATCCACCTATTCATATCCTACCACATCGGCTTAGAGCAACACTGCTGACTAGGAGGAGGCAAGAAAGATTAGACAACCTCAATCTAGCGTACATTAAGGCTACAGACTGGGCCTGCTGCCACAGGATGATCTCCTAGCCAGTCTTCCTCCTTGAAAGTTTGGCTTTTCACAGTCTTTCGCCATTTCTTCCTCCCCCTTCTCTCTCTCTTCCTCCCTCCTTCTTTCTCCCCATTCCTCCCACTACTCTGGGACCTTCTTCCTGACACAAGCCTCGGCAGCTGCAGTCGGCGGAGCAGCCCGGCTCGCTTCTCGATTCTGTCGCATCTCCACAGATGCCTCCCTGGAACGCTGCAAACGGCTATTACATAAAAGCTGAGTGACTTACAGGCAAATCCTCTCTACCCCAAAACTGCCAGAGCATACTGCCAAACCACAGAGAGAGAGAGAGAGAGAGAGAGAGAGAGAGAGAGAGAGAGAGAGAGAGAGAGAGAGAGAGAGAGAGAGACGTGTATTTTGGGTGCCGAGAACGGCAGAATGTCAGCATTTAATCCCTCCCCAGCCCCCGTTTTTTTTCTTTTACTTCTTTCTTTTTCACTTTTCCCATCCTCAACCCCTTCCCCACCCACAGCAACTCCCCTTACACACACACACACACACACACACACACACACACACACCATGCATGCCTAGTGCAACATTAAAAAACATCCTGATTTAGTCTTTACACAATGCTGGAAAAATCAGCTTATCAGAACTGCTTCATCCCATCACTCTAAGTGTGTGTGTGTGTGTGTGTGTGTGTGTGTGTGTGTGTGTGTATTTAGTGGCGACTGGCCTGCTTTAAAATCTGGCTTCCCAACAGACACCAAGTCTGTGTTTGTTTCTCCAGCTTCTGTGTTTCTCTGGATCTCCCTCCAATTCTCACCAGTTCTGGGCAAACAGCTAATAAAAGTGCCGCATTTAAGTATGAAGTTGTGTTTGAGCTGCATGTGTGTATGTCTGTGACCACGGGTGTGTGCGTGTGCTTCCTGTGGCGTTATACTGGAATAAGAACATACAAATTCACTGGGATGAAAATATTAATGACAACACATGCACATGCTTATACACAGAAAAATACATTTAGAGCAAGTCTAGTGAAGCACACATGCACACACACAGCCACACTGTATATACACATACACACAAAACACATACCCAATACATACAGAAATGCATATTCACACATATTCATGCAGACACACATATGCTGCCACTTTCCTTTACGCACACACTTGTTACACACAAACACACACACACAAAGATGCTTGTAAGAATACACGCATACACATACATGCTGTGTCAGTGATCCCACAGCATCTCTGGCTGTGCTACAGTGTTGTCACACTGTGTGAGCGCCACACTCTGTCACTCTGCCACACTGGCAACCAGCCTATCAAAACGCACCAGACCACACTTCCTGGTGTGATGGAATTGAACCTATTCCTCTTTTTTTTTTTTTTTTTTACTTTTTTCCCCACTTCCAAAAGATCCAGCAGTTGCTTTCAGGAACACCTGTGTCAGGAGTTTTTTCTGACAGGAGATACTAATATTCCTAAACACCTCAGCTGCTACTGACTCAGAGAGATTAAAAGTCAGAACATGGGCTTTTGTGTGTTGAGCCCATTTCTGGTATGCACAGATCAAAACAATGTAATAGGATTTCCTGACAGTGAAATGCTAATTTTAAATATTTTCCTTTTGAAGTGTGTGAAGTTAATTAGTATAGGTAAATAGAGTCCATGTCACCTGCAGTACATGAAGCTACAACAGTTAAAAACATTCAGCCATGCTTTGTCATTAAGTCTCATTTTAACACTGGCATCCAGTGAGCATTTGATAGAAAAATTCCTAATCTTTTCTGCATTCAAGCATTAACAATTGCCCTGAATCAGTCATCTGGAACAAAGAATCCCAGTGGTTGCAGGTTTGATCCCCCCAGCAGCTCATGTGTTCAACATCAGCTGTCCTTCAGCAGCTCGTTTATGTGCCCACCTACAGTAAGGCACTCTAGATAATAACATCAGCTATTTTGCTTTAAGTAAAACACAATTTGTCTCTGATGATTTCATTAATTTCTCAGCGCGAGACATTAACTTAAGTTCCTGGACTCTAAAACAGGTGCTGGTTTTGCCGTAAGTGGTCTCTGAAGGCATTAGTGCCATTACCGACTTATTCTGTTGGGACAAAATACTGTTTACCTTCGTCCTGACTCACAAAACCAAAAAACATTAAAGGCCACTGTCTGTTTTCTTGACTCTTAAAATGGGTCATTCCCCAGGTGCTTCAGGCTTGGCTGGGCACTCCATCAAAGACAGTTAGCAGTCTAGGTGTGAAGCCACTGAGGGATCATTTTCTTGTCACAGCACCAGCGACTCCTACTGGTTGGATGGGTCACATGTGCAGAGTGCCTGGATCTGCGGGGTGGCATTGTATTTCCAGTCACCTTCAAGAAACATGTGACTGTTCACGCTTCAAGCCAACAATGGGCAGTGACAAGGACCAGAGTGCATTTTCAAGATTACTTCTTTCTACAGTAACTGGCTTGGCAACTCCGATATAATTAATGTTAGGGAAATGTTGTTGTTATGGCAAATCCATTATGACTAAGGTGTAGTTTGCACACTTAAGCTTAAGGTTCATTGCAGGTTTGAGGCAAGATGCAAACCGCTACCCTAAAGCTGAGTGCAACATAAGCCATCCAACACCCTGACCTCCATGCCTGTGTAATAACAACAATCTTACAGGTTCATTCAATGTCACACTGTGCGAGATCGGTTAATAGTCTTAGTCACGATCTGTGTCAGACTGTACGATATGAAGTTTGAGGCATGTCAGATTGTCTGATGAATGTCTGATGAACCCTGGCATTATCATATAATTTTGGGGGGTTAGCAGATGCAAGAAGAGACATGACATCTACTCACATCATCCATCTTCAAAAATCAAAAAAGTAGGACTAAAATTACACCTGTTGAATTATTTCAATCCCAATATTCCTGACTGTATTAAATGCAATGAGGAAATTAGTACCCTGCTTCATTGTATGTGGGCGTGTCAGAAGCTCCACATGTTCTGGAAGATGGTTCTTGAACTGATTTTCTAACTGACAGAAAGTGTAGTTCATATTGAAGCTATAATATGGTTATTTCAGATGTACCCTGAAGATTTTCCACTAAAAGTAAGGAAATGCAACTAATTAATTTCTGTCTGTTACAAGCCAATGTGTAAGTGTTAGAATAGCCGGGACTGGGATTGCTTTGTGTGAAGGGATGGCAGAGACAGGCGGCGTTCGTTGGAGGAGCATAGCGGCCGAGAAGGAACATAAGTTTGTATTATGAAGTTTAGGTAGATGGGTGCAGACCCAACAGTCACTCTGTATGCAAGCATTAGTGACTTGAATTTGATTCTGGAGGCCACGGGGAGCCAGTGGAGTTCACTGAGTAATGGAGTGACATGAGTTCTTTTGGGCTGATCAAAAACCAGATGCGCTGCTGCGTTCTGAACCATTTGTAAGGGTTTCACCGCACAAGCTGGGAGACCTGCTAGGAGGGCATTGCAATAGTCGATGCGAGAGATAACCATGGCCTGTACCAGAGGCTGGGTGGCGTACTGAGTGAGGTAGGGCCTGATTTTCCTTATGTTGAATAAGAGAAAAGTGGCGTGACTGAGAGACAGTAGCAACATGGTCTGAAAAGGACAGCTGGTCATCAATCATGACACCCAAGTTTCTCACCACCTTGGTTGGAGTGATGGTTGCAGAGTCAATTTGTAGTTTGATGTTATGGTGGATAGATTGCTTGGCTGGAATGACCAAGAGTTCAGTCTTAGAGAGGTTTAGTTGAAGGTGGCAAATCTTCATCCATGCAGATATGTCTGCTAGACAGTCCGTGATCCGCGCCGAGACAGTGGGATCGCCTGGCGGGAAGGATAGGTAGAGTTGCGTGTCGTCTGCGTAGCAGTGGTAAGAGAAGCCGTGCGAGCAAATGATCGGCCCCAGTGAGGTGGTGTAAATTGAGAAGAGAAGGGGCCCAAGCACTGAGCCTTGGGGTACCCCTGTGGAGAGGCAGTGGGAGGAGGATAATTGTCCTTGCCACAAAACATTGTAGGAACGCCCCAAGAGGTAGGATTTGAACCACAGGCGTGCTTTACTCGAGATGCCCATTGCTGAGAGAGCGGATAGCAGGATCCTGTGGTTGACTGTGTCAAAGGCAGCTGATAGGTCAAGCAGGATAAGAACTGAGGGTTGGGCTGCAGCTTTAGCTGACCTTAGGGCTTCTGTTACAGACAGAAGAGCCGTTTCAGTAGAGTGGGCACTCTTAAAACCAGACTGATATGGATCTAGGAGGTCATTCCCTGAGAGGAATTCTGAGACCTGTTTGAATACTGCTCGTTCAATAGTTTTGGATAAAAAAGGTAGAAGAGACACTGGTCAATAGTTCTCAACTTGAGTTGGGTCAAGCGAGGGCTTTTTGAGCAAGGGTGTAACCCGAGCCCTTTTGAAAGTGGTCGGGAAGGTTCCTGAAGCCAGAGAAGTATTTATCACATGAGTGATTGTCGGGACCACAGTAGGAGATATGGCTTGGAGGAGATTCGTAGGAATCGGGTCCAGTGGGCATGTAGTTGGACGGCTACGGGTCAAGAGTTCTGATACTTCGCTCTCTGTGAGAAGAGTAAACGAGGAGAGTGAACAACCACTGACCTGGAAGGGCAGGGGAAAAGATGTAGTAGGACTGCTACAATGGTTGAGTTTGAGTGTTTCAAAGAATTGGCTAGTTATAGCCTCCACTTTGCCTGTGAAGAAGGCAGCAAAGGTATCAGCAGACAAGTTTGTGGGTGGTGGAGGTGGAGGAGGCTTTAGTAGCGCTTTAAAAGTGAAAATAATTTCCTTGAGTCAGTGGCACTGCTTATTCTGTCATTATAGAACGCAGTTTTGGCAGCACTGATGCTTGTTGAGAAGGAGGATAGGAGCAATTGATAGCCCTTAAGGTCGGCAGGGTCTTTGCTTTTTTGTCATTTTCTTTTAGCCACTCTGAGATCAGTACGGAGCTCACGGATGGTATCAGTTAGCCACGGGTGGGGCTGGTTTGGGCGAGCAGGCTTGGTGGATAGAGGACACAGGCTATCCAGGCACGAGCTTAGTGTAGAGCACAGAGATTGTGTGGCATCATTGACCTCAAGTGAGGAAAATGTGTTGAGGGTGGGTAGAGCGGAAGCTACCACTGAGGCAAAGTGAGCGGGAGACAGGTTGAGGAGGTTGCGGCAGTGTGAAACCAATGGTGTTGGAAGAATGGGCTTTTCCTGTAGGCATACTGTGAACTGAATGAAATAGTGGTCAGACACATGTAGAGGTGTGACTGTTAGGCACTCTGTGGCACAGTTTCGGACCTTTCATCCCTTTCCTGGAAACCGAACAAATGGTCATGTTTGGCCACATGTGAGAATACCAACGATGTTCGTTCAGACTTGGCCTCAGGCATCTCCAACGACTGTCGTCACAACAGCCAGGAGCACTAACAAACCAAGTGGTATCGATCATCTTGACAAAGATGAGTTTACAAGTTTACCAACGACTCCCAAAATGACATGTATGACCGGAGAGTACCAACAACAGGCGTACGGGACATCTATCTCATGGTAACAACAGTTATCACGTGGTTAATTTAATAAAGCTCTAAATCTTTCACCATGTTTCTCTCACGATTGTCAACTTTCGTCTGAGACAGACAAAATTTGCACAGTGTTGAGGATTCTTGAGGAGGGCATGATGCTTCCTTCATCAACCCTGAACATTGGCTCTGAATAAATTGTGGGTTGCAGATTTGTTCAATATGAACGTAATTAGTATAAGTATGACGCAGGTATCTCAGATAATAATGAAAAAGCCATTTTTTAATATTTATCAATTACAATAAAGTTATCCTTACTATACCCAAATGTTTTAGTTGCAGAATCCTGACCTTACCATGTCAATACTGTTAAATTTGTATATATTGTAAGAATAATCAAATAAATATTGATAATAAATATATACTGGGATTTTAAACAGTTGATTTGGAATTTTGCATTCCAATTATTTTTAGAATTATACAAACAATTGGTTCTGTGAAAATGTGTCCACAGTCAAAGGTAGGTTACTACACACAGAGTACACACATCAGTAAGGAAAGCATTCACATGCATTTATTGACACAAGTGCACATGCGTCCACACAAATATAGTTACAGGCATACATTCCTAAACACACGAGCATACAAACACCAACACTCTCTTTGTCACACACACAAACAAACCCAACACACATGCACACACACACACGCGTTCAGCAGTCATGCCTTTCTGTAGGATTCTCCTCTGGGTGCTGCGTCCAAGGTGAGTGCGTTGGCTGGCAGCTCCTGAGGAGTTGGTAGGAAGAGATAGCTGAGCGAAGCTATTAAAATACGGGCAGGAATTTCCCTTATCTCTCCCACCGAGGCAGCTTGCGCCGCTTTGTGCTATTATGGAGATAAAATGCACAGAGGCTTGGAATGAGGGAGGGAAGGAGGGGGGACGAGGTAGGGGAGGGAAGGCGTAAGAACGTCAGAATTATAGAGCTAGGGAAGCTTAAGGTTATTAAATCGGAAGATTACTCGACTGCGAAATTGTTGAAGTTTTTACGAGAAGTTGAGGGATTTAGGCCAGTATTAAACAGCAAAGCATTAGGAGGCCAGCAATATACATTATTCACAATTTATTTTACCCCTTTTCTTCTATTCTGCTCACTCTTTTCTTTATTCCTCTAGTCTTTCTTCTCCCTCCTTTCATCCAGCTCATAGTCAATATCGAGCTCCTCCAACATTCTTATTCAGAGAAGCATCTTCACCTCCCATTTCTCCCCTCTCTCCCTCTATGGCAGGAGTATGTAGAAAGAGGAGAAAGAAACAGGAAAAGAGCCAGAGACAAAGAGAGAGATACAGCAAAAGACAGACAAAGATGCTCTGACTGAGAGGATAGGCTTGTCATCCTGTGTTTTAGTATTGACACCAGTCATAGTGTGAGGCAATGCATACTTCTATCAAGGACATGCATCACTGTCAACTTTTTAGAGTTGAGAAGAAGGAATTTGGCGGAGAGGTGACTGTAAAAGCTAGGGATGACAAAAAAAATAATGTTTCACATTAGGATTTGAATAGTGTAAGCTGAACTACACCTACATAAGGCGTAGGAGTCTCTAGTACATTGTGCAACACAGGCAAATTGCTTTCATGGTGATGTGAGCATTAACTGTTGTGACATTGCATGTATCTTCGGGACAGATAGCAACACTTCTCTAACAATTTGTTGCGGCTGCCGTGAAGGGCAGTAACCAGAAAGGTTTTATTCTATTGGAAAATGTCAAATATTCATCACAGACTGACAAAAGCGATGCCTACTCTCACAAATATGTTCTTGCACCTACTCTTAGAACATAATACATCTTAATACATCCTGCTATGTTTGTTGTTTACTGTTACCTCAAATAAATGATAGCAGGGTCAGAAATATTAACCTGAGTCCTTGGTTTACAAAACAAAATCACTTTTCCTGAAGGGACCATCTATACTTGAATGATGAACTACAGGGTGAGACCGACTTGTATTTTGACAAAATGAATGGATGGATGAGTTTTGCAGTAGGAGTCTGCACTTGTACAGAATTTATTTGTCAATTATCAGTATTTGTATTCCTAACCCCCCGCCCCCCACACACACACACACACCACAGCTCTACAGTGTACATTCTCCACTCCCTGCAAGGACTTTAATATACACACACACCTCTCCTGGTTGCTGGAGTCACACACAATATACACAAACCTGCACCCACAGTTCTTCCATGTTCTCTCTCTCTCTCTCTCTCTCTCTCTCTCTTCAGTTCAATGTGCTTTATTGGCAAAGCAGTTTGGAACAAAATCAAAAATTTTACATTTACATATGACATAACAAGATTAATCCAATTTCTATCTATCTATCGCTCTGCTCATCTCAGTCTTCAGGTCAGGCATGTTGTCTCTCAGAAAACAAGAAAAAAATTGTTTCTCAATAAGGAACATCAGGAGGGGAAAAGTGAATAAAACATTTCTTTCATACCAAACTCTTTTGATAGCATGCACATATCCATGCACTCGCACACACACACACACACACACACACACACACACACACACACACACATACATCCCTGGAGGAGCAGCCTCCCTATTGCACTGTCTCTCCACATACTCTTGAATGTCTTGCCATGGAAATTATTCAATCTCCATATACGTTTAAAGCACAACAAATTCTATCCATTTTAAATGGAAGGTGGCGGAGATATTTCCTCTTCGATTATCTAAGGGCTTTGCATGTGTGTGAGTTTATGTGTGTGTGTGTGTGTGTGTGTGTGTGCATGTGTGTGTATTGTTGATGCTGGTAAGCTGGTAAACACACAGCTGGCCTGCTCTTTGATACACCACGAGGCCTTGAGGATATTTCACACTTCTTTTATACTTGTATTCTGCAGCACACTTTCTCATCCTCTACTTCTCTTCACCTAATTTGCACAATTTCCCTCCATCCTACATTGACTGCAGTGATTTGAGAGATTCTACACACCCCCAGCTATGATCTGAGGGATGGGGAACTTTTTATAAGCTGGCCCGCAAAGTTATTTGTATGCATTTATGAGTATGTTTATGCATATTTATTTGTGTATATCAATATCCTGGTTAAATTCTTCTATGGATCTTTAAGTATAAATGTGTCTTTGCACACACGTTCTTTCTCATTTTCTGCACTCATTTGCTTGGGTGGTGAGACTGATTATATTTGCACCAAATGCTGGTGATACTGTAGCATAAAAGAGCTAAATATGGCCAGCAACGTCTTGTCTTTTATGGAGGACTCCCCCACTGTTTGTTGACACTCAGAAAGAGAGCCAGCCATCTCCCGCTTCACTAGATAATTCTCCTCCATGGCGTAGCGGAGAAAAACTTCATTAACCCCACTGCCACACAGCCAATCCTGGAGATGTGCATGTGTAATGTGGCTGAAAGCAGCCTTTTAACGCTGTAAACACTAACTTGCTAAACGTCAGGATGTATTACACACTCCAGCTAAATCGTAAAGAGCTGGTCTACCAGCTTGTGTTTCATGGGCTGTGGATAAGTGCAAAAATTATGTAATAAATATTATGCATGAATGCAGATATGTAGTTTCAGAAACAATGCACTCACATTACACGGTCCCAACGAACATTTGTATGTTGAATTTATGTTGACATGACACTTTGCACCAGTGCCACAACCCAGCATCCAGCGCCAGAGTGAAAATTAAGGCACCATCCATATTTGTTATCATCTTGTAAACCTGGGACATTCTTTTTCTTGTAAGTTAAAATTTGTCTCTAAAACTGTTTTAAACTTTCTTTAACTTATCTTTATCTTAACTTTATCTTACATCAGTTTTTGTGAGGACATGTGTGTGCCAACTAAAACCTTCCGCACAGACAACAACCAGAAACCCTGGTTCACAGCAAAACTTAGGCAGCTTCGTCGGACCAAAGACGAGGCCTTCAGAAGTGGGGACAGAGTCTTGTAGAACCAGGCCAGGAACACAGTCACTAAAGAGATCAAAGCAGCTAAGAGGAGCTACGCTGAAAAGCAGCTACCAACTACCAACCAGCTATCACAGCTCACCGACCCTGCGTCAGTGTGGAAAACCTCGACTCTCCAGGGACATATGCAAGGATCCTTGTGGACTTCAGCTCGGTGTTCAACACCTTCCTTCCGGACATCCTCAGCACCAAACTCATCCAGCTCACTGTGCCAGCCTCCACCTGTCAGTGGATCACAAACGTTCTGACTGACAGGAGTCAGCAGGTGAGGCTGGGGAACATCACATCCAGCACCTGGACTATTAGCACTGGCGCCCCCAAGGGTTTGTGCTCTCCCACCAGCTCTCCTCCCTCTACACCAACTCCTGAAGTTGACTGACGATACAACGGTCTTCATCCGGGACGGAGATGAGTTGGCCTACAGACGGGAGGTTGATCAGCTGGCTCTCTGGTGCGGCCAGAACAACCTAGACAACAACAGCCAACAACACAGCCATCATCCAGTCTGTCCTCTGCATGTCCATCACTGTCTGGCTTGGATCTGCCCTTGGATCTCTTGAATGGCCCTCCATCCAAGACTTATACATTTCCAGAGTCAGGAAACAGGAAGGAAACATCATTGCAGATCCATCTCACCCCGGACACAACCTGTTCCAGCTTCTCCTCTCTGGTTGGCACTACAGGGCAGTGTATGGCAAAACCAACAGGCACAGGAACAGTTTCTTCCCACAAGCTATCACTCTGATGAACTAACTTATGACTCAACTCTGCCTCTAATCAGCCACCTGTTTACTGGTTACCACTTATTATTTATTCATCATTCTCTCATTCTCTATTTCAGAGCTGCATGTTGTTATATTTTCATATTGTATATAGTGTATACCAAATCCACCTACCTAAGTACAGAACACCTGCACATAATACTTATTTATTCCAGCATCCACCTCCGACATGTACATAATAATATAATAATAATAATTTACTCCTGCATCCTTTGCACTTTGCTCATTGTACTATTGTCTCAATCTGTCTATATTGTTTCTTTTTTGTTTAGTGTGTATTTATGTGTTCTCTATACTGTATCCTATGTCTGACTTTATTATTGTATTATATAAGTAAGCATATCGTGAGCAATGTACAACCCTGAGTGAAATTCCTTGTACGTGTACACATACCTGGCAAATAAAGCTGATTCTGATTCTGATTCTAACTGACTCTTTTGGCCACTTGGGAGCAGCAGAAACAAGCTGTAAACACAGCACTGACATACTGGATTTCACTTTGAAGTTTGTATTGTGAGAGGTGAGTGCATCTACAAAAATCAACATTAATTTCAGTTGTGTTTCTGGCCACCTGGTGAATGCACTTTTACTACCTCAGTAGCATAAGGTAGTAAAAAAGGGCCCCAGTGCAGGCTGTTATGATGGGCCCTTGGACTCCACAGTTAGGAAGCACACCCAGGCACACACGCTGCGTTTGTGTCTAGAAGTGAACCCTATATTGGCAAATTTGTGTGTTTTGTTTCCTTATTGTGCAGGGTTTAACAGCTGATAAGATTAAATAAATACCTAAACTATTTAATTTAAAGCTCCTTCAATCGATTTCTTTCCATATTAACATGTGAAATCCAACAGTTCTCTTTATGTGCTTTTCTCCAACACACATGCACGCTGCTGCTGCTGCTGCGGCTGCTGCGGCTGTGTTGCTTGCACCTGGACGCAGCAGAATAAAGTACCCTACTATCATGTGATGGATTTTAGAGTCGGACTGTGTTACCTAAACTTTTGTATTGGCAAAGTACATAAGTCAAAGAGAAAGTTATAAGGAGCAAGGCCAGTGCTGTCATTGTCAAAATGTCAAACAAACAGCTGAGTGCAGGGGAGGTGTCCACTGTGCTGAAATGACACTTTTTCCAGGCATTTACAGTACAATAACCTTCCGAATCACAGCAACCACATTCCTCTTCGACAGAGAGGCAAGACATTATGGTGAATCAGAAAGAAAAGTGGCCTACTTAAAAACAGCACCATGTCCTGAAAACAGACCAGCTAAGGTGCACAAACAGTTTAAGCACATCAACACAATTACAGGTAGGTCTACACAGCAGCGACCTGTCCTTGAAATGATAACCGCCTTTTAAACAGGGGCACGGCAGCCACACCAAATCCAATGAAAAAGCACTTGTAAAGTTACTCACCTATTTAAACGCCATCAGACGGGACTGCATTGAGCGAAATCTTTGACAGTGTCCTTAGTAAAAAATCCACAACAATCTGGGAGCTTTGCGACCCCACTCCACCTGTTCTTTTCTCTCCCGTCTCTTCTTGAAAGTACTTTGACGTTTGAATGGCATGACCGCTAGCTTGCACGTGTGACCTGCTAGTTTACTTTTGCGTTTCACTTGCTTGTCGTCTTGTCACATGATCAAATAGAAATTTTACATTGGACAGCCATGCATATTACCCATTTTTAATATTTCACCATATACCTTTTAGCCTACTGCTTGCTACAAAAGTCTGTAGCAAGCATGTGGTGTCAGACACCACTGAAAAGGGGGAAATGCACATTTGAGAGTCCATAAACCACTTCATCTCATGTCTACAACACAGTTCAAAGTGAGCTGGATGTATACAGAGACCATGTAACCGAGGAGTCTGCTATTAATTCACATCCTTAATATAACTTTATGGGGAAAGCAGGGCAAAGTTGGCTATGGTCCTTCCCCTCTAGTGTTGTGTCATTCAATGAAGGTTTCGTTCATAAGACCTAATCGTGTGTATGACTCGGGAGGAACGGGTTGTCTCAGTGAGTGATTTGTTCATTTTCATGCATGCGTGAAGGATCTTGGACTCTTACGTTCACTGTCACATGTCAGCTGCATGGGCTCCATCAGCACAGGAAACAGAATTGATTAGTTCACGACTCTCAACTGTGGGTCTGAGTCGTTCATTTGTCACGTGACGGTTCCTACTGTGGAGCAGGAATGAACGACTCATTCACCGCTCACATGGGTCCTCCTCAGTCTTGAGTCAGAGAATGAGAGGCAGGTCGGCTGTCAGGTAACAGTCACTGGACTGATATTATATAGCTATTTTGTTAATTATGTGACATTTTATAAAGCATAACGTTATTACAGCGCAGTGATGTTGTGCTAAGTTATAGTTTTAACACAGCTGAGTCCTGCTAGTGTTTAACATTACAGCTAACAGCTGATGAGAGTTGTTGTGGGTCCACTTCAGAGCCCTGACAGGATTCTACCTGGAGCCGAATTACCTCAGAGGTCATCTCCTCTCCAAAACAAACAGACACGCTCATTAAAACATTAAAACACAGCCAGGTAGCAGCGTTAGCGTTAGCTCTGTAAACAGCTAACAGTTGATCCAGGTCCGCCAGAGAACGCAACTTAACTTTTCCTTTTTATTTACCAACAGAGCCCTGCTGTTGTTTCATAGCTCTGACTGGTGAACAACCTGCAGTGTTTGAGAGCGATGTGCTCATGTGTGTTTTTCTGTCTGCAGAATCAGGACCTGATGTGGCCCATTCTGCGTCCAGAACTGCCAAACTGCTGCATTTATATAATGTGTTAATATTTCTTTGTTCCTCTCTCTGTGCTGGAGTTCTTTAAGAACTTGGTGGCTTGATCCAGATTATTATTAAATTGGCTGAATTTTAATAAGAGTGTGTTTATTCATATAGTGTATCAAGCTTATTACTTCTATATATTTACTGCAAATCTGATATTAATATTTTACTCATGGATAGGGACGTTAGGCTACTGTACGAATGAACACTTCAGAGATAATGATAGTAATTATATACATAAGCCTTTATGTGGCTGGTCTGGTTGTATACTCAGGAAAGATTGTGACAATGGAAGGATTTAGCTGGAGTAGTGGTGATTACATATTGACAACATATTTCTGTGGTTTTTACATTGTTTGAATTTGGTTGTGGGCTCAGGGGGGTTTATATAATGATGACATACAGTAATCAAGAGGTGAATTTGTGCATTATACTTTGTCAAATAAAGCAAGCCAGGCAACCTTCCGTGTTTGAGAACGGCGCTGTTTTTTAATCACCCACTAGGGCTGCAGCGCCACAATAACCAGCCTAGTTCAAATGAACGAAATGAACGAAATGACTCAAAAAAAGATTAGTTCATTTTAATGAACGAGATTTGAATGAACGAGTCTGTCAAAAGAGTCGAACTTCACTGCCATCACTATTCCCCCTCCACTAGAAAGCCGATCAGCTGATTTTAATGGCCAAAGCCTGAAACATATTTCAGCCAATGGTGTGGTTCCACTGGGGTAATGATCTGTTATTCTTCTACTGCGTGTGTGGCATGCGCAGTATAACCGGTGGGGAAAATTGCTTTTAAACCTTATTTTGGGGAAAAGTCAACAAACTTGTTCAGCAATTTTAATTACATTTTATTGCTGATTTCATTCATGTATTTTTTATGTCCCGATGAGTGTAAAAGTGCAGTTCTGGCTCTCTCCCCATTCATTCAAATAGGAGCCTGGTCTTGTTAGTCCAAAATAGCTGCCCATTTTTACAATGTAACCTGGCGGGGATGCTCCTGTCACGGGCCCCCAGTGCAGCTGCACTTAATTTACATACGCCCCTGATTCACCTTTGAACTCTGTTGCTCTGCACCGACTGTCTGGTTCTTTAGCTACTAAATGTTCCACTATGTTCAACAGTTAGTCTCTAATGACGTCTGTCTGCCGTTCGGCCCTGGGCTGCTAGTGTCCAGTGGGTTTTTAAAGCTTTTTTGCTGAAAACAGCTCCCTGCTACTGGCAAAAATGAAGAGTGAGAGTAAATCAAAACAGTACATTTGTAGACCAGAAAACCAAAACAATAGATACTATAATGCTCTGTTGGGCTTAAGGGGATTGCAGCTTTAGGAGACAATTCCCTGTGGGCTCCACACTGTGATTAACCCTTTCTAATTAGTCATTTGATCCATTGTCAGTGTAGCAGCTTTAAGGAACTGTTACTGTGTTGTGACATCAAATTGCAAAAAAATTGTTTGGGATCACACTCAACTTTATGCTAAACCATGTACAAAATGCTTCCTGCAGATGCTCTATGTGTTGTGATCAAAAATTCATACACAAAAATAGACATGTACACATGCACTTCCTAATTTAGCTATTTTCCTTCAGGCTATAAGTGTTTAAATCAAGCCTCCAGGGGCAAATTGAGCCACCCAGAACTCAATCCTGCATCCATCCAGTCCTCCCACTCCCTGAGGCCCATGAAGATACTTCCTCCTGGGACACTACTCCCACTCAGCCTTGGGGCTGGAGCACATACTGACGTGTTGGAACTACCTTGGAATTCAAGAGAGAAGAAGAGAGAGAGAAGAACACAGCTAAAATCAAGGTTTGCATATACAAAATTATGAATTTTTCCTGTGTTTGTGTGGACTTTGACAATTGTTGAAAGATGAATATAAAAGTTTTAAGTTAAATGATGTCTTTAGGAGGGACACACAGTCAGGAATTGCCATCAGTGATAGCGCCCAGTGTAAACTCTGAGCTGGGCAGCCGCCTGCCTGTCGTCTATTTCCTCCAGTATCTACCTCCAGCACACTTACACACACCAGCCAACAGGCTCCTTCTGTTCCTTTATCATGCATACTGATATCAACACATACTGTAGGAGTGCAAAGGGAGTAAATGAGCACATACACACACACACACACAAATGCACACAGAGAAGATGAAAGGTACGGCGACTGAGGGGGAAAATAAGAGAGAGAGAGACAGTGAAGATTGCAGCTTAACCTCTTGGCTCTGCTGTAAAGCAGCACTCACTCACTGGAGCCTCGCTGATAGCCATCTGTCTGGCAAGGGGAGACAGCTTCACCTTCCCAACACATCAGCATGCTTACAAACCCTCATCCCACAAACACAAGTACTGCCACTCACACACAACTAGCCTACACTCATGGGTGCTAAGTAGACAATGTAAAAAAGATATTCTGTGTGACTGGTGTTGTACAGTTTTCATTTATCCAACAGAAATGAAGGTTTAGATGATTCTTTATCTGCAAAATGAATCCTGTGACCCCTTAAATTCAACTTAAACTTTTAGTTATTTTCTTCATTCATAAAAAACTTTGCTTTTCAGATATGCAGCATGTGCACCCACAGCGATGATTAACATCTATTTAAAGTGAGCATGGGACATTCATCGACAAAGAATGAGCTATAACTTGGAAATCCTGAACAGAATCCAAACCACTTTAGATTTTGGCCATAAATCTGGAGCTTAGTCAATAGCTCCCTCTCTAGGTGATGGCTGAGCTAAAGAAAACCTTTGCCTCACCCACATCCTCACCCTCTTCCCCCTGCACTCTTCCTCCTCACCTCATCCTGCCATCCTTTAGCCCACTCTTCAAACATAAATTCCTTGAAATCCTCCCACTTCTCCACCTCAGCCTCCCCTCCACAGCCCTCTCCCCGCTCCTCTGTGTCCTCTCCACCCCTCAATCCATCTCTGTCCTCCTGATCAATAATCAATCTGCAGGGGCCGAGGCCAGGGGCCCTGCGCCATCTGTCTCCATCGGCAGACCTGAGAGAGAAAGAAAGAGAGAGAGAGAGAGAGCAAGTGCGTGAGAGAAAGAGAGGGGAGAGAGAGGAGAGAGAGGAGATAGTGTTCAATTTATCTCCATCTATCTCCATCTATCTCCATCCGTGGTCAGGTCCACTCTGCCGGTATAGATCATAATTTGGAGAGGTGTAATTGCTGGTCAGAGACTGGGGTGGATGCTAGAGGGGGGAGGAGGGAGAAAGGGGGGCGTCAATAATGTTTCTACAGTCCAGCCCTCCCCTCTGCCCTACCTCCCCACTCTCCTGCCTGACCCAGTTTCCCTGTTTTTCGCCTCTTCATCTCTTCCTCTCTGTCTCTGTCTTCTTCTCACTTCTCCTGCCGTCCTCACTTTTCTCAATTCAATTTACAAAGATCCACAGACCAAAACAACATAATTTATCACTCCTTTTCCTCTACTCTGTGCTGGTGTGTGTAGTTCTGTGTGTGTGTGTGTGTGTGTGTGCGCACATGGAGTTTGTTCTGGGCTCTAATCCTGGAGGACCAGCACCAACAACGCCCACTCTCAGCGTCTGTCTTGCACTTGACATCCGTTTGAGCGTTCATGCGTCAGAGGGGGATGTCGCTACTATGATAATGATCTACCTAGTAACACCTGCCTCAGAAAAATACCTCTTGGCTCGATAAATGAATTGTTGAATACACTTGAGCATGTTGCGCCAAGCTTGCCAAGACCTGGAGGAGATTTTTCCATCGCCCTAATTTGATCACACTATTACCTAAGCAAGTACGTGCCACATGATAGCAGCTATGAAAGAAGCCTATCCAGAAGTGTACTCATCGTGTTTGTTTAGACCCAGAGTTTTTCCTTTCTTTGAACTCTGTGGAAATTATGAAAGATCCATACATTTTGTTTCATTTTTACCAATTTGAAAACAAGTTACTTCATTTGTAACCCGAAGATATTTCCACTTGTAGGCAGGTTTTCTCTGATAAATGCTGTCATGATTCTCACACGTTAACAAGACAAAGAGTCTATAGCCATGCTAGCAGATCTGTGAGGCTGTGCTTTGTCACAGGAGTGAGCAAAATGCTAACATCAGCATGTTACCTTGCTCACAATGTAAAATGCTTACATGCTGATGCAGCAGGTATAACATTTACCATGTTCACCACCTTATTTTAGCACGTTAGTATGCTAACAAGTAATTTGCACCTAATGATAGCACTATGCCTCTATGAAAAGTGACAGGGTCACCAAAATGATAGCAGGAGGAAAATTTTGACGGTTTGACTGTTGGCACAAAAAGGAAAAACCAAACCAAACCAAAATCCATGTCAATTGATTCAGTAGTTATATCCAAGATATTTCACTAAGTCAAAACTGTCAACCTCATGGTTGTACTAGTGGAAAAGTAAGGGGATCACCAAAGTCAGTAGGATACATCATCTGGGGACCATGAAAATGTACAAAATGTCATTGCAATCTATCCAGTAGTTGTTGGACTGACCGACTGACCCCATCCCTAGAGCCATGCTGCTGGCACAGCTAAAAAGTGTAATTTGTAGCTCTACATAAATGGTCTGTCATAGGATTACATTGAAAACCTTTGTCATTCCTATTTATACCTACTTGAGGGATGTGCTTACCACATAAAGCTTCCTAAAGATTTACAATAAGTGAACCATTTTCTAGTGTGTTTTACATCTCCATTTGTCTTAAAATGCAGATAGAAAAGAGTCAGTTGACCACTTGAGACACAACATTTCTGTTCTTTTTTTACAGTACAACCTAGAAAGGTGTGTCACAAGAGGCAAACACATACTCTCAACCGCTGAGCGCTCACACACACACACACACAGATGTGTGGGCACTGACTGAGCTACTGTGAGTGAGAGTACCTGGCCTGTGAAGGATAACCCAAAGGGGAAACAAAGAGCCAATTAAACTTTAATGAGCTGGTCACGTATCAACTAAAGCCTGCTGCAGCAGCACCTCTGCTCAGTTCTCTGGCTCTGCTCTGTTCTCAAAGCACAAATTTCCATCCATCCATCCATCCATCCATCGTCAACCGCTTATCCTGCGTACAGGGTCACGGGGAACCGCAAATTTTTCTCTCCCTAACCAAACTGATGTGGAAACTCCAAATCTCTCTCAAACAAAAACACAAGCAGAAACATACAAAAGATCCAAAGATGAGGATATATTTAGCTTTTGGGTTTTGGGTTCTGCACTTGTCTTCCTTAACTGTTCTCAAGAGATCTAGTATTTGTTGTGCAAAACCAAGGACGGCTGAATAACAATATATACTTTGGAAAATATTTAAAATGCCAACAGGCAGAATTAGACAAAGTAGTTTGGAAATGCATTTTCATAGTTTACATTAACCTATTTTGTTCTTAGATTGGGATTGTCCTAATGTGACAGACTCTACCTACCTTGGATTTCACACAAATTTAAAAAGGCTTAACATAACAAATATTTGACCTGCAGGTCTTACCACATGGTTACTAACTTAAAAAAAGCACTGTTGCCATTCCTCCCCACCCCGACATAAATAATATACGTACACTGTATTGTATGGGATATGCTAATATATTCTGAACAAACGTTCCGGCCTCCCACAAAGCCCCCGTTCTTGCTGTTCCTCATCAGTGCTTTCTGCTGAAATGTACGATTTGCAATATGTAGTTAATGAGTTGTTGAAGGCTGAGAATGAATCCCATTCTAGTCGTAATTGTGTAAGGTTTCCCGAGGGGGGTGAGTGTGTGTGTGCATGAAAGTTTTTGCATGTGTACTTCAGCATGTATGTGTGTCTCTCTGTGTGTGCCTGGTGCCCGAGTCTGTGTGTTCCTTTTTTTGTGCGTGTGCGCATACACGTGTGTGCGTGTGTGTGTGTGTTCGTGCTTGTCGGCTGAAACAGAGAGGAATGGAAAAAGAACAACAGATACAACATTGTGATGGGCAGAGTGGGAAGAAATACAGATAGAGGGAGAGGAAGAGGAGTGAGAAACCCCTTCATGATTGTGAGGAAGATGTTGAGGAGGGCATCTCACCAGGAAAAGAGCCAGAGATGGAAGAGCTGTTTTTACACAGACCTACTTCTGTCAGTCAGTTGAATGTCGCTGAACATTTAGCGAGAAGCTGCTGACACACACATGCATGCTCCACTAATACTTGGCAGACAACAGCAAATATAAGAAGAAAGAAAAACATTAAAATTGTGCGCTTGGTGCGTAGGCGTGGGGATCAAACAGTTCCTGGAGAAAGTCTCTAAATTTAGCATTTGAAACTTTAACAATGATGTACAGCATGAGATGTTTGTGTGTGTGTGTGTGTGTGTGTGTGTGTGTGTGTGTGTGTGTGTGTAAACTATATGTGTGTGGGTATGTGTTTTGAGGTTTACTATGACAGTGAAAGGTTGGGAGCTCATCATGCTTGACAAGAAAGACATGCTACATCTCACGTACACACACACACACACACACACACACACACACACACACACACACACACACACATACACAAACATACTGTACACGCACAGCAAAACATTTGCACAACAGTCAAACATAAATCATAAGCAACCCAGAGCATACACACTATTCATACACTTCCACATTCCAGCACACCTTATCTGCCCCGACAGTGTTGACTGACACTCTCCACTTGAGGAGATTAAGTGTGCTCATGCTGTGTCGGCACAGCTTGACGTCCATTTATCCTCAAAACTCATATGAAGCATCTCCGTGAGCTCTGTGCCAAACACGTGTACACACCATCCACCACGTGCTCATTCACCAATTTCATTGAACACTCATGCTACTTTATTATTACTGCTGTCTTTGGAGAAAATAAAGTAAAGCTTTTCTTCTCACTTGAATCCGATGTTTGCATGGTCATTTGTGTGCTGACTTGATTTTTGGGCCCACTGGGGCTGTGAAACTTTACATTTTTCAGAAAATGAGGATCCTTTTCTTTGCTCTTAAAAATTATTTTCGAGGTATGTGCTTTTCATCCAACATCAGCTGTATGCAGTTTAATTGCCACACAGGGAGAAGGAGCCTGTGGCGTTTGTGGTTCCAACAGCAGCAGATTTAACCAACACACTATAAATACACACACAGCCATCTGGATACTTGCAGGGTACAGATAACTCGCTGGCAACTGCTGCTGATCTCTCTTTATGCCAGTTAACATTAGTATATTATTCATTTTTACCATTTTACAGGCCACTGAGCTAATGATGGGTCTGAGGTGAGGCTACATGAGCCAGGTAGCTGGATGGCAGCTCTGTGTTGGCTGTCCTGAATGCGTCCTGGTATTGGTAGACCAAATGTGAGGTGGTTTTGGCAAAGGTTAGATTACCAACCAGGCCAAAAAGACAACTGCAGGTTCACTTTCTGTCATTTGGTTTTTGGTCATTTGATTACTTGCTAATTTGCTTACATACAATATCAGTATGGTGCCACATTATTACGTAATCTTCTAGAATGGTCAAAATATAGTTATGAAACCTTAAAAGGTTTAGTTTAAGTTGTACTCAAATGCTGTTTAATCAAATTACTCCATACTAACTGACATACAGATAACCTGGGGACAGGTAGTATTTCCGTATAGGAATACTGGATGGTTTCTGTGTCTCTGGCAAAAATATTGTGACACTTCTATTTATAATATGACTCGTGACCTGTGCATGATGGGAACTTGGAGGCAACAGGAGGCCCAACAACACATTTGCCCCAGGGCCTCTGAAGAGGTTTGTCCAACCACATACATGGCTACCTGATTTGGCCAGAATTTAGTGTTGCTGACTTTGCCCAATTTAGGGCTAAGAATCAGATCCAGTTAGCAGTACTGTAGATTCTGGGGTGTCATTTGTTGCTCTAGGTGTGCCAGATTTAGGCCACTGCTGTGCTGAGCATACTTGCCTACCTGGAATTCCTTTCCCGTCTTCTGCTGCCTCCCTGAAACACATTACAATGTAGAGGGCTGTCCCATCTTGTCAGTTGCACTCTAAGGACAAGACAAAAACGTTTTTATTTTTAATTAACATGATTTTATTTTTATTTTTTACAATAACATAAAATCAAATAATCGCCAAGTTGAGATAAGGAAACATATGTACCACAGGATGCTGACCAATGCCTCTTATTAGTTTTCCTTTTTACCAAACTAAATAATTCTTAAACCTGCACAAAACCCAGATCAGGAGCACGTCTGTGTACATACGTCCGAAAACCCATGCTGATACATTCACACAACAGGAAAACAGAGGCTTTTCCTGGTGTGAAGGGGATGTCACACATGATGGGAGGAAGGAGAGGCAATATGTCGGGGTGAGGTTGGGGCAGAATGATGAAGGGACCTTTCAAAGGACAGATGGGAATGAGACTCTAAATCAATACCATCCAAGGGTGTTTTGTTACTAACACATACAGCGAGGAGCCCACGTTCGATACTCCTCACCTGACTGCTCAGACCCCTCACACCCTCACACGCACACATTCACTCTTTTTTTCCTGTGCTTTTATCTCCTTTTTTTCCCTCAGTCACACTTCTTCACACTTTGTGACATTTGATTTGACATTGCGAAGAGTCACTGTTCTCAAAACTGTTAACTTACAGTGTAAAGTGGGAATGTGTCGGGAACCCAAGACCCTAATTTTGTTTATGTTATTAACAATACATTCTGACCATTTAATCACAACAGCAACTATCTTATAAAATGAAACAGTTCATGTTAGTGTAGATGAATTCCACTCCTATTTATAGTGTCAATTGTTTGTTATTTCAACACTGGTAACTTTATTATTGAGCCAGCAAAGTAGTAAAATGTAAAATGAGAGCATACTGTAGCCCAACAATATTTTGTTTGTTGATTTATCTATTGTACTGAGTTTATGAGTGTACGAGTCAAGACTCTAAATTCAGTGCAGAATGTGCACTATTGTTTTTGTCTCTATGTTGGTTTGTTTTTGCCGTTATCTATTTGTTATTCTGACAGTAAACCAAACAGCAGCTCTGGAAATGAAAATGGGTTTTATGTATGGAGTAATAACCTAAATGGATTTCTCTCTCTCCCTCTCTGCATTGCTCTGGGAGCCTGTGGCCATTTATCTGCCAGTGTCTAATTATTCATTAGTGAACACAGAGAAAGAAGCACGGAAAACATAGCTGTGCATTCACTGCAGCAGACCAGCATTACTCTCCAAACTCGTGCTCCTGCCTCCTTCTTCCCTTCTTTCTCAAACTCCACTACTTCAGTTTCAGATTTCCTCACACTGGGGCCACAGGGGTCAAGAACCAAACATCTGTCCTAATGCAATAAATTGTAGATATACTGCCCTGTGATGAAATCAATGAATTACATCCAGTCACTTCAGCTAGTGTTTCCAAATAGGAAGACTATTACATTTAATTCAAAACAGGGTGTTTTCAAAGACAAACACAGCTGAATCGGCTGCAACAATGCTAATCCTGTTCAGGTTTGGCAGAGGATCTACAAAGCTCTTGATCAGTGCTTTGCACACAAGTGGCCAGCAGAGGACACTGTGTGAACTATTGCATGCAAATCAAAATCCAAGCCAGCACCTCAAGTGTATAATGTGTGTTAACACATGTACATGTGCTCTTGTTTGTCAGGCTTTTGTCAAAATCTATTTAACTGAAACAAATGAAACACATAAAAACAGTGAGTTTATTTCAAACAAATTATATAATCTGTACAGATGACAGTTCAGATTGGGAATTTACATTGGGTTTAATATTCCATACTTTACATCAATGATCCATTAACGTATGCAGCTATAGGGGTCTACCGTAAGCTTTACCTGTAAGTCACCTGTAAGTCTGGTGTCTGTCTTGGACTATTTTGTAGCAGTCCTGCTGCAGATACTATTTGTTAGACAAGACTGTCATCTAGTGGTGCTGTCTGTGTTACACACAACTGCCTGATTATGATGGAAGTCAACATCTTCCACATAGTACAGGCTGTTTGAAATGATGACCGTGCTGCTGGATGTCGGCAGATTCTGCGTAGCCCTTCCAGCCTAGGACCCCGAGCATTACATCACTGACATAATTTGTGAAAAGATGAGGGAAACACATAAGTTTAACGTTTGTGATTGTTAAGATGGGCCTCCTCACTAAAATAATGTTGTAATAATCCTACTTATATTTGTTGCTGGTTCTACTAAGACAATGTTGGCCGAGGAAAACGTATCATGCATGAATGTGTGTTTACGTAGTAGATCTACTGTTTGTGTATGACATGTAAATTGACAGGATGGCAGTTATTATAGTAAAAAGTATTATTTTGCACTTTGCAACACTGAATAAGCTGTTATATGGAGCCTGTAGGCTCGTGTTTCCAAACCCAGTCCTCGATTTCACCTCTTCTGCAGGTTTCTACTTCTACTGTCGCACAGCTGGTTGAGTTCAGGGGTACACACTTTATGCTCACCTATTTCGGGGCATATCTGTTTCTACCGCTCAACCAATCGGTGTGAAACTTTTGCTTAATTGCAATACCGGTTAGGAAAACAGACATTAGATGACCTGCGGATGGCGCCACTGCTCTTTAGAAATAAGCTGCTTTCTCTGTGGTGAAATCCTTGAGTGGATGGAGAAAGTGTTGGCAGAGGCTCAAATGGTTATTGGTATTGCAGTACAACCAGCGGCCTAATGATGGCGTCCAATCAGACGTCAGTAATCACAGAATAATGTTATTTCATTTTTAATAGAGGAGAGTATTCATACACGATTTGTTTTATGTTCAGGTGGGTTTCTTCTCCACCCACCATTACCCTGAATGGGCTGAATATTTCCTTACAAAGTTATGCAGATTTTTCACATTTTAGATTTGGTTGTGTGAAAATAAATAAAGCCTTAGCTCCTGATAAAACATGGGCCTAAGTTTGAATTACTTCACCGCTCTGAGCTCGAACCTTACACCATATTACGATTTTTACGGAACTATCAAGCTTCTGGTAGCAGGTATTTGATTCATTCAGCTACTTCTTAAGCAGGCCATTTCTTATAATCTGATAATTAAGAGTTTATCTAATAATTGGATTTAATAAATAACAAAATGGATTTAAAAACCAAAAAAAGGCCTTCGGATTTCCATTAACTGAAAGTGTCCCGCCGGCTGGTTATAAAAGTGTACAAGCTCCTAATAAAAAGTAGGCCTACATATTTTATTACTCCTTCGCAACTGCTCTTGAGAACATGTGTATTTACAACCGATAGCCTAATCTGTATGTATACTGTAGCATCAGGCATGTTCTTAAGAGAAAGAAGAAAAAGCCTATTGCTCCTCAGCCTTAAAAATAGGCTATTAAAAACGTCAAGTCCAACGTGAACAGTTATTTTATGAAAGCTTTCAGTGCCAAAAAAAACTCGCTTTATGAAATGTGTGCAATGTGGTGCTCAGGTTCAAGGCAGCTGTGTGCTGTTGACACAGTGTTACAAAATTACCTAAATATATCAGTAAGTTTATGTTTGCCTGTACAGTGAAGATAAATTTAATTTACCTCAGCTACAGCGGAAAGCTGCAGTCAGAAGAGTAATGTATGCTATCAATCAATATATCTATCTCAAATACTTATTTATAGTCTCAGAATTGTTTTTATTAACCTGAAACGCAGGCATTTCCTTTATGATTTATCAACTGCAGCCTCAGGGCTTTTTGTGTTTGATTTACTGTCTAAAGAGATTCTGTTTTTTTCAGGTAAAGTGTTCGGGTGCAGCAACAAGAGCTTTACCTGCCCGAGGCCTGAATATCTTGGAGGGTTTTCAGTTTATGCATGGAGGCCGTTACAGCACGCCTCGTCTATTTAATGCACTCTTGACAAATTAAAAAGTGTTACATGTGGGTGGTACATTCTTATATCGGTCTCAACATTAAATAATTCAACTTTCTTTAAAATAACATTTATTTCCAGCATATTCATACAATGTGACAGCACAGCTTGAAACATCTGAAGAGGAACTGACTTGATCCAGCACTTTGTCACAACATATTTGAGCTGACTAACGGATAAATGAAAATTCAAATATAGCATAGCATTTCATATTACCAAATGCAATATATAATACAGGCAGTTGGAAAATAACAACAAAAAAGGTGAGAATAATAGGCTACATAAGGGAAAAAAGGGATGGCATTTACATATTATTAGTTGAACTTTTACATCAGGAAATAGTGTTAACATCTGTAAGCTACATGTTATAATAACTTAACGTGCCTCATTTAATATTCCGTGTGTGAGAGAAATGCACTTTAGATTTTGAAAATGTATATGCAATTCAGTTTCACCAACCAGCTGATAAATTTGTTGGGCTTTAAAAATTCATAACTCTCTCATAAACCATTTCTACTTTATTTTATTTTAAATCCTGCTGACATAAAAAATCAGTAGGCTAATGAAATCAAGTATATGTAGTTTTAGTCTTTTGTGCAAACTGGGTTTACTTTCCGAGCTTGATCGTGATTTACATTGGAATCTATAAATATCTTTTCAGTTACGTCACGTTAGTTAATTGATGGAACAATCAGGTTCACACGCGGGGGAACGACATCCAAACGTCTGTGGTCAAACATATAAAATTACTTTTGAAAATTACACATAAGTGAGTTTAGTTTCTTCCCTCTCAGACCATTGGACTGCAAGCCAGATAATCCTATTATGTACAGTAGCCTGTAGCCAAAACACGTAACAGATTTTCGCCAGAACTTTCAACACTTGTGGCTACAAATACAATGGAGTGTGTCTCTGTTGGTCCGCCAGCCTCACTGCTTTTCCGGCGTGTTGTTGACCAAAGGCCCGTACAAGCCATTGGCATAGCCTTGCTCCTTGTGTAACATTGTCCTGTCCCTTATCAGGTCGCTAAAGGCATAGTCCATCGGGGGTCTAAAGCCCAGAGTGGGCATCAACCCGGTGGTGGAGTAGGGAGTCATGAAAGCCAGTCCCCGGCTGTGCGCAGAGTAGGCCAGCCGCAGCGGGTTCAGTCCCAGGTGGGTGCCCAGAGGATATGCGCTGGGGTCGGCGCCGAAGTGCGGGGCGTTTGGCTGGAGAGGAGAAAACGCAGAGCGGTTGCTGAGCGTCATGGCTCCCGGTAACATGGGCCTCGTCGGCGCGGTCGTGGATGCGGAGGACGGCGGAGCCTGCTGCGCGTTTTGGAGCATCCTCTCGGCCGTCCACGTGTCTTCGGGCCCGGTTTTGTTGGAGGCCTGAGCGCCGCTGTTGTTCAGGATCTGCTCGATGGCCTGCACCACGTCCTTACCGCAGCCTTGCAGGACGAGCTCCAGGACGCTCCGCTTGTGGCTGGGGAACACCCGGGTCAGGATGTCGATGGCGTTCATGTGCCGGGAGGCCGCAGAGGACGGGGAGGGCTCCTGGTCGTCTTTGTCGGTCTCAGAGCCGGAATCAGAGCCGAGGGAGCTGACGGACCCTGGAGTTTCTCCTCCGTCTTTTAAAGGCTTGGAGACCGGCGAGCTGATGAAAGACTCACTGTCTCCGTTCTCTGAACCCGAGCCTCCGTGTCGGCCGTCTGGGGACGAGATGCCGGGGGCCGAGTCACTTTCGGTGGACGCTGGTTTCCCCACAGCCTGCTGAGCCTGAGTGGTGGCAGATCCGGACAGCTGGCTCTTTGGAAACATCTCATACTTCTGGATACTTGAATCTGTTGACACAATCAGAACATCACAGTGTTACAAAATGTGCCAACGTATGAATGTTACAGTAGGCTTGATATATTGATCATTATTAGTGAATTAATCAGCAACAGATGTCGAAAGTCAGGAAATAAAAACTAAATCCCACAGGCCTTAAATGGGGCAGCAGTTTTAAACACGTGTCTATTAAACATTAGCCTACTACCCAAACGTCAAACTGCACATGAGCCAGTACCCGTTAAATGCACCGGATTTTAATAATAATATGCCAAACATAAATCCAGTGGCATAGACCGACCGCTGTACCTCCAAGCAGCCACATTACAACTCACCAAAATAGGCCTGTAACGGTTTAATATAAAAGGACGGAATAATTTAGACTTAGCCAATACTTATTGAGCTAGGCCTACCCCGTTTTAACTTAACCTGCTTTGACAGTTACTGCTGCTTTACGCTTGTGTTACTCAAGCCTGTGTTTTAATGTGATTTTAGATATGAAGCCTGCAGGTTTTTATAGGCCCACATCTCTGGGCTACCTGCTCTAAAAGAACCGAGGCCTGCACTGCTTCGTCTTTATGTGAACGCGTGCAGGGGCTCCACTCACCTGAGTTACTCTCACTGCTGACAGAGCCATACACCTCGTAGTTTGGACGCGGCGGGATGATGCCGTTGGCGGCGGCCAGGGCGAGTCCCTCCGCCGTCCCGTAGAGCAGCTGCAGCTCTCTGGCTTCGTTCTCCTCCTGCGCCTGCTGCCTCCGCAGCGCCACTTGCGCCGCCATCACCCTCTGCCTCTCCGCAATCAGTGTGCACTTGGCGCACATACAGTCCTTCCAGCGGCAGTAGCGCTTGTGGCCCTTCAGCGCGGAAACCACGCCGTGGTTCCTACAGCGGGCACACTTCGGGGTGCGCGGGTACTTGTCCGCGGTGCGCAGGAGGATCGGAGGGCCGCGCAGCAGACTGCTGGCCATGGACACCGGGATGGAGGCTGCTGCCGCGGCCGCTGCTGCCGCTCCTGGGTGGACTTGAGAGGCAGAGGAGACTGTGGGGAGCTCCGGTCTCAGATCCATGCCCGTCTTCTACACTTATGTAGCTGAACTATAAACAAGAAAACGGCGTTGTTCTGAACGATCTGTTAATAGGTAAACTAGTATTGAGCCGTTCACATCTGCTCAGCGGTTCTCATCATCTCTGGCAACAGGTGAAGTCAACGATGTCTGTCTACTGACGAGGTTGTCGTGCACAAAAAACTACGATCAAAACTCTACATGAAAGTGTTAGAGGAGTCTGGCGAAAAAGCAAAAATATGAAGATACTGTCGACTTTAAATCCGAAAAGAGCAGGAGCCTAGAGGAGCGAACATTCCTCCCTGATAGAAAGTTAAAACTGTCCAGGAGGAGCCGAGGTTGTTACTCGCCGCAGCCTGAGACACTAACTTCCTCCAGAGATTGTCGGTGGATACAGATCCTCTCTCCCCTCTCTATTGTTGCTCCTACGTTTTCATTAGACAAATTTGACAACAATGTGGCGCCTGTCATTGGCCAAAGGGGGAAGGAGCAATCTGATTGGCTTGCCTCTTTTTTCAACTGTGTCCACCTGAGTTCTTATTCCAAATAACAAGTGTTAAGAATCTGAAGGGAGTTCCCGAAAAGCTAAAATCGATGCTGTGTATTTATAAAATATATATTATATTTTTTTATAGATTTAAAACAATAGCCTGTGTTTTTCCATGTATTCAGCTGCATCATACCATAAGCTGCCAAACAGGACATTCAAAATTATATATAATAACTCTAAAATGAAAGAAACATTTTCATCTATTCCAAGAACTTTCTGTAGATTTCTCAAGAAATATTCTGTGTCTTTTGGCGAGATGATTGTTGGGATATGAAGTCTCCATCCCTAGCGTCTTGATACGTTTACGCTGCAAAAAGACTTATATTTCCCCCCCAAAAAAGATGCCGCCTGACTGTATTGGCATCAGCCTGGAAGGTAAGTATAAATCATTTTATTGATTCAAGAAGAGGCTAAATTTGATCTGTCAGAAGAAAGTCTATATATTTGCAGAGCGGTATTGACTGCAGAAAGTGAAGCTATCGATGATGCTAAATGGTTAACGTGCACGGTTCACTCGGCTCCAGAAAAACTAAGTGTTTAACCCTGTCCAAATTATGATCTGGTGCCGTGGTCACTACACTGCATGCAACGAAATATTTTATAACCAATTTTAAATACAGTATAGCAGTTTAAACATTTCAGGACTTCTATTTAAGAGACAATTTTCTAACTAACCACACGACCTCTTCGTTTATACTATAGGCTATATTCAAAATAATATTTTATTTACAGCCTAAATTTAATCATTTTCGTTTTATTGAGTCACGGATTAAATGCCAAACCTCTGCTAATGTATTGTGCTTGTGTCTTTATTTCTTTTTTTCCACTGTAATGTTACAACATCTCAAATGAAACGGATCTATAATAACTATTCTTGGCTTCAACACATTTTCAAGAATGTTTTTAAAAAAAAATTGTTCGTGCTCATTTTTCGATTTTCCTCTAATGAGTCCAACACGCCACGCAGCACAGCGAAACCATTTCTTAAAACACACACGTGTTTGTTGTCCCTGTTTGTGCACGATTGTACATGTTTAATTATTAAATTAATTACAGAAATAAAACAAAAACATCTGACAAGTTTTAAAATTATGGTTGCTATTTTTCTATTTACACGCAGAAATAAGTGTATGTTATTGTTAACGCTATAATTGTGTAGCCTATATTTAATCTCAGCTTTAACTTTTATAGTTACTAATTCTCAGTTAAAAATATGCAATAATAAAAATAACAAAATTAGAAATTGGAATAAATTATTATTATTAAAAACTAAAATACAAAGGTCTAACTGAAGACTAATTAAATTACGTTATAATCAATAGGCGTTCCGTTATAATAGCCTATAAAAAATAGTAGATCTACTTCAATATTGGAAAGGTTAGCTGTGTGTGGCTGAGGAAAGACTTATTTTTCATTTGTTAATTTATAACTATTATCAGCGTGGAAAAAGATATATAATTCATTTCCTCTGTCGTATCATTAAATGCTATTAAAACTGAGCTGGGTGACTGAAGAAAATGCTGTAATGCTTCCGGAGATTTAAGGAGTCCACGACGCGCAGAGCTACAAAAGGGCAACTCGCGCAAAACCACCTGCTTCCTCACCTGTTCCCTCAGGGGCATGAGTCACGCAGCTACTTGAATCTTGAATTCAGATTAAAAAGTTATAGATGTTTTTATTTTTAAATCAACAATTGTCAGTTCCTTGAAGGAACAGCAGTCTTGGTGACGAAGAAGAACAACTTGAAGCTGATGAAGAAAGAAATGGCTGCTTGTGCAGCAGTGTGTGTGTGTGTGTGTGTGTGTAGCCCTGACGCTTTCCCCCTCCCAGGCTCATTGTTTACTTTCTGAATCACTGTAAGCAAATGCCATCTGTTTCCCTCGCCGCTGTCATCTGCACCTTAATTACCTAGCCAACGGGCTAATAGAGACGATATTAAAACTACATCTTTCTGACATTCAAAGTAATTATCTGCACGGGCGACGATTTCCCTCGGATGGAAATTGGCCGTCCCTGCACGGTGAAGTGATAGTTGCAAACTGCGGAGACGGCCCGGCGCTCAGTGGAGAGATTAATTGAGTATGCGTTCACCTCATGAATGGAGAAATGATTAAAAATAAATAAATAAAACCAGCCCGCATTTCTTCTTAAAGTCTGGCTGCTCACTGTGTTGTATGAGAGGAGACAAAACGAAAAAGCACAGTTAAAGACAATTATTGACAGAGTTCCTGCAGGAAAACATGAGCTGATATGTCAGCTCTTATCATCAATTTCCACTGTTGATAAGAGTGAATCACTTGGACAAGTGCTTCTTGAGCTAGATTTGTCTTTAATATCACCACAAGTGAATTAATTATGAAGGATGTCCACTTAAATTGCAGGCCTTGGCTAAACTATCACTGATTTCATCCAAGGCATGCAAACTTTTATCATTTTAGTTTGGCTGAGCCTAAAGGAAAGCTCTTTTTTTTTTTTTTAAATGCATTATGATAGGGATTACGTTCACTATTATTCCTCCTGGACCAATTAAAAATGCCCCCCGCGCAATTAAAAGTGACTGTGAGCACTTAGAAAATCCAACATTCTTTTAACCACTTCATTAGGCCTATGCATAAAAAAAACCTATGCTATGCTTTCATTTCTTTCAGGAAGGCTACAGACGAGTGGGTTTTTAACACCCTTTTAAGATCACAACAAAGGCCATGCTTGACCCAACATATGTAGCAGCATGTTTCCGCTGCCCCTGCACCCCGGTGCGGCTTTCTAGCGGCCTCTCCCACTGCCGCTGCCCCGCCTGCAGCCCGGCGGGCCCGGATCCCCTCCCGCGCTCTCCCGCCGCAGCAGCCGGCTCTGTCACACAGAGGCAGAGGTTAGAGTAGCAGTTAGACAAGGGGCCGCGGAGAAAAGAAACGCACGGGGTTTTTCACACAAGTATTTACACGCTTGACGGGCACACCGAGTAGGCCCGGGCTTATAGACAAGAGGCTGTTAACCTGCCACTTCACACCAGCTCCACTGCGCCGGGGAAATGGATCAAGCTAAATGCGTTCCTTTAAGGGCAGAGTCAGGGGAGCAGTGGAGGGTGGGTACACATAAAATACACTGTTGGGGAAGGAGGGGGGGTTTATAACATGCTTTTTATGCTCACACACAACAGTAACATAAATGAAAGCTTTAACAAAAATAGCGTTGATTTTCAATCACTTTGGGCGATGATGACCTTATGAGAGAGGCACCATGTGCACACTATTATTATCAAATAATTACAAGTGACGTTTAGGCATTATTAACATTTACACTAGTTCATGAGAACAACTATTTAGGATCCGTTAAGTATACAATTCTGCAGTACAAAGTCCTGTATGCATGAAGTTAAAATTACAAAAGCATTATCAACTAAATGTAGCAAACTGAAATATCAAAAGTAAAAGGCTAAGTGATGCATAAAAACCGGAGAGAGTATATATACAATATGAGTTGTTAGTGAATACAGTACAGTAATTTTGATGTTTAATGTTGCTTTTGATTAACGTGGAGCTAATTTAAATTCAGTTGGCTATTTGATCATTAACAATCCATCATCTTTTATAATATTATATCAAAATCAGCAACGGAGCTGCACCTGTCATAAAGTTAGTTCAGAAAAAAAGGAGCATACAATGGAAATACTAAGTATAAGCTGCACTTGAGTAAAAATAATTATTCAGCATGGAGAAAAAATCCAGAAGACACTCCACGGCCCAGCCCTGCAAAAGTCACAAAGACAAACAGCTATATTTCAACAGGCTTGGCAGTGTGAGGCCATGTGCTGCACACACACTTGAGCTGAAGAGGCAGAGAGTGGTCTCTCAAGCATCACTCTTCCGCTAGACTAACACTTATTTGTAAATGGGGGATAACCCTGCCATGGCGTATGAATATTTCAAAGATCTGAAGGGTTCCTATCTGCCAAAGCTGTTGGCCCAAACTCAGACAATCACTCTCTCTCTCTGTCTCTCACACACACAGAAAAAAATACCGTTTTTATGCCCCCGAGGTAGGTTGGCAGGGATTATCTTTGTTTAATGAATGGGCTACAAGTGTTCATCAACACGGGGAGATTATTGGGCTGTCTCGCTCTCCCTTCTGCAAGCCCTATAACTCCAGTGTGTGTGTGTGTGTGTGTGTAAGAGAGAGGAGGGGAAAAAAGACAGAGACAGACCTACACACTGCAGCCAATTAAAATGCACTCTCCCCTGATCTATCCCTCCACATCTGCCTCCTTTTCTCCACCAACGAATGGCGCAGAAAAGAAGGAAGCTCATGAATAGGCGCTCATTGAGATCACAGATGGAGTATGGCTTTCTTTTTGCTAGAAATTTGAGAAACACCATTGTCCCCAATCAAAACTCAATGTGTTCGCCTACAATGGTGCCGGCTTTGAGCTCTGCCGCTTCAATTGGCCTTGTTTTTGAAACTTGAAGTGTTCAGCACAAAGACTTGGCCCTCCTAGATGTCACCACCGCTTCGCTTCAGTGTGTGTGTGAGAGAGAGAGTCTATGGGCGCTAAGAAAGAGGAAAAAAAAATCACAATTAATATGAAGCTGTAATTACTCCCCTTCACGCCACTGCGCACATTCAGGACCCCACTGGCCCATTTATTGCTTTATCCCATGTGGTTGATAATCCGAATACCACAGGTTTTTATAAGGCCTCTGCAGCATTGTAAGGAGACAGGTCTGAGGTAAGAGTGAGGAACATTACTATAAATGAACTGAGCAACCAGCCGACAGAAGCCGAAGGCTGCACTGATAACACGTTAAGAGAAGTTAACATACCAATGCAACAAACCCCTAAATTAGGAACCTTTTTAGCCCTATTTATTTTAGTTCCGGACAGCGCATTAATATTTAGTAATATGCCTAACCGATCACAGCGGTGCGGCTCCTCTAGTGTATTTTTTTTCTGGCATCCTTCTAAATTAATTAAGTCAGGCTAATAAGCCTTTATTAATAAATTGCTTTACATGGAATTTTAGCTGTATAATTATTACAAAAAAAATTAAAACAATGACTTTTTACTTTGTTTTATAACACAATTAGGTCAACATTTGGTTTGTTAAATGTTTTAAAAGGGAGCATTCACTTTTTTATTAACAGTTGTTTTGTTTTTTTCCGTCTGCATCTTTATTTTTCTACAGCTCTGCTGTTGACACAAGTGCTGGAGCTACATTTAAACAAAGTGTTGAATGAGGCCAGGTGCCCCATCAGAGTTGCGACTTCTCTCCATTAGCGCCCCCTGGTACAGATGGGACTGCTTCGCGTTAAATGACGAGATGTATGTTGGAATTACTTTAGGTCCGAACAACAGACTGTATTCATGGATACTGCTGGATATAATCAATGCATTTTCTTTATGATGAATATCCTCTTCAGCATCTCATGAACGATGCTGACTGCCAGACGGTTTTAAATATAAAATTAATTAGGCCTACTTATATAGGTCATTACGTAGGCTATTACGTACAATATTGTCAGAAAAGCAGCAGCAGCACTCTAATAAAGGCGTCAGGTAATCCTACAGTCTCAGATTTTTTTTCTACATATATTTTCAATTGTAGATTGATCTGTTATACATAAAAAGATGAAGACCTCCTACTTAGATTCAACCAGGGTTTTTTGTTTTGTTCTTGTTTTTTTTACCATTTAAGATAATGTTAAATACAAAAACAGACTAAACAAAAAATAACTGGCAGCGTTTTCTTATGGATTGAAAAATACTAAATTCTAAGCATATAAATGTAGTAGCCTAGATAAAAACATTATTTCCCTTACAAACAATCAGAAAGGGGGGACATGAGTGACTTCACTAAAACGATGTTTGATAGACTCCGGAGAACGTGGCTGCACATGGTCTAAGTTCTCAGGTTGACAATAAATCCTTTTTTGCTGGTGTGTTTTGAATGAGCAATAACACTGACAGCAGACAGCAGGAGGGAGAATCCACTGGTCTGCTGCATAGCGGGTCAAAGCTTATAGTACTTCAGTAAGGGTTGCACATGTCTCTTATTAGAAGATGTTAACCCAATAAAACTGTGTTGACCTCCAGAGCCCATGTCAGATGGCACAGAGGTGAAATTTGGCTGCGATATGGCTCTGCTCAAAGTGACACACTGAGAAGCCTATGGATTAGTAAGTGTGTGTTTTCTCAGTTTTACCAAATAGGCTGACCAGCACTATGGAATAGAGGATTTTTTTTTGGCATAGCACCCAGAGGAAATCAAACTGCTCTCTTGAAATATATGTACATGTTAAAGCACTGTGGGGGGGAAAGTATCCCCTTCACGTTTGAGCCTTTTAACAAATTAGAGACATTAGATTTTAAAAAATCAGATTGGTTACAAGGCAGCAAGGAAAACCAGTTTTTTTTTCAAGATTAAAAGTCTTTCCATGTCTATTGTGTCATTAACAAACAGTACTTTGAACAGAGAGAGACAGAGAGGGAGAGATGACCCTCCCTTTGTGCCCACCCAACAGTTTAAGCTGCATAGATTCTGTTTCTTTGGGCAGGGCCGGCGTCTCTGAGAAAGTAAACTTGGGGTGACCCTCCAGGTTAGGCCAGTCTGGGATATGAGCGGAGATCCTGTGATTCAGGGAGCCGCCGTGCTCTGAGATCTCAGCGGGTCCCACTTCAAAAGGAGGGAGGAGAGATCACTTGTGTCAGGAATTTTGTTCCCTCGCCAGTGGGCTGCATTCTTGACCCTGGCGGAGCTGGTTAAACATCATTGAAGCTTTTCCTCTTTTGTCACCAGAGAATCAAGACAGCAACCTGATGTTGCCACCACTGAGCCTGTGGCAGGGAAGCCGGCAGAGTAAGCTCATTACTACACAGACACTTTCTCTTCCCCTGGTGACAGATTTAAGGGGTGACGCTTAGAAGGCACTGATTAAGACATTCAGCAAAAGTTTGGCTAATATGTCAAAAAAACAAACAACAATCTACAGTCCAAACATTTATGCCTTCTCCTTTATTCCAAGTCAAAGTAAAAAAAAAATATGAGCCAATGTCTAAAAGCAATAATGGTGTTAACTGTGAGAGGATTGTAAAGGATGTTTAATGCACTTATGCTTTTTCAAAAAAGGGGAAATCAAATCAGTTTTACTCTCATGAACATGAACACACCAAATGTGCCATTTTAAATGAATAATTTACTTGAAATAGTGCTTCACCACTTCCTTATGAGAAGAGGCCCAGACCATCTCTATTGTGTGGAAGAAAAATTACAAATATTTAATATTTTTGTTTTGATTGTCCCAATATGAGAAAGTACAAATTTACCTAACATATTGACAAAACCCTGTTACACAACTGTCACATAACTGTCATACTTCTCTCCCTCACACAGTTAAAAACCTGATGACTCCCTTTCCTTTCCAACCCTATCACCATCATTGGCTGCAGCGGTACAAAGGAACATGCCTGTGCACATTACATTCAAAAAGCTGAGTGATAGAAACTGTAATCTCACACTTGAGAGGAGCTGCACTATGTACACTGTTCCCCCCCCGAGGAAGACACACTCTGACAGACAAGCAGAGATGCACCTGTCTTGTCTCTTGCATAAACGCACCCGTCTTCACGCTCACTGAGCTCCTTGCCCTGCCCGGACCTCGCCCTCGCCCCGAGCTGCATGTGTCTGTATGGCCAACACACACACACATTCACACAACACTACAGCTAACTCACTGCTCTACCTGTACCCTAAGGAAAACAAATGGTCATCCACAGACATTTAACATTTGCTCTCTAACAAAGTTCAGCACTTCCCTTGAACTAAATAGGCTCCATCTTTCTTTGGTCACATTCAACGACTCCCCACTATTTAAGGTCTTGCTTGGCAGAACTGAAGGTCTCTACACTGCCATGTTTTGGGGGGGAGAAAGTACTGATCAAAACCAGTTTTTAATATTTGTCAAGTCATCATAGCCAAATAATTTTGAAACAGCTCAGTTATAACACACATCTCCACCACAAGGTTTTCTTCAGTACGGAAGTTGGAAAAGCAAAACACACATACAGATATGACAAAATACTAAAATAGTACTTTTGTGACCAATCATGTGAAGCTAGCACCAGGCAGGAACATTACTGTCATTTCCTAATGAAATCAGGAATGATTTTACTGGGTTACACACAGTTTTCAGGATTTTCTGTCAGCCAGCGGTCATTGTAGCTGAAAGATCACAGATGGATTTTTGAACTATGTTACCTGTTTACGTCTTCTTCCTTTCATTGCAGTGAATGCAGCTTCATCTCCTCCATCATTCCCTCAGCCAGTTAGAGTCAAGGCCATATCTACGGCTTCCGCGGGAGATCTCGAAAAGGGCTGCAAGATTTGCCACAATACGTGGATTTCATGGACCGAGTCAACGCCAAAGGAAACATTTTAAAATCAAAATCTGAGTTTTGCTTACTTGTGGAGTGTTCCTTGATTGAAGTGTTTTCAAGCTTTTCAAGGCCTTGTTTTCAGCTTTTTAGATCTTATTTTGAGGCTCACAGGAAACCTACATTTGACCAAAAAATAAAGTCTTAGGTTTATAATAGCTTTCATACTTTGTTTCACAATAATGCCTAAACATTACAAGCTAAATATACTTTAATAAACAGAGAGATAGAGAGAGTAAGTTAAGAGAATTTGCCCTGCACTGTTTCTTTCTCACTCTCTCTGTCTGTGCCTTAAGCAACATCTCTTGTCTGGTCAAACCTTGGGGAAGTGTGGCTGGCTGAGCACATTAGATTGACTCACTCCTTGCGTGAGAAACAAGACGTTTGGAGAGAACACACACTCACGCTCGAGGATGCTTGTGTTATATATTCACCGTGTGCATCATACCAGCAGTCCCAGTTTTTTTTTTTTTTTTAAGTTTAACTTGCATTACCAGAGACAACTACATAGCTGAGAATGACCTTTTAAAACACTTTGAGACTCCAACACTAAACACCACATGATTTGATGGCAGTATTCACAGAGAGATTCGGGAGATAATTGTCTATTTCACTCACAAGGATTAAGCTGAAGCTCGCAGAACTCCCTTTTGAAACTAGACAAACTCAAAAGAGCTATACAGATAGGTTCCCTCACTTGTTTAATCTAGATTAATCTAAAATAGTTCATAAAGAAGATTTCAACCACTCGGGGACCAAAAAGGGTTTTACATTGTTTCCCTAAAGAAAGATCATCTGCAGTCAGGTAAAGTGTTATTTGCACTAAAAGAAAACAAGAGTTTATAACCACTGAAGTCTGACCATTCTAAGAGATTATACAATCATTTAAGGCACATTTTTATAATTTCACTGTCCATAGCTGCTGCTTATGGAACATTTCAATAACAAATTAAAGTCTTTTATCATTGTCTGAGATCAACTTTCTTCTGTAATAAGTGTTTTTTGATTGATCACTCCAGTATCACAGCACCAATAACGATTCTTAAATAAAAATCCTATCCAGAGTCCTATAAATCATCAGCTTTTTATTTTGTTAACCATGGTCTGCATTCATTACAAATAACTAAATTAAAAACCTTTGGTACCTAAAATGATTCACAGCACCTATATTTAATTATATTTAATAAACTTAACATATTATTTTCCACGCGGAAGAAATCAAGTCAACACTAAGGTTAGCCTTTAAAACACATAACTGAATAATCTCATCATTGCTGTTTGCAAGACATAAGCTGTGTTCCATACAAACACTTAGTTAAAACATGTCCGGTTTTCTAAAAGAACATCAAAACGGACAATCTTACACATTAGCAACTAAAAGTAAGTCTGCAACGTATGACTGTCAGGACCGTGTTCAATGTGCATAACAAAACACGCATATGCCGACAACTTTGTCATTTCTCTAGCTGAAATGATTTTTAGACTCCGGAAGTGTAAAAACGTGCACATTTGGGCGTCTACTATGTACACCCTGTCACAACATCATCATCAGTTTGCATTTAGCCGAACTCCAAACATTGCACGCTATCCCCCATGTTTCCTGTCGGTGTCCACTATCATCTATAAAACAAAAATCATATCAAACACATAATCTATGAAATGCCAATTTGGTGCGTCTTACTGAACCCATGTGCAAATCTATTCTTGTCCAGCCTCAGTGGTGTTCCCCTGAAGCAGTTTGTTTGTGTCACTCGCTCTGCTGGGGTTCTCAAACTTTGCCTTAAGCTGACAGGGGAGCCCTGTTACAGATGGAGGGCTAAGCCTGCGTGATCTCTCCTCGCTGAAGGAGGGAAATTAGCTGCGGTGGGGCTGATATTACCAGGTGGTGTCTGCATGAGAATATTAAAATATTTGTTAAGAGAAGTATGCAAAAGGTCTGCTAGTGGTAACAGAGATTTGAAGATGCATTACGAAACTTTAGTATGTGTAAAAACTGAAACTGGACAACCTGTGCAGGGTTGTTTATCTTGACTGAAATCAGGCTGCAAGTTCTGTGATGTGTGAGCCTCTTGTTTCGTCTCTCTCATACATTAATAAACAACAACAGGAACACCGGACATCAAGGTCCCGGACATCAAGGTCCCTAGCAGCCAGTGTCACAGAACTGACTTCTTTGGATTGAGACTTCGGTTTATGATGTGTGTCCATTTTAAAGCAACCAACTCTCAAAGTTTGTAGAGAACAGATTTCATAGCTAATCAAGAAACCTCAGATTTGATTAAAATGACAAAAGTCACATTTGTTAAACTTAAACCAAAAATGTCAAATGCGTTTTTCTTTGCTTTGCTAGATAGTCAATAGATTCCATGAATCCACTTTGCTCCCCCTATAACGTGTTCAAGAAATTGATATGATTTTAAAGTTTGATATAAAACCAGATGATCTTCCATAAACTCCGGAGCCCCTGAAATAGATATACATATATGACCTCTATAACAAGCCTTGTATAACTACGAAAAACTAATCACATGTGGGAAAAAACTGGTGTGTGTTTCATGATGTGTTTCAACAGATTTCTGGGCGAGACAAATTGATGTTCATATTCATATATTTTATATAATGTATATCAAACTAAAACTAATACAGCATCAAACTTAAAAAGGATCAAGAGAAAAAAAGAAAGAAAAAAGAATTGAAAACTGAGCAATCCGTTGGCTTGTGGAGCAGTGGATGTTAAAACCAGGAGGGAGCGGAGACTGACCGGGCACTGCAGATGCTGCAGGTGTCCCATCATGCCTCGTCCCCGCAGCAGACAGCGGATGGAGGGATGGGAGATGGAGCAGGGAGGGGGTGGGAAGAAGAGTTGGGGGAGGGTAAATACAGGTGGAGATGAGATAGCCCAGACTTCTGCCAGGCAACATCTCTTCTTGCAGTTTATTTTATTTAATTTATTTTAGATTTCAAACACAAAAACCATGTTCTGAAAAAGCAGCCTTGGTGTGTTGAATGTGGAAACAAGGGGAAGAAGTCCATGTTTTGTTTTTTTCCTTTTTCCTGTGACAAAGATTTGTCTTCTCAGTCTTTCAATCCTGTTATTGTACTGCGTTGTGTTTGTGTTGTGAGAGAAAACCATGACAGCAGTTGGGAACGTGAAGTGTGTGAAATGTGTGAGAGGAGTTGAGAGAGAGAGAGAGACAGAAGTTTTTTTGGGGAAAGGGGGGGTGAATGTTTGGCTGTGTGCTTGTGATACTGTCTTTGCTCCTCTGTGCAACACGTGTACACTAGGCATTCATGTGCCACGACCAGGCCGAGGGCAGAGAAGCTTACTTGCACTTGTGTGTCACTGGATGTGCATGCCAGTGTGTCTCTTTACGTCTGAGAGGATGGTTTTGTGTGTTGGTGTGTGTGTATATGTGTGTGTGTGTGTGTGTGTGTGTGTGTGTGTGTGTACTGTAGGCCCAGACTGGCAGGGCCCATGCTCGGTGACTAGTGTGTGTCCAGCCAGTTCATCAGTCAGTCAGTCAGTCAGTCGGTCCTCTCAGCTAGCAGAGGGCCAGTGCCTATTCTCTTGCCTCCAGAAAGAGCGTCTCCTGCGGAAACAACTTGGCCTCCAGCAGAGTTGACCCCGGCTCCAACTGGGTGATCTGAGAATAGAGGAGGGGGGGAGGAGTAGAGGAAATAGATCAGACCATCGGCAATCACATGGTTTGATAACGATTTGTTTCATTATCGACTAATCTTCTTCCTCAAACAAACATGAATAATTCAGTCAAGAAAATAGTGAATAATGAACATCACAACTTCCCAGATCCCAAACTGTCATCTTCAGAACCAACAAATGTTTGGTATTAAAAAAATGTTCCATCAATTCACAACTGTTTCATCATGACTTCTTGCCTTACATTTCGTCTCCTGTTGGAAGTTTTGTGTTGAGAGAGAAAACTATGACTGCAGTTGGGAACGTGAAGTTTAACCATCATTTCTAGCGTTTCTCAGATTTATCCATATTAGTTTGGACAAGGCCTGAATCATTCTAAGCTACTGAAATCCCTTGGTGATGGTCTCACCATACATGCCCTGCGATCCAGACTGGAGAACAGTGTAGCTTTACTGCTGAATTCACTGAATGCTGTGTGTGTGTGTGTGTGTGTGTGTGTGTGTGTGTGTGTGTGTGTGTGTGTGTGTGTGTGTTGGTAAGAGAGTGTGTATCCTGTGTGTTATTCTAACATCATGTTTAAAAAAATGTAGGCAGTAATCTGAGCAGCTAGAGCTTTGTTTCCCTAAGAGGACCATCAGGTTTGTTTTCTTAAAAAGGTTCCAAGCCAGAACAAACTGATGAAGGTTACAGGACAGGAGAGAGTGTGTGTGTGTGTTGTAAAAGCTCTTTGCCGTGTGTGTGTGTGTGTGTGTATATGTATGTGAGAAAGAGAGTAGTGGGAATTGAGAGGAGAACTTGTTTTTGATGGCTTATAATGGCTAATTTCAGCTGTGACAAAGGTCAAACAGGGAACGTAGCTGATGGTGTAGAGGAGAGAAACATTTATCTGTGTTCAATACTCTGCACACCGGCTAAGCAGAGCAATAATGCAGTACCACCCACAACGGAGCTGATCAAGTTAGCTGACATGAAGGGGGTCTGACCTATGTTTTTTAAAACAGAACAATCTGACTCTCCCTCCGACACCCACCACCACTGTGAGCCTCTTAGCTTATGTGAGCTAATCACCGGAGGGGTTGTGTTACATCGGCCAATCTAACACCTGGGCTGAATGGGCGAGGTGGTGTGACACCGAGATGTGTCCAGGGCTTATCTGATGACTGCTGCGTCAGCCTCTCTGATTAGGGCTCCTATTCTAACCTCACAGTGGGATAATTAACCAGTGCCTGTACCGGCTGTAGAAGGTCGGAGGGCAGTGGTAAAGGTCAACCTCACAACAAGCAGAGTGATAGGTGTGAGATGGACTATAGCAGGGACTGAAATGTGACCTTGTAACCATGAACTCAACCACAACTTGTGTCTTATTAATCTTATTAGTGGTACTTTTAAAAGTCCAAATCCTAATAAATGAACACATCACTATAATCAAACTTTTTTTTTTGGTTTTTGACTAAAGAAGAATTAAAAAAATTTACCCCCCACTGTACAACGTCAAAACTGCATTGTAATAAACACTGAGTCTACGTTAGCTGCTGACGAACAGTGAACGCACTGATATAAGTAAACCTTCAAAATAATTAAAACACATTTAAACTTGTGTTAACTCCAAAATCTGTAAAACTACAGGATGTCAAAGGACTCAGAGAAAAGGGTGAAAAAAAAAGAAGCCAAGTAAATTACGACAATCTATCCATCTCCCACAGGTGTTTGGAAATGTCACACCATGTGCTTGTCGGCGGTCTTTGACTCCATGTCTTTCATCTCCTTGTTCTCATTTCAACTTGTCATTTAGACTCTTGACTTTTCAGCGGGGTCCCGGGGAGCCTAGCGTGGGCAAGGAGGGGCTGCCACATCAACCTTATGCCCCTCACCTAGTCAGCTGCCTCATAGCACAGTGGGGAGTAAGATGCCATGAGGAGAGCTAAAATGGTGTGTGTGTCTTTATGAGTGTGTGTTTGCTGCAAACATATTTCATCCCAACGGTGGGGGAAGATAACCAACAGGGCTGCTGCGCTCCTTTTCCCACCTCAGGAGCAGCGCATCACAAATGGCTGCCATGCTAATGAACCCGACAGGCTGTTATGACACCACAGCATCAGGTAGGGGTAAATGAGGCTTTGGGGTGGAGCGTGTGTGCGTGCGCGTGTGTGTGTGTGTGTATAGACGTGCGTCTATGGACTACATATAAGCGTGTGTGGGGATGTGTCTTCTTTGTGAGTTCAGGATGCGAGTTTGTGCTCATAGTGCACTGTGGAGAGACGACGGGGAGAGAGCAGCATCTGACTCTGAAAAAGAAAGTAGGGAAACAAGATGCCACACTGACACAGGAGACGGGCGCCATCGGTGATTGTTTACATTGTTATCCAATTAACAGACCATAAGCATGGAGGCATCTGTCAACAAACAAAGCTGTTGTTTTTCCTCTGCTCCGCCTAAGCCATACTCTCTCCTCCTGTGCCTACACAGCCATACATACATACATACATACATAAGACAGACACAATCTAGCTCTCTGCTTTGCAGTTTGCTTCTAACCTTGAGTCAATATAATTTTCATCAGCCAATTTAGATCAAATCAATCACCTGAATTAGGGAACCGTCTGACAATTTTAAAAGATGAAATTCATTTGAAAAGATTTTCATCTAACTTTCCAGTTTGGGGGGGGGTTCCAGTTGTTAATTTAAATACACAAATGAACAGAACAGAAACTGAACTGAGCTGTCTCAAGAGGCAATATAATATCTTGAAGCTCACCCTTAAAACGCCTAATTTTAAAACTGGAATCAAATAAAAAAAAGACAGATGGTACTTCTAGGCAATCTTTGATATTTTATCTTTATTTCCCTTAAAAATCGTATGACATAAAATAATTAGCTAATATCACCCCATGTATTTGGCATGATCAAACAGCAGATTTCAACGGTTAAAACCACACAATTAGCACTTAATGTGAAGTTTAAAATAAATACCACAACTGTAAGTCACTTGATTCAAATGAATAAAACACACTGATAACAGAGGAGGCGATACTAAGCAACGCTCAGCCATGAAAGAAAAGAAAGGGAAAATAAACACAGGCCCTCAAGATGTCCGCTTCCAACATAATCAAACGTGCAGCTGAAATAACGCATTTTTAATGAAGCCATTACAGGCCCTACTATGTTAATTAAAACCAAATAACGTGTCTGTTTAAAACTAGTGTTGTCAAGTGTTTATTTGGCCAATTACAAAAGCAGTGGGAGATCATTATCTGCTGCCAGGAGCGTTGACAACACGTAGCGCCGGGGCGTGAACAGAAAAGAACAGACCAGAATACGGTACTTCAAAGGGACAAATGCACCGCACAGACTGGATGGGGGGTAGTAGTGAGGGGAAAAACTGAAAAGAAAAAAAAAACATGGGAAGAAGAGAAAAGGAGAGCACAAGCAAAGTGAGAGAAAAGAAATTTGTTGTACATATATAAATGTTAAAACAACCTTCTAGTGTCAAACTATGGACATACATCAGATATAAGTGATAAGGGAGACTTTAAGAAATCAAGGAGATGGCGTCCTGTGTACGTAGCCAGAGCCACATTTCACACCCATGTTCTGAGATGAAGCAGAGTCCACACAGCTCTGTGGAGCTGTGGGTTTGTGTTATGTGAAGAGAAGATTATAAGAACAGTCCCGAGGAAGCAACTTTGAGTGAAACTTCTTTTAAAATAAACCTCCGTGGTTCTTCCTGTCAGATAACAGGACAAGAAAAGCAAAACACAGATGTAAAATCTATTTCAGCACAATGCACAGCTTCTTCTGTGCCACTGTTTATTTTTCTGCACGTCAGGTTTTGTCTAAGAATTATTCGAGCGACTTCACTGACTGAGCTGGGAGAAGGATTAGGTGAAGGTGAAATAGAGTACAGTATCACAGTGAGAAAACTAATACTCCGTTTTGACAGTGTTTGGGTGTCTGTGAGCAGCCAGGCAGGAAGACCCAACTGCCGATTATTATACTGGCAGTCTAAACATGTTCACCGCGAGCTGAAGGAAGAAGACCTCAGGCCTTTCAATAGTGGTTTGTGCTCAACAAGTATCAAAGGAAAAGGAGGAAATTCTTGAATGAAAAGCTGAAAACTGAAACACTAAAAGTCTCCCCCTCCTTTCTCAAACTCACTGACAGTCATATAAACGGAGAAAGGGTTAGTTCCCTGAGCACGGCTAAGCCTAGTACAAATGATGCCAGTGTAAGGCCTGCTGTAGTGCTGAAGAGATAAGCCACTGATACCAAATGTTGAGGAAGAGACTGAGTCCAAAAATTGGAGACTAATAGACACTTATCCGCACAGCTACAGGAAAGTGGAAAAATCCTGAATCAAAGACATCTAATCTGGCTCTGATGTTTAATCTCAAATTGTCAAAAATTTAGTTACAAATGAGAATAAACCAGTGTTACTAGACTTCTCAACTCACAATACAGAATTTTCTCCTGGTCAATAACGTTGCAGTTTTAGCCAAAAATATACGACACAACTCCGCTTCATTTTGGATTGAATTTTTCAAGTTGGATTGAGTAGATCCGCTGATTTGTGTTACAGCTGAGTGAATGGAAATGAGATAAAGCAGGATGACGAGGAGGGAAATAGCAAAAGAAAGAGTGACACTGCGCAAAGCTGCTGAAAACTAGGAAAGGGAAAGAAGGTTTCAACAGTTGTGCAGTATTACAAATGCAATAGTGGTCTATCCTCCATCCTCTGATCCTGGCAGAGCAACAGTGAGAGCGTCTGGACGGGATGGAGGCTTTCTATGCTCCCTCTCATTTAATTACAACACAGAGCTGCAGGATTAGACAGGGGCCTGTGTTCACAGCCTCATACTGGCACTACCACTGAGCTGCTTCCCTCCTCTATTTCCCCAAATCTCTTGCCTTTCTGTTTTCTGGAATTATCTCCCATCTTCTTCTTTTTAATATCTTCTCCACTTGTCTTCTCTATCCTTTTCTCTTTCAGACTGTTTCTCTGATTACATCTTTTCTTTGTTTAAGCTTTTGTCTTCTCTGTTCTCTTTTTTCGACTAGTTCTGCAGTCACCATCCTCTTCTTGCTTCTCAACCCATCTAATCCTCCCATCCTGTTTTTGCCGGAATTTCATCTGCGATGCAGACACATCTTTATCTCTGTCTCAAACACATGTTTACTCTTGATTATAAAGAGACAACTGTGAATCCTTTAAGTGACAAAGTTGTGAGTGGGGCATGTGTTTGCTTGAAAATATTTGTGCATGTGTTGAAGTGTGTGATTCTGACGAAATGAAGAGTGTGAGCTGCGCGTTAATGTGTGTGTTAGTTTGAGGTGTTTGTGCCCCAGTGGTCTCTACAGACTACGGTGGCACACTGCCTGGGCAAGCCTACACACACACACAGACACACAGACACACACACACAGACACACACACACACACACACACACACACACACACACACACACACACACACCTCTATACCACCACCCCTCCACATGCACTCCTCTCTTGATTAATGGAAATCCCATTTTTGTTTCCAGCAGCATGGCTAATTAAACTGGTAGTTAAAACAGTGCTCATTAGCTCACTACCACAGAGTGCGGCGACCGAGCACTCTAATGACAGGTTGTAGTTGGCTGAGTGCTGCCGGGCGTTAGCAGAAGAGCCATAGAGAATACTACTGTTAGTGCTGACAACTGTATCCTAACACAGTCACAGTGTACTGTATTCACAATGGACTGATACTAATTAATATTCACTGAATAATATGAGTGCGCAGGTGGATGGATAAACAGTTGGCTTAACTTGCCCCACTCACAGGTATGAGTAAACAAAAGCAGCGCCGCTGTAGCACACAATGAAAACAATAATGAAAAAAAGCAAAGAAAACAACTAAATCATCGATCTGCCACAACAGATTGCCTTTAACTGTTGTCCCTGCTGCTCTCCACTCCCAGCCGTCGCCTGAGGTTCAGCCCAGGCCCAAATGGAAAAGCCAATTACAGCTGTGGATCTCTCCAGCAGAGATGTGAGCTGTGGCCGAGAACCCTTCATAACCTGCTGCTACTCTTCTGCAGTAATTTAGCACTTGTTTGTGTGGGCAGAGAACTGTCATGAAAGACGGCACAAAATGAGATTGGACAACAGGATAATTCGACCCCCGTCTTAGTGAAAAGTCTGTCCCTCTCCACTTGTGAATTTCACAGCTTAAATGTGTTTTCACTGGACGAACATAAGCAGAGGGGGTTAATCATTTTTCTGAACATGTGCTTGCTTTCTCTGCAAGATGACAAGATATACAACTCACATTTCTACGAGGGAAGGTGGTGAGGAGCTTGAACTCTTCAAAGGGGTATCCCTTGGAGGCCACAAAGTCGAAGAGGACCTGGAGCTTACAGCTTCCCAGGAAACGCCTTTCCAGAAACTCGCCGCTTGGTGTGCGGATTCGCAGTTTGCTGATTTGCTCTCCTGAATCCTCATCGGGCTCTGGCGGTAGCGCCTGCTCCAATGACAAGCGGATTGCCTGCAAGAAGAGGGTGGAGAAAACAAGACTGTTTTGGTCAGTACAGCACAAGGACAATTGTGGAAACACTTAATAATCACCAAAAACGTGCAGATTTCTATTGTGCAAATAGCTGCCAACTGTTTGGATTGCCTTGTTTGTAGAAGACAGAGGTGACAGGAATCATGAATTATTTTCTGATCACACTGGACGGGTATGGAGGAAGAAATTGCAAATACAAGCTGAGGACTCCTCCAACTCCTGGAAATATGACTGAATGATGAATGCTCTATTCTGTGCATACTAACATATGAAAATCAAGTCAAACATAAGAAATGAAGGTCTAATCTACAGCATAAAACAACCTTTCTAGATATAGTGTGATTTACTTTGTTGAGAGAATGCAGAGATGTTTAGATATAGATGCTGATGGGATGCAGCTGTCATTACTTGGGCTGCAATTTTTTCAAGTGTATTAGCATTATGGAGTCTATATATTTTGTTTATTGACAGCAGAGTCAGCCGTCCGTAATATTGTGACAGGTAGCCAAACCATTGGTGGGGGAGTTATTAAAAGGAGGACAAATGCTTTCCTGATTAGAACTATTTCTAATTTAGCTTGTTTAGTTGTTTGCACATTTAAAACGCCATGGTGGAAGCCACAGAACCATAAAACTAACTGAATAAGTGCAGGAAAGGAAGCAAGCCAGGAAGCTTATACAAAGTCATCTGAAATACAAGCAAAAAAACAAAAATCTGAGATTCAATTAAGTGTAACTATAAAAAAAATAGTCTCTGTTTATAGTAAATTTAAACCAGAGATTCCACAGTAACACTGGCAGCTATGAAGATGACGACACACTATCCAAACAAGTATGTAAGACAAGCCAAGAAGTTGATTGCGGCACTGTTGCCTTGCATTAATTAAAGGATCTTCTTGTCCTGAGAATGTTATTAAATTAGTTGCCCTGTGTCTCACCCTGTTCCCTAAAGCCTGGTGCACCTCAGAAGGTTGCCAAGTAGCATTTCAGTACGTTAAAAACAGCCAAGATTATTTTCTGGTGCTTCATGCTTTCTTGATGTTACTTAATCTGTTAAGTAAATCTGAGGTTCTGCCTGTTGAACATCTCAGTGTCCACAACAGAACATAGTTTACAGATACTAACATTTGGTAATACTGTATACAGTAGAGTCAGTGTGGCTAGCACAAAGACAACCATCGACTATCATCTTCTACAGCAAAACTAATCAGCTCTCCTGTGCTCCAAAAAACGCACTTCACCCACTCCCTGGAGCATTCCTCTTCTTTCTGCTCTTGCCCCTCGCCGCCTCCTCCCCAGCTTGTTGTTCCTGTTTGGCCAGGCGGGGAGCATATGCTGTGACAACACGCCCCAGCTTTATTTACACACCATAATGCAATTATATTTCATAAGAGTGTACAACAGTAGCTCATTAGCAGCTTCTGGTGTTGGGTGGGCAGGGTAGCGCGCGTGCCGCTCCACCATCAGCTCCCACAGGTATAAGAGCTGATGCTGACTGAGTTAAAGGGCCCCCCGGGACAAACCTACACATACACACACACGCACACACACACACACACACAAATAACCGAATGGGGTGCGTGTGTGGTGGTGGACATACAAATGCAGACAGTCAACCACAGACACAAGCATAAACACCCACACAAGTGAGAGGTAGCGTCTCTAAAGAAACCACAGGACACACGTCTGGTCGAGCCTCGGGCCCAGGCTGCTCAACACAAATAATCAGAAGCATCTATCCATCCATTTATCTGTCTCTCCGGCTGTGCTCGGCTAACCACAGAAAGCAAACAGATGACGGGTGTGGGGGAGAGATGCACCTGACAGCCACACAACTGTATGCTAAGACCCCTGAAGGTGGTAAATAGCAATGTCAACCTACACAGGCACATGAGACACATACACTCGCTCTTCTTTGCACAAAAGCACAAAGGCAAAAAATCACTAAGAAAGCATTCCCACTAGCACTGCCTGATCTCTGATGGAAACTGATGTTTTTATTGTGTCTGCAGTTTCTATCATACATAGCAGTAGCTTACTACCTCGTAAGATTCAACTGAAAACTGTAAACAACAAGAACAAAAAAAGTTTAACTTGAACTTTAAACGGTTTACATGGTAGGCTCATTTGTTGATGTGATCATAAAACAATTCAAGAAAATAGACAAATAGTATCAATCGAGTAGAAACTGGGCTATCCCTATATCCTTGTACAGAACTATTGATCTCAATTTAAGGATATGAGCAGACTGTTGACGGTAAATGGTAACATTGTAAGTCAGGAAAAGTAAAAGAAGCAGCTGCCACTGTGAAATGCTTAGATGAAGAGCAGCAGCCATATTGTAAATGCTAAAACACAGTATTAACTTGTTCACTTGAATAGGAATGTGTAAATGAAGATCTATTGTAGGCTGAATGGGATTTATCATCTTACATTACAGGTATTTAAGCCTTTAGTGACTTTCTAGGTGTACTGTAGTTTATGTTTTCTTCATAAAACATGTTTGCATTCTTTTTCCATCCAAAAAACATAAACCTAAACAATTAAAGCAATAAAAGGAATCGCTCAAGTAGAATAACTGATGAAACTGAAATTCTTCCACGCCCATTCCCAATTTTCTTTCCACCTGCTTGTCTGTTAATGTGTCTGTGGGCCTAAGCTAATCTGAACGAGATGTACACACAACAAAATGCAAACCGAAACTTAAGTTGCCATTGTCTGGGTCCAGCACTTGTGGCTGGCTCTCATATTTATGAATATCTAGACTGTAGCATAAGCACAACACTCGTATGTTAGCACAAGAGACTCCATGGAAACCACTGAGCTTGGGCAGAAAAAAATTTATATACGTAGGAATCACAAGGCTATTGTTGTTTAAAAAACACAAGCGCACACGGTTTGGTGTGGACTACTGTTATATAATTAAGAAGGCCCAGCCCAGCGCTCTATTGTTGTTGTCTGTTTAACTTAACTGACAAATCACCTGAGCGAGCCGGTCACCCAATACCTCTCAGCGCCCTCAGGCTCTCTGCTGTTGAGTAAACAACAATCAGCGAGGACTACACTGTATTATTATAGACTGTATTACAACATTGGTGCCATCCTCACAGACAATTATTGTTCTTCCTGCATGCGTGAGTGTGTGTGTGTGTGTGTGTGTATTTGCCCGCTCTTCACATACAATAATTGTTTTCAAGTGAATATGTATGTTTGCTTAGGTTGTGTGTGTTTGTGCACAAGCCTGTGTACACGAGTTGCCTCGGTCTTTTGTTCACTTGGGTTTAAATATGAAGCTGTGTGCTATACCAATGTAAAGCAGTTAAATTGAACAATAACTGTGTATGTAAGGTGACATTAGCAGGGACGGGCTTCACTGTATTTAGGATATGTCCCCCTACACTACACATGCTTCATTGACTAGCAGGCTTCACCAAAACCACAATCTAATTGAGTCATTATTGTGAAGTGAGCAAGACAGGTTTTCTTTTTTTTTTTTTAAATGACAGTCACTGAGCGTTGGCAAAACATATCACTGTTCAGCCTTGCACTGCTAAAGTTGGAATATTAATTTAGGTAATTTGCATAATGTGAGCCTGATGTGTGTTTGGCTGTGTGTTCTCACCTCCTTCTCCTCCTCCTGCTCCTTTCTCATCTGTTCCAGGCGTACCTGCTCGGCCTCCTCTCTCTCCTGGGCTTCTCTCTGAAAAACAAAGACATGAACTCGGACGAATCGAATGGGACGTAACAGCAGCATCAAAATAAAAATACCAAGTGAACGTGCAATGCTGACTACTGTTATTCTGTTTCCCCACAGGTTGTCAAGTTTCCTTTGAGTAATTGTTATTGATATGTTGTTAGAGATCCAAGTAAGCTCGATGCAAGTCTTCAAATCAAATATAATTTAATGATAAAGGACTTAAAAGATGAATCAGTTATCAAGATAAATAATTTTCTGTAAATTAACTCAACTTATCGAGTAATTGTTTCAGACCTAGGGTCATTGTCTTTCATTAATATGATTTTCGTGCTAAATCCATTAAAATGACAGCAGCAACTGTAGAGTAACAGTTTTACAAATTAGTTCAAATTGAACAAATAGAAAAAGGAGGTGATCTCTGCTTAAAAATGTTTTAAATCTTAATAAAAGTGGTGCTTGTGCTTTTTTAGCTAAACCCAAAAAATACATGATGTGCATTTACTGTTTAGTATACCACAACTAAATCAGAGTGCACCGATTCAAGTAGACTATTTGTTTTATTTTGAAAATACCTTTTTGCGGTCAGCCTCTAAAGACAGACGGTAGGCCTCGTCCTGTTCTCTCTTCACTGTCTCTCTTGCCTCACGCTCGTCCTGGGTGCAGAGAGGGAGGAAGAAAGTGGGGGCCCATTAACTAACAACATAATGAAGGACACACTAGGACAAAACATCTGAGCTGAGATGCCGGGTGTGGGAGCCAGAAAGAACCAAGCAAAAGAAAATGCAGCATGTCAAGTGTGGTTACGTACAAACACCAGGTATGAAAGAGTAGCACCAGAGGGGAATTCATTGTGACCGGGCTCTCATTTACCAGACCCTGAGCCTCTTTTATGTTTCCTCATCTCAGTTTCACTGTCCCTTTCTCTTTCATTCACTCTGCCTCTCTCTTCCTGTTTGTACAGAGAGAAGGGGACAGGCAGCCCTCCTCTTTCTACCTGCTGTGGCTACAAAGTGTTTTATAAAGACTGGGACTAAATACGAGTGTCCATTGTGTTAACAGTGCACAGCCATTAGTGTTCTAATTTCTGAAAGCCCATGCTGTGTGCCAGCCCGGATATGGCAAAGTAAGCTTATTGTGATGATCAGAGGGCTACTGTGCAGCTAAGCAGTGGCTACGCAAAAGCACAGTGTGTATTGTTGTATTCAATCAGAAAATGCAAAGGATACATTTGTGCTTTTGCCCCACATAATAGATGAACATTGAAAGGAAACTGTAGAAGAATGGTAGAGAGGAACAAAAGCATCAAAAGTGGCTACCTTAAATAGACTGGCCATGAGTCACGCAAACAAGTAGCTCATGCTTGATACTCATTTTGTACTGTGGTAATATGTTTTCAAATGCATCATCTACTTTGATCAACCTAATGTGCATGAGAGGCTCGATGTGAAAAGTTAATCCACCATGTATCTGCTCAAACACAATGTGATTCTAAAGACCTTATCTTTGGAGGAAAAAAGAAACAGATTTTCCACATCTATATCTTGGCAACTCACCAAGTTGGCTCGACATGTGCTGTCTTATAGTGGGGCTAATAAACTCCTATTTTAGTGCTCAGAAGTCAGAAATGCAAGCTGTCACACATTTAATGTTTACACACATAACAAATATGGCAATGTGTTACAAAAAGCTGTTCTGTGGACTATCTTATATGGGGCAAATTCAATATTTGTTTTTAGGCAACACTGTGGCTCTATGCCTCACTGTCGCTACACACACAGCAAGAAGGTAAATTAAATCTCGGCTCTGGTTCTTGGTCTGTGGACCTTGCATGCTCCCCTGGTTATGTTTCCTCCAATACCAAAAGTTTAGCGCCCTCGACTAAAACTGAACATTGGTTAGTTTTGGCTGCTCTTCACATGAAATGCATGTGAAATGACCTGAAGTGAAATTGGCCCATGATGCTGACAGATGCAGACCACAAAACCTGCTTTGAGTAGTCAGTCAGTTACTAACTGCTAAGCTAAAACACAGACAACCGTAGGAATGACTGGTGAGTCAGAGATGTTGGTTGAAGGCACAATGTGGCTGTCCAGCTGCACCAATTGCAGACAGACATAAAAGTCACTATCAGAGTGGAATGTCTGGTTTGGGTGGACGTCTATGTTCGTGTCGGAGTTTGTCTTTGGAAAGGTGAGGTGGATAAAAGGAGAAAATATGAAAGAAGAAAGAGGGACTGGGAGCAAGGGAAATTCACCAACGGCTGAAAGTCACTACAGTGGCGATGGCATTAGTCCAGTGTCGAGGCTGACGTCACCTTGGACACGGGATAGGTCCTGTCAGACACAGGGTAAACTAAAATCCTGTGGTTATTGGTACTAATCATGAATAATCACACAGAAAAATTATACTTTCATAATCACTTATACTCTTTACGCAGCCTTCTTATGATATTTTCACAAGATATTTCCTTCTGGCAGGTCACATCTGGGTAATGATCACACTTTAATACCATTTCAGGAAAGCTTTACTATAGTTATCCCATGGCAAATCTAATTTATTATTTCTCCGACAGATCTCAAGCCAGCTGTTGCAATGATAAAAGAAGTGATACTTTATTAATGCATTAATAAAATACAGTTATTTTGTTTAGTGCCATAAAAAAAGAAAGATAACTATGCATTAACTATAAATTTCATGTTTTCTCTAAACAAGATGACATAAGAATCGTGTGTGTAAGGGAACACTTAAACAACACAATGTAACTCCAAGTCAATCACACTCCTGTGAAATCAAACTGTCCACTTAGGAAGCAACACTGATTGACAATCAATTTCACATGCTGTTGTGCAAATGGAATAGACAACAGGTGGAAATTATAGGCAATTAGCAAGACACCCCCAATAAAGGAGTGGTTCTGCAGGTGGTGACCACAGACCACTTGTCAGTTCCTATGCTTCCTGGCTGATGTATTGGTCACTTTTGAATGCTGGTGGTGCTTTCACTCTAGTGGTAGCATGAGACGGAGTCTACAACCCACACAAGTGGCTCAGGTAGTGCAGCTCATCCAGGATGGCACATCAATGCGAGTTGTGGCAAGAAGGTTTGCTGTGTCTGTCAGCGTAGTGTCCAGAGTATTGAGGCGCTACCAGGAGACAGGCCAGTACATCAGGAGACGTGGAGGAGGCTGTAGGAGGGGAACAACCCAGCAGCAGGACTGCTACCTCCGCCTTTGTGCAAGGAGGAGCAGGAGGAGCACTGCCAGAGCCCTGCAAAATGACCTCCAGCAGACCACAAATGTGCATGTGTCTGCTCAAACGGTCAGAAACAGACTCCATGAGGGTGGTATGAGGGCCCGACGTCAACAAGTGGGGGTTGTTCTTACAGCCCAACACCGTGCAGGACGTTTGGCTTTTGCCAGAGAACACCAAGATTGGCAAATTCGCCACTGGTGCCCTGTGCTCTTCACAGATGAAAGCAGGTTCACACTGAGCACATGTGACAGACATGACAGAGTCTGGAGACGCCGTGGAGAACGTTCTGCTGCCTGCAACATCCTCCAGCATGACCGGTTTGGCGGTGGGTCAGTAACGGTGTGGGGTGGCATTTCTTTGGGGGGCCGCACAGCCCTCCATGTGCTCGCCAGAGGTAGCCTGACTGCGATTAGGTACTGAGATGAGATCCTCAGACCCCTTGTGAGACCATATGCCAGTGCAGTTGGCCCTGGGTTCCATGCTAGACCTCATCTGGCTGTAGTGTGTCAGCAGTTCCTGCAAGAGGAAGGCATTGATGCTATGGACTGGCCAGCCCGTTCCCCAGACCTGAATCCAATTGAGCACATCTGGGACATCATGTCTCGCTCCATCCACCAACGCCATGTTGCACCACAGACTGTCCAGGAGTTGGCTCAGGAGACCATCCGCCACCTCATCAGGAGCATGCCCAGGTGGTGTGGGAAGGTCATACAGGCACGTGGAGTCCACACACACTACTGAGCCTTATTTTGACTTGTTTTAAGGACATTACATCAAAGTTGGATCAGCCTGTAGTGTGGTTTTCCACTTTGATTTTGAACGTGACTCCAAATCCAGACTTCCATGGGTTGATAAATTTGATTTCCATTGCTAATTTTTGTGTGATTTCGTTGTCAGCACATTCAACTATGTAAAGAAAGGAGTATTTAATGAGATTATTTCATTCATTCAGATCTAGGATGTGTTATTTTAGTGTTCCCTTTATTTTTTTGAGCAGTGTATATTAAAACAACAAAATGAGCTTAAATATTTATCAATATTACACCACACACACACACACACACACACACACACACAGTAAGGGTGAACCATATCAGTCATCCAGTGTGAATAGAAACTGGGTATTGAATGTCAGTACTTTTTCGGTACCAAGCAAAATGTGTCCGTAGCAGAGTATCAGAAACTGTCAAGTGGTGAAAGCTGGCATCAAAAGTTCTGTGATCTGCCATGTCCTGATTTAAATGTGAATTTTGTCAAGACTGTTTCATTTCAGCAAAGGTCCTGTATGGCAACTTGGGTTTGGACAACATTTAACATTTTAGAACTTTGGCTTATATGTTAAATGAAAAACTGGGTTTCGTAGAACAACTGGCTTGTATTTAGCAAAATAAGGTACTGAGAAAAGTATCCTTTAGCTATCTGTACTCTACGTATGACCCTACCTACAGTATACTTCACAGTCTAATCTGACACTTGTAAATACTTTGAATATCTCTTGTCACTTATCATTAATGATTAATTCAAGTGTGACAAGAGTGACAAATCCAAAATGAAGCTAGAGAATTGTAGCAATAAAAACAACACAAAAGCTGTCACTCAATACTCAGTAACCCACCCAAGGAAGTCTAACCCTCGGGGTTTGTGTGTGACAACATTCATTCCTTAACCACGGTTCCCATACCTGGAAACACTATGACTACCACATAAGGATTGTTCAAGAGGCAGTTTGGTTGACTGAATGTTAAACTGGTTAAGTCCTAATCTGGTGTGACATCTGTCATCTATAGATACAGTAGTCAAAAAAGAGACACGACAATGTTAGAGAGAAAAGTGTGGGAATAAGAGAGACTATGACAAAGGATTTCAAAGGTGGCACACTACACACACCAAAACATCTGTATGTGTGATATATTTTACCTTCCTCAAAAAAACTGCAGCTCTTTCCATTTGAACATTTGATAATATTTCAATTAATTGTTCAGCCCTAATGTTTATATAACTTACCAAGTTAAAAGGTATTTAAATCACACTTGTTAGTCTACAAAGAGACATACAGATATATTCTATATTGTTGCTAATTCTTAAACCTCTTACCATAAGTTATTAAAGTGAAAAGGGAAAAAGAAAGCTTGTGAGGATTATTCTAACACTCAGCTGTCTGAATACCAGCCTGGACAAAAACACATAGTGTGTCGCTCTTTCTCCTGTTTGATGTCACTGAGTAAACATATCAGTAAGTGGTGAAGAGGGTTAGGTGAAAGTCTGTGACAGTGAGAGTACCTTTACCAGATTCCTGCCCATGACATGAAAGACTGTCACCACTGTTCCCTGACTTTCTTGTATTGAAATATCTCTCAGTGTTGTTTGTCCACTTTCTATTGGAGTAAAAGAGGTAGTTGACAGACAGAGAGCAGCACAGTGGTACTATTCAAAAACATGTAGTTGGCACATTAAACTAGAACTAAAGGGGATTGAGGTGTATGTATTCTTTGCCTGTCATTACAAGTATACCACAGTCCGTCTGATCTGTCCCAGCATGCTGCCATTTACCTCTTAAGCAGGATGTAAAAGACTGGCTCAACTGTCCCACAAGGGTTGCTGAATGTGGCTATAGTCATTGGCTAAAACAAGGAAATTAAGTTGGTTAATGAACCAAGTGGCTTTAATTGTTACTGAGGTCTTCCAGGTCCAAAACAAAACCTATTCCAACACAGCGTGCGTAAATACAATACTTTTTCTTTCTTTTAAAAAAACAAAAAAAGAGAGAGAGAGACCTGAACCCAAAGTGTCCTTGTCTGAAATAGACCGCAGGATGATAGAGCCGATTTAAAGTGTGGTCAACCCCAAGAGAGCCAAATACAGAGAGAAAACCAACACTGACAGCAGCATGCTGCCACGGTCAAAAAAAGGACCCTATATCATTACGAACTTTTCAACTGTAACCATTTTAAAAGGATATCGACACTGTCAACAGGACAGAAAATCTTATTTATGATTTAGTAAAATAATCATCATCATCAATCATCCACTTCAAACAATCACCTAAATGTCTGAGGTCTCTGTAAGAACACATACTTGAGATTCTTGTTCAGATATTAGTAGGGGCATTAGTTTATTTCTATCCTCAGGCTAAAAAAGCTCAGTCAACAAGAGCGGGTTGTGATGTGCGACTTTCCTGTGCTGTTGTGATACTATATTACATGGGAACATGTCAGTGTTAGCTCTCCCTGCCACTAAAGTCACCAACATGAAGATAAGCAAATTCTTTCATTTAAAAGGGAAGAATTTCCTACTGGCAGGAGTAAGTCATAGGATGTTACTTTTCAGGATAATCCAAAGCCATTTCTATGTGTGTAAGAATTAGAGATTGACAATTGTGTTTCCCATTAAACCGTACCTCATCTTTGATGTCCTCTTGTTGTTGTGCTGTGAAGATCTCCATTGCTCCCATTAACCTCATCATCAGCTCGTCCACTGTCGTATTGCCTGAAGATTAAAAGTCAAATCAAACAATCACGCCCCACATTGTGTGACTTAATCTTTGTGTTTTTATATCTATAGATGTTAATCATACCATTAATAAAGTCGTAATTACCTTGAATAACATTTAGAACTTCATTGGATGTGCGTTTTCCCATGACTATAAGGAGCAGAGGGAACTGGTCTGTCTTGTATGTCCGTATAGTCTGTGTCACAACACTGCCAAAGTGCCTCGTACACATGGTGAGTAGTCTGGAGGGCAAAGGAATTTTTTAAATTATTAATATTCTCCTCAATTCACTTGATCGACAATGCATATGAAGACATATTTCATAGCCAAAAAAAAATATTTCATAGCCAAAAAAAAAATACATAGACCAAAAGTGGACATACATTCACATGCATGTACACACAAACATTTTTACAAGGTATTGAAAAGGGGGTGTGTATTCCAGCTTTTCCAACTGCAGTGCAAAACAGAAATACACACAACTCGTGGCATTAAGGACTTTAAAACCAATTCTGAATTTTCTTATTCCATCAGAGTGACATGCTATCTCAATTGGAACCGTCGATGAATTAGTATTCCTCAGCAGACACCCAGAATTGATAGGGCAATAGAGGATTTCTTATTCCATTACAAAGACAGAACTTTTTAAATTAACATTTCAGAGAGGGAAAAGGGTAGCAGGCAGTCGGGTCCCCGCCAAGCTCCCTGTAAATGTCATAATATTAATGAATTGCTATAGACTGAATGCAAATATAGATTAGCTTTTTCTCCCGCCTTTTAATAAGATCTACTTTAATAACTGGCTGGTAAAATAGAGAAGTAATGGAATGGATGGAGGGACAGCGGGTCAGAGGAAGAAGACAGATGGAAGGTATGCTGTCTGAGAGGGGGTGATACTCATTAAAACATGAAGCCAAAGCTGAGGGAGCTACTTGCAGACTGCTCAAACTGTGAAATTGAGCACCGGAGCTCATTGTGGTACTTTTTAAGGTAACAATCGTACTGGTACATGCTGAAAATGTGGATGAAAGCTATAGCACCTCAGCTCAAAGCAGAATTGAATTTAAGATATTTTATAAGAACATGACTCAAACTAAACCTTTCAAAATGTTGAACTTTGAGTGACCCACATCTTGCAATGAAGGAGTTGGGTACCCTAAATCCTACTGATCATTTTGTCATGACATTTGTCCCTGTTCATACCTCGACCCAGGCAGACCATAACAATAGCCCACAGGGAAACTCTAACCTGTAATGAAAGGCCAAGGAACAATGGACACTAACTTGAAGGGTAACCCAATCTTAAATCTCGCATCAAACACAAGCCAACCTGCTTTGGTTTCTATCTCTAAACTAAGGAAGTCAGTCCACCCCAGCAAAAAAACTGCTCCATCAGGAAACACAGCCTAAACCTAATATGTATCCACTGTAGCTAAGAACAAGGATATGAAGCACTTATAAATCCATCTATAGTACAAGTATGGACACGCTGAGGGCAGGAAGAAGTCGAGCTACTGCAGGAACTGAGGTGAACAGTTCAGCACTGTCTCATCCAGCCATAACATAACATGGTAAAGAATGTAGCATAGTCTGTACCAGACCTGTGGCCTCCAATCCCAATCCTTCAGGGGGAACCAAACGTAGAAGAAATACCTGCATGAAACCTGCAGCTAATGTTGGGTTTAAGGCTCTACTCTGATGGTTAATGTGATTGACAGCTTCTAATTTGTCCCATATCCCATCACCATCTCTCACTTCACATCCAGACAGCTAAAACAGTTAATGTTTCCCTGGTCTGTCACATAGCATTTCATCACATCAAAGTGGTGTGTGAAGATGCAAGTTGACTGGTTAGACCTGACATTTGCTCCAACAAGCAGCTGATGAGTCAGGCTAGTACAGTAGCACTGCAGGGAATGTTTTTGCCAGCCACCTGTATGGGAGTATGTATGGGAACCGGATGCTCTGATAGCTCACTGTGTCAGACACACTTTGTTTCAGAGCAAACATGGACATGTTTTGATTTGAAAATGACATTTTGTTCTCCTTCTCCACCAGTTATGTTTTCAGGTAGGAGGATGTCAAGAGGAGAAGTCAAGTGTACCGTCCAGGCTTGCACGTTGCTTTGTCCCTGCTCTTTAGCCGTTAAGACACCAAATTACACTCAAGGTCATTAACAATAACGCCTGTATTGCTGGGCTGCATTAAATTATTATTGTTTCAGGCTCTTGTACACTGCAGATGGTCGTAATCTCTAAAAAAGAATTAGCAGGAAAATAAAGTCGCATTAGTTTACTTGTGCTTGTACACATATGTTAGTATGTAATAAAATGTTTAATAGATTTGAGATAGCACAACACACACCAATAAAATAATCTACTTTTATTTATCTATTCATAGTTTCAACATTTGTCGTATACAATGACAGTACAGCACCAGTACGATATATCAGATTCATCTCCCATGGGTGACAATTACACTGGCATCCAATCAGCGGAACTGCATTTATGCATAATTAATCATTTAACTGGGAGGCCTGTGAGAATATGGACAGCTAAGCAACAGGCACATTCCAATATCAGCAGGTTCATCACATGCACACACACACGCACACAGGATACCTTTCTAACAGCCTGTGTGACTGATGCCAATCACCAGTCACTTTGGATCAACCAGAGAGCGTGAGAATGCAGAGAAGCAGTGTGTGTGTGAGAGTGAGTGAGTGTGCATATGTGCATGCATGCGTTAGCAGCAAAGCTGTGACTAGCTGTGTGTGATGAAAAGCTCCAGATGTTGCCTGCCTTTTAATGTGCAATAAAAAGGCTCAGCTGGGGCAAAAAGCAAAGGATGCCAATGGGAGAGAGAAAGGAGAGTGGAATGAAGGAAGGAGGGAATTTTCTTGAAAGAAATAATAGAGGGGTGAGGTCAAGGTGCGAGTCTTTCTTAAATGGCTGCTACCAGAGGGCAGGCTTAACTCTAGAAATTTTGGGAGAGAGGGAGAGAGTTATGGTAGTGGGATAAAGGGAAAGGGAATAATGAAAGATGGAAGGACCAGGAATTAAATGAAAGGAGAAGGAAAGATGTAGCAGAAAGATGGGGGGAAGTAGGAGAGAGGGCCCTTGGCACAAAAGTAATGAGTAAACCCAATCAAACCACAAGCAGGTCCACTTTCACCTCCATCTTTGCACAGCGCTATACTTGAACCTGCAGGGGATCTGATCTATAACACATTGCACACTAACCCTTTAACATTTACTCAGTTTTTCTATAAAATGTACTATCCAGATAGAAATATCCATCCTAGTAGCTGGACCTGTGTAACAAACAAGTGTCGCGCAGACCTTGCAGCTATCAACACAGACTGCTGGAGCTGCACCAGGACTTTGTGATTAAATGGAGAGATAGAGATGTTTGGACTCCAACGGAGTCTTTCGTCTCCCACTGACCCTCTATTCAGACAGCTTAGTCAAGATTGCCCAATCAGGGGCCTCACCATGCAAACACAACGCCTTTTGTTAGCATGCAAGCTCCGAGCTTCAAAAAGAGAATGCAGTATAAGAGAGAGAGAGGACAGAGATACAGGGTGTGAGCAATGGAGTGAGAATTGAATGTCAGCAATTAAGGATATGTCCACACTAATACGAATACTTTAGGAAACGCTGTTTATGTGTGAAATGAGGTTCCCTCCACACTAATATTTTAGATAATTTTCTATAAGCTTGCTCTCCACGCTGAAATGGCTAAACAGGGCGTAATCTTCAGAATAAGAATAATTTATTGACTTCCCGAGGGGAAATTAAGTCTTTGCAGGCTTAAATTTTAATAAATCTTTATTATTAACTCTTAAGTAATAGGATCAGGCAGGGCACTAATTAAACTACATTAACCTCTTCTAGTATCAATAACAATGATAACAGGAAAAAGATAGTAACAGCTTGCTTAACAGGGTATTCGGAGCCCTCTGCACACAATCAAGCTGCTCTCCCACTGAAATACATTCAACATCCTCTTTATTAGATACAACTCACTGTGCAAACAGTCCACTCCTCCACACAATAAATCACATATAAATAAAACATAAGGATTAAGCATGCAGTCAGGGCTTAGAGGTTCAGTTATTGCTCTACTCAACTTTACAGTCGGCAAAATGCAATACTAAACACAGTATGACTCTGAAAGGTGACAGGATCTCTGAGAGGTCCAGGGCCAGATAATACCACTGGACTCATTAATTTGTTCACCATTGTTTTTACATTTAAATATCTGATTTGATAACTTGTTTAAACAACTCTTGTTAAAACCTTCCTGATTACTCATGTAGCAATATTTCATGGACTCAATCTTAAAACAGTATCTAGTGTTTATATTGTCAGCAAAACTTAAAACTACCTGGTACTACAGTTGTAGCAACAGGAGCTGACACAATACTATAGCATCACACATTACAACTGTCAAATATTACTTAAGTTGAGTCCATATATGTCTGACACAGTCTCAAAAAAGTCTCAAGGTCAGATTCACAAAGGATATTGCGCTAATGCCACCGTATCTTAAATGTTCATATGCAATTTTCTGTAAATCCATAAGCAATATTCATTCTTAAAGTGTACTAAAGTGGCATATCACACCACATGGTTAAGAACATCAGAGTCAAAAGATGTTATAAATTCAGCTGCAAGAACAAAACTTTACTTAGAGCTTGATTTTAAAGAGAACTCTAATTCTAATTATTTTAATTATCCATCAACTCACTCTGCTGTTTTATTTGTTTCTATCTGTGCTGTGTCTGTCATTTGTCTATGACAGACTCTGTTTTTTGACACTCCATACTCCCCTTCATGTATGGGTTGAGAGCTGTTCGCTACTCTGCTCTGTTACAGTGCGTTACCATCGTCTCTGCCCCTCACAGCAATAAGTTTTATGTTTTAAGGTATTGTCCTGTATGTGCCATCTGTGCACATATTGTGTACTGTGATGCACTATTGTTTTGCAAGGCTACAATCACCGCCACCATAATCCCTGGAAAGTCTGGGTGAGACACCCCTTATAAAAGCACTTCATTTACCACCAACTCTCTGAAGACGCTAATAATCTCACTGCATGTGGCTATTAGCACTGGTGTTTGTGAATTGAACATATTTTTTTTTGCAATGAGGCTCATTTGCATAGAAAGGGGCCAATTTTCCGCCAAATGTATATTACATAATTGAAATACGTGCAAATAGCCCCAGAGCAGTGAGACGCTATTTTCTTGGCAGCTCAGTTAGGGGTGCGTTTCACCCTTTGCGGGTGCTTTGAGAACTGAGAAATTTTTTGTCTTATTTGTGAAGGTTTAGCAACCACAAAAGCCACACAATCCTTTTGTAAATTCGCCTCAGAGCGTATTATTAGATTTCTTTCAAACTTGTCTGTAATTGTTTAGACAAGAATCACAACTCCTTGAACATAAAAGTTTTTTAACTTAAATGTGCTTACCACAAATTCCACTGGCCTGTCTCCATCAAAAGGTGAGTAAAATGAATGGCTCTTCAAAAATGTGTAATCACATGACAAAATCTGGTCTAGAGTTAAGTTACTTAGAAACAAGGGGTAGGTTCAATTTCCCCACAGGCACAAATCACCCGCTCTCCCCTATTAATCATCATATACAATTCGTAAACAAAATGTGTTGAACTAAGTTGCATCTTTATTCATATCACCACTGCAATGTTGAGTAAAGGCAGCAAGACAAGCAGAGAAAGGGGAACAAAATACAGCATGACATAACTGATAAACCCCGCAGCACTATGACCAGCAAGTCACCTGAAATAAACAAAAAGCCCTCTGGCTGACTCTGGTACCTGGCTTTGTTAGCTTCTTTAGTGACATCCCAGGCCCATGTAATGAAGTTCTGGCTCAGGTAGGAGACGATGGAGTCAGCACACATCATTTGGGAGCAGAAGACATTGCCGAGGACACTTTCATCATTGTGGAGGTAGATGGCCAGCAGTTTTCTCTGAGGATAGGAGCGAAAAAAGAGAGGAATATGTAGAGAAAGAAATTATGTGAGCAAAATGTAACGCTGATTCCCTCTGGATACGTGTCTTTGTGAAGTGGAAACAATTTTTTCTTTTGTGAGTTGATTCAAGGTGAAACTAGAAGTAGGATAGTTGGCTGCACAGGTTGTTTTTAAGTTTAAGAAAAAGAGACTTTACAGATTAGTAAATTTAATGAACACCTTTAACAAACCAAACAGTAATAAACCGTCAAATCTGTAATCTGTCTTTGAAAAGATAAAAATTGTATTTTGTAAAATCCATTGCTCTCAAATCTGTGCTGGTCTGCAGTGTGAGATCTCTCAGCCCAGCGTGGGTGTCTCATCACTTGAAAGACATTTCCACATTACATGTTCATAAAATGACATGACAAGCCGCTGGGTTCAGAGCCAGCATGACTTCTATAGACCACAGCAAGGCCACAACTGGCAAAAAAGCAAATACCACGCAAAATCAAATGGAGAGCGGTGCAAATAAAACTTCTCTTGAAGGCGACGAAGATATGGAGAAAACAAAACAGACAAATCACTCTATTTATTTTACACCAAATGCCAGCAGCCTGTTCAGGTTAGTAGCGGCAGGGCCAGACAATATTGACGAAGCTCCAAATCCAAGGATATTGACACCATCATATAAGCCTGGCAGATTCTCCCAACTGACAATCTAATTAAAAAACAAACACACCCACAAACATAAAAAGGTTCCAGGGGACAATGTTGGAAATAATGCTCTCTAAATTACATGTCACTTCTCTTGCTATAAAAGAACAAATAAGAAAAACTCCCTCAGTCGCCGCTTAGTGCATTTTTAACCACGGCTGTGAAGGAGGAGTCAAGAGCTCTGTTTCTCAGGAGCAGTAATCTAGGCTACGTACGCCAAAAAGCGAAAAATCTACCCAGGGCGTAAAACGTGAGGGGAAGTGAAAAAAGTTGTGCTATACTGTGGCCTGTGTAGAATGGGAATGGAAGAGCACTGCTGTGTTTGCTCAACGATTAGTGCTTTAGAATAATCTCCAGGGCTCCTAGAGAGAAGGAGCTGGGGACTCATTCATTGGGCCGATTCAACGGCCTGAAAAGATTAAACACTCATGCTGAGAAGACAAGCAAATTCAGTCTTGAGAGAGGGGTGAGTGTGAAGGGAGGGAGAGTTTTACAACATGAAAAAAACAACAACCTGATACACGCTCAAACACTGATGTCCCCAGCACACATGCGCAGACGCACAAATATAACTGTGTGGTACCCACAAGTGAACGACTCACACTCACTCACACACATGCATGCTCAATTAGAGCAAGTGTAAAGACTAATCAAAGTGGGCATTTTGGCAAACTGAACTCCTTCATCTTAGTTAAACTGTCCATACCCCTCTGTTCCCACTCTGCTTTCAAGTCAGATCTTTTGTACTGCCTGTCTTAACAGGGAGGAGCAAATCCCTCAGTTCAGCTAAATTACTAGGTCCAACCTGAGCTAGATAGTGACCCCATAGCCCTTCCTCACACCTGTTCACCTAAATATAAGCTTGCTTTGTGTGTGTGTGAGAGAGAGAGAGACTAAAGACTTCACGCAACGTTTGCATTGAGTCTGTTGAGTATCTGACTGTTTTATTGATGCCGCTCTTACTCTGAAGGTAGATCGATTAAGAGTTTGAGTCATCTCTACATTTAATTAGAAAATATACAATTTTCCCATACAAACCTACAATGCCAATATTTTTCTAATGAAATTAATCCTCAACAGCTTGAACTGAAAATTGTGTATTGTTTTGTGGTGTCCCCCTAAATGAGTATTTGTGATCAATAAAACAGATTTACTATTTGCTGCACTATACTGTAGCTACCATCCTGGGTTTTGGCCTTTCCTCCCTATGAATTCAACTCCACAATAAAACCAAGCTGAACTAGACAGAGCCAACAGTGAAGTACAAAGTGTTTGCCTCTGTCATAGCTCTAAAAGATGCTGTTAGTCTGCTTATAGAAGTTTAAAAATTTAGTCTCAAACATTGATGCTTAATGCTGAATAACATCCTATTGGGCTTCAGATCATTCCTGTCATGGCCATAACCAGCTATGAGGTCACCAAGGTCCAGACATAGGTGATTATTTCCTTTAAAAAAATAAAAAAATTCCCCTCCAAAAAATGTGTGCTATAAAACTTTAAACTGTGATGATACATCAGGGATTCTCCCTGGCCATGCAGGAAAAATATATTTATCTTTGTATGTTTCTACAAAAAATTCTGAACACTGCTGGTTAAATGATGCAATCTAAAGAAAAGGGCTTTACATTTTTCACATACTACATTTTTCATGCAGGTTTGCTGTATTATAGGCTGCATCTGAAATCACTCCAGATTTACTTCGTGTTGCAATATATATATACTTTCACTTTTATTTGATCATCTCGATTTGGACTGTAAAATGTACTGCTAAGTTTTCACAGTGGAATGGAAAATAAAGTGCCCATAGAATGAACACTAATTAATACGAAAAAAACCAACAACCCCACAATGCAACCAAATTCATCCATCCCCCCTAACCTTCAGCTACAGAGTGCCACTCTACACTCACAGATGTGGAGGTAGGGCTGGACAATAAAACAACAACAATATTTATCGCAATATAATTTTTTTCTATAACAATATAATAGATGTTCAATAAATATTCAATAAATGTTTGATTTTATTCACTTGAATCATACACGAATTAGGACATAATTTTTTAATTCAGATTATTTTGTTGAGGAAAAAGGCGTGAAAAAAGCCCTTACTTAATTTTACTCTTGCATATTTGTTGACAAAGATTTTATCATCATTGTTTTGAATGTTCTAACTCAGATATGCGAAGTGATCCACTGTTTGGCATCAAGTGTTGACCATAAAAAAAGAGTTTTATATATATATATGAAACTTTTTATCGTGATAACATTTGTGGCCATATCGTGGTGGGCACTCTGACTTTGAGGGAAAGCTAATATTAATCCAAAATCTCAGATGATATCTTGTCTCGTATTACAGTACATCCAGGTCCTATGTGACCTGTCTGAGTGTCTTATCTTTCTGTCATCTATCCAGTCACTCTCACCAAGCAGAAATATAATGCGTTGGTACACAGATAAACAATACATATCTGACACTGTCATGGCATTATTTCTTACATTTCAAGCCTCTTTGGGGGACTTTGTAGGGGAACTCTAGGGCTCAAGTAGTCCTCTTTCCTGACAGACAGTTGATGGTTTAATCAAAGGGCTGTTTTCTGTGGGTGATACTTTTAATAGGCTTTTAACCACATGTATGGTATGTTTAACGGGGCCAGAGGACACCAGTGAATGTGATACAGATGTGCACAGAAAGGTATTTAGCGAAGGAAGGACAAAGAAGTCCAGATAGTGATTGCTCTAAAGATGGCAGGCTCAGTCTGGAAAAGCAAACACTTCAAAATGAAGAGCTCAAATTACTGATCTAATGACCATTAACACACAGTGGGAAAACACATTCAGATTGATGACCAACCACACAGGAGGCTCTCCACAGCCATTCTTTATTACATCTTTATAACCGAAACAGCACCAAATTCTGAACTCTTCCCCAAGTGTGAATAAACTATTCAATGAACTGTCTGCTTTGAATTATGTGGTTAAAGCTAAGTAGGTAGCGGGTTTTGGCTATGTAAGCTCTACTAATGGTTAGAAGGATAAAAAAGTAGGTTCAATATATTCACATATAGGAATACATTTTACTACACTTTACATTGATTTAACTCTTAATCCAACTATTTAAGCATGAGTTATCCTGTCAGGTGTAGTCTATGAACCATTATACTGTTGCTTCTGATTTACAGCCCTAGATCTGATCTGAGATAGCTTTATATGCCATTCTGATGCACCAGTGCTCTTTCCTCTTGACTCTGCAAGGCTATTGCTGGGTTTTAAAGCGGATACTTGGCAGTGATAAATCCCTGAACTCCCCTCTCCAGCAAGGCTATGAATTTTAATGTGTCTTTGTGTGTGTGGCAGAGAGGAGACAGGAGTGGAGAGCAGAGGAGAGTGGGGTTAGAGTGATTAACCACTGCGTTGATGGGGATTTAGTGAGGATCGTGGTTAGTGATGGGTGGCCTATCTCTCTGTCCGCTCTGACTAACCACTGATCCCCAAGAGGGTTCAGCTCAGCTCAGCTCAGCTCTGCAGCCCAAAGCATTTTCATTAAGGATGGATTGAGTCTATCTCAACAGTCCCCCAACACACACCTACAGAAACACTTCATCAAATGTAGTGTTTTGCTTAGTGATTAGCCTCTCCCAAGCTTTGAGGGAGTGAGACTGATTCCTCTGTTTATAAACCCACCAAGTAGTCCCCCTTCAGTCAAATCTGCCCTATTCTAATATCCCCTTAATGAAATAGGCTTTTTCTACGACGAGGACACAAAAACTAGATTCCTTTTCAAATGGAAGCAAAGAGCAAAGCATGGCTGGATAGACGGAGGAATGGACGGTGTAATCGTGCACATATGCTACTGTGTAATGAAAGTCAAAAGCAGCATGTTTTGGCCTGTCGTCTAGGACGCTTGTGACAAAACAGGACAAACACAGAACAGATCAAATAGCTTCTGTTTTCATGCAAAATTCTTTGCACATCTCCAGCTTCCCTAAAGCCATTCTAACCACAGCACAGTTGGCAGACTAAATCAAGCTCACCCAGAATAAAACATAATACAGTGAAAATGAATACTATTTCGCCCCAGCGCTGGGTAGAGCACAGTGGTACAGTACTGAGTGTGTGAACACTAGGGAGACGTCGGCCATATTGTGCTGGCTTAGGAGAGGAGATCAGCTGTGAAGCAGGCGCGACGCCAAGCTTCTCTTAAGGATTTTCCATCTCTGTTTATTTCACATTCTCTCCATATCTTACCCTTATCCTGCAACCTCTCATAATGTTTTCCCCCGGCTTTCTTCTCACACAGTCTCTTCCTCTGACTTTCACTTTTTGCACCCTCCTCTCTTTTCAGACCATGTTCTCTGTTTTGTGCCCCTACCATCATCTATTCCACCCACCCTCCCTCTCTGTGTGCCTGGTGATCTGAACCCCCCTAACATCTTGCTGTGTCCTCACAGTCTAATAAGGCTGTAATCCACACAAGCTGTCAGTTGATACAAGCATCCTTAAAAGGACAAAAGCCAAAAAACAAGCGGGGAAAGTGGACAGCTAAAAATAAAGCCTCAGCTGTCAGGGTGAAAATTTGATGAGGGTTTTGATGAAATTATATCAATGTGGCTACAAAGCCTTCTCCACACAGCATAACACAGAGGGTAGACAAATAACAGTAAACACTGCATGGAAATATGAATTCAACTTTGAATTAAATAAATGATTATGCCAACACACTATTAAGAGAGATAATTTAAACTTACATGGTAAGCAGCAATTTTTAATCAACTCAGGATATCCCGTTAATGTTACTCAAATGCCTGTTGGTTACATTTATTTCATTTCTCTTTGTCAGTTCAGTTTGTCTGAGTTTCGCAGATGCCATTGTGATTCTTGATATATTTTTTTGTGCAGGTTTGGCCTCTAGTCATGATACAATAAATCATTGCTCATTGCATTCAGCCAAATATGTCCTACATTTTTGGCAGTGTTTATAATAATTATGAAGTTGCTTCAGAGTTACATTCTTTTCCTTTTTGGTGTTTATATTGTGGCTACTCATTGTACAGTATATGTATAGGTCCACATAAGGCTGCATTCAGACCAACAAAAGCACCGTGTCCAAAAAACACTTAGCATCTTATGGGACAGCAGGGGCACCAACACGGAGGATTGCAGCAAAAAGTGATGTTTGGGGGCAAAAAAGTTTAACCTGGTTTAATGTTTACCTCAACACAACATTAACGTAAAACAAAACATACTGCGGAGCAGTTGTTGATCAAACACATGTAAAACCACACTGCAGGAAGAACACCTTGTTGCATGAACAGTGTAGCAACAATCATTGAGATGGAGGAGAAAACTACATCATACTACCATCTCATTTAGAAAACCCTGTTTTTCAAACTGGTTGTCATGGAGCACAAACCTTCTTATAGGTATCCGTAGCAACAACTTTGTTTTATCTTAATTGTTAAAAGGTATTTTGCCGACTTGATGTTGCCTATCCTGACGCTCTTGAATAAATTAAGGTTTAATAATAAAAAAAACATTGCATACCAATGAAGCCCCGGGCGATTTTTTTTTAACAGAATGTTCTTTTCAGTCCACTGCTGCTAAGATCTCAGTAGGAAATCATTTAGACAGACAGGTGAGTACAAAAAACTGCCAAAATCCCTGACAAGGTACCCACCTCTCTATTATATTTCATTTTTACATTGTGTGTGTGTGTGTGTGTGTGTGTGTGTATATGTGTGTGTGTGTGTGTGTGTGTGTGTGTGTGTGTGTGTGTGTGTACATAAAGCTTTTGCTAAACTAACATAATGAACTCCATCTCACTGGTCCTCAGGACAAGAAGATCCATTCTACAATTTATTGCAGACTAGACTAAAAGAGTGGACTGGTCATATACTGCAACTGGTTATAATACTGACCATTGAGTGCAAAATTCCCACCAGTTCCGTAATGAAGGAGAAGATATTATTAACACAGTATCTCCCTTGGCAGATAGAGAATGAATAATATCCTAATCAGTCTGTGTTCCTCCTTTGTGTTGTCTTAAGCGAAAAAAACTGCTCAAAAAAGAGAAAGCAACGGCTAGGCTACACTAAGGAGCAATTACCTCAGAGCTAAAGGACAAGCCAACATTAGTAACATCAGCATGTCGTATCTTAAATAAAATCAAAATGAAAAGTGTTTGAAATATGAAAGTACAAAGAAAAATAGGATTTTGTTACCCAATGCAATATCCCAATAAATTAAAAAACCTTCCTATCAGGCCCCAAACAGTCACTCAGCTTACTTACATCTCTGGCTTTGCCATAGAAGGCTTCTTGAGACGCTGCCTCCAAAGTCCCAATGAAGAACATTGGGTGGGTCTCTCCATACCTACAGGACACACAGGACAGAGAAACAAGCCCATAAAAACAATGCAACATGCTAGCCTTCTTTGATTTCAATCAATCAATATGAGAAGAATCCGATGCTTAGCTCACCTTGAAGAAAATTCGGCAGTAAAGTGCAGTAAGGCATCAGCTTCATTCTCACTATTCTCTGGCACTGGAAGGGGACAAAAATGATTTATGGTCAAGCTTTAGCTGCATGTCACAGGAATTTAATACAATGCCTGGAGCTAAAATTAAGATTTCCAATCTAACTTTGTTAGGCTGCTACACTGTACATACTCATAGGGGATTTCCGACAGGTAGAGGAGCCCATTCCAAACATCTCTGAATCGTCCACACCAAACTCTGACGCATCCTCAAAATCATCCCCCTCACTGTCGCTGACCATATGGACATCTGCACACTGTAAACATAAATGATTCATTAACTGCTAGACCTATTTCAACAGAAGTAATTAACAGAAGCATTTTGTTTACGTGTTTTAGGAGTTAACATGTATAACCGCGCCCAGGGAGAAATGAATCCACAGCGCAGATCCATATAGAAAGAGTGTGTTTGTGTGTATATACCTCTTCTGTGGGCTCCTGTGAATTGGCTGGGGTGGACCGTCGACAAACACTGAGGTGATGGCAAGGATAGCTGATACCAGAGACAGCTAGCGTCATCTAATAACAGGAAACATAAAGAGTGATTAAGTCACCAGTTGTTTAAGATCTTCAACCATGTGTGATTATTGGCCCAATCTAAGTCTACTCAAAGTTCCCATCAAGTTAAATTGAGTCCAATCTGTTCATTAGGGGAGTGAGTGATGGAAAATGTCACTTACTACTACTCTTTACCAAAGACTGAACTCTAATCAGAACAAAACAAACCTCACAACTGACTCAAGTTCTCTCTCTTCTCAAATACTTTAGTTAGCCTATTTAGGACTAGCTTTCCCCAGGCTGCAGAAGCATAGCCCGTTTCATGAGATACTTTATGACTTTTTAACTCAGGCTTGCTCATCTCACTAATCATGGGAGAACCTTGATGAGGTTTGTGTACACCTGCAGTAGCCGCAAGTGTGGAGGTGGTTTGTAGTAAGAGAACACCTGACTAATGAGCTGCCAAATCCAAAGCAAGGACTGGAAATGTCAGCGTTCAGCAGGGACTCATTACAGCTGGTGTCTCTTGCCTTAGACCCCATGGGACATCAACAATACAGGCAAGGCAGTTGCAGGATGTAGTGTGAAACTAAAGATACCTTGCTTTTAAAAAGTGGTGTGCCAGATTTTAGATTGATTCCCATCATGTCATTTTCTCAACATGAAGACACCACTGTTAGTTCCTGTCAACAGTGACCACTAAAAGCAAGACCGGTAACAATCACACAATGATACTTGACACAATAATGCAACAACATATCCACAGATGTACTAATGAGCTATGAGCAAAGCAGAAAACCCCCCAGATGCAAATGCTTTTCTGGGAGAGTGAATTTTTAAACAACGGGGCTGAGGCAGAGCAGGCAGGGAGGGTGTGATAACAGGCAGAGAAGCTGCTCGTCCCCTGCAGAGGTCCTGTGATCTGCACCATTGTCACGTGCTAAGACACACAAAGAGCAGCTGGACATGGTTGAATCAGGAGACGATTACATGCAACGCCAATTGAGTCTGAAAAGGACCACAGAGACTACGGGGAGTTTCTCTTTCAAGATAGAGTGGTTCCTCATGCTGGCTTCAGCTTCTATAACAGGAGAGAACAGTGTAACCACTAGACCTTGTCCTCAACATGGACTTACTAGTGAGTACACTGTGTACCTAGCACCAATAAGGACCAAAATATCTGACAAAGTGCCACTTTCACTATCTATTATTTCCTATCTTTTCATACTACTTTATCTTTTCAATGGCAGTAAGTTAGCTGCAGCCAAAAGACCAAAATATTTGGACAGTTGTGGCTAAACTACATGCATGACTAGGTACAACTAGTGTTGGGTGTGACGATATAAACCATATTATAGTATTTGTCCGTAACGTTTATATCATCTATTCTGTTAATAAGGCTGGGTGTATTAGATCACTTTGGGCAATGTTACAAATAAATAGAACTGCTTTGCTGCAATATTGACATTTGATTTCATTTTTTGCATCGATGTGATGAATTACTGATTTGTGAGGTGTTAAATTCACTGGAATAACCAAAAAAGGCATCCCTGTCTGGTTTGTGTATCCATAAACAGTTTCTTAATTGATTTTTCAGAATATATATATTTGAAATGATATTGGAGGATTTTATTCATATTGCCCAACCTTAGGTGCAACCATGTTCTGTATCCCTTAGATGTGTTTGTTCACACATATACTATTGAATGCATATAGATTTTCTTTTCCTAAACTAAGATAATGAACTAATCCCCTGAAGAGGAACAACCCTTTTACAATTTATTGCAGCCCAAAGAAAACATTGACTAGCGATATACTGTCTTAAATTCCCACCAGCTTCGTAACCGAGGACAAGATATGAGAAACGCAGTACCTCCCCTGGCAATTCAAGAATGAATAATATCCTGATGAGTATTCCTCCTCCATGTTGTCTTAAGCAAAGAAAACTGCTCAAAAAAGCAGTGGCTAGACTTCGATGCATTGTTGAAACTTGTGAATGACATCACCGCTAAAGGGGCTGGCCAACAGTGAAACAGAGGATAAAAATATATGAAAAATCTGTTTTTTCTTTCTCAGTGAAGTAAAACTTTTCCAACGAGGCCTCAAGCAGTCAGTCACCCCAGACACAGTAACAGCGTGGTACACACAGATAACATAAGAAACAGATTGTATTTCTTGTGTATTACCAATTAGTAGCGAGTGTACTCTGGACAATGAGAAGTGTGTAAATGTCACAGCAAAGACAGCTGAGTATCGGTGGAACACCTACGAAGAACACTTAACTGAATTGCCCCGTCTTTGCTTGTGTAACTTAACTCTAACTAATTTAGTACTCTGGTCCTGTTTATTAGATCATTGTGTTATACATATTTTTCCAGAGAATTTCACAAAGTAATGGAACAAAAACATCCCCCAACAGTAAAAGTAAAGGAAGTTAGCAATACTTTTTTTTAAACAAAAGAAAATCTATGGCTATTTGAGACAGGATGGTTGCTTGGCCTGAGAGTTGAATTAGCACTGAGAAAGAGCCGTAGATGTTGAGCCAGACAAAGATATACAGGGTCTGAGCCTTAAGGATGTGAAGGTATGGCCCGAAGTCTATTCTGCCTATTCTTCAATCAAGTGGCAATCAAACGTGAGAATCTTAACAGCGGCTGCCGAGAGGATCCCCATAAACCCTTTGCCCCCACTACTCACAATGAGAGGCTTTCGTCTGAGGGCCTAATAAGTGTATAAATAAAGTTGATCACTTCCCTTGTCAAAGACAGCCTGCAGGGTTTGGACTGACATGGATGCAAGGAGGGGAGGTGAAAGGGGAAAAAAATGAGTTGAGTGCCTCTCAATCCTCTTCCTCGCTTTGACCCGATGGCTTCTCCTGATGTTGAGGTACACAAGTGCAGCTTGGCGGCTCAGTGGTAAAACGTGGAAACAAGGCTGAAACGCCGCAGGACACGGGGGTGGGGGGTTGAGGTTAACCCCCCCAAATGACCCTCTCCCACATCTCCACACAAAGGCTCGCTCTTCTTTTTTGGATTCTTTTAATTAACACTTGCATTGAGGCTCTAAGCATTCAGGGGCCGAAGCAGGGAAAGAATTTTCTCTCTCTCTTACCCCCTCCCTCCTTTCCCTCCACTCTTCAACCCTTTCTTCCCTTCTTTCTCTCCCTTCATTCTTTCTGTGTTTCATTTTTTTCTTTTCTAGTGTGGGCAGTGTTTGGATTAGGTGTCTGGCTGTGATTGTGAGATAATTACTACTGACAGCTGCACTGAAGGCAACCACAACCACAGTACCACCTTACTCCACTTTCTCTTTGATGGAGCAAGGGAAGTGAGGCAGAGTAGTCAGTAAAAGGAAAAGAGATGACTAGAGGAAGAAGTATGAGTGTCTCAAACATGAGAAAAATGTACTTGACAGGGAGGAAGAAGGCAAAAAAAGAATACAGGGCCAGTGCGCCCCACCCTAAACACCTGTTGGTTTCCTTCTTATAGGCTCCTTTGAGCCTTGCTGAAGATATGTCTCTCCTGATTAGTATCTGGGGTCCTGCACACTGTGTGTAATGTACGCACACACCTACAAATGCAAATACAGAGCTAGAGGTTAAGGTAGGCATAAAAAATTACTGAAATGTTGAATCAATGGGATCATTAACAGTGGGCGTGCTCCCTAAAGTCTTGAGAATACGATTTGGAGGCTGGCGCTTTTCTGTAGCACCACAATGCTTCATTTATAATGGCCTGTTGTGACACATTTTACCTTTATCAAAAAAAAAACCTACAGCTTCTGCAATTTGGATATTGCACTTGGCCATATTGCAATTTCACTGATATTTCAATTACTTGTTGAGCCCTAGTGTTGTGCCTCTATGCTCGTAGGCAGTAGCGGTGTCTGAAAGGTGATGAGGAGGAAGTCTGTGAAGATTCTCAGTCATCCAGGTCATAGTTATCCAACGAAGGTTAAAGTCAAGGGCAACTGGACTTGGTTGAAGACACTGGAAGACGATTCGTCCTTCTTCAACCAAGTCCAGTGGCCCTTGACTTTAACCTTTGTTGGATAACGTAAAACATAAAAACAGTTAGAAAAGATAGAAAATGAGACAGACAGACCAACTTGGTGCTGAATGTCACCTGAAGGCAGCCAATCGCACAAAGGGGGGGGGCTCTGCCTGAGCTTACTGCAGAGCCCTGTTGCTATGGAAACCACCAAGCCCCCCTAAATAAACCCCAGGTTTCAAAGGCCCCTATCAGGTAGAGGAGGATTCCATTAAAGCCAGCTGGGAAATGGGAGGGAGGTGCTGGCCTACAAGGCAAGGCACCTCCGAGGCTCTGCAGCATTAATACATTAGCAAACACCATGAAACACTGCATAAATGTCAGCAATTACTGGCTAGAAGGAAGGGTGGGTGGTGGGGGCTGAAGAGATGATGGGAAGTAATAAGGATGTCCTACTGGCTGTCAATCACTCCAACAGGTGTGGAGGAAAGACTGCCAATCAAAACAGCTCCAATGAGATGAGGCCTGTCTGGAAACTCTTCATGCCGTATTATTTAGGCAAAGGAATAGAAGAAGAGAAGGAGAAGGAGGAAACGGGGGAAGAGGCTCAATCACCGTATTTCAAACAGCACAGGAAGTTAACGTCCTGCTGGCCTCACAAATCAAGTGTTGCCAAGACCTCTGTCATCATCTTCAGCACTGTTCAGAACAGCTTTGCCAAAGCCACAAGAATCAGGGGGAATTTGAAGGCAGAGCTAGATCATGGTATTTGTGGAGTATTTGTTTTAATCTACTTGGAGTAAACTGAATTCCATCAAGTTTTAACTATAGCAAAGTCCAACAAGTGTACTTTTTTCTGACGGAAGACTTTTCCAGTACTATCACAATTGTTGTTGTGCAGTAAACATGATGACTATTAAAAAGAAAAGCTAAAACAAACACACACACACACAAAGACTGACAGTGTGTTTCCCCACATGATCCTCTACTTGGCTACTCAGGCAAATACTACAAGCTGTCTTCTAATGAATCTATGAGGAACATTGGAATCGTGGCACTTAAAAAATGTACTCAAGAAAAAGTCTGAGACACAGAAATATTTCAAACCAGTACCTGACCCAGATCGACACAGTCTGTCTGCTAGAAATGAGCATCACCTCACATTGCTACTGCTTCAACTACACTTTGTGTCACCTCCTTTCACATGCAACTTCCTTGGTCTAACACCACATAAAATAACACAGTGCACTGAATAAACTGATCTGTTGTTCAGTGCTACTTGAGCATCCTGATCTAATTTCAACTCTCCATAAGAGCTGGAATAGTTCAGAGCACAACAAACAATGAAACTCGTAGAGTGAACACTATCAGGGAGGGTGACGTAACACATAACTACTAGTTTACCTGAAAGGTGAGAATTTCTTTCTAATAAACTACACTCCAACAATACATAAACAAACAATGCCACCACTCAAATATCTTTCCCGGAACAGAAGAACAACTGACAGTTAAAACAGATACTCTGTTTTCTGTAGAACAAGTTGATCAATTAGTTAAGAAAATAATTGTGCTTTTTGTGCTCACAAAAAATATTTTTACAGCTTCACTTATAGCTGCCAACCTGTCTGAGAACAAGAAACTCCCAAGTCAACTGCTACAGCATCCATGCTAGAGGCAACTATGCTGGTATTGTCACAGTTATTGCTAATAATGTTTACCTACTAACACCAAAATGACACTTTTTTTTGAATATGACAATTCTTTTTTTTAAATCTAACAAAAGCCAATTCTTGAAATTTTTTGAAATATATGAACTGCTCAATTGGTAGTAAATATTGAGGGTCGATACCAAGCCCTAGACATAGTGTGTACAATATGACATATGCAAACACACACATGCAAATATGCACACAACACACAAGCAGGCAAGCACAGTTATATCACGCACTTAAAGGAAAAGCAGAGTTAAGTAGTAATCGATTCCACTGCAAGCAGGCTAGTGTGCAGAGCTAAACGTAATCTCGGGCCTCTGGCTGCCACGTTTATTGGCCCAAACCCCGGGAGATGAGACTGGGCTAATGAGCTAGACACTAACACTGGCTTCCTACCCGCCCGCTAGGCCAGCCAAGCCCTGGGCTTTCTCTGTTAATACCTTCAGACGTTTCAATAAGAGGGCTGCGGCTAGAGCAGAGGCCATTATTACACTTCTGTCTCTGACTTCTGTGCTTTTTAATATCTCCTCATCCAGGAAACGCAGACCCTGCAGATGTGTGTTAGCCAGGTGCCAGCCGGGCCTAGGATGCCACAATGAGCTGCAATCTATTCATGATCCCTGGCCATATCTAAAGCTACCTAGAGGGGAAGCTGCATTGAACACAAATCACAAAAATATAAAAGGTAAAAAACTGAATTATTTTTACCTTAACATTACATTGAGATTTGTCAGGCTTGCCTGGTGATAAAATTCACAAACTAGCATGCATTGCTGGTTTGTAGTGGTTAGGTCGCTTATTTTTGTAAATTAAATACATCAAAAGGCTTAAAAAAAAAGTAAAAATAAAAAAAAAAAGGTTACAAATGTTGAAAAATAAGTGATGTTTTTTTCATAGGCAAGATCCACAATACATTTTTCAAATACGGATAACTGATAGTGGAGTTATTTTAAATTATACAATTAATTTATATTTAATGAAACATTAATTCCTAACAGTTGCAAATTATTTTAGATTATAAAAGGAAAATAAATTTAAAGCTCAATGAATTATTAAATATTTTAAGGCATTTCTGTAATAATGTTTTCATTATCAGTGTCCTAACAAATATGACAAAAAGGTAGGGGAAACATATTTTGTTATAAGTATTAAAAAGTAAATAGTAATTAATTTGATCAATGAAAGCATGTTGAATAATTGTTCCAATTCTTTCCTATTTTCACAGGAGAATCACAAATTCATAGTTAAGTCTACTGTAGCTGGATGCACCAACATCCTGAACACAGTTATTAAAAATGTCTGTGGTTAGCTCTCTTCCTCTGTTAGTGTGAACAGGAAAATCATAAAGCACAAGCGGCATGTTGTGGTTGCAAACCGGAAATGTGAGTCATTTGGTGCCATAATACATGAACACAACACTGAGGTCAGCCACTGCTCAACATGCCCTCAATGTGCTCTCAGATTAGAACTAAGATTTGTATTTCTGTTGCATTGCCAGGCCGTTTACTGATCACATAACTGGATGTCTACAAAGACAGTGCAAACAATGACAAATCTGTATCATAGCAGTATGGTTTGTTTGGTGGTTACTGGCTTTACAATTGCCTGCTCTGAGCGGTAATGGAACAAAATATAGCAAACAATCTTCTGTAGTGAAAGGATGCATAACCTTTTGTCCTTCGCCCTTTTAGGCATTAATGACATAATGTATTTGCTTTCACTGTTAATCTTAAAAGCTTTACTTTGAGTCATAAAAACAGGTGCAGTGATTGTTCATTCACTTTGAGATGAAACATGAACAAAGTGTGACATAAAACAGACTGTATCCACCAAAAGACTGTATATAGAAAACAGGTCATCACAAATGTGAAATACTACTTAAAAACTAAATAGAAAATGTTGCTACAGTAAAGCCAGTTCTGCCATTGGACAGATATGATAACACTTGGAAAAGAAGTGAGACAAAGTCAATACCAATACTCCAAACAACAATCACACAGATCTAAAAGGAAAACGTTAGCTAGGTGTTAACACAAGAATGTGTGCACAACAGCCTCTCAATGTAGCATGATAAACCATCCCTTACAATTAGCATGGGAACACATATGCAGTCAAAGAAGGGGTGAGGACAAAAGGGGTCAGAGGTTCCTCAAGGTTCTGTATGAGGGCTGCTTCTGATCAGCGTGACTGTGTGCAGGGTGAATAGCTGGGAAGAGCGACCCTGGGACGGGAGAGGTCAGCGGGACTCAATGATGTGAGATTTAATGTCCACAGATAGAGGACACGGGATGGGAACAGTCTTTGACATCTTAATTAGCTTCAACGTCTTACTCTCATGCTTCTGACAGATGGTTTTGGGATAGATTACAGAGAGTAGAACAGTTTCCACTGCAATTTGCAAGTATTGAAATCATGTAAATCAATCAGCTGTTAACCATGTGCTTTAATTTGTCCTTGGCTTTTAATCATCTTTAAGAAGGTTGTATTGAATCCAAAAATCAGTGAGCGCAACATATAGGCAGCATTTACAGTACACAGTAAAGTTTAAAAAATGTTATTGTGTTTTTATGCTTCTTACAGAGTCATCAGATGCTGACGCGGGCCATCCCTCCCACTGTTGATGACGGACTGGGATGTTGGTCAAGTCTGAAATATTTCTCTTCACCTGCAAACATAAAGGGAAGATAATATTAGTTAGTAGTTATTATAGTATGTGATAGCTCAACTATAAATCTCCACTTAGAATTTTTATATTTTGTCATTACATATATTATAAATTATATTAAGTAATATTAAAACTAGAAGTGGAAAATATTTCCACAACTAATTTAACAGTACATACAATGTAATAAATTTACAGCAGGGGCTACATCAAAGAATCTTCAGCAGCATGGGGACAAAGCAGGATGGAGGCAAAGAATGAAGGAGGAGTTGAGTCAAAAGGAGAGAGGAGAAGAAAAAAAAAAAAAGAGACAGCCAGTGTTATCAGCATTCTTCAGATGCCACAGCTAATGCCCAGCAACAACAGCCCCACGCTCTGAAATGAACAGTATTTCTCTTTTCCCATTCATGCGCGGACGCTGTATCTGCATCACTTAATAACATTCCTTGCTTTTAAACAGTTAGCAGCCAGCAGCGCCTGTCCCACCGAGCGCCGCGTTACACCGTCCAGTGAGTTGTTGGTTTAAAGCCCCAACGCCAGCCTGATGTGCGCCAGCCGAAGGTGATCAAAGCCCCATCGGCGTCTGAGCACTGGCGGCCATGGATTCTAGTGCATTTGTTCAGCAGAATCCTGCCCTTCAGGCCCGCAGGGCTGGACACTGATGCTGAGAAAACTGCCAATTGTGGAGTAAAGATCCCTCCACACATGGGTCAAATCCTGTCTTTGTAAAAAGCACTGAAGAGAGATGGATCCTTGGGCATATGCAGGGCTGCTGATCATGGAGGTGGAAACTTAAAGAACGCTACAAACACAAAGTCAAAGCCAATATCAGCCAAAGCAGGAAAGCAGCTGCAAAACACTGAACTAAAAAGACTGCGGGGGCATAACTTCAACTTCATAATCTAATATTACTACACTTTGCATCTGTATGTGTACTTGTCTGAGAGCACAAACATACGATGGGCTGCTTGCAGAAATTATTATATTTAAATCGGAATTAATCCCTTTATCAAGGCAACAGTAAATATTCGCAAGGAAATTATATTTTATTTGGGCTGGGCCTGGCACAGCAAAGCAATTTGCAGTACAAACAAGTTGAGAAAAAGAAAGAACAATAATAAATGAGTGGCACAGTCCATTCTTTGTCTTTCTATCGTAAAGCCCATACCACAATGCTCGGCGTCGATCCTTATGAAGAGAAGCTATGGCCAGGATAGCAGGCTGGGGTCAAAGCGGGTGGCCAGTGTTATTACAGAGTGTAATATCTATGTTTGACCAGCCAGACTACAGGGATTTGACTGACCGGCTGGCCAGCTGATGAATAGAGGGGAAAAGGGAGCGAAGAAGAGGCATAAACACTAGTAATGAAGAGGCTGCTGTCAGAGGTTAAAGCAGCATCAGAGAAACAACAAACTAACGCCCACCACAGAGAGAATGAAGGTGAGAGGTGGAAGAGGAGGAGAGTGCAGACAGACAGTGAAAGGCACCTGGCAGAGGACAACCTGATCTCAACACGGAAAGAAAACACAGCTACACACCAGGACTGCCCACCTGAAACTATACCACCAAAATCTGCAGGCATTCATTCACACAGGCCTCCTCTGACCGTATGAAAAGTATGGTGCTATTATGAGAATCTGATGCAACCATATCAAAGACAAACAAAGAAGTTATATAGCAAAAATATAGCAAACGAACAACAGGGTTGCCCCTAGCCACTCCAGGTAGCCAAAGTTTTTGTTGCAGCCCTCACTGACAATGCATTGCATGTGTTGGCTACAGCAGCCCCTCACACAGGGAGCAATACTGTCTAATGCTGCCCCCTGTCTGCCACAACAGCCACCTCACTGATAAGTTAGACTGCAACAAATTAAAACATTTGGAATTAATCTGTCACACATTTTACGCAGCAAATTTTATTAATATAATTTCCTGCAAAAATGTGTTTGACATACAACAATGGAGTATTGTTGGAAAGTCATTATATGACACCGGCTGTATAACATAAGAAGCAGAACATGGCAGCAAAAGTATCCATCAACCTGACATGTACACACAGAAGCTAAAATGTAAAGGAAATGTCTTTAAGAGAGCACAACAGGATTTAAATCAAAGTCTTAATGACAAATACAACGCTTGTGTTGAGACGAGGCAGGGATGTACGAGACAGTAATACACAAAATTAGCTAGACTGGCTGTGATGCTGAGCGGCTGGGCAATACGGCAAAATTAATGATCTAATCATTGTAAATGCCAATTGCCTGTAATCCCTGGCTGGAAGCAAATCACAGAAAATGAAAGGTTTCCGTTAAACAGTCACAAGCTTGCTCTCTCTCTCTCTCTCTCTCTCTCTCTCTCTCTCTCACTTAGTCTCCCCTAGGCACCAGATGCCTTTCTTTCATTCCTTTTTCGATCCAACCTTCCTTTTCTCAGTTCTGTAGCCCTGTCTACATTTGTTTCCTATAAGTCTCCCAGCTGCGGTGTAGGGATGGGGCCCAGGCACAGCCCCGGGGGGCAGTAGAGGAGGGAAATCCCCAGGACAACTGGTCTGGTCACGGACAACCCAAAACCAGCAGCCATCCCTATTCTACCCTCTACGTCCCTGGCAAACATTTGCTCTCCAGCTTAGCTCAGAAGCTAGCCAGCAACTTACCCCCACACTCTTGTCTGGTAATGCCAATCAGAGTATACACAGCCCTGTGCTCTAGAGATGGAGAAGAAAGAAGGTAGAGAAGGGACACTGGGAGAGAGAGATGGAGAATGAAGGAATAGAAAGGGAGGGGCAAGGGCAGTTCCCTGAGAGCCACAAGGCAAAGCCAGAGCCTTTGGCAAAGACAAACAAGAAGACAGGACTCTATCCCTATTGATATGCACAAGCAGGGACCATCGGCTAGTCTTCAGCTAAGACAAAAGGGAGAGTGGGGAGAGAAAGGTGCTCTGCAGTGGAGTCCATATGTGTCTGAGTGGACACAGTATAAGCAGAATAGGGAGTCAGGCTGGCTGAATATAGTGTGTTACTTCTTTGTTGCATTCCTCCTTCTTATGATGACAGAAATACACTTGAGTGCATCTTTTAATATTGTTGATGTCTAAAAATCTCACAAGGTAACTCTACTTTCTCACTATGAACATCACAAATTACTGCAAAGCAACTTGACTGAGCTCATCCATAAATACTATTTGACTGCCTCCGCTGACTGTACTTACACCTGTAGCTCTCCTCACTGCCCACTGAACCTTCAGAATAATTCCCTACACAAGGAGTACACATGTACTCACAGGTTTAATGACATTTCCTAACACATCACAATAATAAAAAAAAAGGAAAGATGCCTGTTCCCTGGCTAAAGAGTAAATATATAAAGAGCACGGTCAATATGGGGCAAACAGAGTCCAGATCTATGCAGGTTAAAGTTCTGGGCCTCATTCTCACTGCAGGGGTCCTTGAGATGTCTAAAGACAAGCATGCGTAAGGAAAAGACCGCGACATGGAGGCCTGTTTAAGCCTACATTGTCCCTTCTCTATCCCCCATGGCCTCTTACAGGACCCCCACCAAGCCAACAGTCCTTTGCCTCTTTTCTGTGTCCATGGTTCCCCCCTCCCACACTGCGGGGACCCCTCCCCAGTGTTTGTAATCCCAGCAGAAACACTTAAGGTTCACAGTGGGTGCTCATCAAAACCATCTGCCTGAGAAGAGGGTGAGAGAGAAAGAGAGAGATGATGGAAGGAGGAGAAATGAGGGAAAGAGCGAGGGAAGAGAGGCAGAAAACCAAGGAGGTGAGCTCCCTCCTCCAGTTCAGATGTTGGTTGTACTAATCTGTTCAATTTGCACCCTCATATGCCCTGCTAGTAGCCTGATTATTATTAGTGTAATCTTCACCCGCACTGAGGAGCCAGGCCTGAGCTGCAGTGGCTGCCATGAGCAAGGAACTCATGAGGAACACCATTCCATGCTGTATGGTAAATAATTAGCTGGACGTGAAACATAGAGACTATAAAGAAAAGCAAACTGAAAACTAAATTATGACACAGGAATAAAAACAACAAAAGTTGATATTTCTAATGCCATACATGTTGTGCAAATGATGATTACTTCATTAACATGTGAGGTAAGATCATTAGTGGGACTTCTCATTCCTACCTGATCAGTCTTTCAGGAGCTTATTTCCCCTCACATGTAACAGTAGGCTACCCACAGTGAATAAAATATTATGCCTGCTCAGGTCTCCCTGTGCACGGGGAGTTAGAGCAAGACAGAACAGGGCAGTAATGTGTGTGTGTGTGTGTGTGTGTGTGTGTGTGAAAGAAGGGGAGTGCTGATTTAAACTCACATGGGGCCAAACATTGACACAGACACACACACTTGCTCATCTACATAGGCAAGCATGCAAGCGGACACATATTTCCATGCTCCTCAAGCTTTAATCCATTTGCAGCTGTGATAGTAATAACCAATGGACAGAGGGGTGTACTGTCTTCTCACTGGGTCCAGTTTGAGTTACTATAAATATTTCATAGGCTGCCAAATCTACTGTTTAGTTTCAGATGAAGAAAATGAACGGACTCTGTCTCTTTCCATTGCTCCCGCATGCCTAGATCAAACAATGTTCAGTATTTAAACACCTCCTAGACTGCTGAGAGAGAGAGGGAGAAAGACGCAGCGTAGGAGAGGGGGAGAAAAAGAGGGGGTTGTACCAGACCGCAGCTGTGAGAGTAATTATGTGCTCGGAAATGTGATCATTTGTGATGAATAATGAATCGATGGCTGAGATAGACTAGCAATGTTTGGCCAATGGAATGAAAGCTGTGTTAATGGAAACTAGAATCAGGTACAATAATATTATGTATGTGGGAGTCTGTGGGTGAGTTACTGAGAGCTTTTGTGTGTGTCTGGGTATATAAGTGACTTTCTGATGTCCTGTATGGTCCTGTGTCTGCATGTGCATGCTGGTGTCATACCTCCTGTATGGTTCTGGAGCCGGGGAAGTTGAGACTGTAGTCCCTCTGGGCCTCGCGATGGCTGATGACCAGCAGGAAGTTCTGGTTTAACGACTCTTGGAGAGCACTAAATGAGGAAAGAAAAAACATAAAACACTAAGAAATAGGAATGAACACAGTGAAGGAAATGAAAGATAATATAAATTGATGGAGAAAAGAAAAATATAAACCTGGCGGAATAATTATGCAAGAGGATTAAAAGAAGGGAACACAGAAAAGCAAACATCACAAAGAGCAACTCAGTCAAGTAAAGGGCAAGCTAAAACTTGTCAGCTAGTGGTAGCCCGCTGGTCCTCAGGGAGGTGGATGCCTCCTCTGGGGGTTCGTCGCCCACTTCACCGGTTGTGTCTTAACAAGCCTGGCCAGAGCTGCACTCAGCACAGCAGGCTTCCACAGCTATGTCCACCTGCATAGTAACAGCATGAGTCCATCAATCTGTCTTGTTGCTAACAAACCTGGCAGCTATTATGAAACAACCCCAGGAAAGCCTTCAGCAACTTGCTAACTAAAGATTGCTTAAGAGCAATAGTTTACTATGACATTGCAATGACTTTCAATCTCAAGCCAAAAAGCAAATGATAAAGAGCCATTATTGGGCATCATAATATACTACCTCTTCAGCAGATGCTGCTGGATTACTGTTTACGGCTACTTCACCGTCTCGGTCTATCTGCTGAAACATTACTGTATAGTGATTATAGTCATATCAATTACAAATCCTTTATCAGTCATCATTTACATCAACTACGGGCTACTACTGTAAGCTGTGTCAGAGACCTAAAGATGATTATATGATTGAAGACTATGTATTGTTCCTAAACTATGCTATTATCTCAATCTGTATCAGTTCCAACATGGCAAAATTAATTAGTTGAAATTCATAGTATTACTCTACTACTACTCTAATTTAAACTAATGAAACCAACGTGACAGACCATTCATTTCTCACTTCCAACTGCATGAACTCATCATAACAACATGTTAAATATGACAATATTTCCTCAAAGCACAAACAAAAAGACATATACAAGCTGTTTACAGGTAACCACTACTCTGAGACGTTTACACTCTCACAGTGGATGTCATGTGCTAATTAGATTGTGAGCAGGGATCTGTCCAAGAGGCCCTGAAGGGTCAGACTTTTCTAAACTGGCACCATAGCTCACTCAGTAGCTTATGGCGGTGACACTGTGAACGATGGAAACGCAGACACTTTGTGTGCTTCACGTAGACAGGAGGAGGTGGGGGAATCAACTTTTGGAAGCTTCATTTACAATAAGCTGTGAGGTTAAGTAGCGTTTTGAGCAAACGCTGGGTCTGTGAGGGTGAATATCAATGGGAGGCTTAAGGGCCGAAGCAGGCACTTAGTCAGGGCTCAGAACCCAAGGAGAGGAGGAAGAGTTGAGAGAAGGAGAGAGATGGGGAATTAATATGTAGCGCACACATTAATTATGCAATCACACCCTTAATCTGCGCAGATCTGGACGAGCTTATGTTAACAGAAGCTCAAATTTACTGTAATGACAGCATATTTACATTGACTAAAACTACGAAATCAATATGTAAATGTAATGTTTGTTGTAGCTAACTGGGGAAGATTGGAAATGTGTGGAGTGGAAAGGATGGATGCATATGTAATAGGGCTGAGCAGGATGAGAGAGGTGTGTGCATGTGTGTGGGAAAGAGAGTGAGACAGAGGGAGAGTAGAAATGGAAGGGGTAGGGACACATAAATAAGGATCTTGCTAATATCATGATTATGTTTGGACACACTCCCGAGCTACTGCTGGCAGGCAGCTAGACTCCTAAATAGACAGAGATAGAGGGTAAACTGTGTGGAAGTGTTACTCTGTCCTTCCAAGCAAAGAAGGAACATCTTATCAGTCATTTTATGGCAGATCGACGAGCCATTTGGGATGTGTGTGTGAGTGGAGTTCTGTTCAAGATTTACTTTGAAAAATCGTCTCACTTAATGTACTCTATAGTACAAATATAGCTACTCAAAATATCAAACGCATTCAGAGGGGAGAAAAAAAATGCCATTCATAATGAGTCATTTCCCATCTGTCTTAGGAGGCCTTCTGGTTCATATAAAAACAAAACACCCATGTTTCAAGTCTAATATCCCTGTGGCTCGACTGCTTTCACCACTGATGTTTTCAAAGCTGCCGTCTTCTGATAGAAGCAGGCCCCTCAAGCAGTACGGGGTTGAAATGTGGATGTCTCAGTGTTTGCTTCTGCCTTCAGAGGTCTCTTTCTCACTCAACACACACACACTTGTGACATCGAGGTCGGCCTGCAACATCTCTAGAGGTACTTGACATGGCATAAGGGTGCCGGGAGGAAAATGTCATTTAACTTTATGGACAGAGAAAATGGAGCGTTTTGCAGGGTAGAAGAGCAGGCTAAACAGATTGGTTTCATTCTGAGGTAAGCCCATCGCCTAAGCTGCAAGTCCCCGCGGCACAGAGCAGACTCTAGACCTTATTAAACTACCACTGCCAGACACACACACACGCGCGCGCGCACGCACACAAACGCACAATGTGACATGTGCCTACAAAACACCCATATACCCGTACACACACGCATATTCTCACACACTAACACATACTCCCAGCCATCATGTGTGTTTCAACTGCTTAGAGACACACAAACGCATAAAAACACACCAACCAGATAGAGTACATGCCTACTGACCATGTTACCTCTAACACATACAGAGGAGGTCATGAAGTACACACAAGGTCTTCTTACCTCCTCCATATTTTGCATCCACAACAAAGCAAGAGGATGCGAAACCGTTCAGGCCCTGCTCTGTGTTGGTCTGCCATCTTGTCCCAAAGTTAATCAGCATGCTAACTGTTGGATACGTCCTATCAGGGCTGCTTTAGCTAACCAGCTAGCTAGGTTCCTAAAGCATCTGTGAATCTGCTACAGGATAGCTGATGCACAGACAAAGAGGGAGAAGTTGGGGCAGGAAGCCGCAATAAAAACACACAAAACCTAATCAATCATTTTTGCAATTTCAAATGTCTTGGAGAGCTCACATTAAATAACCTTTCCTTGGCAAACATGCTTCCTGAGAGCTGAGCGGAGAATAAACGAGGAAGGAAACAGGCTCCATTGAAATATTCATCAAGCCTTCATCATTTATGCAAAAGATTAGCTCCTCCTCAACACCCTCTTGTATTCAAAGGCAGTCATCCACATGGCCACAGAGAAAAACCTTCTTCAGACCGATCTTTAACATTGCAGTACTAACTGCACATCACATCGCTAACTAAATAACTACCTGAGATGGATTGGTGCTCAAAGGAAAATCTCCCAAAGCCTCAAGATTCATTTCTAATCGAAAAAGACAACTAAGAGGAGTTTACTCAGCAGGATCATAATGACAGTGCAGCACTATTTAATCAGTTGGTTTGGTTTAGGTGTGTGCGCTGCAGGAGCCAAGCTCTACAAAGTAATTGCCAGGGATATTACCATTTATAGGACATTTGCATTTTTACTCAGCAACAATTTGAAGCAAATAAACATTGTGAAATTAAAATTGGATGGACAACTGACTTTTCAGACTACAACCACAAACTAGAAAATACAGTTTAGGAGACAGTTTTAGTTTCATTAACCTCATTCAAACCATATTATTAAAGATATTTTAAGAGAGAATACTGGTTAAGTTCTTGGACAATAGCATTAGTGGCCACAACATAACTTTTACTGAAAGTAATAATATTAATAATAAATACCTTTAAGATATTTTTTTTTGGTTTCATAACAAAATAATAAACACTTAATTACCTACAGTGGCATTTCACTATTACATACTAGGGCTGCAACTAACCATTATTTTCCATGTCGATTATTTTTTAATAAATAGACTAGTTGTTTGGTATATAAAATCAGGTCAGAAACTGTTGAAAAATGTAGATCAGAGTTTTCCAAACCCCGAGATGACATCCTCAAATGTCCTGTTTTGTCCACAACCCAAAGATATTTTGTTTACTGTCGTAGAGTAGTAAAGAAACCAGAACATAATCAGCAGGAATTTCTTAAAGAATAACAGATTATCAAAATAGTTGGCTTATTAACAAATCGATTAATCACTACAGTTCTACTATATCACAAACCAGAATGGACAAATGTGTTTCTGTATAACCTGTGCACAGAAGAGCATGCACAGTAAGACTGTCATACTGCAACTTAATGCCTCCATGAGTTATGATCATGTTCTAACACTAGGAGTGACCAAAGATGGAAAGTAATGTTTATTTAGTGTAGTTTAAATGTATTGACATTATTTATTTATTTAAATCAGCTCTACATTTCTGGTTGGATAACACAACCCAAATAACAAATGATGCTTACCAGCATTCACACCAATAATAGAGCTTTCTGATGGTGAGTGAATAAATGTTTTCATGCAGGCAAGCTGTATTTTAGTGTGTCTTGTGTCACCACCTTAGAAATTAAATGAGAGCCAAACCTTAATTATGGGAACCACTGTGACAACTGAGCAGCTGTTTTCCAGTGGTGCTGTCACCATTTTGGGTACAGAAGAATAACAATGATGATGATATGCAAGACCTTATATTTGAATGCCAACAACCACTAACCTTATATAGATATTTTACAGTAAATGAGTGAATCATGGTTATCAAATCATAATCACGTGTTGTAAAGGGAAGTGAAAAGGTAGGTTTTATTAAGGCTTTTGGAAATACAGTGAGGAAAATAAGTATTTGAAAACCCTGCTATTTTGCAAGTTCTCCCACTTAGAAATCATGGAGGGGTCTGAAATTGTCATCGTAGGTGCATGTCCACTGTGAGAGACATAATCTAAAAAAAAAATCCAGAAATCACAATGTATGATTTTTTAACTATTTATTTGTATGATACAGCTGCAAATAAGTATTTGAACACCTGTCTATCAGCTAGAATTCTGACTCTCAAAGACTGACTGTTAGTCTGCCTTCAAAATGTCCACCTCCACTGCATTTATTATCCTAAATTAGATGCACCTGTTTGAGGTTGATAGCTGCATAAAGACACCTGTCCACCCCATACAATCAGTAAGAATCCAACTACTAACATGGCCAAGACCAAAGAGCTGTCCAAAGCTACGGGGAAATTGCCAAGCTGCTTGGTGAAAAAAGGTCCACTGTTGGAGCTATCATTAGAAAATGGAAGAAGCTAAACATGACTGTCAGTCTCCCTCGGACCGGGGCTCCATGCAAGATCTCACCTCGTGGGGTCTCAATGATCCTATGAAAGGTGAGAAATCAGCCCAGAACTACACGGGAGGAGCCGGTCAATGACCTGAAAAGAGCTGGGACCACCGTTTCCAAGGTTACTGTCGGTAATACACTAAGACGTCATGGTTTGAAATCATGCGTGGCACGGAAGGTTCCCCTGCTTAAACCAGCACATGTCAAGGCCCGTCTTCAGTTTGCCAATGACCATTTGGATGATCCAGAGGAGTCATGGGAGAAAGTCATGTGGTCAGATGAGACCAAAATAGAACTTTTTGGTCATAATTCCACTAACCGTGTTTGGAGGAAGAAGAATGATGAGTACCATCCCAAGAACACCATCCCTACTGTGAAGCATGGGGGTGGCAGCATCATGCTTTGGGGGTGTTTTTCTGCACATGGGACAGGGCGACTGCACTGTATTAAGGAGAGGATGACCGGGGCCATGTATTGCGAGATTTTGGGGAACAACCTCCTTCCCTCAGTTAGAGCATTGAAGATGGGTCGAGGCCGGGTCTTCCAACATGACAATGACCCGAAGCACACAGCCAGGATAACCAAGGAGTGGCTCTGTAAGAAGCATATCAAGGTTCTGGCGTGGCCTAGCCAGTCTCCAGACCTAAACCCAACAGAGAATCTTTGGAGGGAGCTCAAACTCCGTGTTTCTCAGCGACAGCCCAGAAACCTGACTGATCTAGAGAAGATCTGTGTGGAGGAGTGGGCCAAAATCCCTCCTGCAGTGTGTGCAAACCTGGTGAAAAACTACAGGAAACGTTTGACCTCTGTAATTGCAAACAACAATTGATTTCTGCATTTTTTTTTTTAGATTATGTCTCTCACAGTGGACATGCACCTACAATGACAATTTCAGACCCCTCCATGATTTCTAAGTGGGAGAACTTGCAAAATAGCAGGGTTTTCAAATACTTATTTTCCTCACTGTATGTCTTCAATTGTACAGTAAAGTACAGACTTTAAGTTTTTCATATATTAGGAGCTGTGCCAATAAAATAACAAAAAAGCAATAATTGATTTCATTTCTTGCAAAAAAAGAGACAACAGATTGAGACCATGTGTGTAACAGACTGTGCTTTGAGCAATACTGAGAGTTGGAAAATACTTAATATAACTATAATATGTTAATGTAAGTTGCTAAAGTACTTTGAAATAACAGTTTTTAGGAAGAAACATACATCTGTAATTAATAATTGGGGCTGTAATATTAAGGACGATCGTTTGGTTCATCAATAATTTTGTATTCAAATCATTGTTTGAGTTGGTATGCAGTTGATAATGCGTGCCTCCCTATCTGCAAACTTTAGGTTGAGGCCTTTACTGGCACTGAGCTCTGTCTTCTGCAACAAATTTGCACACACTGCACATAAATTGCACGTACTGTGGATTTACGGTGTGACCACAGTTTATTTTTACTGCAAGCTAACAGCTTGTCTGGTCCCACTACAGGGGGCCACTCCCTTCTCTACTCTGTGATCTGTCACCTATCCTCTCCCAGTGAGAAAGCAGGGTCAACACACACACACACTCGCGCATGTGCATACACACAGAAGCTTATCTACTCCATTCAGCCCCAACTGTCCCCCACCAAAATAGCTGACACAGAATAATGAGCTCCTCACACCCAAAATGATATCGATAACACTTAGAGAAATGGCAACGGTGCTGCTAAAAAGACACGGCAGTTGGTGGGGGAGTGGGAAGACGAGGAGAGAGCAAGGGAGGGAAGACTGGGGAGATGAGGGCCATTAGCTGCCAACACAATATAACTACCACTTAGCCTAACTAGCAGGCAATGCGGCAAACTGCCAAATGACTTCTTTTACAAGTGTTCTGGTGACATGTGGATGCTTGCTTGGCTGCTAACATGAGTAAATGTGGGGTACAGTTTTAATTATGAATCCACTGTCAACAAACAAACCAGGGCCATTATATGTGAGGCTATAAACAACTCTGGCTAATAAAGGCAATGTAACTCAGAGGAGTACTACTGAATATGGTCAAAAGATTTGTTATAATGATCCTATCGACTTTTCGTTTTGATAACATGGGCAATTTCATTAAACTTAAACAATTCAGAGAGAAACAGTAAAGCTGGCAATATCAGAATGGTATACCAAAAGGTTGTATCAAAATGTTTTCATTCAGAATTTCAAATAAGAGGACCACATAGATGCTTTAAAAAATCAAGGTTAACAACATCTCTCAAAAGACTCATCAACTAACAGTACATAATTCAACAACGTGTGCTTGTGTATAATCCTCACTTTGATTATTAGTCCCTTAACGGTGAGCAACATCAGCTTCTAAAAATATGAGCCTTCCTTTTAATAATCACTGAACGTCCTCATCTCCCTCATTTGGCCTAGAAGTCTCTGCAATCCACACAGCAAACGCACACACAGACACATGGCGAACTCAAGCCCTCCAACCATATACTGCAAGAACCCCCCCACACACACACACACACACACACACACACACACACACAAAATAAACATGTCTACACACAATACCCTATATGCAGATCCTGTATGTACCCAAACAATTTTTACATGTCCACTGCTCTTATCCTCAAATTAAAAATAAGAATGGTCTTGGTCACCCTAGAATAGTCAGGAGAAATAATACTTTTGACACCAAAGAAAGAAGAAAAGGACAATCGCATGTTCAGCTGCCAGCTGTGATTTATGACTGCTTTGACGTAACACTGAGTAGCCTGACATTTCAGAAGGAAAGGTTGCTAATACTGCCACTGATTCACGGAAATGAACAGAACAACCTCTGGATGGAAAACTTCGGCTTAATAAAGCTCTCACATCACATCTCTGTTGTCGCTGTGTATTATCGCTAATGTGACGGACCGGTGTGTTTTGAAGAGAAAAATAAGGAATAAATAATAGATATGAAGTGGGTATACCATTTACACAGTCCATGAATAGTGTGATGCAAAACAGCCTTCAGCAAGCAACAATGTCAGGTTCAAAGAAACAAAGATGGGAGAGAAGATTATTATTTGCACAACACAGAGCGATTGCGGCGGTAGATGTTCCTTGCAAAATGTCAAAATGAATGTGAGAAATGAATGTGTACTGGCAGGTCAAATGTCTCCTAATATAGCAACGAAAATGGCATTTGCTAGCTGGATTCTGGAGGCATGTTCTCCATAACCGGACGTAGACCGCCACCTGGTGTTTTTTATTAGGTACAACACTCACGCCATTACCAGTAGTATTTCATGGCGTAGGTGTACCAGGATGGGAAGAGGAGAAGGATTTAATATGAGATTAAAAGGAAGAGCAAGAGAGGGCTGAGTGCTGGGCTTAATACCTGTTTTTGCTGGTGCTGGCAGTAGGTGCGATGTCTGGGGTCAGGACATATAGGCTGTTGTTCTTGGGCAGGTGTAAACTTCTCAGCACCGTCTGATTACACACACACACACACACACACACACACACACACACACACACACACACACACACACACACACACACACACACACACACACACACACACACACACACACACACACACACACACACAGATAGTTTCTCACAAGGACATAAATATAGCTGTGGAGATGATGATTAAGGGAATAAATCTGTGCTCACTACATCTGAACGTAAACTTGTCCAGCTCTAAAAACTTATATGAATATTTTGAGGGAAGTCTGTTACTCTGCATTACTTAGTTAGACCTGGAAATCATTTACTGATTGTTGGGTAAGCAACGGACCTGTTTCCACTTGGCCACAGGTGCTGAATTTAAACACATTCATGGTTTTATAGACAGAATAACAGTGTTAAAACAAAGTCATGTATGCTGTGTGCTAATGCTACAAACATGTGATCTGTATCTGGAAGAATGGAAATAAACAGTATTTATTTGGATTAAGACACCGAACATCAAAGTCAAAACAAAACAAAGAAAATATAAAACAGGTTTAGCTCATAACACCAGTGCTGTTTTTCTTTTCCTGGCACTCCTTTGTGGGTTTTCAACTTGCATGATTGTGATAAACATTTATAAGGTCTATTAACTCACACTATCAGAAACATCTCCACTCTTCCATCCCTTCAGCTGCATTTTGGACACTGGAACAGCAAGCTCTGTCTCGAGGATTTGTTTGATTTCTCCTGTAAATTAGATTTATTCAGACCAATATAAAGGATATATATTATGCACAAAAAAGGTAGTGTGATGTGTTAAGTCTGATGAACACTATGTATGTCAGTGTGTTTGGTGCTCACCGACTGTGCTGCCTTCCTCCAGTACCAGCTCTACGGAGCGCTGCCGGTACTCAACCCTGAAGTTGAGCATGCGGGGCTGACGCTCAACAATGTGACGGGAGGAGGAGTTGCTGGGACAAGAAGCTGAAGCCAAGGACGATGGAGGAGAGGAGGACGAAGATGAAGAGGAGGGGATAGGAACTGCACCTCCTGCTGCTGCATCGGCTGCTTCTGATTGGCTAGGAGGTCCGTACATGCTCGCCTGGCTCGGCTCACTGGAAAAGTTGCTGTACAGAGGTGACAAGGGTACTGATGTTGTGGAAGTGGACACAAGAAATAGCCAAAACATAACAGGTGGTAACAAAACACAATTATCTGTAGATTTAACCTAGATATAACTGTAGATGTAACCTGCCCGTAACCTGACAAGAACCAACAGAGGTTACTGCAAGACAGGAAAATATACCAACAACAAATGGTTTTCCCTCCATCTTCCGTTACAATATCAGCTTATTCTCTTTATGCTTTCCTCTTTGCTGTTTGTTCAGTGTTTGACCCATGTTTCACACAAAACAGTAAATTATGTCTTTTTTTCTTTTGACCATGAACAAAGTGTGCCCTTTGTTCCTTGAAATGTAAGCAGCAACTGTCTTGCAAGAACAGAGTGCCAAGCTCAGGCTTTTTAACAAAGGCTGTATTTTATTTGGCCCACCAGGCCACTGTCCTGAGGTTGGTGGTCAACAGCCACAAAACCTCCGCAAACAGGCTCGGCGGGAAGGGTGGGAAATTTACCCGACCAAACGGTGTCACATTATAACTGCCTCCTCTACCAGCCTCTTTTTTAACAAACCAAATTTAGCAACTAACCCATTACTTGAAACTCCAAATCTTTCCTAAAATTAAGTTAAACAGTTAGAATAGCTCCTGAAACTAAAAAAGAATGTAAGCCAATAATTAATAATAACATGCCTCAGTCAATATTGACATTCTGTGTGAGCATTTCAGAAAAAATATAAAATAGACTTATGTTTCACGGGTGGGTGGATCACACAGACATGAAGTTGTCTGACTGAATTCCTGCAGTTAATCCCACTTTGTGACGAAAAAACATCTGAAACCTATCTGAATGGTCAAAATGACACAGCTGGCAAAATACAGGTTGTGAAGAAGGAAGGAATGAGTCCATGTAAATACATGGACATTTAATGGGCATGGCAGTATTTGCAGAAGAAAAAATGTAACTGCCGCTAAGCTGAACCATACTGACAAACTACCATCATCTTAAAAATGCATTGTGTGTAGATAGGGAGATAGGGAGATAGAGATGATATATGAATGACATAGATGAAGTGGCAAGAGATGTTACTCTAAAAAGGAGTAGGCTTCTTACAATTCTTGAAAGTATCTGAGAAAAAAAAAAAACAATCCTGGGTGCACTTTCACTTAAACTTGGCACAGTAACACTGAAGGCCGTTAAATTGTCCGTTGTTGCTGTTTGGGTGTAGCTCCATGCTGCCCTACATCTAGATGGCACTGTTCTCCTGTGAAGTCCAAGAGGTGTCCCAAAGCAGACACAAGTGCAGACCCCTTCACCCACAGACAAACCGTCAGACCAGTGGCTGAGTTCAACAGAGGAAATCATTTTTGATCCCCTGAGGAATTTTGGTTACTGATCAATAAGGCAAGCTCCTTGTAATTCCCAACCTACTTTCTAAAGAGGACACAAGGAAGCACAGAAATGTATTTTAAACCGGAGCGTTGGCGTAGCCTCCAACTGGCTCTGGCTCAGGTCACGTCATCAGAGTCTGTTTACTGGGCAACACCAGCCTACTCATACCAGTGCCAGCCACTTAGGAAATGTGTTGGCTGCTGGTCACGCTGCCAGCCAGCCTCCATTCATAGCAATGTGTGCCCTTGAGAAAGACCAGCAATATTCTCATGGCCCAAGGGCCTGACCCACACTAGAATACATGCATGCATGCGCACACATGCACACAAGTGTGTACACAAAATAAAACGGTTTAACAGAACACCTCCAGTTTGAGTGGGTTCAGATCAGCTCAGTGCATTCATGAGTGTAAACTAACCGTTGAAGGAAAGTGAAGGGCTCAAAGCCTCTTAAAGAAACCTTTTCTATTCAGAAACTGTGTACAACTCCACTCTTGGCAGAAAGTTTCCTTTGCAGTTGCAGTGTCTTTTATATTATCCCCCTATGAAACAGCAGAATCAAAACCACAGAAGGAGCAATAACCCCCAGCTCTGTAGCATCTAAGTGTATATTATCCACTAAACAACGCTTATTTTAAGATTTAACATCTAAATATTCTTTCATTGTGGAAGCAGGTGCTACAGATGTATTCTCGTCGGTTCTGCACTACTCAAGTGGTGTAGTGCAACCTATCCTTGCTGTAATTATGGTAAATGCATAAAGACAGACACTGAAGCTGCCAGTTCACATGGCCTGGTCATGACTGACGTGAGGAGTTCAATGTCCTGCTAATACACTCAGGCTTCGGTTTCACATTTCCTGTATTGCTTTGAAAAGGTGCTCCATCTGCTGATCTGCACTGTACATGCACACTAGTGACATACCGTATATCTCCCCTCCCATACAAACTATTTATATATCCTTGGCATTGTCTCATACTTTTGTTATTCACATGATCATTCTAGTTTGACAACAGTGAGAACAACATGCAATATGGATAGATATGCCTGATCTCAGGTAGCATACACGTTCAGTGTTGTAAGGTCAAGTGATTCATTTTCTCTGATTTACAGTAAATGTGTGGCAACACAGCTATTACCTTTGTAGGATCCCATTCTCCTGTGGTATCACTCCATTGATGGCGGCCTGTAATGAAAGTGGAAGTAAATTATACAACAGCATATTTTACCATTTTTGTGCTTTGTTGTTACTGTGCTGTATCAACGGGCAACTGTTTGCCACTGAAAATAGTTGCCTCTGGGATCTGTAAAGTTCAAGCTATCTTTTACTGTAAAGTTCAGATTTTTACAGTATAAGAAGAAACAATTTTGTATTTAAGAGATAAGATAAGAAGTTCCTTTATTGATCGCCAATAGGGACAGCAGCACAAGTGAATGCAGTGCAAAGACTAAAAGAAAGAATACAATAAAAGTAGAATCAAATATATGAAATATACACACTATATGCATGTATGCTATGACACAACTCAACATGTATTTCTTTCGAATAAACACGCTAACCAGACATTCATAACACCCTATGTACAAGACCAGGAAACTATATGTTCTAAATTTGTTACATAATGCGTAAAAAGAAAGGTGCTTTATTATAAGGTATATTTTCACCACAATCATAAAACAATCATCCTCTACAGTTGACCGTGTTTTACTAATGCCAAAATAAAACTCCTTTTCTCTTTTCATCTCTTTTAGTAAAATGTACCTGCATGATGGCTGAGGTGACTGGTTGGACCAACTAGCCAGTTCACGTGTAACGAGGCAAAATTTATAGTTATATTTTGGTTAGATTCTGTAACATGTTTGTCAAAGAGTGTGCGATATATTCTGGCTGAAAGGTTTTGAGACTAACCCTAAAAATCTAAACATGACTGAGAATGATGGAATATTGAAACAGGGAGGCCGGCCAGAACAAAGCGAGCTGAAAGGACAAACACCACAGTAACCAGCGTCAGCTTTGCACTGAGCTTTTGTTTGAATGGACAATTGATTGGATTTCTCTCGAACACTCACTATCCTTCACTGCGAAACAAGCAAAATGAAGTTAGTTGTTATCTGTTGGTGTAATCATATCCCCTATGCATTTTGTATTGAATGATCGAAATATTTAATGGCCAAAAAAATGTAAGGATCTTACATTAACACTGAAAAACAAACTAAAGTGTTGGTGGTGTGTGTCCGAGGCCACACTGGATGGAAAACCTCAACAAGATAATGCTACTTGTCATGCTGCAAGAAATTTTCAAGAGTGGTTCAAGAAATTATTATCAATAAATAAAAAAGTCTGTCTTGTGGAGTTTTCTTCTTAACAAGCAAAAGCTATGTTTACTTTCTAACAAACAGTTTGAATGCATTTTCTTCCACATAAAACGTTTGCCATGTGAATTTTAAATCTTGCGTTATTTACACCCATGTTGACTTCTTCTTCTTCCCTGCCTTTATTGATGGACTGCTGCATATTTCGGTGCATTACCGCCACCTGTTGATCAGTGGAATAGCGTGAAACCAAACACGAGTTAAACAAAAAGGGGGGGCCAATCAAATTAATAGCTTTTGGCTGAACTCATCTTTGACTCATGCTAGCATCATCTTTCGGCACACTGTTATCCACATGATCAGTTTACCAAGAAGCCACACATTCCTGTTTGGTAAAATGTAATAAACTTTGATGGCAATTTTCAGGATTAAACATACTCCAGTGCAGTACTGGACAATCTTCAGTGTCTTAGGTCACTGAGGGATCTACTTTTACAATTTAGTTTTGTCTTGCTTTTTGCTTTGTTTTCAGGTAAGAATATCCATGTTACATCATAGTTTCTGCCCCGTTGATTATCACTGTGCAATGCTATATGTAAATTTTAAAAAGGTGAAGATGGGCCTTTCTAAGGACATTCTGGCGGAAAAGCACAGAAGTAAACAATAAAAATGAATTCCTTTTAGCTGCTTCAGTTTCTTGCTCGTTCACTGTCACACTGCCGTGGCTTACTGAGACACTTAAATAGAACGGAGACATTGTTAATGTAATTAGTGATACTTGTTCTGTTCCTGCTCTGACAAATGGAAATACCTGCTGAAAAGCAGGCATCTAACTAAAAAAGCCACAGTGTATTGTTCTGCAGTACAAACAGGTTTGGGTGTAGGCTACATAAAGTACCTACATTTTGACAATGGTAATTATTTTATCTTTCACAATACTGTTGCTCAGATATCAATTAAGGGCACCAAATATTCTACCCAATGTAGACTTTAAAAGTGCCTGTACAATGTTTAGAGCTCTTAATGGAGAAAAGAGGGTGTAGTCCTCTTGGATTCATGCTATATACAAGACAAACAAAAATATATTCAGGTGATAATCAGCTGTTTGAGTCTGGTATTTTGTTTATAGAGGAAGTAAATGTTTGAGTAGCATGCCAGGAGCTCGTTAGTAAACTACACCAGGAATTCAGACCAAAGAAGACGGCTGAGGTGGGTTGGGTTGGTTGAGATAGCTAATGATAGCTAGGATAGATTTTGATGGATTGAAGAGCACTCTAATGTGCATTGAGTACAATTTAGCCATATAGTGAGAAAAACATGACTGTTACACATACACATGGGCAGCGGGAGTGGATTATACTGCAGGAGTGGTTTGAGAACTTCTTTGGATGTTTTGTTACTTTTACTTTTGCATTAAGAAATGAAACCCGCCTCTACTCATATGAAATCAAACATTAACATTCAGGGGAATAAAGCAAAAGCAGCATTTCACATAGCACATGATGTCTTTAATGAATGTATCTATTGTTAAGAGTGTCATTTACTGATTAATTTGATCACAAAACAAGATGCATCAGGATCTGGGTGGATTAAACAATTCTTTGCTTGGCTGAACAATATCCTGGGGGAAACAATGATCAAGCATACACAAGCACACAAAGCAGATTTGTTGTTGTTGTTAATTTTTACAAAAACTACCAGTTACTGCAAGTCATCAAATTTACAGGTGCAGTGAGTGCAGGCCACACTGTCTGTCCTGCCACTGCTTGTACTGCTGCTGCTGCTGCTTGCTTTGAACTCCTGCCAGCATCCGTCTAAATATAGACTGCCCCCTTCCAATGTGCACTGCGCAGTAAAGGGCTCCTTGTTTATCAGACTCATCATGAGGAAATATAAACTTGGCTGAACACATTCTCTCTCAGTGTCTCTCTACTCAAAATTCACACTACCATACTTCTCAAGACACATTCTCTCTCACAGTCATCGCATTGCAGGTGGCAGTCTTGCCACCAGCTAAACAAAACATACTGAGTTAAAGGAAGAACTGATTTTGTCAGACAGAAATTGTTGGATGTTAACTGACCTCTTGAACCTTTACTCTAGATGGCCTAAGCCTGTCTGTCAAAGAGCAAAGCCTGCAGATAATGAACTTACCACTAAATCCCAGTTATTAAGCTCTAACAGAGTGATTGCCTCTGCAATGTTGTCAATTCCAGTGCAAGCCTGTGAGGGGAAAAAAACAAAGAAAAATGAATTACATGAGAGAAAGGCATTGTATGAGATTCTGCTAGTTTGTTTCATGAAACGCTCTGATCTGCCTGAACATAAAAAACACATTTTGCAACAAAAGGAGGAGAAAGCATGAAATAAAGAGGAACATTTAAACTATATGCTACCACCCATAACTGCAATATTTCAGTGGTGGCAGTCTTCACAAGAACGAAAGCCACTCAGTGATGTCTTGATCAAAAGAAGGCCTCCAGTTTCCTCTGATTATTGCCTGAAACCTTGGACCCTTGCAAAGCAAGCTAAACAAAATATGTTCTTCATAGTATAAAATGATTGCAATACTGCCAAGTGGATCCAAATACACCAATTACACTTATAGCATTAATGATATTAGATTTATCTATCTGCATTCTAAGTGTAAAATAAGACAATCCAAATGATGCCTTTCATTTCCTTTTATTTTGGACTGATATGTCTGTTAGTGTAACAAAATCAAACACTGATAAAGTGATGACAATTTCTAACTTTGACACCAGCTGTTACCCTTTGAACAGGTAAAAAAAGAAGAAGCCCAGAGTCAAATAAACCTTTTGAAAAATTGCCTAAAACTTGCACAGAGCAGCATGTGTGACCTCTTCGGTTCTGTGGTTCCCAGCTTGCAGAAACATTATGTATTTGTACCTGTCCCAAAGATATTTTTATTCATTAAATTATTTGAGAAGCTGGGCAAAGGGCAAACTAGGACATGGGAGCGTATTTTGCAGATGTTGAAGGAAGTTTACTTTCAGTGCAGGAAAAAGACTATTGAACTATTGAACTGTTAAAGATGAGTTTTGTAACTCAAGGATATGATCATTTTATTTAGGTGGGGGTACAATCTGCCAACAACAGTTAAAGGTCAAACATCATTACAGTTTTCAAAAATTTTAATGATGTGGTGCTTTTGCTGTCTTGAATCTGTTTGTTTAGAAGTTTACAACCTCTTTGTTTAACAGAGCATAAACAGAGCAGGAAAAAACCTGGAAAACAAGGAGCATTGTGTCCTTTTGAAATAAAAAAGAAAGAATTTCAGTTTTCTTAGGTGTAGCTTAAGATTTTACATATATAAATGGCTTTGCATACATATATACACACATATACATATACACATATATATATATATATATATATATATATATATATAGCTTATGTGTTTTTGGTGTCTGCTGGTATTTATGTTTTTGTGTGTTTGATATATCTATCATGCAGTGCATGTTTCTTTTTGTTTAATAATATATGCTGTGAAGACAAGAAACAGATCCCAATTAAATGTAAACACACAGGAATTATTTCTGAAATGGACAGAGTTTGACCCCTATGTCAATGATCTATTTAGACAATAAATTTATTGTGTCCTGTCCTAATATGAAGGAATGACATATCCACTCTCACCCTAACCTAACATCCAAAGCAAATGAGTTACGAGTAACAGTAATGCCTGTTGTCATATTTTAAAGTGAACTTGTTGATTCAAAACATGGCTACAATAACAACCACAATAGAGGGACACTACCAAATAGAAGGCCCACGATTAATTTTCCAAGATTATATTTTAGACGAAGGATGTATATTATTTTAGTACTGATGTCAATAAGCATAATAACAAAAAAAGGATGCTGAATTACTGCCCATTTGGAGATGAAGCATAATTCGGTAGCATGCATTTTCTCACCATCAAAATATAACTTTAGTATCCTACAAGCAAATTATTATTAAAATTTGGTATTTTCAAGGGCACACACAGTTTCTGACGAGGATTTAAAACCCAAACGGGATACCTGCCAGTGTAAACAAGTTGACAGACAGCGCCGTAGGTCTTCTTTAAGCTAACTAGATCGTCGCTATCGGTCTCCAGCGAACAAACTTGAAACCAGCGCAAAACACAAATTATTCCACTGTTTAGATTATCAGCTTTGGGCAGCAGTCACCTAGTTAGCGAGCTTACGGCTGATAACTGCCTTCAGAATCAGTTAGCAAGCTGTCAGTGTGTTAGCTTAGTGTGCTAGCCACAGAAAGCAAAGCTCAGCCCAGGTCTACTGTTTACGACGCCAGTCAGGTCCTGTGTACTGTTGTTGACAGTGGCCCAAGCAAATTCAACAACGGCAAACAGTTTACTACCTACCGAATACAATATTTGGGACACACAAAAGAGACACACCTGAAAGTCGGCCAGAATCATTTCTCTATCCATGTTGCTATCGCCGCTTTCGGAGGCCATGGCAATGACTGGCTAAAAGCAATTCTTCTTCCACTGGCTCCCGTCGCTTTCTCGCCTCACAGAGGGACACTGAGTGTTAATAAAATACTTTACTTAGACGTGGCGACGAGTGTGAGGTTAGCAAATTGGAAATATGAAACTTTATCGGGACTCAACCGCTTGCGACAGACAAAATTCTGTAAAGTAACGATACAGTGTTCAGTTATCTCATATCATTATTGTCATCTAGTCCACTGCTTTACGGCTGACGTAAAGTGGCTGCAGATGCTGTAAAACCTCCAGCCGGAGACGTGAGATGGTCGCTATACTAACATGACCGTCTGTCCTTTTCATCGCCACTGAAAAGACTTTGGACCATATTGCATTTTCAGATATAAATATGCTTAGAAGTGTCACTTCACTCTTTACTTAAATACGTAATGGGCATGTCCAATCTGTTCAAGTCATCTTGTATCGGGCAGCGTTTCTTCACAGTAGCTAGACTATAGGCTACAATACATTCTATTAATATTCTGTAAGCCAGTGTTTTCCACATACTTTCAGCACTAGGTCGCGGACTTAATGTCATTTTGTCCCAAATGATAAATAAATGTAGGCGTGGAGTAATTGTAATAGGCTAGCCTACTTTTGAGAGCCACTGACCCAATGCTGCAGCAGGCCAGAAACCAAATGATAGTCTGGGTGACATGATGCAAATGCATAAAAATCAAGAATGTGTGCGATTCATAAGCCCATGTGGCCCCTGACTCACGTGCGCCTCAGCTAGGCTATCAGTAGTGGCACAAAAATAAACCTACCCAGTTAGGGAAGAGGAAGTCAAGTCAGTGACGATGGACCAGGCAGTGGAGGGCAAGAAGAAATAATAATCTTTATTTCTTCTGAATAGGGCACTCATAGTAGCTACATGGATGCACTCCTAGCAATAGACAGGTCCCCGATCAGATGCAGCACCGGGATGATGGAGCAAACAATAACCTATAGATTTGCCATCGCCCAGTGTAAACCTCATTATGTCTATAGGGGTGGATTTGTTTAATCATTTAAAGCATGCCATATCTTCAGACATGTAATAACAGGCCTATGGAAAACTCGATAATTTAAAAAAGTGTAATTTCTCCAATTACACCGACAACAAACGCCGCTGATGCGATGGCGCAAGAGGAATAGGCTACTTGCCTGTTTGTCCTTGAATGGACAAAGCTTCTTCGACCCCTGGCACGAAAAAGCGCAAAACCAACCTTTGGGTCTTTACGCACAGCCGCTATTTTACGCACCATGTTATGTATAACAGCCCACTGACTGATTACACCTGAGAGAAACAGTCACATGACCCGAAATGACCTTATTATTCTTTTGTTTTCCAGCATTGTTATACAGTAGGCTATATCACACCAAACCACGTGTTTTTTAATGTATAAATCATGTCAAGGCGCATATCCTCATGGGCGCTCTACTATGCTGTGCGTGTGAGTAGCCTATACAGTAAATCCCTACACATCTAACAGCAGCTCTACACCAGGCTGCGAGGCTGTAGGCTAGTTTCATCACTAGAGGGCGGCATGATGAAAGGAAACTGAAAGATACCCGATGACAGTTTAAGAAGCCTTTCTTGCTCTTTCACTGGAAATTATGAATTAAGATGAAGTAGGACCCACTGATTATATCAATATGCTACACTGTGATGGTGTTCTCTGGCATAAATTCACTATATTTCAGTAACGAATGCACTATTATGAACGTGACGTTGTTACAGCATCTTGGTTTCTTTTCCAAAGCTCCGGTAAAACAACGTCCCGCCTATCAAGCGTTTATCCAATCACGCCATCTCATCTTTTTTTGGTAAGTATTTCAAATTATAAACTCGTCTAAACGTAAAGTCAATCGCCCTGCCTCCTACAGCTCAATCTACACTTCAAATGAACCATGCTTTGTGATGTCAGTGACGATATTTCAGCAGGAGCTTTGGCTTTTTTTGGACATTTAGCCTGTGCCACATTTTGAAAGAAATTCAATCGGACATCGCTGTGACACTGGTTCATGGAGGATGCAAGGAGGATCATTGCATTCGGTAGGTTTACTTTTGAAAATCAAATGAACCTCGTAATGTTTGTGCGATCGTCGGGCTGATCGGCTCCCCCTCCCTCAGTCTCTGAGTTTGCATGCTGATATTATAACACGATGGCAGCCCGAATACAGTTATTTTGGTAAAGTCTTTTGAAAATGAGCGGGAAGTGACATCACATCTTTTTGGTGATGCGTAGATGTAACAAAATAATGTGGGCTAAATGCGGGCCTATTTATTTTTTCTGTTGCTTTATCAGCGTTCGACTCGGTAGGATGACACCTAATGACCAGATACACGGAGGAAGGCGTGTGTTATGGTTTTAATCACATTTAAAGTAAGGGTTTTATATATTTAATTGTTATAACGTTATTATATTGCAGGTATGTTATGTCCTATGTATACAAACAGGTTTAAGCCTATTGTAAATATGGGTTGCTTATCTATGTCTACAGAAACACATTAAGCCATCAGTTAAACATCAAATTTAGCATCTGCCACAGATCAGCCGCTAAACATCGGGTCACAAGACAGTAAGGGCTGCGAGATAGTTCGCACTCAACACGTGGGGAATAATTGTTGTTTTTATATTGTTTCCACATCTGCTACTTATGACCTAAAATACCCGAAACAGAGTCAACATTATGCCAGGGACTCAGAGGTAGCAGAATATGTCTAGCAGATGAGTTGCATACCTAAAATAACTAATAATAGGAGCGCATTTAATTGACTATTAATTCATTTCAATTTGGAGAAAAAAATGTTCAGAGCTAGAGGGATTTATTGACTGTTCTGGATACTGATTGAGCAAGTCATAAGTAGAATACAAGCTGTGAAAGTGAAAAAGTTTCATAACCCGCCTATCATTGTGTGAAATGCACGTAAGGAAATTATTGCTGGGTAGCCTAAAAGTAAAAAGCAATCCACAACCATAGCCTATGTTGTGGTTATGGGACATTGTTTAGTCTTTCAACATGCGAGAGAAGCTGAAATCGAGGAAAATATGAGTTATTCATGAGTTATGTATACACAAAATTGTTCCTATAGTTCCTAATCAGTTAATATTACATACATATTTGAAAGGAGATAAAGCATTAGAACAATTTAATTGGATTTACAGGTAAAACAAAACAACAATAATAAACTCAGTTCATCTAAACATCCATATGGCAACAAAAAAAAATCAAAGGAAGCCTATTGTACTTTTTTATTTTGCAGGCCTGTCTTTAAGAACTTCTAGCTGCTACTTGTTATAGATTCATGAGATATAAAGCATGGTAAACTGCTCCCATGAGACTTGGCTCTATATATTATTGGGGTTTTTCCATTGGTTTTTGGTTTTGGTAGGTCAAGCCCATGTATGATGTAAGGGTGGGAGGGTGGTACCTAGGATATAGACTGCCTCCTGGATTGACATTTTCTACACATTCTGACAAAAACCTTGGCTTCTATCTCTCATTAAATTTCATATATCATCTCATCATATTTTTTTACAAGAATGGCTGACAGGTCAGTAGCTGACAAGCTTTGCAGTGCCTCGGCCAGGGGAAACCTACCTGAAGTGTTGTTTTTGCTGCAAAATGGAGCAGATGTTAATGGATTTAATACATTCAACAGAACTGCACTGCAGGTTAGTATAAACTGCTTTCAAACTGTTTTTTATGTCAAAGTGTACTTGGAAAAATATATGTGTTTATGTTAACGTTTTTGTAGCCTGTTGTGAGACAAAGCAGCATGTTTGACTTCCTTATCTTTTTGTGCTGTTGTAGGCCTAGGACATATGGCCTATTTATATTTTGTCTTAAAATCTCCAGTAGACATTGTTAATCGTTATATATCATTAAATACACTAGATATATAAATCGTTTTCAAAAGAAGAAATATGTGGACAGATGGCAAAGGGATGGTCTTTGTAGCATGTGATCCATAAACACTAAGTCAAAATAGCTACATAGCTCACCAAAATCGTTCTGAAATTCATAGTTTTGCTGTAATTAATTATTTCATGTCAGTTCATCATAAAATAGCAGAATAATGTGAATAAAGCTTTGTTCTTTATTTTATTGGAACAATAAGATGTTCTTTTATCACTATAAGTTTCAAGTCACAATCTAATGTAGTTTGACCATCACTTTTGCACTTGAGAATTAAGTTATTGAGATACAATAATGAATAAGCCCATTTTCATATTTCTGTAATATAAGAAATGCATGCTACAAAGCAAAGTTTAATTTGAAGGCTACTGATGGAGTGTGAGTTACAAAATGGTGGGGATGAGGAAATGGTGGCTGAGGGCCTGTCTTAGTTACTCAATATACCTGTTCCTGTTTCATATAGGCTTAGATTTCTTTTTAATACGGTTTGCACAGAAACTGTCAAATACTGAAAGGCACCAATATTGATACTAATATTGCTATTACCACTAATGATGGGCATGTTGCATCACCCACCCTGTAGTAATATTGAAAATAATAATAATAATAGTAATAATAGCCTATCTTAAATCAGTGCAGTAGAGTCATTTTAGTCTCCTCATCTTAATAATAAATTACATTTCATATGCACTTCGTTTTTTGTTTCAATGTTGATACAAGGCAAATTGTTAATAGAGCACTAGTCTATTAACTTTAACCCTCTATTTTACATTATAGTTTTTCATTAATTTGGAGGATTGAGGCTCTCTGATAATGCATCAATGAGCCAGAAGGGTGGTAAATTTGTTGGTAAATTTGTTTATTACAGAAGATTTATTAAGATAAATTAGAAATGAGCACTCCTTTCATTTGTTTTGATATATCATTTGTTCAGAAGATTTCTACTGTGCAGCAAGCAGTTTTAGTAATGGTTTTGTATCAGATTGCCCAGAAAGTACAAATTTTCCCCAGAGAATGTCCCTCTGTCATTAGATTTAGGGGGGCCTTTATATCTATATATATATATAGGCTACATATAGGCTACTACACACACACACACAAAGACACACACACTTTTAATCTGCTTGTTTTCCTCCTCCTCATGTCTTTGTGCAGGTGGTGAAGTTGGGGAACACCGCCGTGGTTGAGGCTCTTCTCTTGGTAGGGGCAGACATCAACGTACGCGACCCGGCCTGTGGCCTGACCGTGACCCACGACGCAGCGCGTGAGGGATTCATTGATTCTGTGCGCGTGCTGGTGGACCGCGGGGCAGATACGAACATCGTGGATGAGCAGGGTAACCTGCCTCTTCACCTGGCAGCCAGGGAGGGCCATCTGGAGGTGGTCCAGCTGCTGATCGGACGCACCGCGAACCCCCAAACGCGCAACGGTCTGGGTTACACAGCCAGGCAGCTCGCGTTCCTCAACGGGAGGATGGACACTGTCAAATACATCGACGAGTATTTGAGCTCACGTAAGTCTGCATCCTAAGTTGTTTTTCTTCATTCAAAAATCCCTAATGTCAGTTGAGTTAATAGGTGCACTCCCAATGCAGTCCAATCCAGCACTTTACAATAAGTCCTATGTTTATTTAATTTTCTCTCTCTCTCAATAAAATAACTTCCTACTTACAAATCCAAGTGTGTCCTTTAAAGAAAAATTATTTATTCTTTTTTCAAGATACACAGTACAAGAAAACGACAAAGGCATATTTAAACATTACTGTGTGCATACACCGGACATAGTGACAACAACTGACTGTGCAAGAATTTATAAGCCAATCTGATAGGTTAGCCTGTGTTGTAAAAATAAACGAATAGGCCGAGCTTTCATTTAGACTTCTTTAGTCCATAGCTATTCTCTGGCACAACAAACTGCATCTCTCTATGGCCCGAAAGCTTTATAGGAGACACTAACAGCCTGGGATCCCCATATGGCGTCGGATTAACACGCCGACTTCTTACATCATTTCGCATTTCGCTTATTATTATTTTAGCCTGAAGCAGCAGCAGATGTAGGCTAATGTCTGCTCATTTTAGACCAGGTATAAAATGTATTTTCACAATTTCTACTGTTTCCTGCAGCTTGGTTTCCTGATATGTGTGTATTAGGCCTACTTGCAGTTTTAAATCCCCAGCAAGCTTCTAAATAATTTTCTATAGGCCTAGCCTACAATAAATAAACACGAGCTGGTTTTGTTTCGTTTTAAACTAACTTAGTTTAACCTTCAGTCTGACTCTCAACTCAAATACCCTGTAGATTACACTCTATCCTGTTTGGCAGTTGTGGTTTCATGATGAAAGGCTATCATTCAGTTAAATAAATCATTTAGCCTAACTACCAGCTATTTGAAAGTGTGTATATGTCCATGCTTTCATGATCAGTTTTTTTGTTTATTATAGGTTGCGTAGCTTCAAAATACACAGTGTAGGCCTACGACGACGTGGCTACACACGGCCTGTTTTGCCTTAGAACCTGTGCAGGCTGCATATTGAACATTTTTGGCCTCGACTCGACAATATCGAAAGTGAAAGTCCTGTCTTCTTAATGCTGCTTCCTTAGGCTACTCTGTTTCTTTCTCTGTGTACTTGTGTTAACGGGAACACACAGCCGCACTATGGGACTTATGGACATAAAGTCCAACAATTCAAATGTTCAAGACTGGGTAAAGGTTAACGTTATGTGGTCATGTCAGGCATGGGTCAATGCAAAACGTCAGGGAATGAATATGGGTCAGTGCAGTGTCTTACAAGTGACCACATGAGATGAATACAGAGTCTGTTTGTTAGGCTATATAGTTATTGCTTTGCAGTGAGCATGAGTGAACATTCAAACACACACGTCTTATTACACAAATAAAAGGAAGCAGAAAAACAAGTTCATTAGTGTGCTATTGACAAATTACAAACATTTCATTCAGATATATGGTAGGCTACAATCATTTAGCTACAACCTGATTGTTTTCAGTCTAAATAAGTGTTTCCGTCGTAATTTAATAAAGCCCAAATGAAAGAATATGGTTACTGTTTTTTTTTTAAATCGAAAGGCTGTGAAATTCATGTTCTGATCAGCTAAACCCTTTTGCAGAACCATTTCATCAATAAAAGCTTAAAAATGGCAGGAGTTATTTTGCAGCGATATTGCCCTGCTGAAAGCCTTACCTGTTTATATTATTGTTTAACACGCAAAGACAGACACGATCAGTGGCTTTTATTATTGATGACATTATGGTCACCATTTAAAACTTAGGCTATAATCTCCTTTATTTGTTGACTTAATGACTATCAAGATGGAAGGCTATAAGCCTATAGGCTATAAAAAAGATTTTTTAGTGTATTGTCTTTAATCCACACTCCCCTTTTCAATGTTATTCTCACAAAGTACTCTACATTTTTTGTGATTGGAATAATTTTGATCTCCCTGTCCCTGAGTGCATATGAAAAATAAAACGCTGAGTTACGTTACGTTGTAATTTCGCAGGCGCTTTCTTCTTACATCTTACATGTGTCGCCTATTCCCCTGTTTTGTGCGAAGAAACTATTTAGAAACCTTCCGCTTTGCCCAGGTAATGACACTATTTAGGCTAACTGTCTCTTTAGGAACGGAAGCCATGATTAAAATAGCCTAATTAAAGGTTCGTGTTTGCAGGCCTGTATATGCGAGGCTGGGGAAGAGGCGGGCAGGTTATTTTTTACCACTAACAAGGGGGAAAAAAGGAAAAGGAGAAGGAGGAGTCAACCATATATGGGCGTCAATCCGGCAGTCATTTGATGACCTGACTGTATAGAGTCCGGATTGGCTGGGCAGTGTGAGGAGGAGGCTGATACAGCAGGACCTGAGGCAACGAGCGAGTCAGCGTCTGAAGCTGGTCAAACTTGTAATATCTCAAAAAACAAACACATAGATTACTGTCTACTCTTTTTATACCATAAGTGGAGTTTTATGTGACTCCTTTTTGAAAAAGCCGATTTTTATCTCCTTTTCAAAATCGCATTTTGGTCATGACTTGGTTTATTTCTTCTTTTAGTTCAATGGGTTTGTGTGCCATATATTTACGAGTAGCCTATAATGTTGGTATGTTATTGTGCATGTATTATTGCATTAGTAGTGTTTATGTTTGCATATGGAAAAATTAAACTCATTGGGTGTGTTTTTCTCTGTCTCACAGAGTAGAGGAGGAAGAGGATGAAGACAAAGGCTTCTTTTGCTTCTGCCAGTCTACTCATGTCTTTTTGCAGATAGGCTACTTTAACCCTTCGTTTGTTATAGGCATTTCTCTTATGTACATGTACATGCTGTTTGGTTACCCAAAGAAGAGACCAAGCACATGTTAATAAATGCCAAAATAAAAAAGACAATAACACTGATTACTATATGGTTCATGATCATGTTTAATTATAATTGTTTTTTTTATTCTGTCATGACAGGAGAGCCACCTTGAGACATTATCTTGTATCCTTATGCAGATATTTTATTCTGTAGCATCATAGTGTGACCAGCAGAAACATTAAGGAAATTTTACTACAGCTGTTATGTTCCAATAGCACTTGAAGTCAGTGTAAAAATTAGTCAGATCAGACTTCACAGGAGGCCTGACAGTGGTAATAAATTCCTAATTTGTTCCATGTATTTACAATGAGGCAAAACATACAACCCCTGGACTGTAAGAGTGACTGTCTATCAACAGAAGGTCTAATATTCATTTTGTTAACCTATAGCTGCACCTATTCAGGAGGGGGGCAATTACATTTGGAAAGGTCAAGTATCTGCACAACTTCCTTTTTTCTTTGACTCCTACCAAAACGCTGTGTGTGTGTGTGTGTGTGTGTGTGTGTGTGTGTGTGTGTGTGTTTTAATACAGTTTAGTATGTGCGGGCCAGAGATTGTCTCTTTCTGGAAAATAAGCGTTACATCCGGCTTGCATCAGGTTAGAAATAGCCGCTGTTCAGCATGGCTATTTCTATGTGAATGCACTTTGTTTGCATGTTGATTATTTTTAATATAGCTATTTCTGTTTAATACAATTATTTTACTTTTTTTTTTATCTACATGAAGGTATCGCTAAAACCACTTTACAATATCATAGGCTACTTGCTGCCTAGCCTACTAATGTTGTCTGTATCTTTTGACATGTAGGCCTAACCATGTAACCAACCAAACCACTTTCGCTGCATATGATTTGCCTTGTCCATTAGCTCAGGCACCCAATACAATATGATTCTTCCTAAATCATCAATGAACATAATCTAAACGTAGATAATTGCTGTGGCCATAAAACGGGCCAGCCCACTAAATGAAGTTGGCTAAGCATATATAGGCCTATAGATGGCGACCTGTGTGCTGCGCGTAAGCCTAACAGAGCTCTCTCCCTATGCTTCTCAAAAATGATTGTTTCCTAAACAAATAACAAATGGTAACCTGCTGAGTGAAATCCAAGATCGGTTTCACCGGCGACATTCTATTTAATGAATTCACCATAGTGCATTGCTATGAAACAAAAAGCAACAAATGCGAATTAGAGAAAATAAATCATTTCCATCAGACAAAAGCCATGCTCCGCGCAAGGAGAGGATTCAGTTAATAGTCTATATTAGAATCAATACAGTGATCAGCTTACTTAGATGTTTATACAGTGTGTAGCAAAAATTTGTTCTGCATAAACTAATTACATTTTGTTTACGCCGTTAATGGAAAGTGAAAGTAGGCTATTTCTGCCGTCTTGTGAGAGGGCGATGCAGGCTGCTTTCCAACACGGCCACCAGCGGCATAGTGTGCACTTACTGGATTTGAGTTATATTAGTAGAACAACCAAACCTTCGATTTAAAAAGGTATTTGCCTGATTTTCTAAATGTTTCCATCTGCCCAGCTCATTAATATCTGGCACAAGCGCACGTCTATCCGCAAGGGAGACCGGAGCTCTCCTCTAACCGCGCGCACACATGTTGAATGACAGCTCATTTCGGTTAATGCAGCAAAATGTTGATGGATAGGCTAGTTGTTAACTAAACTCGTTGGAACGAAGGTATGAAGTGCAAATGTAGCCAAGTTAAAAGTAGATTACTGGCCCAAATCAATAGGCCTACATACTCGAGTAAAGAATACAGACTTTAGAAAGGAAAAGTTACGGTTCCAAAAAAAAGTTTATACTCATTTGCGTTAGGCTATTTGTAAGTTACTAGTTACTAGTAGTAGAGTTACTACCCACCTTTGACTGTATGTTAATATAAAGTTTCCTTTTCACTGCCGATTGTCCTGCCCAAAAATCGAAGTGTCATTGAAACTTCATATAAGTTAATTGTGCGCAAAATGTGAATGTTATGCTCTTTAGAACAGGTTTAGAGCGAGGGAGAATCTTATCCTTTGGTCCTCTGTTCAAATATTAAACTATAAAGATCATTTTTATCGCCAAGGCTCCGCGTAAAGCGCCGCGGTGAAGTTAGTTATAGTTGGATGCAGTAGGGCGGTTTGCTCTCCTCCCTACTCTCAGGCTTAACCACACTGCGTTTACTTAGGGACCATCTGTAAATAACTGTTTAAATGACACAATACCAATGTTCTTTCAACACTTTCATAATGACTCGCCCGTATTAGTGAAAATTTTCTATACAAAACTTAGACTCAGTTGTTGTAATGTAACACACCCATTTTGATTTCTAGTGTGTAATTCATTTATTTTTCATAGGCCTATATTTTATAGAAAATAATTTTCCAATAGCCTCAAGTTAATGTGACCTAGTGACACTAAATTAATAACACTGCAAACAGGGGGAAATATGACACATATATTACATTGTAGTGCTTCTGCTGTTTTACACAAATATTTTGATAGAGAATTTGTGACATTGTTCATGAGCCTCCATGTAATGTGCCCAGTTACTCCAAATCACCATACACTGGAAAAATAGGACACAACCTCTTGACACTGGATTTTATTTTATTATCAGTGCAGCAGTACATTTGGTATTGATTTGGAGTTACATTACATGGAAGCTATTGAAAAAAACTAATGAACTTTCTATAAAAAATTTATAATAATAGAAGAACCACTAAAAATTTGTTTTGTTTTTTTTAAATACCAGAAATGATTGCTACAGTGGTCCAAAAACAACACACCTCTTCACAGTACATTTTGTTATTGATTTGGAGTCACTAGGTCCTATTACATGGAAGCTATTGGGAAAAAATGCCATTATTTTTATGATCAATCAATTTAAAGTGTGCGTTGGTGCAGAAGTGAAGCAGGTATTTTTGCTTGTGGTTGCATTTTATACAATGTGACACCATCTAAGTATGCATATGGCCATAGCTAAGTGATGAGGAGAGGAATGAGTAAGTGATGAAGACTCCTTGAAGAAACGGCATTTGACTGATACTGTCAGAAAAGCCTGAAGCTTTTGTGATCAGGATAACGAACATTAACCAAATGCTGCTTTAAAAAAATGATGTGAGTTGATGAATTATGCATACATATGTAAGGTTATTACAATATCCGAGAATGTACATGCACCTCAACAATTTGACTTGTAGTGTGAGATGTTTTGTCCTGTAGATAAATAACATATTGTTCTGGTATTTACAGAGTCCAGAAGATCTGTCAGTTGTTAACACTTTGGCTACATTGAACACACGGAGCGCATGCGCCGAGCAATGTTACACCTGCAGCGCACGTCTCTGCTGGGTTAGGGCAAAATAAGACGGTGAGCTTTCTTGTTGGGATTGTCTCTTCAGTCTTTAGACCCAGTAGTTTGTGTAAAACGGGAAAAATAAATGCCCACAGGGTACCCAAGACACCAAAGTAGAAGCCCTGTTTGATAGCCTACAATAAAATATAGACACTTTAATAACTTAAAATAATTTCTCTGTAACAGGGCCGCGCACACCTAGCGTAAAAAATGCATTAAAAATAAAATACTGTTTTTAAAGCGGATTTCCGTGGCTCATACCAAGACCTGGTGTTCACAGTGGAAGCGTAATGTTGCAGCAGCCGCTTCGCAAACAGTCCTCATAATTTACGTGCTCAAGGTAGCCAAGGGGTAACGAACATGTCTATTTGTGTAAAAAACAAACAAACAAATAAAAGCACATTATTCCCTTTCTATTGTCCACAGAAGAAATAAAACAAACCCAATATTATGTTCTGTTGCAATGTCTATTTATTATTTGCCTGTAGTATGCACACTTATGCTTACAAACAAGGAAAGGTCTAACAAGCACCCTTACACAAACATACACCATTCACATATGAACAAACCTTGATGTTCAATCCTGTACTTGAGAGAAAATCCACCCTAAAACGGCACATACTTTATATAATTCCTGTGAGTTTTAACGTTTTAAATTGGTCTCTCCCGAGAATCAAAGTCATAGCCAAAGCTCTATCTGGCCTGTGATTAAGCAAGATTTTGTGCAGTCGTTTCATTGTTAGAATGTCAGGCCATCAGTGTTGACGCCCATGAGTCATTTTCCGGGGATGTGAGCATATAATGGGAAAATCTATTTGGCTACAAGAGCTCAAAAACATCTCTTAAGTTAGCCAGGGTGTCACAGAAGCAGCTTCACAAAGTGCCACGCTGCCAGTCTTCACATGAATCAGGAGATGTGGGTTGTATTCTTAGACACAGAATATTTTCTGAGGAACTATGGCAGATACAAACAGCCCCCCCCCCCCCCCACACACACACACACACACACACACACTGGTATAACTTTGGTTATCCCCCAAAATCCCAAGCATCGAAAGTCCCTAGCCTTGATTAGGTCCAGACTGTGATCAAAAATCTGCCAACTCTGCAAAAAGCAGTGAAAAATGTGCAATTTCACAGGAATCCTCAGGAAGAGAGCCAGGTGACGAGACATAAATCCAAACATCCCAATACAATGACAATTTATTTATTCATTTTGTGACAGACGATTTTCTCGACAGCTTTTGTAGTCTTCATGACATGACATGTACAATGACAGCTCAGCAGCAGCATTTCCTGTCTGAACTGTCTGTATAATTACCCCTCCCCCTCATGTTTCTTTAGTTAGCTCTGCTCCATATTTTAGCAGCTGATACCTACTCTCATTAGCATGTAACCTAAGGCCATGAAGCTCCACCTTACTGATGGAGGACAATGTACAACATAAAGAATTATGTAGATTAAAGTACTGTGCAAAAATTAAGGTGCTAACTGCCCCCCCCACCCCCGTATTTCTCAAACATACACAAAGAGGCCATGAAGCCTAGTACAAACAAACACACACACACACACAGATCACTAAAGGCAAGACTGTGTTGGATCTGTATCATGACCATAAATAATAATGATCATTTTCTGCATAATTCAAAGTCTTACCGACTCACTTACAGGCCAAAGTTAGCAGGGAAAGGGAAAATATAACTGAACAATTGTACTTCTTTGTGCTTAAACTGGGTGACTTTGGGGATATACATTTTAAAATGTGGCGAGGAGATCATTTACATTGTAAGTTGAAGATTGAAGTTCATGTTAACAAACAAAATGGACAGAAATATAACTCAGAATACCTACTGTAGTCAGCATTGTATAACCGCTTATTAACCTGACTGCATCAGGTTAATAAGCGTCCTCAGTCAAATTCACTGACACACAAGCCCACAAGAATCATTCTCCATCATCAGTGTCCTGATGGCGTCACCTGCCAGCATTAACCGTTTCCTTTGTGAGTGTTTGCTTTAGATCTGGTTTTATGAACTGACACGAAAACAGGATGCTGAATGCTGAAGTGATATTTACATATGCAAACACATTCAGTGAGCCCACCCTTGTGTATGTTTGGAATTCTGTCCTTACAATTACAGGATTTGGACACTCACAGGGGCACCAAATGTAGGATTAATTCAGTAGTTTGGTTAATGTCACCAGTAATAAATTATGTTTCCACTCCTGGTCCACAGAGACAGTGGTTATAAAAATGTAGGTAAAGCAAATCACGAATGCATATGGTCAACTCTTGTCACAAGTCTGATTAAGAAGTGCAAATATCTATGATTGGTATCATTGGTTTGTTAACTGGTGCTGCTTGTGCTTTGGCCAATAATTTGAGATCTTACTGTGACTGAAAAAGTCATGAGGAGTCAATAGCTTGACAGCAACAGTATACCAGCTATCCATCAGATTAGTGACTAAAGCACATACTGTTTTTACTTTTGCCATTCCTTTGTTGTTGGTAAACAATGAGTCAACAAAGCCCTTATGCTGACTGACAAAACAAACACACAACAGATTTCACAAAACCACAGGTCAGTCGATCAATCCACCGACCAATCTTATTTTTCTCATAAAAGATCTATTCACATAGACAACTTCAGGCCCGAGTGGAAGCCTGCGGTATGTCTGCAGAATATATAAGATGTTCATAGTCTTAAGTCCAACGTCCATCTGTAGCAGTCTTTAAATCACCTATCTCCATCTGTAGCAGTCTTTGCAGCAGATATGACTCTGCAATATGACTGTCCATGTGGAGCCACATCAAAGCATCTGGCAGATGTTCTGAGAAGCATTTCTTCTGCTTTGTCTTGCAGTGTGACATTATAGTAATCAGGCTTCAGCAGTCCATGAAAACACAATCTGCAGCCTGATGATGGTGGTCAGATGTCCTCTCTCCTCTGGTCTGTCTGAAGTTCATTGCAATGATAGGGAGTAAATAAAGAAAGTGTGTGACTGGGCACACTTGTGTGTATTCTTGTATATGAAAGCGGATCTTGAAATGGTTTCTTAATCATATCAGTTAACCGTCACCCATTCCCTTTGACTTCCCTTTACAGTTACAGCAACATCCCCCATTGTCAGTTCCCGTCTTTTACTCCTTTCTCCAATCCATCTGCTTCCTGCTTGTCCTTAACACTAACATTCTGTTCATTCCTGCAATCCTGTCCAGCAGGCCAACTGAGGAACTTGTGGGCACACACATACACATACAGTCCCCTCCAAAAGTATTGGAACGGTAAGGCAAATTCCTTTGTTTTTGTTGTTCACTGAAGACATTTGAGTTTAAGATCATTTGGGTTTAAGTGATATGTCCTAAATTGTATAACACATCTAGATGTGAATACCAGGAAATAAAAGCTGAAATTCTGAACTCTTGTCTCATGCTCATCTTTTGATCTTAAACCCAAATGTCTCCAGTGAACAACAGAAACAAAGGAATTTGCCTTGCCGTTCCAATACTTTTGGAGTGGACACACACACACACTCACACATACACACAGTTCATCCTAAATCCTAAATCATTGACATTGTCACTGTATTATATCACCACTTTACTAATCCAGGATACAGGTTACCAAGATGGAAGTTGTGTGCGTGTCCACTTGTGTGCATATTGTACATATATATTTATGTGTGTGTGTTTGTGTTCAGTCTGGTCCACAGGTGCCTGTGGGCATATATGTTTATGTGTGTTTGTGTCAGTTGGTCTCGTAGGAGGAAAGCAGGGCGGCGTCGACAGGCTCCATGCAGGAGGGGCAGGTGAAGGATCTCATCAGCCAGTCATCTATACAGTCCATATGGTAGATGTGCATGCAGGGCAGGAACCGGATGGGGTCTCCATAAACAAAGTCCATCATACAGATGACACACCTGTGTAGGTAAACACAGATACTCTGTATTTCCAATCAATTCAATATTACATTTTGTTAGGGATTGGATTAGGGCTGTGAATCTCTAGACACCTCACGATTAGATCCCGATTCAGCTACGCTGCAATCATAAAACGATTATTGAAGCATCAAAATGTTTTATTTGTGTACATTTTTTTACCCCTCATTTTGTGACTCTGTGCAACTCTAAATTAATGATTTGGAACAATCCATAATTAAAATAAACAGATGAATTTACTTCCATTATCTTTTAGTTTAGATAGACAACTTGTATTAGGGTTGTAAAATGCAGATAATATAACACAAATAATAATAACTTAACAGTGGCATTGTCCATAATTCTTAGTGTAAAAGCTAAGGTACTCAAATACTGGCATATTGTAAATAAGAAAAAAAAAAAAAAAAATTCAGTAAGGCTCCAACATTACACTCTGACCCTTAATTCCTGATCAGCAGCTTGCACGTGTTTAAACAGAGCAGGCACAATGGACTAAAGCGCACACTTGAAGGCTCATTGTAATGGGGCTTAAACACTATGACCATATATGCTTTAATTTGGTATTCTGTACGACGTACAGTACACACTTTATAGCATATTATGGAGGCTGCCCGAACGCTGTGGGGAGAAATGCTCCCCTTCCAGTGTGTTTTTGTCTTGTTCTTCTAAAAATCGGCACACCCGGGGGATGGAATATTTGTTTGAAATGTATCACTGATGACCTGAGTTTGATTATTTTTATTTGTACATGTAAAAGTACTAGTGAGTTACTCTTCATAGGTATTTAATGATAGGAAAACATATAACTCCACTGGTAAAGGTTAAAACCAAAAATAAGTAAGGCTCAGACATTAGACTCTGACCCTTAATTCCTGATCAGCAGCTTGCACGTGTTTATACAGAGCAGGCACAACGGATTAAAGCGCACACTTGAAGGCTCATTGTAATGGGGCTTAAACACTATGACCATATATGCTTTAATTTGGTATTCCGTACGAGGTACAATATACACTCTATAGCATACACTCTTTGCCATTTGGTTTTAACCTTTACCATTTGCAAAAGTAACTTTTAACATGTTCTAAACGTGCGTAATACTATAATATGTTATAGAATATGTAATACATGCACTTACATTACTGTAAAATGCAATAACAATATCATAAAAATATCTCTTTATTACAACAGTGCATACACAATAATTACAACAGCAAGTTGTGTGGAAAATTTAAGTTAAGTTAAAATCCATAGGTGGTTGTGCGGTTACATTAAATTTTCTGCCTACTAAAAAAAAAAGCAGACATTGTTTGAATGAAATAATTTCAGAAACTATGCAATTGATTCAATTTTAATCCTGATCTTAGACCATGAATTTAAATGTTTCTATTAAAAACATCTTTAAATAGTAACAAACACCCTGCTTAAACACAGATTACTGCGGTGAAGCAGTCTCTCTCCTCACTGTCTTAGCCTGCTGCTCTAAAAAGAGAACTCCCAATGCTTATTCTGACCACCCAGGGTTTCTACTCACTCTCTGATCTTCTTCTCAGAGCCATCCCGCCCTGGGTCGTACACGCCCTTTGGGAGGTGCTGGATGAGTCCGATCCGCTGGGCAATGCGGACCTGCTCCTCCTCTGTCAGCTGAGTGGCCAGTCGGGCTTGGCTGGGTGTTGGGTGGTAGACAGGCACATGGATCTGCTCCTGCAGAACAAAGGGAGAGCAGTTCACACCGGCTTTACGGAGAAATTTAAAAAGTTAGTTTTCAGAGTTGGTTGGAGGTTTAGTTTGGCAGGAAATATGTTAAGAGGACTCTGAAGATACAGTGCAGACTAATATTCTTGTTTAATAAGACTTGTACAGCAAATCTCTCCCCACCCTTAATTCTTCCATTGTGAGAGGATATTCTAACAAAAGCAGAAGATGTTGTTCTTGATATTACTTTCGGTGGAAGTCAAGCCGGGTCTAGCAGATGAACCACAAGCTTATGAAACTTTCTTTTGATTATGGCACAAACATGTTCCTACTAACTGGGACATAACCGTTCATTTCAACACTGTGAGAAGGAATAATGGCACCCTTTGCTAATACAAAATACTAATACTGGTAAGCATTAGTATTTAAATCCCTCACCGTGAAGGGTGGCTTTCACTTTGGCTCACAACACAATGAAAGTATTCAGTTGACTGTAAGAGTTTCACAATCCAGCACACATTCTTTGTTTTAATATGTTATTATCTGTCTCATAAAGAAGGCCTCCAGGACCGAAACGCTTACACTAACTATAGTCAATCACTGAGGTAATCAATGATTCATTTCTAGCCAACAATATTTCTGGCCATGTTGTGGGATTATGATCGCAGGCAGCAGGTGGTAGTGTTTCCCCACGCCTTGTCCAAACAGCCGCTGCAGCAGAGAGCTGTGTACTGTAGCTTCAGCGTTGGTGTCATACAGACCTGATTTATTAATCAGGGTTAGTAGAACAATTTCACTTGACTTTGATTAAATCACTGCAGGTCAGAAGTCTGCCTTCAGTTTGAACCAAGTTAAACTGAATGTGGAAAGCGAGTCGAGAGTCCATCAGTATGTCTGTTAGCATTGTTTTACATATACAAGTAGAAGTTCAATGTAACATCACATCACAGTGATTAACAGGGGTTCTGTTACCTTTTACTGTACATTACACTGTAAGTATTATTATTACATATGTAAGTACTTTCTGCAAAACTGAAATAATGACATCTAACAAGCACAGCATCACACTTGCAACACAAAAAACTGCAATAATAAAAATAGAACTGAAGCACTTCAGCAAAAATAGTTTCTCAAATGCGAGGAGTTATTGCTTTTCTCTGTCTTGTATGACAGTAAACTGAATATCTTTGGGTTTTAGCCCAGTTGACAGTCGCAACGAGACATCTGTAGCATCTGTCTCAGGGGCACTGTGGTGGACTTTTTAAACTATTTTCAGAAAATCAGTAATTGAGAAAGTGATCTGCAAATTAATCAATAGTGAAAATAACTGTTAACCCTTAAAACACCAAAGCGGCAGGACCTTCAAACCACAGCTCGCATACTTTCATTTCCTGCAAAAACAGAATACCACATATGACCTGGGAAATAATTAACGCTTTTTAAGACAGACAGATGGATCTACACAGTCTTATCTGTTCTAGTGCGATCCTCCTTTACATCTCTGTATGTGATAAAGTCAATATATTTGAAAGTCAAATACAATAGCAAACAGTTTACATAAATTCAGGGGAGAATAGGTACGCATACATTTCCTCTACAGTTTCTCTCATGTACTGCCGTCATGTGTACGTATCTTCCTCTTGTCTAAACTTCTCTAAGAACTTTTATTCACTCAACTCACTTTGCGGTCAATGACTGTGCGTCTTCCTTCCCTCTCTTCCTCCCTCTATCCTTGTGCATTCTTATACACTCGCTACAGTGTCTTGTGGTTTGAGTACTAGTTCCTCCTCTCCTGCCCACTGACTCCCTTCTCCTCCTCCCTCAGTGTGCCAAACCTTCATGTCAAGCAAATGAAAGGATCCAACAGCCAGGTCATAGATTGGACTAAGTCCACTCTAATGCCATTAAGTGAGCTCCTTCATTATCTACCTGTATATCCACACTCCAGAAAGGACCTTTTGACACAAAGCACCATACATTTTACAGAATGCAGCTGGAGATGCAGAGTTGGACTGCGCCCTCTAATAAACATTTATCGCACAACATTGTGTTAACCAGCCACCTCCCTTTCTGCACAAAATAGCAAGTCCGGTTACGACCGTGCTAAAGCTTGGTGTTGGGCCAAGTGGTAGGCACGAGGCTTGAGTCACTCTCCCTTTTCTTCTCATTTTTTGGCTGAATAGCAGTAGGAGGGGTTTATAAGTTCATTAGTTAACAAGAAAGGGTTGAGGAAAGGTTACATTTTGACTTCACATGCATTATGAAGACTTGGCTTTAAATGCTTGTGTAAATATAGTATGCCATTTTTTGCACTTTATTTATTTGCAACTAAAAATAATATATTTCTGTTGTGATACACAACCCAGATAACTCTTACAGTGCCCTGCTGTGTTTACATACAGCTACAGTATACTAGTAAAGCTATAGCTAGGGGTAGGGCTGGGTGATATGAGCAAAAATGTTATCACGATAAAAAAACTCATACAATTCAATAATTATGAAAACAAATGTCAAATTAAAAGGCATATTTTTGCTCCTGAATGAAAGCTGAAGAAACCAGATGTTTAATTGAGGGTTTATTATTTATGGTCAGAATGTGACAGTGGATCACTTAAATAAAAATGTTCAGTCCCTTTTCCTAAACAAAATAAATATCTTAATAGAACAATTAGTGCCAATTCATTCATGATTCAAATTAATTAAATCAAACATTTATTAAACATTTGTTATAATTTTCCTCCATAACAATATATCTTGATAATTATCATTATTGTTTTATTGCCCAGGCCCTAGCTAGGGGTGTGCGATACTGACAAAAAATGATTTAATAATTATATAATAATAATAATAATAATATTTTGTCGATAATGATTATTTGACAGATATTTGGCATTGTTCAAAAATGTGTTTGTAAAAGTCAAATATTGTACTAGCTCGCTCTTGTTAATAGGATATTAATTGTTGCTTACTAATGACATTAATGGAAACAGGTCTTACACACACACACACACACACACACGCACACACACACACACACAGCTGACACCGAACAGTGCAGGTATGAGTAAACCATTTCCTCTGTCGCTATATTAGCCCTGAGTCCTGTCTGTAGCTGTTGTCTTAGTTGTTTCTGTCAGCACTGTTGGCTGGTTTAGGTCTGTTATGGGCAGCTGACTCCCAAAGCATTCGCTATTCTTGATATTCTGTGCGGTGGTTAGTTCGTGGTCATTAATAGCAACCGATTTTCGACATAGTGTACAGATTGATGTCTTTTGAGCAACGTCCGTGTTTTCAAAGCCTAACCACCTGTGGTTGATCCACATCTAGCAATTCAATCTAATGATCTAGATCGGCTTGTTTAACTCTAAATGTACTGCATGCGTGATGCAGAGAATGTGCAAACAGGTGTTTGGTTTTTTTGCCTGAGTGACATAGCCTACTCGACAATGTTTGCTCACACATCGTTAAAACAACAACAACAACAATTAAGATATTATCGTAGACGATTGGTATTGCACACCACTAGCTATAGCCATTTACTGGCTACTGAATAACTCCACTCTTGATTTACACACTAATGACCTGTTCAGTGACCATAACTTGACAATGCTGTCATGTAAAAATAAGCAGCAATTTTAGTCTTAAGATATATTTTTTTAATTGAATGGGACGCTCCACTGATTTTACACATCAGTTTGTCATGTGGAACACCACTGTCGTATAATGTCTTCTGTGTCTCTAAAGGGATCTTTCCTAAGGGTTGTCTCAGCTTGGGTATGGGACTTGAATTGCAACGCAAAGTGCCGTTGTCCGGCAAGGTGCTGTGCTGCCACATTCCAGGTGGATTACTTTGTAATTAATATAGTGTATTTCACGTTTTTACCTTGCGATCATCGCAAGGTAAAAACTGTTGTGTGAGTTTTGCCATTGATAAGCCTTTAAACACATTAAACTGGAGAAAACTGGACTTCCTGGATCGTATTTCATGGTCTGAAATTCTCAATATTACCTTCAAACAAGCTCCCACCAACGCAGCTCCCTTCTCTGGTTTTAACACATTGCTGCTTAAGTAAAGCATTGTATTTAGGCTATTAAATTAAAGCTGAGATTCTGAAGCCTGTTTGAGCAGCTTATGTCTCTTTTCTTAGATTGTTTCACTTTGTTGTAGATGTGCAGTCAAAATGTCATCAACTGACAGTAATGTGAATATGAATATGATGATATTATCTCCCTAAATTATGAAATAAGAATAAGGGACGACGCTAGAATAATTAAGCAGACGAATGTGACCTGAATACCTGGAGTATGCAGAGCAGTGTAGTAGATACAATAATGACCTTAACAGTTGAACTTTAATTCTTTTTAAGTTCAAAGGCTTTCATACAAAACATGCAGAGCAAAGATGAACATGCTAGCTAACAGCCAGGCTTTCTGCACCACAGCATTTAAAGCCATGAGTCAGCACAACTTTAGTAGTTGAGGCTGTCTGCTGCTCCCCTGACAGCCACTCCTTTCGTCCATGTCAAAAAGCTACAGATGGGGCCTCAGAGGGGGGCCAGCAGCTGTACTCTGTGTGTGTGTGTGTGTGTGTGTGTGTGTGTGTGTGTGTGTGTGTGTGTTAGGGAGGTTAACTGTGCATTGTTCAGCAGTGTAAATGTTGACTGCCAACGGTGAGCATTAAGGAAGATAAGACTGTAGACAACAAGGAAAGAGAGCAGATGCAAAGAGTTAAAGTGAAACAAAGATAGAGAAAAGGTGGTATTTACCCTAGCTCTTCCGTCAGCCATCACTAAATGAAAGAAATTCTGAAAAAACAAGAGTGGGAAAATGACAGAGGCACTCTCAGCCCACATGTTCAATAAAAGGCAACAGCTTTAGCCTCAAGAGCACACACATGCTAGTGCTGGGCGATATGGCCCTAAAATAATTTCAATACATTCAGGGTATTTCTACGATAATGATATTCTTGACGATATGAGAAAATACTGAAAAATACTTTTGGTTTAGAGCTGTTGACATTAAACACGTGGGTATGACACGGTCACAGTTTGGTTAGGTTTAGGAAAACATCATGGTTTGGGTTAAAATAAGCACATTACACCAGTCACGTGACACACATCACGTGACTTCACATGTGACGGAACTCATGCTAATCACGTGATGGAAGTCAGTAACACTATTTAACTTAAAAATTAAATTAACTCAACATTTACTTGGTTTCACATGGGACTCAAACACCGTTCTCCTGCGTGAAAGTCCTGGTTTGGTTTGACCCATCCATCCACCCTATCCACCTCCTTACGTGTACTTTCTCTGTCTTTATGCACACACAGATCTATATTGATATAATTAACATTGTCACCACACTGATGACTGCTGCAGACAGATTTGGTGTTTGTCTTGACTCACTGGGGAACAGCAATGTGTTGGAAAATGACGTGAGAGCAGAAGTGTTCTGAATATGCTCACAGGCTGCCTAATGAATGGATTTTTAATCTTATTTTGCAGACATGACTGACTGGACTGCCAAAAATTTCACTTCAAAGCCTCTTCATCATTTTTGAAATGCCCATTGCAGTGTACTCCACAGGTAGCAAGGTTTCACAACAGGAAAAAAAATAACATTCATACCACTCCTAGAGCGAAGCCCACTTAACACTGACCAGAATTCTAGCTAACCACAGCCACTGTTCTCTGTGAATGAGGAGCAGGATACATTTTTGGGTGGGATATCACTATAAACCTCACAGGAATGCCTTCACAGGGGAAATATAGTGCTTCATACTAAGTGTTTTCCTCCTGTACCTCCCAGAGATCGGGTCACCTCGATGGCTATTTAAAATTATAATATGCAAAAACTTTAACTGTTCTTCTGTATTCTGGGAATATTACTGCTTTATTCCCACTCAAACCATGTAACATTTATAAAAAGAGCTGAGATGGCAGACTGCTACAACAGGAAAACAATTTCAAACCACAGCTGTGCAGACATAATGCCGGCATACCAAAGCAGTCAGAGCATTTAAGGGCTAATGTGTATGTGGGATAGAGACTGCAGACAGGCAGCATGATGACTGGGCATAATCCTGTTTTGAACACATGCTTAGTGATAAGGCATTATAAGTATGAAATTGTGATGTCTTGGTTTTTGTCAATCATAATCCAGCACAGGGAATATCTACTTGCTGTATCTTTTGTGAAACCTGTTTCAATATGCACTTAAGGTGAAGAAACACCAAAAAACATTAAGCGTTCATGGGATCTTTAATCTTAGCCCTCTGTCTAGGGACTGCAAAGTCACAAAATCTTGGAACAAGACCTGCCGACACCTGCACACAATACAGGCAAACACCCACTCCGTTGAGCACACAAATGTGTACACCCAACAATGACAACAATGGGAGGAGAAGGATGGACATTAGCATCACAGGATGTGTTTGTTGAAGTGATAATGGGACAGGCCGCCGGCGTGATGATAACAGTACGTGTGTACCGCATTACTTCATCTGGTACTTGGTAAAGAAAGAAGTTGATGTCGTTGATGAAGGTAAGTTAATAACAGTATTAACCCTAGTATTTACACATAAATATCACACAAAGCCTTTACTGTAGCAACACAAAAACATAATGAAAATATCTATAATATATATTGGTGGAAAAGGGAAAAGTGCATTTAGAGGAAACAAAGTTAAGTAAATAATAAAAATATAATACTATATTTTCATTTATTTTACAAATTTACCAGCAACCATAAGCTAATAATGCCAGAGAAGCATCAGTCAATAAAAACAAGTATCAGGGCAGTTATGGCAGTCTGTACCACACTATATATACCCTTAACAGCCTTTCACTTAGTTACGCAACTGTAATATAATGACCAAAACCATCCTGCCCCCTCTGATCACACAAGCCAGGACTGCCAACTGTCTCTGTGAGGAGTCATGGAGAGACAACAGAGTTATTTGAGTCCTTGAGGTGAGTGCTCAGGAACAGCAACCACTATGTGGCTGTGTGTCAGCCAAAGCCCACAGACTATGTCACTGACCTGCAGCACAATAGCTTGTTTGTCAGCACCGCCTCCCCCACCCCCCAAATGTTTCTGTTACCATATTAGGACAAGTAAGTAAGTTGGTAATCTAAAGCCTTACAAGGCTAAAAACAAACCCCATATCTGACTTAAGTCATACCTGTGGTGAAGTGTGGAAGTCCTGCCTTCCCTTACTGTAGCATACCCTACAAGAATAACCATTTGATTGGAAGATCCGGCAGAACACAGCAGCAAAAATCAGCCACGCCCGAGTTTAGTTCATTTGGTCCGAGAAAAGAAATTATACGTTACTGCCTATGGTTCTTGTTCACACTGAAATATTACAAATGAACCCGAGAGCTGTCATACATACATCATACCAACCATCAGGTAAATCACTGACTGAAAAGTTTTGGCGCCTGCCATCATGCATCATCAGGCTACGTGGACTAACGTGGGGAAATCACATTCCTATGACTGATATCATGTCACGCTGCGCTTCACTGAACCTTAGAGTATGGGTTTATTTACACTGAACTAAATTATAAACGCAACAGTTTAGTTTTTACCCACATTCATCATGAGCTGGACTCAAAGATCTGTCAGTATCTGGTGTGACCACCATTTGCCTCACACAGTCCAACACATCTCCTTCACATAGAGTTGATCAGGTTGTTGTAGTCTGTGGAATGTTGGTCCACTCCTCTTGAATGGCTGTGCGATGTTGGAGTCAGGTCGACACCCCGATGAAGACGGCGAGCATGCAGGTGACCTTTCCTGAGACGGTTCCGGACAGTTTTTGCACAAATTCTTTGGTTATGCAAATAGATTGTTGCTGCATGGCTGGTCTCAGACCCCCCCCCCCCCAGGTATTTGACATGTTTTAGATCCATTTTTACCCTCTACGCCTCACATTCACACAAATGTGTATTAAGAAAGACCAAGTTCAGCTACATGCAAACACACAAACAGTAAATCTTTAAGTCTGCAAGGTGTTCCAGCCAATATGGTTTGGCCATAAAACTAGCTGACAGTAGCATAAAGGCCTTTGTGCCAAACTGAATGTGATGAATAAAAACTCCTGACACTGTTCCCATCTCTGAGGCTTACGAGGGAGACAGGGGCATTACAAGCCATACTAGGAGGCCAAATGCAAACACACAGGGGTGCCTTATCTCTTGTAACCCTGCTCCACAGCGACGACTCAGCACTCCTCTCACCAGCTGCTTTCCAAATGACCACACAACACGTTTTATACAACACACACACACACACACACACACACACTTCACAATATGTGGAGTACAAATATAACTGCACCTCCCTCTGCTTTTTAGCCTCCACAAATCATACGAAACAAACACGAACAGAACTCACACACACACACACTCTCTCACTTCGCATCATTTTGACCAGACATTAAATGGTCCACTAGCCTAAGTGGTTGGCTCAGAGGGCTGATCTCATTCACTTAGCTTTCAACATCCATCCTTCCATCCACCCTTCATCGCATACTTTGTCTATGACTACAATGTCTATATGGCATGCAATATTCTGATATTACACTAAGACAATGCCAAATCAACTTTGATCTCAAACAAGGTGGCAGCAGTTGTAAGCACAATTAAACTAAGACGTAAAGAGTACTCTATTGTGTCATATTGTTAAAGGGAATTTTAGACATGATTAAACTATGACTCAGTCATAGGTTGTATAGGGCTCAGTGGTCGATGACTGTCAGCCATCGACTATGACATCGTCCATGTCATCGGCCAACCCTACGTCAAAGTATTAGCAAAAAAGGGGTATTAGCAAAAAAACGGATTCTATGAGTAAATGAGAAAGAACTTAATCAAAATATTATCTGACTTAGAGTAAGGTCAACATTCAGATCGTAAAAGGTTTCTGTGAATAGTCTCCACATGCGACCCTTTGTTTGTTTGACCTCTGACTTAAGTTGGCCTTGAGCCCAGCAGATGCCAGTCTGTGCACTGCCTCTTTTCAGCCAGGAAATTATTCAGCGGCACCAAATGCAGTGTCTGGCTGGGTAGTGGACAGACTCAGTTGCAGATGCTGGAATTCAGCGTCCTCCAATTCACCGCTGAATGTGGATTCCCAGGAAACAAGGTCTGATCGTTTTTGTCAACGTGACAGACGAACTCAAGTAGCACCAGATGTTTGCAACCCTCAGGGTGAGCGTCTGAAGAGTGGCATAGTTAAACTGTGCTACGTGCACAGTACATGTGTTTGGATGTGTCTAGGTTGGATACAACGGTTTTACATTTTTAACTAGTGTTAATATGGAGACTACAGTTACTGAAAAGCAGTTTTACTTTTATACCTCTGTCAACAACACAAACCAGCTATTACCATATGTTTGGGTCTGGATCAGGGCCTATATATAAAATATAGAAGACCCCAGAATGCAGCACTTGAAATACAAATGTTATTTTATTAAATAAATTATATCAGATTAATGATTCTATGATTTTATTGCTTTTTAAATATACTTTATGAAAAATTCCTTTTCATTCTAATTTGTCACTAGACAAAAATCATGTTTTTTGGCTGTAAAAACCATGCCAGGGTTGGCTCCACATCATTTTCTGTAACCTAAGTCCAGCCACAGCAAATGTTGCCTTTGCTTTGGATTTCCTGCATCATGTTTTTCACCATGACTAGCAAACCTCACCCTCTGGGAAACACAGACCTTCAATACAGTAAATAAGTTGGCATTTGTACCCAGGCCCGGACTCAACAGCTTTTAAGAAAACGGCAAATTCAATTTCAAATCTAACATAGTGGAGCCTTTAGTCCTTCTTCTAACACACACACCAAAGTGTGTCAAGCTGAACCGCGAGCACACAAAAAAAATGAGTGCTGTGTTCTCGGGCAGAGTTCAGATGGTGAAGGTGCTGATTACTATGGTCACCAGGGAGAAAAGAGCTGGCAGGTCTGAAAGAGCTCTTTATAAGTAGGTTTTAACTAGTTAGTTAACCGTCTTGTGAAACTCTTTCGGTATAAACAAAGCGCACACAGATTTTCTCAACACAACTGAAAAGCTTAGGCAGAGCTCCTCCAAAGAAAGCAATGTTTGTGTTTTTTTCTTACACCATTACTCGTCTAGGATACCAGAGCTGGCTCCTTTGGTCTAATTACAGACATTACATACTTGTAATAACCTGAACATAATGCACAACAAGGATTCCCGGTCCTGTTCGGATATTATCTTTGACTGACTCTAATGAAGACCCTCTGTGAGTGACATTACACTGATTAGAAATGACAAAGATTATGAAAGTGTCTAGTCTCTGTGATTTTATCTGGAGTTAGCATGAACTGACCTAGCCCCAGTTTGTGCCTCTTATGTATAAGCAGACAGTAACTATTAACTGGAAATATGAAATGCCATTATTTGAAGATGAAGTTGAAACTGTTTTAAGGATGATTTGTGGCCCCTTCAGTGCACCATTTGTCACCCAAATGCAACAACAAGCCTCTGTTATATCTCTATATATTTATCTATATTTTCAATGCTTTTTTATTGTTAGTAGGACATGGTCATTGTTGGTTTTGGTCTTTTAAAGAAATGATTTGATAACAGTAAATGAGATCTAAAAGCAACCAAAAAATATCATTGACCCAATTCATAACTGGCCAACATGCATGGTAGTAAAGGGTTAGAAGAGGAGATCTACTGGTCATACAATGTATATGTTGAAAGTTAATTAGATCTTCAAAGGGGAAACCTGTGTTTAATCTGATATACTTACATCTATCTTCAAATTCATTTAATAAAATCTAGTTAAACGATTATCAACATCAAATTTTGCTTTTCAATTGACAATGAGTCATATTAGGGACAATTTTGCAATTGGTTACTGGATACTGAATCTAAAATACAGAATTAAGTAGCTTTCTACAATAACACATCTCATGCTGTACTGACCTGAGCTCACCTTTAGTTTGTCATGCTTTAAAAACACTTATCTTAAATCTACAGACAAGGCTTGGCTTAACCCAGTAACAGGCAAACACTCTGCCAAGGCCTTACATAATGCACACCAGCCCTTTCTTAACATAAAAAAACACACAAGAGGAGGGTAACACCATGAATCATATTTACAGCAACAACATGGTCTGTTCGTAGACGTCTAATTCAGGAAATAAGGACACCAGACAAACAAAGTTGCTGTGCTGGAGGGGATCCGTGAAAGAAGCAGCTGAGAAAGTAATGAGAGTCACTCTTGCCCAAAACTACAAAACTCCCTCTTTATTGGAGAACTGTGGTTTGTTTCAGTCCCATTAAATTATAGTTCTGTTGGAATTGAACTGCAGTACAGGCCATAATGGATGTCTGTGTGTCTTAGCTCATCTCCACTTAATATTAGAATATGAGCCAAAACTACATGCTCCAGTGTGTCTGAATGAAGACTAAGGAAGGATGAATCATAATATGTCTTGGAAATGGTAGACAGAAACAAGACCTTCAGATAGAACAAAGAGGATTAGTGTCAAAGCCATGAAGGGACGGGGTCAGTCGGCTGGGTTGCTGTCCAAGGGTGACGTTGGATCTGTAAAAGCTGATCTAGCCTCAAATATTGTTTGATAAACAGTTTCTTTGTGTCGTCTCCTTTGCTGTCGGCGACCGAAACGCAGAAAATTAGCAAACCGGGTCGGACCTGCCACACATCACACATTATATCTAGGTATTTAATGATTTTGGTTAACATTATGAGAAAAACGCAAATGCTTGCTGGTCATGTTTTGGTCCAAACAGTTGGTCAAAGTTACCTGATAAGGGGGCGGTGGTTCCTGGTCGGGGTCAGCACCGTCTCCGTAGCTGGCCCGGTCCGACTGAGATTCATGTAGCAAAGAAATATCATCCGAGGTCGGAGATTTCAGACAGTTTCCCATCTCCTTCCTCTTCGATGAACTCTCCCCTCTGTCTGTATCGCTTTACTAACGTTAAACTGCGGGGTCTCAAGGGCCACTCACACAGATAATAATGTCAGTGGACAAGAGGGCGTTTTTCCATACACAGCTGATGAATCTCCTCTCCCAGTCGACGGGAGGGCTGCTCAGTTCAACAACAACAAAACATCCCTCAGCTAGCAGCTAGCCACACAAAGAGCTAGCCTGCTAACACCAGCTAGCACTCGCAGGGGAGCATCTACTCGGGTGGCTACAAAGTCACGACTGAAAGAACCTCACAGATTCTTATATCTGCAGACAGAGACACGCGAGGGAAATGATGATATCCCTCATTTAAAGCGACAAACCTAAGGACAGTTTTCCTGACTGACGCAAACGTATCTGGGCTGTCAGGGACTTTCCAGTTTGCAGCTGCCGACCAACGACAAAAGGTGGTGATGTAGCGACACGAAGCACCGCCCCGTCGGAGAAAGGCCCAATGAGCTTTCAGTTGCACCCAGGAAGCTTTTACCCTCAGCCAATCACATTCGCGATCACATTGCCTTTTACTAAAAACGTAAACACAGGGCTACAATCAAGACATTAGTCTTTGTTAATACAATTTCAGGACAGTTTTGCTATGACCAGTGCTGGCCTCAACATATTACATGATAACCCAGTAATTCACGATTGTGTTACTGGTCAATTTAAGTCCTCTTTGTGTATTTTCAATTGAATGTGATTATATGATATTCCAACACCTTTTGTATTTTTTATTTTATTGATGACTTTACTGTCTAGTGGATCCTTATACTGTAAATAATACCACTTTGTACTGTACACATTGCATTTTGAGGTTCTGTATGTGGTGCACAAAGGACAAAAAAGACAAAATGGGATGTGTTTTTCAGTTGCTTATCATTATTTCATCTTAAATTACAATAGAAACATTCATTATGTACAGGAATGTCATTTTGCTCAGCGGTGGCCATGCCCAGTAAAATATGCTGATTGTAAACATCACAATACCACAGAAAAATAAGCTAAATTAATTACTAGAAAACAAAATATGATGTTATTGGAATATTCACGACTGATGCTGTTAAAACACCATTAAGATTACATTTCCTCCACCATTTAAAAACATTGAAACTGACTCCTAGTCATCTTGAATCCCAGACCTTAGTCTAATCATGAATAAATCAGCACTGCTCTAATTGCAACACTTGAGACACCATCTGAGTTTCTAGGTTTTGGACGCTGTTGCTGGGACACAACCCTTCAAATAACCTCACCACCAACACAATTAGAAGTGACCCCTTTCTTTCTTATCATTTCAGTCCTTAAGTATTTGTTCATGTACAAATTATTATGTGACACAGGGTCGTTGTTATGGTGTTCAAGTCCTTCTATAGATGGTATCAAGCGTAGCTGATTTAAGAGCAGCAGAGGATGTTCACAATGCAGGAAGACTGTGGTGGTTCCCATTCAGAGTTTCATCACTCACTAAAGATGCAACAGGCGGACAAGCACGCAGTCCTTCACAGCTCGGCGTGAATGGCCTGTTTGTTCAAGCTCAAGTACTGTTGGAGCCTGTCCCACACACAAGGAGGAGAAAAGGAGGGAGTCTGCCTTTCTAAAAGACACATACATCTGTCCTCTTAAAACAGGACAATTTGTGTAAAAGGTGCCATTTACAGTATAGAAATGTAAAGAACAACTCTCACTGCAACTCAATTTTTTTTACTCTAGAGAGTTTGCATGGCTGGCTGATTTACATTGCTCTGTGCAGACGCAATTGCATGTAATCGTAAATGCATTTATTGCAGATTTGACCATTTCTTCAGAAGGAGACTGAAATTATAACACATGAATAAATTTGTGTCTTTCAAGCTTTCAACAGGTTTCAAAAACAGGAAGGAAAGAAAAGAAACAGCAAAACAGTCCTTCTGAGAATCTAGACACTGATGACCTGTCAACCAAAATGTATCAAATGACACAGTAAAAATGTCCTTATGGACTCTATGGTGAGTTGCATGATGTGATATATAGCTGATATCAAACTATGTCAACACATAATTATGTGTCATTCCCCATCTACTCAAGTCATGTAATCAATAACCTCTAATTTACATTAAATAAAAATAAGTGGGAGAGCGTTGTAGAAACCAGTTCAAATGCCGCTGCTGACCAGGTGGAGATGGTGTCAGTAATTATATGGGGGTTGTTTGGTACTCTGGTTCCATCTGATCCAACCCTACCCTGAACTGGGTACATTATTATCCTGGTGTAGTAGTGAAGGTAATTTGCAGTATACAGGTGCTGGTCATATAACTAGAATATCATCAAAAAGTTGATTTATTTCAGTAATTCCATTCAAAAAGTGAAACTTGTATAATGTATACATTCATTCCACACAGACTGATATATTTCAAGTGTTCATTCCTTTTAATTTTGATGATTATAACTGACAACTAATGAAAACCCCAAAATCAGTATCTCCCCGAAAATTAGAATATTGTGAAAAGGTTCAATATTGAAGACACCTGGTGCCACACTCTAATCAGCTACTTAACTCAAAACACCAACACAATCTACACAATCATGGGGAAGTCCAAAAGACGACCACTGACACCTTGCACAAGGAGGGCAAGACACAAAAGGTCATTGCTAAAGAGGCTGGCTGTTTACAGAGCTCTGTGTCCAAGCACATTAATAGAGAGGCGAAGGGAAGGAAAAGATGTGGTAGAAAAAAGTGTACATGCAATAGGGATAAACGCACCCTGGAGAGGATTGTGAAACAAAACCCATTCATAAATGTGGGGGAGATTCACAAAGAGTGGACTGCAGCTGGAGTCAGTACTTCAAGAACCACCACGCACAGACGTATGCAAGACATGGGTTTCAGCTGTCGCATTCCTTGTGTCAATCCACTCCTTTTTTTGTATTGGTCTAAAGTAATATTCTAATTTTCGTAGATACTGAATTTGGGATTTTCATTAGTTGTCAGTTTTAATCATCACAATTAAATGAAATAAACATTTGAAATATATCAGTCTGTATGTAATGAATGAATATAATATCCAAGTTTCACTTTTTGAATGGAATTACTGAAATAAATCAACTTTTTGATGATATTCTAATTATATGACCAGCACCTGTATACTACACAAGTGTGACCTTGTTTTCTACCGTTGTGCGCCCCTTATGGGTGGCCACAGTGCTAGACAAACAAGCCTGCTAGAAGAAGGTAGAAGGTAGTTTATTTGTCACATTACAACAGGTTATAAAGTGAAATTAACTTTGTAACTCCCTTCTGCTAAAACCAATGTTTCATAAATATAGGCACATTTCTCATCTTGTCTCTATTTCAAATCACACTAGGAAGTGGAGTTATCACAATATTATTCTGGAAGGGGTCGTAGCAAACCTGCCCTACCCAATCAGGGCCACGTAGAGCTGCAATCGGCATACACACAAAAAACAAGCATCCCTCTTCCCCTACCCTCCTGTTGGAAAAACAAATCATCTGCCCGAAAGGTCTGGGCTGGGCTGAGTGTTGCATTGTGGGACTGTGGAAACAGAAAGCTGTCTCAGCTCTAGTGTGCCCTCCTCTGTCTGTTATGGGCTGGAGGGAACATGGGTGCCATTCTCCGCCGCACCCTTGGCCTTGTGCAGAGCAGCCTGAATACGGAAGTGTGTCCGTGATTCCATCGAGTAGTTTTTGTAATTTTGCCTGAAACGGAGTAAAAAGAGTTACTTATAATCACTTCTGGAGTAAATCTTAATCTAAATTCTTATTTCACACATGGGTATTGTAATAAGCCCATAAATCACAAAGATAATTTTACAATCAAGTCAAAGTAGGCCTACACCTTGTCATTCATTCTAACACTCACTGTGAGATTTATTATTAGATGAATAGGTGTGGTATATTTCATTAACAATGATGACTTGTTGTTATACACTCAAAAAATATAAGGCATAGTAAACATTTCATTAAACTGCAGGAAGCAAGTGGAGAATCTTTGAGATTCTTCTCATGAGTACAGATGGTTTGAATATGTGTTGCTGACTGAAAGACTTACTTTGCTGTTTCTAGGAGTTTGATAGCTTCACTTGTTCTGCCTTGCTCCAGACACAGTAGGCCATGCTCCAGCAGGGCATTGGGAACCAGGTAGTGGTCATACTTGATCTGAGACTCACTGCGCATAATGTCAAAACACGATGGTTACAACATGTGTAGAGGTGAAGTTACTATTAACAAATATTCCATTTAATTGTTGTACCATTTTTCAAAACAAAACCGCCTATACCCACAACAAATATGATTGGGCTAATTGGCAATGACACACTGCAAGAAACCAGAGCATCTCTGTTTTTCTCGTTTGGCTAAGCATGCACACTAAACCTGTCTCATTTCTCAGTTTGTACCTCCTCGATTCCTCTCCTCGCATCTTAGTCCCTCTCACCCGATATGCGAGCGGAGGAGGCGAACATGAAACACGAAAAGAGAGGAGTCGAGGCAACAGGTATTTAATGAAATGAGACATCCTTGCTTTGGAGCCGTCATTTCAAAGCAACACAGCTGCATTATCTGTCCATTGTTTTGTGACAGCCTACCGCTATAATCTCTGTCAAATGAGCAGACCAAGTGACGGCACCAATACATAAAGGCTACAGATCATATCTTCACAATCCAGAAACATGTCTGTTAACATTATGACATGTAGAATCATCTCGATGTCGCATAAAACATAGCATATGTCAAAAACAGTAGCTATCATGCACTACACAGAAATCTAGTAGGCGTAACTCACTCCCATGGGGGTTTTTTTGGCTGTGTGCCTTTTGACTATAAACAGGAGATAATTTCAGCCCTCAGCTTGATGAGGGTGAACGTTTCATCATCAGTGTAAGAAATGACACAGTCTACAGCCCCAATTGCAACTGTCGTCATAAGACTATACTTTTGTCATGACATGTGCAGACTACATAATGAGCACTATAATTGTATGACAACATGAAATACAGAAAATTAGTGTGAAGGCAAGAGGATGCTCTTGTTGACATAGCCTAACAATTTGGCGTTTATAGTCACAATTATAGCAGCTTAATAGGTGTGATGGGCGGTTTGGCTTTGGCACTATCTGAATCCGCATATATACATAAATCATCCACCCGCCTCCCACCTGAAGAACATTTCACTCCACCTTTACTGGACCCTGTAGCTTTCCATGTGGTTTCTTTAGTGTGTGTTGTAATGACATAGGAGTATTTTCTTTAACGATTTACTTTAATGATTAGAGAGGCTATTGTGAGTCATTTTAAACGTTTCCATAATGTCACTTAATGTTGTAAAGCAGCAAAACTAAATAAACCCGTCGCCACATTATTCCAAACCATTCGTGGTAGAGTACCTCAGGCCATTTCTTGCCTCTAGTATATCTAGTTATTGATGATTGCTTACCTTTCAAGTAATACCTGTTGTTTTTCTCCTGTGCCTTAAGATTCCTGTGCTCCCACCTGCAACCTCACATCCAGTATCTGCTGCCATTGCTTACCTACCTGCCCCTTGCTCACCTCTGCCTCACCAGACTTCACTAGTTCTGCATGTGTTGTAAATAAAGACTGTTAATCTTTACTCAGTCTCTCGTTTTCTGTGTCCCCTCTTGGGTCCGCCTAAACACATTCACTGTACATGCCTGTGCACATTACTGAGAGAGTCTTACTTGCAGAGGATGAGGGTAAAGTAGTGTTCAGCCTCCTCCTGGTGGCCAAGGTGTTTGAGACACAGTCCCTTTAAGAGGCTCAGAAGACACTGATCATCTATGGAGAACTCAGTCCCTGACAAACACACAACAGAACAGTTAGGAACAAACAGATTACCAAATAGGTACAGTAATTCTGGACAAACATTCAAAAAGATTACATCTACAGACGATATAATTCTCTTAGATGCTCACAGTAAATTTAGCACCAGTATAGAATCTAAAATAAATGCAACCCATGTTAGCATGTTAATTTCAAATTAAAATAAAATTAGAATTTAATCTATTAGAAAGATCTGGCTCTGGTAAATAAAGTTGCATACTTGTGCTGCTCTCAAGTTTAGCTTGTGCCTCATCCAGAGTTTTCAGCATGCCCTCAGTCAGGTCTTTGTGTTTGCCAATGACTGTATAGCCGTTCCAGATGTACATCATCTCCTAGACAACACACAAATTGGACAAAAATCTGAGAATCTTCATAAAAAGTATTTTCTCTCTGACAAACCAACGCTCTTTATGGATTTGACTTACACAAAGGTTATTCTTGTAACACTAGTTCTGAGAGCACCAATAGAGCTCTCCATACTTCTCTGAATCCTGACTGGTTCAGCCAATAAAGACAGATCCGCCAAACCCCGCAAGTGTAGGTTGTGTAAATAGCTGTGGTACCTTTACCAGGCAGCCACAATGTCAGCAACTCTAGGAGTGGTGGATTGACAAGGTTTACTCATGGAGCTCATAGCCTACTCTGGAAAAAATGCCATTTTATGATCCATCCCAGCTAGATTATAGAGGTATGAAATGCCATAAAAAAACATTATGTTTGGTTCTCAGTCAACCTTCCACAGCCTATGTTACAGGGTAAACTCTATGTGAAACAGAACAAATGTGTTCTCTGATCACAGGGTTACAGCTTTAACTCAACACTATGCTGCTTTGATCGGCTGAATTTGTGGATAGTAGGTTCGGATACAACAGCTATTTGATCCAGTTACGTCAAAGAAACAATGCAACTAGATTTTTGTATCTGTTCCAGTGGATCCCGATATTTTTAACTAAGTCGTTTTTCCTACTGATAGACAAGCTGATATCAGCTTTTATATGGAATGGGAAAAATGCACGCATCCATAAAAGTATTCTGCGGCGACACCGAGAGCATGGAGGACTATTATTACCCAATTTTCAGTACTATTATTGGGCAGCCAATACTCATTCTATGTTATATTGGTTTAATTCGCATGCTGGTGGTCCTAAGTGGCTCTCTCTTGAGAATTTGTCATGCCATCCTGCTTCTTTACATGCATTGCTTTGCTCAACATTACCATCACACTCCTTCAAAATATGGGGACAGTTTAGAAGACATTTTTCACTTAATGATGTATCAGTCTATGCTCCCATAGTAAGAAATCACATGTTTACTCCTTCTATTATAGATGATTCTTTTAGTGCCTGGTCTGTAAAAGGCCTTAGGGTACTAAAAGATATGTCTATTGAAGGTACTTTTGCAACTTTTCAGCAAGTGAAATCTAAATTCCAAATTCCTTACACTCCTTTCTTCAAATATCTTCAACTTCGCAGTTTTGTTGCATCATCTGTTAGTCACTTCCCCTCATTACCACCTGAGTCACTTCTTGAGATTGTTCTAAAAGTGAATCCATACTCCAAGGGGGCCATTGGTAAACTCTATAGTGCAATGAATACTCATAATATGGGACCTTTGCCTCACGTGAAAAGATTGTGGGAAGTCAAAGACATCGAGTGATTCAATTTAAAGTCGTTCATAGATTGCATTTGTCTAAAGTAAAACTGGCAAAATTTAAATCAGACATAGATCCTCACTGTATTAGATTTTTGGAAGTCTATATTTAAATTTATTTCCGACACATTGGGGACAGTCATTAATTTTTTGTATTGGTGCAACAGGTGGGGATTGTTCTTGGGTGGGTTGGTTAACATAAAAAGAAAATGTATTGTATAGTGTATCTTATGTTAGATAAGATGTTCAATAAAAACACTCTGAACAAAAAAAAGAAACAATGCAACACACTGTACATGTAAAAAATACAATTATGCTCAGGTAAGGCAGTGCGACATGGCAAAAAGCCTCGTCCAGTACTGACCAGTGGAGGAGCCGGAAGAGGAATGGGGTTTTCTGCGACGTAGCGACGGGCTTTCCTGATGGCAAACTTCTCTGTTGGTAAAGATTTCCCCGCTATTTTCTGCTTCAGCCCTGGGACCTGCCTGAAATATGTTTACACATACGAATCAGTTGTATGGATAAAATATGTGACACATGGTTTCGAGCAATTAAATATCTGAATCAGACTGTATAATGCTAAAGGTCCAATCAAATGTTTAATTAGTGGAGCATTTTTAGAAGCTGTGTACCCAAAAAAAATCACTTGTTAGTTCTGTGCAATTCTCGCTAGTTCATATTCTTGTTAGTTCATATTCCCCACCAAAGACAGCCTCTTCCCAGAAGAAGTAATGATGATATCATATACAGTATATACATAACTGTCACAGTGAGTCATCTCGGTTTTACTGTGGGTGCTGTGTGTAATTTCAGTGCCTAAGCTCTTAGTTTATACCTGAACAGAGTGAACGCAGTCTCCCCGAAGGTTAGGCAATCATCAGGAGTCAACATGCTGAGGTAAGATGCTTTCATATACGCATAAGTAGCCTGAGGGAAGGAAGAAAGTGGTTACTACTGCAATCGCATCTTTTTCTTTTTTAAACGAGATGAGGAGAGAAAAAACAGTGTGGAGTCAAGTATATTCTTAGTCTTTATTTTGGTATCAAGACATGTTGTATTTTTTAACCACTACAAACTGCTGACTTGGCTTTCTGTCTCTCTCCATAGCATAACATTTAATTTATTTTCTTATTATCACTATCAAATATTGAACGGATTTTGCCTTGTGTATTGTTGCTGCCAGGTGAAACCACCGCAACTAACAGGACAATGGAGAGAGGGGGATTGGTTTGTAACACAAGTCCCTGACTGGAAGTGGACTGGGGAGCAATTTCTATGTCATAACCACCACGTGGCAAGACACCCCCCAATGGTGGTGATTTTCATGGTGGAAGGGTCACATGTTTCTCTATGAGAAACTCTAGTTAACCTTTTCTCCAACTGAGAAAAGGTTAACTACATTTGTCTTTAAAAAAACAGAAAGAAAACTGCCGAATCAAAAATGTTTGTCAAACTAAAAAAAGGGTTGGTGTTCTCATTTTATGAAAGACTGACTGACTAATGACCATTCAACAACAGATGTGTGCTGTGGTTGTTAAGCATCTGGGCTTTCATCAGGAATGTCTTTGCTGGTTTGAAATCAAAGGTACAGTACTACAACTATCTCTGAGAAGCTCATCATTGTATATGCTAAGAAGTGTTGTAATTGTTTACTTATTTCAGTCTTCCTCATAATTTGTACTTGACAACCTTCAACAAATTTGCATTCATTAATTATCCAGAACACACTCAAATCCCACACTACATGGCCCACCTTGGACCAGGAGTTCTCCTTGCTGAGCAGGTCAGCATAGAAGTAGGCCATCTTCCAGTGCCTTTTGTACGTGAAGCACCACATCAGCTCCCAGTAACACATGTGGTGGAACTGCTTCCACTCCTGCTGCACCTCACAGCACTCCTCAAAATGCTTGATGGCCTGAAAGCATACAAACCACTGAGGATCTCATCTTCTTAAACATATTCAGTGTTAATGTTAATATGTGGTGAGCAACCCAATACAAATCATGTTTGAGTGGGCAAATGTATTTTTCATATGACTTAGTGTGATAAAGATGACGGCAGAGTTTTCTTCTTGTGGTTTCTTTAATTCTGGCTCAGGACTTGTGTGAATATTAGTGTTATGCATTATGAGTAGAGGACACAGAGGGGTCAACATTTGTATGTCATTTTTTTAGTAGTGGGCAAATTAAGTCATCCATTCCATTGAAATAAGACACAATTTGTAACTTTTACTATATATATGCACTCTAGTAGAAAGGTTGTAGCAGTAGCAGGTGTTTGTACACATTAAACTGACTGAAAGATTTTGAAATGCAAAAGCAGGAAACAAACATGTTGTCTGCGTGGTTGAACCTGCAATGCTTGCTTTGTGTTATATATATATATATATATATATATATATATATCCAATGTGTGTGTGTGTATACATACATATTATTTTATTTTATTATCATGACCAAAAACAGATCAAAACACATCAGTAGTCGCAAACAAAGTCACATATTCATAAAGAGGAGTTTCGTGAAGCATAGTCAGACATGGAGGCAGACTCACAACTAAAACTGTCAGACAGTGTTCTCAGTAAAAAGATGACCATATAATTTAGTCGACCAGTGAACTCAAATTTAAATACAGGCTGACAGACACATGTATACACAAGACACTCACAGACCTCAAGAAATGTGTAATGGCATGGTGCATTAAAAAAAATCCACATGAAAAGTGCTGTGGTGAATGTGGTTTGGTTTTCAGGAGCACATAAATAACGGGCACTCACGTCATCCAAGTTGCCTTTGATCACTTCTATTCGACCAGCGAAGAACAAGAAGATTGATCCCTGGGAGAAATACAACCCACAGTATGTCTGGGAACAGGACTCTTCTAATTATGCAGAAGATTTTTTTTAAAAACACGGTTAATTCTGACACACCTTAGGATATTTTTTGAGATATGGCTGCAGCAGTTTCTCTGCATCTTCCACATCTCCTTCTCCAGTGCCTATAGAGAGACAAGCAAACAGCTAAGATCCTCGACTGTTTTTGTGGTTGGTTGCAGCTGCATGTTGTGTTTGTGTGTCCTTACTCACCCAGTATGAAACTCATGAAGGTGTGATAACAGAGCAGCAGCATGTTACAAAGGAAGGACCTGAATGTGCTATCTGCAGAGCCCTCCTGAAGCTGCTGAAGACCAAACTCCTGCATGAACACACAAAAACACACACACAGATGTGCACACTTGAACACTCAATCACAGAGGCAAGAAATACATTATAAATGTATTTTTTTACTTTTTGCTATCCAATTTTAACAAAGAAAGGTCACAGATAGGCTTGTGTACATACGATGTCTGTTTTATTGCAACCAGAAGATAAATCAATTAAATTATAAAATAATAATTAAGTATAGTGGTTACATAAATCAAATCAGTAGTCATAGTTTACAACAACAATTATTTCAGCATAACAAGTAACAGGAAGTCATGATCAAGAGAAATGGTACAGTCATTAGTTTTTATGATCAAAGCAAATTTTAAGTTATTCACCCATCAAGTTTCATCTCATGCTTTCACTAAAAATGTCACGTTCACCACAGTCAACTCAGTAGTAGTGATATGAGTTTCACCACAAATCATAGGCAAGATTTACTGTGAATCAATGAGTCAGTGAAACTGCAATTACAGATACAATTCAGGAGTAATCCACATACACCGTTTGTTGTTGGTAGCAAAGACCCAGTACTTCACACAGCACAGAACAATCCATCCCCTGTCAAACATCTCTAATTCAACCTGTCACACCCTCGGTCATGTCAGCTCCTCTCACTTGCCAGCAGAACTCACCTTATTTCCAGAGAAACCGACAAACTCCAGCAGCTTGAGCGTCCGCGTGGGCAACATGGAAATCATCTGCAGGAAGTAGACAAGCAGTGGAATTGAAAGGCTAGCAGCATGATTCCAGCAGGAAACCTGCTTTTCCCGAGGAAACAATCTTGAATTTCATAAATATTCTGTCCGAGGGCCACCAGTTGTGCAGTAATTACAGATGTTTTCTAACCAACCACTACAAATAAGTTAAACTGACAAACAATAACAGGATGAAGTGCACATGTCTAGTATCCCTAAATAATTACTGCACTTCACTTTACTTCTTTAATATTATAAGTGCATATTTTTTTGATAATAAATATAATAAATGCAATAAATATAATCTAACACTAATCAGTCACTGTTGCCTGGGGAGCAATAATCTCAAAACACACTGATTGTTTGCATGTTAGATTAAAGCTAATCTTATTGTATGTTCATCATTTGCTCTTTATGTGCTTCTGTCTGATTAAGAGCATCTTAACCATCCCCAAAAAATATAAGGCCAGCAGGTAGGTTTCAGTCTTATTTTTCACTTTGGTTTAGGCTTGATACTTTCTGGAAGTCATTTGTCCCACTATTCTTTGAGCAAGAATCAAACAACTGATTCACACACTGTACTAATAACTCCCATCCTTTTTAACTGAGCAACGTTTCAATTTAACAGAGATCAAACATTTCTGACAACACCTGACAAAGCCTTTGCTTTTTGATCCAGCATCGGTAAAAGTTTTTTTGGATGTGCGTACCCTACACCCTTTTTTGTCAACAGCTATTATTTGACCTGTGTATGATTACACATTCACCCTTCTACTTACTAGATTAAAGGCTCCTACTCCCAGTTTAACACCACCCTCAAAATGGCCATGGTTGTCACCATGACTGTAGCCAGAGGACTGGAGGACTGTGTGAAGCTCTCTGTAAAAATAAAAGACAAAGTATGCAGATTAAAAGGGTTTTATAAGGTAATGAGGAAGAGTGAACTTTTTTAATAAGGTCTATTAAAACTGGGACACAAGCATGGCAAAATGTGAACAAGAATATTCTGGGCTCTCACTTGTATGTCTGGTAGCTGTTCCTCACTTTGATTCCCCCTTTGATGAAACTGATCATGTTTTCATCCTGAACAGAGAGGGAGCAAGAGAGCAGGTGAGGTAAGAGAAGGAAAAGAAACAGAGAATAAGTTTAAACAAATGTGATAATGTGATTAGTGGTGGCAGATTCAGTGGCAGTCCTGACCTGAAGGAAGGTGAGTGCTGCCCTCTGCAGGAGACACTCGGCGTAACAAACTTCCGCGTGAAGTTCCTCTGAGGTGAAAAGATTACGTCACAGTTATCCTCAGTCAGACAGCCTGAAAGCTACAGCGTAATGGCCAAACACACATACATATATACAGAAACACACACACACACACACATACACACACACACACACACATGCACGCACCACGCATGCACGCACGCACACACACCAGAAGCAAAGATTCAAACTAGTAGCCACACAAGCTCACATACAATTCAAGTACTCACACATGCAACACACAACGGAAACTGCTTCCCTAATACTGCTTCCTTAATACTGACATCTGTTATTATGAATCGTGGTGGTGACACATTACTTGTCCTGTCAGTCCAGCACTTTACTGACCTTCTGTGAAGTTTTTGGAGAAGCTTGACTTCTTGCGGTGCCTGATCGAGAAAGCACAAAAAAAACCCATCAGCTGTCATCAATGTGTTGGTTCCACTGAAAATCTTCTGGATTGTATTTCAGCAGCATTGCACTGTCTTTGCTTATCTTGTTTCCATGCAAATCAGCGACTCAGCCTCTTTCCAGTAAAGACAGGACGCTGAGCTGCTGCGGGCTGAAGTTACCACAAGGTGCTGACCGTGCATTAAATGTCCTACCTAACAGTAACAACACTCAAAGAGAAAACTGTGTGTGTGTGTGTGTGTGTGTGTGTATCTGGGTAGGCTAACTAGATCTACTGTTAGTCTGAATCAGTTCAGCTCTGAATCATGACAGATTCTCACAGTGGCTCCCGGACAAATATTGACAGACTGTTGTGAGACTCTTTCTGCCTGTGAGCCTCGACGATCTCCTCATGTTCTCTGGGTTTAATAAGATGTTGCTAATGGGAACCAGTGTTCTAAAGATACAGTTTCATGTGTCTAAATGTCTAAATCAGCAGTGTGAGTGCTGATCAACCTCACTAACTGTGACTAAAATCAAACGTTTTGGCTTGTTTCTAAAGCAGCTTGTCTCTAGACTGGCTGGCTTTTAAAAGACAAGCTTTACTTTTGCAGCTGACTATAGACGCACTAAAAAAAGCCTTGTCACAGTTTATCGGCTGGTCATCAGGGCATTTTAACTCCCTGGTGTTGTGGAGAAAGTCTTACCGCTGACAGAGAGCCTGGGCCTCCTTCATAGTGTTTCCTGCAGACAGAATGTGTTGGGGTTCAAAGGTCATCATGGCCTGCATCTCCAGGATGGTGGCATAGGTCAGAGCGTGGTACATGCTGTCTTTGGTTCTATAAAAAAAAATGTAATAAGACATCACACAATATTTGTTTTTAGTTATATTGGAAAAGCCTTGGAAATGAAAGAGGAAGTTGTAGATATAAAATTACATTTTGATCCAGATAGATCATGTGCTGTTTCTGTTTTGCTGACAGAGACGACGAAGAGGCGAGCAAAATGTTTTTGTCTGATTACGAAAAGATTCATACAGTAGTCACTTAATCAGGCAGTGCAAATGAAAGCTGCAGTCAGATAATGAATTCCTGCTCACGACCGAGATGTGTGATTGAATACCTGGAAGACTAAAGCCCCAACAATACACAGAAAAGGAAAAAAAAAGGTAGCGCCTATTTATATCTGTGGTGTCTCACATTACACCCTGCGTTTAACAATAGTTCCTGCAGGTTGTACAGTGATGAAGGAGGAGTAAAAGTGTTTGATGTCACATACATTTTTCCAGTAGATGTACTTGTTTTTCCAGTTGAAAGAGCTTGTCATTCTAGTTATAAACCATTATTTGAACTAATTAATTAAAAACATAAACATAGGGCTTCATCATTAATGTGTGAGCAGCTGCAGTCACATTTAATGGTTGAAATAACTTCATATATATGTATATACTATATATTTATTTACGTATGTATTGTATGTTTGTGCATGTATTACAGATACGCACACAAACAAACATAAAGGCAGAGGTGTGTAGAGAGGAATGCTGTCTGTATGCATTACTGACATTTCGCTGCTGTGCCCAGTCTCTGTGATGTTACTCTGAGCTACAACCACTAGTCTTTCATGGACACTGGAAAGTTAATTTGCATCAAGAGATTTTTTTTTTTACCAATGGAAATAAAGCATAAAGACACTCTTATTATTGGATATATTTAATTAAAAAAATACTTTGATACAATGAAAGTGTTATCATCCATGTGACTTTTAGCCTGTCAGTGACATAGATTTGCAGAAATACATCAGGGTTTGACTAGCTGACAGAGAGTGTCTGCTGAGCTTTAACTCCACACCTAAAGGAATTAATATTATTAATTAGAATCCAGTGACCAATTGGTAAACAAGAACCAACTCAGTAACAGCCAGGAAGCAACAGCAGAGAGTCAGGGACAGCAGAGATTTGCCTGCCTCACATTTCCATTGCATCAGGCTTATGTAAGACGACCCAAGCTCAAGCTGAGAAACCTTTTAAGATGGACCTGTTAGTTCAATTGAATTGCTTGTAGCTGTGCTGAAAGTGGCTGAGAATTCAAAATATTTCACAGCAGCACTCCGGTATTTTTCAATCAGCATCATCTCAGGGCTCAGGGATAGGAAGGTCTTTACCCTTCTGAAATGCACTGAAGAGTTGAAGAGTTGTGTTGTACTTTCTCTCTCAATGCATGTATGCACACCCGCCTTCTTTTCAGTTCTGCACGTGTTAGTAACAATCAGGAAGTGCAGAAGTGGCGTGGGTTATGAACCAAAACAGAAGAGAATGGCACAGCTCATCAGGAACAACAATGTCATAACTTCTCGCCAAGATGCACCTCCGTCAGTTGCTATATTGTATATGTATGTAATACTTTTCCAGTACACCTCCTGCACCGACTCCCTGCTACAGCTGTGACTAAAAGAGCAGGATTGCAAGATGGGAGAAGAAGATTATACTGTTTTGGCTGTATTTGGTCTTTTGGCATGTTTGAACAGAGACCTGGCAAATAAAACAAATCCTGCAGTTGGATACCTCTGGGATTTGACGGCTGATCAAGAACACTTGACTGTTTACAAAGCAGGCATGTTTCTATAATGTTTTAGTCTGCGGTGGCTCCTTGACTACGAGAAACATATTGACTAGGCCTCAAATATCTGAGCCCTTTAAGAGAGAAGCAATTTAAAGAGACAGCTCTGCTTATAGGCTTATATCACGTGATACTGATGCATGAACAGTAGTTACACAACCTCATAGATAGATGGATAGCCTTTATTGTCATTGTACAAAATACACAAGGAGGAGTGCTATAAATCAAACAACAAGAAAGTGCTTTAACCCCGTAATGGCTAGCCCCTGTCTTCCTCCCAATGCATGCTGGGAAGGGCTCCAGCTGCCACTGACCATAAACAGCAATAGGGGTAAAAATAATGGACAAATGATTGATTAAAGTGCATCCAGATAATGAATGCTCTCTCTGAAGTCTTTCCGGTATTTTAGTTGTAGTGCGGTTGCGCGTGTGCTGCAGAGAGTCTGCCCTTGATCCACCTGACTGCGTCAGCACACAGCTGGAGGAAGGGGAAAAGGAGACACAGATTGAAGAGGGAGAGAACTGGACTAAAGCAGAGGAAAGGCAAACACAGAGGAGGAAAGCTTCTGCTGCTGCTTCACATCCTCAGGACTGCTTGTTCCCAAAATCTTTCAGAGTATCTCTCTCACAATGCAGCAGATGTCATCACACCTTACATAATATTACATAAGTCTGATGCCTCAAGCATCCTCACAAAACCCTTTTCTGAGCAGCAAATGGGAAAGTTGTGACTGGGTTTTATAGAAGATTAATAAATGTAATGTATAGAAGAAGTGCTGAATTAAGTGTAAAACAACACTTTAATATGACTGCATCTTTTCTGTCTACTGTATTCTTTATTTTTTTAACTAAAAGAGGCTGGAGGGAAGAAAACAGCGATTGCTCAGCAACTTAGCAAGTATTTAATTTAACTCTTTCACAAAAAATTTCCACATACCTAAGAAGGACATTGAGCAAAGACCACAACAACACCTGGCCAGATCACGATGATGGAGCCCATGATTATTATAGGATAGACCTGTCTTATCTCATACTGTCCTACTGCATGTGTCAAATCCAACCATCTGGGCTACAGATGTACATATTTGCAACTACTGTTTGTTCAGGTGCACTTTAGCGACTGGAAGAGGCAGAGGTAGCACACACAGAGCTGTGGGAAGAATATCGAGACAGAAATGAGGAAACCCGCTGAGCTGACAGACTGCCAAGCCTCAGGTGGCAGCATCTAGAGGTGTCGTTGGGGTGGATATAAACAGATTTTCTTCCAGGTTGTACTATTCCACAAACCCAGATATAAACACTAAAGCATTTTATGATTATGACAACAGGATAGTCACCTGGCAACAGTATTATATGTTATGTTGCAACGAAACTCTCCATAATTTAGTCTGAGCTAAGAAATCAAACAAATGACATCACCCTTCACTATTTCGACACTTACAGAGCAGAACAGCTGACAATGGTTGTCAATCTAGCTGTAGAACAAAAAGACGAAAATAATGTACAGGCTGACAGAAGGTTGTTATTCTTTTTCAGTGTAAGCAAGTACTGAAAAGAAGGAACTGGGTCTAAGGAGTGGCCCACAGCCCCAAAGAAGAAGTAGAGGGTGGAGAATAATAGCAAGAGCGTGATAAAGGTTCTCATAATAAAGCAGAGAATGAGTAGTAAATAATGGAGTAACTTGATGACACAGTGTTAAAGAAAAAAAACTAGAGGAAGTATGTGAGCCCAGAGAGGGCGTTTGTCTTTGTGACTAAATACAGCACGTCAATCATGTCAACCCTACGGCCATAAAATCATCCAACCAACATCAGCAACCAACACCAAAGTTCCTGTTGCCCTCCATGATGTAGACACTGGTATCTCTGTTTCTGACCTGTTACTGTGCCAATGACTGGGTATTCAGACTTTAAAATGATTGCTTTTCTACTGATTTAGAACAGGAATTTAAAGCATCAAAATGCTCTAACAGTCATTGTAACGCTCAGCATTTACAGCATGACATTTTTGACATTTTTGTTGAGCAAATAAATTGATCTAATTGCTTTTAGGAAGGCGTACTGCCATCAGCAAATGTTAAACAGCAAACAATGAAATGTATTGGCTGAGGAAATGTGTAATAAATCAACAAAGGCAATTCAGCAATGGCAAAGAATTTTGCTGAATCATTATCATCATCATCATCAAAACAGAAGCAACAGAAGTGTTAGTGACATTAAAGCATGTCCTTTAATATACACCCCTGCCTTCCAATCAGAACAGACTTTCAAGCGAGCGAGACGACCATGTCAAGACAAAGAGTCTAAGCCATGCAAGCGGCTACACTTACATATACAGAGGTGCACTGAGCTAAATGCTAACATGCTTTAGCAGGTATAAGTTTACCATGTTCACCATCTTAGTTCAGGGTTTTAGAGTGCTAACATTTACTAATTAGCACCAAACAAAAACACTTCATCCACAGGACTTTTTCACAGCAGACTTTTTGATTTGAGTGCAAAAACACCTAAAAAAAATAGTAGTTGCTTGCATGCATAACATCAGCTGTTTGTCTGTATTCATTATATTTGTCCATGAAAGTGCAAAGTCAGGTGCGCCAGAGCTCGACTAGAGCTGAGTACAGCACCTGTGTTAGCATGTGGGGTTCAGGTTGTTCTCCTACCTGCATCTGAGCCGGGCCTGCGCCTCCTCAAAGTGGTTTCTGAGGAACAGATCCAGGGCATCCATGCAGTCCTCCAGAGCCAGCGACAGGTCTGACCGGGAACACCTGCAGAACCAAAACAAAGAGAAAAGAAAGAGTGGTGAAGAGTGAAAATATTATTATATTATATTGTTGTTTGTGTTTGTAAGTGCTCAAAAAGTCAGTCAATCGAGTTCATTACAATTTCACAGGCTGGGAATACAAACATTCCCCTAAACCTTTTTTTTTTATAAAATTTGATTCATATTTGAAGATCCATGTCACCTCACTTTGTACTGCCACCCGCCAGTACCTCTAACTGTCTCTCACTACTGTAGCGAGCCTGTTCTCCTTTACAACAACAAAGGCAGCCTCCAAACACTGACCTACAACAGAGACTGGGATCTTGATATTGTCTCATTTTACATATTCCTCCTTTATTCAACTCTGTCTACTCCTCTACTACAATAGAAACAGAAAGACATGCAGGGTGAGCCAGACAAGCAAACTGGCTCAAGAGAGTGCTTCGCTGTTAGTGTTGTTGCTGTTTGGATCAAACTGCACATTACAGAGGCAATCAATTTAAATTACCGTACTTGCACAGCTGTACTAAAGACAGTGTATTAGGGCCATTGTAAATTTAAAGAAAGAAATATAGAGCCAGGGGAGGGAGGTAATATTCTGAGAAAAAAAATCTCATTTCCTAGATTTAAAATACTTGAATATTCTCTGAGATTAAGCCCAGCTGTATAATCCGCTACGTCCAATGGTTAAGTGAATTGTTGTGGTAGGATTATAATGCAGAAGGGGAGGGCATTGTTTAATCTGTAAATCAGGAGGTTGAACACAGAGAGGCTGCTGTTCCAGCAGGTCAGGGGAGAGTGCTGGCAACACATTGGACAACGCTTCGGTGCTAACTGTTAAAACTAAAATGCCACCACAAACAAAGCATTAATTATTCACATTTATTAATCAGAGCATTCCCAATAATCATTCAAAATCAGCAGGGACAGGCACATAGAAACAGCTCTCTCTGTCTCTCTCTCCTTCACTTCTCTGTGGTTTCCCTTCTGTGTGTGGAATGATTTGGGCCGAAACTTCTAATTACAACCACAAAAAGCAAACGCTTAGCAAAGGCTAAGAAACGTACCATGGTGTCCATTGATGTCTATCTATCTTCTCTGCTCTGTTTTACTACTCCGGCCAGCGCCACACCTTCACATGCACCCCATTTTTAGCCAGACTCATTTCACCATTTTACACTTGCTCAACTGTGTGTCTTACTGTAATCATATGGCAAAATATTTTGACACCAAAAAGTATTAAACCACCTGCCAGCATACTACCTACCGTAAGGTTTATATATGGGGCTTTTTTGATAGTGACAAAGAAGGGGCTGGATTCAATAAATTAAGCAGGCTGAAATCACCTCCCTCTGCCAGCATGGCCAAGAAGAATAGCCTACAAGTTGCAATGCACTGGTTGGACACGGAGGGTGGACTGAGCCCAAAAGTTTTGCTTGAGTCCAGCGTCTGTGTTCAATTCATTCCACTAACTAACAAACCTATTTCTTGTAAAAGTATGATTTTAAAATCTCAGAGAATATTCAATTTTTTTTCTCTCTCGCAAATCTGACTTGTAAATTTGGATTTTTTTCTCTGAATATTACCAACCTTCCTTGGGCTCCGTAATTTTCTTTTGTCTACAATGGGCTGCTGTCATACCACTTTTATAAATAAATAAAAAAGCAAGCTCATGGACCAGTTTTGAATAAGATCATGCATTATTCCTCACTGTTGTAAGTTGTCTTTGTGAAAGCAACTAGCAACTGGTGATTATTGTTCATGTTGCTGTTATTACATGGTGCACATGACCCTCCTGTGACGGGTGTACAGTGTGGCCAAACAGGACACAATGAATGAGAATACTGCACTCCTTCATCCTTCATCACAAGGCTCCCTCCTCTTTGTGTCCACTCACTGTACCATTAATGGATTTGTTCATACATTTCTTTACTTCAGAGTGAGCACATGGCATGTGAAAAACACATTACCACTGAGCTTAATGAGCTGACCAAATTACTAAGTTGATGGAAAATCTGAAACACTAATGTCAGCATTAAGATTTGATTTGGATTTTGACTGTTTTGTAGAATGATACATTTTTCTAAGATTCAGTTATTTGCCATTTCTGTTCATTTGTATCATAAAATGCGAGTGACCCATTTTCTGAGTTGGTCATTTGTTTGTCATGTTATTGATGTGTTTTTGTGAAACGGGAACTGGATTTCGATTTTGTTTCATTTTGAAATGCCGTTTGGTAGTGCTTTGATCTTCTATTCCACTGTATTGATCACATGAGCATGACGTGTCCCCCATTTACATTTACCAGCTGCAGCCAGTCAGTATTACCTCATCAACTCAGAGTTCAGAGGTCAGCAGCAAATATCAGACAGATGCAGTAGAGAGCAGAAACTGAGCAAACACAACTACGATGAATGTGTATAATAGCAGCGACTAACAGACAGCACCCACTTCACATTCCTGCCAATTAGAAACCCACAGGGAGTATAAACTCATCACACACACGCCAGCATAAAGGAGCGCACATACACACTGGTGCAGCTAATGACATGCGGGTGGCTGTATGTGTATGACTGACATGTGTGTTCAGTATACATGTGTCTTCAGGTGGACAAACAAACAAGACTTACAAAACGTGTCAGGCACCAAAGTGTAGGTTTTAGGTGTTCTGACAACACAACAAACAGACAAAGAACAACTCAAAAATGAGATATTGTTTTATACTCACAGGGTCTGTGGGACAACCAGTATCACTGTATGAAAAAAGTACTAATACTACCACAATACCCAGTATTACAATACAATTAACAATTTTGATACTTATTAATATTCAGCTAATTTATAATTAAGTGCCTACTAACAATAAAACAATGAGACATAAAGGGATCAATAATACAAAGTTAATAATACCAGAATATTGCAACAAGGTAGCTAGCATATGTGTTTTTGTCATTGATTTGAAGGATAATGCTGCAGAGTCACATGTCTTCTCCCTGTGGCCACTGACTCCAATCCGAGCTTTCTCTACTGTGTCGTACCAGTTTTCCCTCTGTATGAATATAGGTGCAGTGTCTGCCTACTGTCAATTTTACTTATAACAACAAGCTTACAGAAGAACTAGAAGCAGTCAGATGTGTTTAAGCAGCTAAACCAAACTTATCCATCGTCTTAATGTTCTTATGTACTGCCTCAGCATTGGCTATATTCATTCCATGGACCTTCACCTTAACTGTAACTAGTAAAAACTCATGCCTGACCTTGACTCTAACTCTAATCTTAAAATTAAATTGTTGTCTAAAACCTACAACCAATTCTTAACCCCACACATATAGTATTTATATCACATTAATCCATCTTCTTAAAAGGGTTAGAACCTTACTCAAGTTTAATTACCTGTTAGATTCAGGGCATAACGTATTAAATAATATATTTCAATGGTGTTGTTCAAAGTGTCATGCAGGGGCAAATAATCAAATCAGTAAATAATTTAAGTCTAGGCCTACTATGTTGACCGCATGCTTATGAGGGTGAACAATCAGTGGTGTCATCATTGCCTTATAGCTGGAAACTAACACAACTGGGCCTGACTGACTGGAAGACACAGTCAAGAGAATCTGAGGCTTGGTGACACGAAAATCAGCTTATTTAGGAAAGATTATAGTACAGTACAGGACACTGCTTCAAATGGAGGGAATAACTGACAATTGTATGCAGGAAAGAAAAGGCATGACCAGCACAATGAGGTGAGCCTGTTAGGTTCAGGATGTGCATACCACGCATTGTCCTTATAATTTAATTGAACTTGATTTCTCTAGGGAATAACTTTCACAGTGATGATCATTATCAGTGGGCCATACAAACACACACACATGCCACAGATAAAGCCCCACAGCCATTATTCATATACACACCCCTGCATGTGCACATGAAAACCAGAATGCATGCATACTCACACACACGCACACCCCTCCAAGAGTGACGAAGCATTAGTTTATACGACTGGGAGCTTTCATACCATTCATTCCAGCCGGTATAAGATGTTCACAGGCATCGTACCATTGAGCTGTGACACAAAAGAGCTAAGCTGCTCCTATAATAAACCGAGCAAGTTTGTCACCATGCCTGAGTGTCACAGCTAGACAACACACACTTTTCAGAGCATCTCACAGAGGCCAACTGATTACCAAACATACGCCATCCAAACATACGGCAAGTATCTTACCCGTTTGACAGAGTATCTTCCTCTTCTGACATTTTCATCTGGCAAACTGTGTGTGTGTGTGTGTGTGAAAGAGAGACGGTGAAAGAGAAAGATGACAGAGCTAAAGAGAATTGCAGAAGTGAATGTGAGCCTGGGGCCTTTCCAGCAGTGCAGTGTAATCTATGTGTATGTCTCAGCAGCAGCAGCAACAAGAGCAGCAGTAGCAGAAGCAGAAGGGCAGAGGGGTGAAGGAGAGAGAGAAAGAGAGAGGGAAGACTGAAGGAGAGAGGGAGGGGGGGACAAAGGGAGGAGGAGGAAGGATGCAGCAGCAACAGCAGACCTTAATAAGATTGGGATGACTATCACACATGAGGGGAGAATACACAGTCTATCTGTACTGCCTCTAACCCACACACACACATACAAAAAGCCTGTCACACGTCTTCCGATCATCACCCTCACACACACTGCAGTCTCTGCTCTGATTGGTTAATGCAAAGTCAGAGGTGGGGCTAGATGCCCACAACTCACAGCCGGAGGTTTTTTATATAAGATGGGAAATAACAAAAGAAAACAAAACAGAAAAAAAAACTAGGAGGAAGACAGTGACAGTTGAAAGAAGAAATAAGTTACACGTCCTTTGTTCATACAAAACTTTGTGCTTTCTACTGCTGTAGGTGAAAAAGAGAAAGTGAGATTTAAATGATGTAATAAGCGAGTGCTGCTGCTGCGTAGTGAGCATCTCAGCAGGTCCAGTGTGCTGCAATGTTCAGTCTCTGCCACTGCAGCGACCAGAGAGTACAGAAATAGAAGACACAGATGCAGCACAGCACCTCATAATGTGGATTCACAGAACCTGATGTGAAATCATGAATGAAAGACAGGCACAGTGCCAGGAGTTACTGCAGGTCGTTTAGTAGTTTAGAGGGAACTGACACGACCCACATCTCACATCAGCCGTTAAGCTCAACATCAGTAGTAATTACAGATGTGCTGTCCGTTTTAATGCAGACATTCTGACATGGCATAGCAGGAAGGAGGTGTGATTAATAATATTAGTAAGGGTCACACTCCATTTAGCTTTAGTAGGTAAGGACTAGGACAAACACTTAAATGGAACAGAGCCGTGTTTGTTAATTCACCGTGTTTGTTAATTCACCTCAGTCTTGCATTAGCATCGCAACTTATGATTATTTTCTCAATTAATTGATTCATTGTTTGGTGTATAAAATGTCGGGAAATAGTAAAAGAAAATGCCTGTAAAGTTCAAAACTCAAAGATATTCATGTTTACTAGCATATGAGACAAACAAATGCAGCAAATCCTCACATTTGAGAAGGTAAAACAAGGGCAACTTTGGTATTTTTGCTTGAAAAATAACTTTTGTCATTACTTGATTATCAGAATTGTTGCCGATTCATTTTCTTTCAATTGACAAATTAATTAATCAACAAATTGCTTCAGTGCTATAATTGTTTCATAGAAAATATTATTTCTCTCCATCAGTAGCATGGCTCTATAGCACACTTACACAAACACGCACACACACTCTATTAGTAACGCTGGTAACACCAAGAAAGCATGAAGATCACACTCATGTGACAATGTTTAAGTGCTCATCACTTTTCTCCTCCATGGTAACCCATAAAAACACAGATATAAGAGCAAAGCACTTTGGCCAGCACAGAAACATGAGGGGAAATCCTTTCAAGACTGTAGTAAAAAAAAAAGCTTAAGAGTGTGTCTCATGTGCGCGTGCGCGTGCATGTGTAAGTGTGTGTCCCATGTGTGCTGTGAGGAGCAGAGTCAGTCACGGGTTTAAGGTGGAGATAATTAGATTTGACATGCAGCTGTCCTCATGGTGGACAATTGGATTTGGCAACAGAAAAACAAGGATTTATGACCCAAATGTTGCCATTTCAAACTATCTGGGCTTTTAGCTTAGTACAATAATATGCAAATATCTACTTATTTTATTTGCCGCGCAACAGTGAATCATCCGAAACATTTGTAGTTCTAAACACTGGTGTCAGTATGGTAGGTCTTCTCCTTAAGTCCTCAGTGAAAAGAATATGATGCTTTTGTTTTGTTTTTGTTCGGAAAAACACATTATAGCCAATAATGATTTATTGATAACATACTTCTTCCAGTGAGGTAAATGAATCTTATTTTGAAAGTAAGTAGAACAATTAAGGCATGAAGCCATTACTTGCAAAGTAAAATGGATCTGCCACAAAGCGAAACAAATCGTTCTCTCATGTCTTTCTATTAAATATGTAGGCAGATTTTGTTTCTGATGGACAGAGCAGGCTAGCTGTTCCCCCTGTCTCCAGTCTTTATGCTAAGCTAAGCTAACTGCCTCCTTGCTATAGCGTCTAATCCAAACAGGAAGGCGGTATCAATCTTCTCATTTAATACTCAGCAAAAATGCGAATATGCACATGTCCCAAAATGTTGAGTGTAAAGACTAACCAACTAACTAAATCTGAATTGTAACATGTGAATGCTACATTTATTTACATTTATAGTTCATTTTGCTGATTATGCATGATCTTTTCCTAAAGTTTCCTCAAATCCTCCTCCTCAGGCGACCAATGCATCCTTTACATGCCTTAACAGAGAACACAGGATTATACTATTGAATTAGCAACTGGTTCATGTTCATACTCAACTGATCATGACTTGACACAGGTGAGGTGACAGATGATTCTCAGGTTCTCTCGGTCTGAATTATTGATATGTTGAACAGCGGGGAGAAGCTGTGTTAATGCCAGTAACTTTCTAATGACCTTTACCTCATCATGTTAATATGTCAAGTGAGGAAGTCCTTTAAAGTCAATCTGCTCACAGCGACTCACTGTCATACAGGACTGCGAAATAGTTTTTTTTTAATTAAGTCAAACGTTTTCCAAATAGCAAGACATCAGCGTGTTTTTCAAAGCACTTTTGTTGTGATCTAAACCAAAATGTTGTCACTGGCCAGTCTTACCCATTTGATGGATCTGTTGATTCCAGAGCATCTTTTTGTTCCGACAGCTGTAACCTGAAACGAGGAACAAGATCGAGGCAGTTTTGAGAAAAGAGGGAAATCTCAAGAGATGCAAAAACTGCTGAAAGGCCAGGTATTGTTTGAGGAACATAATCGTGGGAGTCATTGAAACGTGGACACTCCCAGGATACTTAAATCTTGGCAATGATTTGGGGCAGAGACTATGTCTGATATGGGAACAGATCTTGGGAAAATTTTGCAGATGAATTTATTTTATTTTTCATTTAATACATGTCCTTCAGTGGTTTTCAGTTCACTGACACTCACCCGAAGTTTGTGATGACGGAATCCAATTCTGGAGTGTTTATGATTGACAACCTGGGAAAAAATAAATAAAAGTTAGCCTGTATATGACAACATGTCTGTGGGAGATAAAATGCTAACAGCTAATGAACTGACAAGACTCAAATGTATTGTTATACTGTTATTCAATTTGCTATTTGCACTATGAGCAGCACAGGGTTTGTTGTTTTCTTTGTGACACTGCTGATTGTTTCTGACTGTAAGGATAAATGACTCTGTGCACAAAGTGAACGTACTGGCTCAGGGAGTCCGGGCTGTCAGGTATGTCTTCTGCCTGCACGGCATCCCTGCAAAGACGTGAAAAGTCAACTTAGAGAGAAAGTAAGAACGGATCTCATGATGGTGAGAGGAGAATGTGTGCTAGGATATAATTGGAGGTCTGACCTGAAGATCTGAGGAGGACTCACAAGTTTTATATAGATATAGATAGACATTTCAACTAAAATTGTCACCAGCATCGGACTTCTTTATGTGATAAATAACAGACGACATCAAAAGGAAGTAAAAAAGTAATTATAACATGAATATATTCATTACACTCAATGCGCATCAACAAGGCTAACTAATAATGACAAGTCGCCAGCAACAAAGAAGCACATAGCAGTAACACAAGACTAAATGGATCAAAGCTGTTTATTCCTCAGATTTTATGCTGTATTTTGTTATTAACACTTTTTATGCACAAAATGTTATTTAAGCCAGTGTGAAGCTTCCATCTTTAATTAAGGTTAGGTCAGTGGTTCCCAACTTCTTCAGCTTTGCACATGTAGCAAAAGATTAGAGAAACATCTAAAAGTAAACATGATTTGATGTGGCTGAATTTAATTATTTACTGTTTACCACCCAGGTAATCCCTTAAATCCATGTTGTGATCACTCTGACCTCCTGGATTGGAACCACTTGGTTAGATCACCCCATCATGAACATATTACAAATATTTAAGTATGTACCCTACTGCTAACACACCAAAAGCCTGCTTGACCACATCATGAATGCAATGTTGTCTAACAAGACTTAATGAAAGCAGCTACAAGGATCATGCTACTGAACTTCACCTATAGTACAGTGATATTGACAGTGATCTCACAGGCAACAGACTCTCTGGATTTATTAGATAAAGGGCTCCTTCAGCTACCTGTCAAATACAACTTTTTTGTCTTTCTGGATGGTAAACAGTGGCAGCTTTGGCAGAACTTTAACAACACAGGTCATATTTCTGATGTAAACCCACTCAGAGGAGATTGTGTGTGGTCTGCAGAGGATCTATGAGGGTCCTGAACATGTTGTATTCTACACACAACAATCTCAGTGAGATGGCAGCACACTCTCACTGTTGGCTGTACTATACGAACACAGACAAGTACCGACAGAGTCAGGACTTGCACAGATTTTCGGAAGCTCATCTCTTCTACTCACTTTTTACTATCATTTTTCTTCACGCTTCGCCTCCAGTTGGTGATAAAACTCATTCCACAGCACTGGGATCCGGTGAAACAGCAGAATTATCCCGCAGGTTTACGCAGTGGACATGGACGGACAGACACACGGGAGAGGAGAGGAGCAGCTCACACAGAGTCCACACTGACAGGAATGAAGGTACAGCAGCTGCTGTGCGCCTTCCTCCTTCCTGACGTGCTAAGGTGTGCTGCTCCCATCACCATAATAATGACTTCAAATGCACTCCAGTGTAGCTGCTGCACTTCCCGCTGATTGCATGGTCCTAAAGCCGTCCAAATTAAAGTTTCACACTCAATTAGATTTCTTACTTAATTAATAAATAAACACGTAGTGTTGTAGTCAAGACCGCCAAACCGAGACCAAGTCAAGACCAAGACCAGAGTTTATCGAGACCGAGACAAGACCAAGACTTTTAGGGGTTGAGACCAAGTCGAGACCTAGACCGAGGGAGGGCGAGACCGAGTCAAGACCGAGACCAGTTCCCCACATTACATGACACACAATAAAATGTGGAACGAGATCATCTGAAATTGATCTGAAATATCCACATTCCTATTATAGCACTCACATACGAACACTAAGCGGCGGAAATCAACGTAAGCATCGCCCGGGAGGGGTGACAGTCGTTAAAGGTAACAACCTTAATTGGGGTTATTGGTTGCATTTTAAGCAATACGTTTCACATCCAATCAAAGTTAGGAAGGATGTTAACAAATAAATCAGACAATGCAAAATCAATTTATTGATACCCTCAAAGTTATGGTCTTGACTGATCTTGAAATAAAATCCCGAATCCTCATTGTCCGAGTTCGAGACAAGACCGGTCTCAAGACCAAGACCGGTCTCGAGTAGGCCTACTACAACACTACAAACACGTAATACAATAACTATGTAATAATTAATGAATATGTAGCCTAATACATAAAGCAAGTTAATTTAATTAAATCCCAAAATGTTTTCCTCATAATAAAAATAAAATTAAATTTGAATAGTGTATTTATATGCTGTATTTTAAGTGTATTTTGATTTGAACTTTTTAGCCAGCATAAGGATAAGAAGGCATTAAAGTGCTGGGGAGGGTGGAAATGTGAACTACAGTTCTGGGTAAACTCCATGATGATGATGATGATGATGATGTAATATTAGCTCCTGAACAGCTACTATATCGACCTTGTGGTGAGATTATTTTAACAACACCCTCTTCCAGTCAGGAACTTTTAAACTAAATTATTATTATTTTGATTGTATGCTGTTGTTTCTAATTGCTCTGTAAGAGAAAAATATACATACATTTTACAGTACAATTACTTAAGTACTGCGTTTGAACAGTTTCAATGTACAGAAACAATATTTCTGCTGGACAGTGAAGTTATGGCTAATAAATGAATGAATAATTGATTGAATTGCATTTCCCACAGGACATGCAGGCAAGTACATTCAAAGCTTCTTTATTTTATTTTTTCCAAAAAAAAGAAAGGAGTAGAAGCCACAGCTACTTCCAGCAGCAGGGGAAAAGTCCACTGAAGTCAGCTCCCCCTTCATCAAGTTCAGATAGTCCCTGTGACTTCTGGATGAACATATATGAATTTGCCATATACTTTTACATTTAGATTGTCACTCAGGTACAATCATCTTATCAAATGTCGCTGCAGCAATAGTTTTAATAGAAATCATCACACACACACACACACACACACACACAAATACCATCCTAGTACAAAGAGTACAAAGCAAAAGACATAGAGAAAAGGCTTCAACCTACTGATGTATCTGTGTATTCAGACACTGCAGCTACAACTTCAGACTGACTGGCCACATCCACAAAAGAAGGTTTTGGGAGATGAGTGTGATAAAGGGGTGTCTGGAGGACCACCTGCGTCACCTCACAATGCGTCAAATTCTGTTGCTTCTTTTTCTGAGTTCCATGAATAGTTACTTGTTTCTTGTGCTCATATATTTGATTTAATTTAAAAAGCAACTTTTCAGAAACCACTTTGCTCAGTGTATATTCATGTGCTCATACAGAGCCAACCCACACTTTAGCACACACACATTATTATTAATATCTCAATACAGAACATAAAAATACACATGAAAAAGTCCCATTAATGTGCCCATGAGCCAACTGTGAATATGATGGTTATTGTTTTTTTATCTCTTCATGTTCTACATCTAGTGGGGAAAGTAATTTTAATGACATTACAATAGGTGATGTTGACGGCACTGATGAAGAGGCTCTTCAGGCTGCAAAAGCACTTGCTGCCCCACCCAGTTCTTGCTCATATGACATGCCTTATAAAATGATGCGACAATGCATTGATACAGTCCACCAGTTAGCCTTACAGTGATGGACTGATTTCGATTATTATTTGAAGATGTTTCCAGAGCAGCAAGTCCAACACAGCCTCATCTCAAAGTATTTCCTCGGACACTGCAGGGGACCGGAAGAGGTGCTTCCAGAGTGGTTGGTATAAACAGTATCCATGGCTTGAATATTCTCACAGCTAAGACTCTGCCTACTGTGAAATTACCTCACATCACTTACAATAAATACTTATTTGCAGGTAAGGTGTGTTTGGTTTATGCTACATTTGTTTAAAGTTGTAGTTTTATTTATAAAATGAATGAATGTTTGGTTTGTGGCACTGCTTCTGCTGGTTGTATTTCATTTATATCGTCATTATTTATTTAAATAAAAGGTCAAATGAATCATTACTTTTGACATGACAATTGGAATTTCGCCACAGATGCACTGCTGCAAATATATAAATATTGCAGTACTTTCATCAGCGCCATTCTGAGGGCTGGATGGGAAGCTTTGGCACGCCGGATGTGGTCCGGGGGCCCCAGTTGATGATCACTGATTTAAAAAATTAAACCAAACAGGTGCTAATGATAACAAATTCAATATGTAGGTTGAAACACAATCAAACATTTAATGTCAAAATGTCATACACCATGGTAAGGCTAAGCACAGCAACAAGACACAAGGTAGTTATACTGCATCAGCAAGCTCTCCCCCAGGCAGACATTTCAAAGCAAACGAGGGTTCCCAGATGAGCTGTCCAAGCTCTTTTGAAGAAGCACAAAGAAACGGGCAACGCTGAGGATCGTAGATGCAGTGATTGGTCAAAGGTTACTGCAGCAGATGAAAGACACATCACGCTTAATTCCCTTCATAATCGGAAGATGTCCAGCAGTGCCATCAGCTCGGAACTGGCAGAAAACCGTGGGATCCTGGTACACCTATCTACTGTTTCGGAGAAGTCTGGTCACAAGTGGCCTTAATAGAAGACTTGCGCCCAATAAGCTGTACCTCTGATATGGAAATAAGGCCAAGCAACTCAACTATGCACCAAAACACAGGAACTAGGTAGCAGAAAAATGGCAGGATCCTGAAGGTTCCTTGCAAGTTTGTGGCTGCATTTCTGCAAATAGATTTGGGGATTTGGTCAGAATGAATGGTCTCCTCAGTGCTGACAAGTACATGCAGATACTTACTCATCAAGCAATACCATCAGGGAGGCATCTGATTGGCCCCAAACGTATTCTGCAGCATGACAGCAACTCCAAACATACAGCGAAAGTCATTAAGAACTCTCTTCAATGTCCTGAAAGTGTTGGTTTGCCTCCACAGAGCTCTGATCTCAACATCATTGAGTCTGTCTGGGAATATACAAAGAGAGAGAAGCAACTGAGGCCGCCTAAATCCACAAGAGGACTGTGGGGAGTTCTCCAAGATGTTTGGGCCAACCTACCTGCTGAGTTCCTTCAAAAACTTTGTGCAAGTGTACCTAGAAGAATTGATGCAGAGTCTTTGCATTTTGTTAGTTGATAAATAAAATCTATTAACATGTCTATTTTTGAAAGTATTCTTACATTTTTTTCCACACATGCCCAAAACATTTGCACAGTGCTGTATGTTGCAGATTTTACATACAAATCTCAACTTCTTAACTTCAGTTTGTATAAAATATGTGTTGCTATAGACTGGGATAAACAGTAGTATGTAAAGTAGTTACAGTTGACTCCACATTGAGCAGCAACATACAGTAAATGCTGCTTAAACATGAATGCATCTATTGCTACAATAATAATTCAATGATAATGTATAATACATCTAATTCTGATTAGGGCTATTCTACATTAAGTACTTTTGTACATATGTGTATTTGTTGATGAGACTTATCACTTTTACTCAGTGGTGAAGAAAGTATTCAGATTCTAGAGTATAGTACATTATATAAATACCCTTACAAGTAAAAGTCCTATATTAAAAATCTTACAAAAGTATAAGCACAGAAGTGCTGATATTATCAGAAAACCTTTTGGCCCATGTGAGTGTTACATTTTGATGTGCTACTTGATCATCAATAAAGATGCATTATGTGTAGCAATCCTTTTAATGTTGCTGGACAAGATGGAACTAATTTTTTACTTTATGTCCATTTGGGTAGTTTATTCTATAATAGTGCATCATATTTTAACAGCTAATGATGTGCTTTAGATTAAAAAAGTACAATATTCTCTAAATGTAGTGGAGTAAACACATACAGTAGCAACAAATGTACAGGTACCTCAAAAATGTATTTAATTTCAGTACTTGAGTAAATGTTCCTCCACTGCTGCTTTTGCTGCTTCCACCGCTTGAAGACAGTTGCATGACTTGATCCCAGTAAGAACACACAAACTGCAAAACTACATGTTACAATATTTATTCTGTATCATTTAAATGCATTACATATTCTGGCCAAACCTCCCAATAGGGAGATTTTCTTACATGTTAGAAAATACCAAATAAAATAGAATTAGCTTGAGTTTTAAAAAGCCTTTATGGGTAAGCCTAGAAACACAAGTGGTTCTTGATTTGTAAAATTTGTCTGTACAAATGACAGCAACGTGTCTGGTGGCCTTTAAATGTGAAACCATAAACTGAAGCATGACAAGTGACTCAGTGAAGGCGGAGAACAGACAGACGACTCCTGTTCTCTATTGTAGATAGTGTATTGTATTTAGAATAAACCTGTACTGCAATATGAGAGACGCACCAAGAAGGAAGTGCAGAATCAAACACTGGCAGTAAACTGGTTAAACATGAGAAGAGGAAACTATGACGATGCTTACTCTCAACAAGGCCGGAAAAAAGAACAGGAAGAGGTGTCCAAAATGTTGGACATTGTTTGGTCAGAATTGAACAAAAGACAATGAAAACAAAAGCCTTCTGCTCTTCAACCAAGCCTTCGCTTCTTCAGAAACCAGTTATCATAGTTTTGCACTCAGTGTTAAGTAAATTAGTTAATTTTCTGGGAGAAACACAAAGTTACCCAGCAAGAAGAATCACTGTCCAAACCAACTGCTGTATGGGCGTTAACAGGAATGAGGGTGCAGTGCTGTTGGAGCGTTTATCCTCACAATACACAGCAGGTGTTTTGCAAGTTAAATCCCCACAGAGCCTGAAGTGGACGGACAGAAGACAACCTGCTCCAAAGAAACGCAGAGAAACACAGACACAACTTTTACTGACTTTGTGTTAAGACTTTGAAATCCGGTTAGTAAGGAAGCATCTCCTGGAAAAATAAAAAGTTAAGAAAAGAAGCACCAACAGCGACACACTTTGAAATGGGACATGCTATAAGATTTGAATTTTCTAAATACACTTCTCTCATTAAAATTAGAAATTACCCAACCAGCACCAATGCTGCTGACGTGTCATTCAGTGACACTGACCTCTGGACTCCCAGTAGGAGTGGGGTGGTTCTCTATGTGGAAAAATCCAGGTTAACAACACTATTAACATTATTCATTTAATGTATGAGTAAACAGAGCAGGTAAAGTTTTCAACACTCAGTTTCCCAGTTTCTATGTTTTGCAGCCACATGTCAGCAAAAAATAACATTCATTAATCTCGGGGGAAATTAATGTCTATTTATTAATAATTAATTTCACAGAATTGAACATTTCATACTAATTCAAAGATAATAAGTATGTGGGTGACAAAATAATATTTTTAGAGCGGCAAGCATTAATGCCATTTCAGATTTTTTTTTAGAGGAGGGTTCTTTTGTGTACATCCCTTGTAGTGTGCCCTGAAATTGAATGCTAATCAATATGTAATTATTACATGTAATAGATGTAGTTTCATTCCTTTTCAGTATCAAACTTTCATAACAAACGTTATAACACAGGCACAACAGATGCTGACATTTTAAAGAACTTAAAGTATCTAGAAGCTGAACTGTGATGGATTTGTTCAGTTGTAGTATAAATCTGCACATGCATTTTAAGGACTGGTAACTTCCAGTTAAACGTGTAGAAATGTTCTGTCACCCTGTCCTGAAGAAAAAGAAAGAAGAAAAATCTCATAGGCCGCCCGCCATCATACAGGACTGAAAAAGTACATGGTCACTCCATTGACAGCTTGTTGTCTTGAAACTACACACATTTCTCCACTTAGATTCAGAGAATTAATCAAGAGCTGGAAGGAAGTTGGGGGATTTTGGGGCTCTACAAAAGTAACAAGTCTATTATTAATTAAAGAAATTGAATAAAGTGTAGTGAGTATTGTTAGTGGATAAAGACAGGACTTTGACATAGCTATTTCAATCTATTCTGAGTGTATGTTTAAATAAATTACATTCTGGACAGTTAATGTTAATTGACAATCATGAAGACCATATTCACTGCATTTGACTCAACTATCCATTCTGTGGAGCGTACACTCCATCATGGTCCTCTCCTCCAAACAAAACCAGAGACAAACAGAATGGAAAAATACTGCAATGCCAGTGAACAGTGAACGCAGCCTGAGGAGAAGGGCGATGAAAGACTCAGATGGGTTTATTCTAAGAAAGTCTCTTCATGGGGTGAATCAGTCCTATACAGTCCCCACGTTGCTTTGGTGCTTTCTGGGCTGGGCCAGGCTGTGCTGTGCCGTGCCGTGCCGAGCCGAGCCGGGGAACGAGCTTCTCAAGAGAGTTCAGACTTGCTGAGCGCGATGGCCAGCTCCAGGTCCTCTTGTTCCTGCTGGGTGAGCCTGGCAAGTCGCTCCTTTTCCTCTCGCTCGCTCTCGCGCTTTGCCCACTCTATCATGTCTTCCTCTGTTGGATACTGCACCATGAACACAGAGAACACACAGGGGGGAAGGAAAGAACACACATTTGCACAGAAATGCGGGGGAAAGGAGACACAAACACAGACAAACACATACAGTTAACAGATTCTCAAAGATAAAAATAAGTTCTTAGAGCCTGCTGATAGAAGATAACCAACAGTACGGATAATATGGTGCATGCCACCAAACTTCATAAAGGAACTGCTAATTGCAGGGCTGTTGAACTAAGTGTTGCGTTTTTTTGTGTCTGGCCCTGTAACATCCATGATAAACAATATTTTAGAGGGAATGTTTTCTGGGTACAAGGGTGTGCAGCCATGTTTTTGAGGCAAACAGACATATATCTTAACTAAATAATTAATCAGCCAATATTAGTTTATATTCAAATAAACACATTCATTAAGAATCCCTTAAATTTGTCTATGTACCGTTTTAAAGTTGAAAATGAAACTGGCCAGAGCTCTGTGTTGAACAACCCATGTGACAGTTTCTAAATTGCATCAAACATATCTTAACATTTCTGTACTGCAACTTCTTGTTTTCTTTTTTTTTTTTTGCCAGGAAATGAGAGGAACAAGAGCAATGGGAATGACATGCAAGGAATGTTTCAGATTATATGGTACGCATCTTATACCCTAGGCCAATGTGTCAACCCCTGCAATTTCTTCTTGCTGAAAATATTTCTAATGAGTAAAAAAAAAAAAAAAAAGAATAAAGTTGCCATTTTATTTCTGTGGGGGTTTAAGAGAGGAGGTTTTAAAGCCAACAGACATCAGTGTCAGATATCTCAATGCCTGAATTGACATTTATGATCAATACTATAATATTGGACATTTAGACTTGTCATTGCAGGAGAAGCACTAATTTGTAGTTCATCAATATTTATCTGTATCAGTGAGCCAGCATGCAGCAACAGAGCCCTCAAACTGACACCCCTGAATGTAACACATCCATCACTAATGTTATTAGTTAGCCCTGTGTTTGATAAGTCAAAAAGCTTCATTCAGTCCCCCTACCAAAACAAAAAAAACCCCAAGCCATTTCAATGAATTTGGATGAGCATGAAGAATGTGACAGTCACACATATTGTGGAGGTATGTCTTCAGGATAAAAGCAGCGACTGAAATGGGACTTGTTTGTGAAAACATAGATCTTCAGTGAAAAATGAAAGGGAGCTGTAACGTTTCTTGGTTCACACATACAACAAAAGGCAAAGGATGAGAATTTTAAAATACACAGTACGCTGGTTAAGTCAGTTAATCAGTACAGACCGGACATGCACTGTGTCAGCAGGTTCATTGTTCTCAATGAATAACAGACAGAAGCACCACAGGTCATCCAGTGTGTATCCACCCATGCAAAGAAAAGTAGACAGCGATGACGACGTGAGAACATTTAAGAAACATAAAAGATTTAGTAGAGAACATGCATTTATTACTTGTAGCCGATAAATCCCACTGCTGCTTTTAAGTATGAATGAAATCAGACATCAATTAAGTACTTAGCAAGAGGAATGACTTGTTGTATTGCTAAACCCTACACATATCCGCTTCTTTTGTCGTTACCTTCTTTAATTTCAGTTACTGAAATGATTTGATGGGATTCTGTCAAAATACTTTTAAAAGGACCATACTGGTGTTTTTGGATGTTTTTGTCCATTTAGTACAAATCCAAGTTTATATGATTGCCAATGATTACCCAGAGCATATCACACTATTATATAGTGGACCATTTTTCCTGCTTTCCATTAAAAAAAGAAAACTTGACATTATTAGCTAAATTTGCATATCAGTCCATGTTTACATTGCAACACAGCAATGCAGAAATAACAGAACTGACAAACAAAAGTAGGTGGCTTGAAAGGCAGAAAATAATCTTAAATTTAAAGCATGCTTTGGGGAAAAAACATTGGTATGGTCCTTTAAAAGCGCAGGCATTTGCAGATAGTGGTGTCATGGATGCACACAGAAGCCAGAGATGGTGCCCTTGATTCAACTCTTTATTCAACTTTAATGACACAGGTGTAAAGACACACAGAGAGAATACAGGCGATCTGTTTCTCCACAACACACTGCTGACCAGACAAAGGCTGAATGATGAACTGCTAAAGGAAGGGGTGGATGGGTGAACAGATGGATGCATGGATAAATAAATAGCAGCATGTGTAAAGGAAAAAAACAAAACAACACTGATTTGAGGAATGGTGGAGGCAGTGGTATGAGTGAATGAGAGCCAGCCAATCAAACACACAGTTAGCGCGTGCAGGTTCAACAGGGACATGCGGGTGCAATCAAGTGATGGGAGAGGCACTAGAATCAACACCGTCTTTAATAATAACAATCATCATCATCCATAATAGTCATCCATCCCAAATTCACAGCGTGACAGTACATTTCTAAGGGGTATTAGAAAGAAATGAGCTGAGAGGATTTTAATACTGTTACCAATTTATTCCTGACATATCAATAGGGGTTTAAACCATGTTTAGAGCAATATACAATGATTTATTTTGCGGTTTTGCCACAACAGTTACAACTGTGCTTCTTTTATTCTTCTGAATCTTAGATATAGGACTATTTGGACATAGCTCAGTGAGCGAGAAGAAAACAGACAGGGAAGTAAAATTCCCTTGTTCTTCTCTGTTAAAGCAAGATCATTATTACAGCAACCTGGCTCTTGCTTGTGAGAAGAAATGATTCAATGCAGTATTTCTCAAAAAAAGGCATCAGTAGTGTAGCTTAGCTGTTCCATTTTTTCATGGCGCACGTTTAATTAATGAGTTTGTAACGTTGTTACATGCTCAAACGGTCTGAAATGGGATCTCACTCTTGCTTCCCGTTAGTCGAGGTCAAGTGATATAAAGCCTTTAAGGCCATAATTGTGCCAACTTAGCGACAAACAGACTGAGCCCAGTCACTGGTCAGACCCAGAATGGCCACTTCGCACTACTGGCAATATGAAATTTACCTGAGTTGCAGTGTAAAAAGGCACGGAAAATGAAACATTTTGCAATTAAATAGGACATGCACATGCACAGGCTGTAATGTCAGTGTGCTGAGTTGAGGGGGGGTGAATGGGTAACAAAAGCCAAATACAAGCAGCCTGCTATCTCTCCATTCACTGCCGAACATTAGGAGGGTCGTGGGATCATAAAGATAGGTGTGTATAATTCATTTTTAAAAGAATGTGTGTGTTATTACAAATATGTTGCAGAGTTAATATATTAAATGTATTTAAAACTGCTATAACGACATTTCTGTAGACAGTGCAACTTCCATCATAGGTTTAGATTAAGTGCAATCCCAATATTAATCAGTTACAAATAAAGAATTACAAGTATAAAGAATCTTTACATGGCAAGGTAATGTTGCATTCATAATAAATATTAAAATTCACAGGATGCAAGAAAAACAAACTCAAATGTTGAAGATTTTATAGCTTATGCTAATATCTTATAAATAAACTAATGTATCAATAACCTGAGTTACTATGTGACACTTTTCATAAGCTGATTGGCTAATCACTTCTTTGGGACTTCTTAAATGGCAGTGGATGGAGTGATTTATAAAGCTTGCCTGATTAGCTTGATGGTTGTTGTGACTTAAATAAAACAACTGAATGTGATTTATTAGCAGGGGGAAAAAAAGAGAAGAGGGCTTGACTACTGAGAGTCAGGTGAAGGTGAGGGAGAGGGCGAAAGGGAGGTGCTCACTTTATCAAAGCTGGCAAATCGGTCAGCTTCCCTTACGTTGTGACGAGGAGGGGAGGAGGGGGCGAAGGGGTCGGCTAAAGGATCCTTAGCAGGCAAGGAAGAGGAGGAGGCTGAGGAGGTGAAGTCTCCAGAAGGCTGTGGAAGGAAGGGCCCTCGTCGTTGGAAGGAGTCAGAGGACTCTACTCTGGAGATAGACGACCTCTTGCCTGATAAGCCACAGACAGGCAGACATGTACAAAAGTCAATACAGACAGAAAAGGAATGGACACAGAGAATAAGCGAGATCTACTGTAAAAAGACATTAACATTTAATACAATACTAAGGTAATTTAAACTTCAAATGACAAACACAAAGTTTTAAAACATCCTAAATTGACTAATAAGAGCACTACAATTTGACCACAGTTACCTTTGCATAGTGAGACTGAACAATGCACGTACAGACCTGGAGGTGGAGGAGGTGGTCTGGTTGGCGTACCCGTTTTTGGGGGCAGGGCTGGGGGCACGTCAGGGGCGGCAGGCTGGCTGTCTTCCTGGAACAGGTTCTTGTTGTTGACGCCAAACTGGTCAGCACCGTTTGACTGAGACAGAAAGTTCACACAAATCAAACACACACAGTATTTGCAAAAACAGAAGAAATAGATCGGGGGTGGAATCACAGCAGCTGTGAGGCTATTTTTCGATTTAGTGAACACATTAGTCGGGGTGGAGTACAGTACCTTTAGTGCATAGTTTTCCTTCTTTTATTTATTTATTTATTTATTTTTTTAAATACTGCAAATATACTGAATGACTACATTATTAAACAACATTTTTAGAAAACACAATTTATGATATTACACATTCAGTATCATTGCTTTTTGTATGTACTGAACGATGAGTTTACTGTCCATTTCCTCCACAGGGGAGAATTGAGTACAAGCGTTCCAGTTGTTTCCTCCTAAAAACCACAACACACTCAGCCACTCACCCATAGTCTTCCTGGATGTTCTGGTTTTACAGAAGCGAGTTCACTTTGTCGCAACAATTTCGACTTTGCTCAACTCAACTGACTGACTGATATTCAGCATCATACTAAGGGTTATTTCGGCACTATGTAGGTGAAGCACAGGGCATGAACAACATCACTTGATTACCTTTGTCAGGGCACTGAAATCTGCAAAGCCCCCTCCAAATGATTCATTACCAAACACAGCAGCAAATGGATCTGAAACACACAAACATAATGGTCACTGAGCGTGTAACATTGGCAATACTCAAATATACACTGTAAATAGTGAATTTGGGTCAATATAATTTCAACAGCTGCAATGGGATCTGTCCCCAGAGGGTGGCGGTATGCCACAAGTCATACCTGGATCTGTGCTGGCGCTCACTGTAGTACCACCTGGAGCAAAGGGGTCATTTGTTGCTGCAGTGTCCTTCTAAAAACAAGACATACAGTATTTAACATATTGTACAATAACCTATGCTGTGGACATGAATATCCTTTCACATACACATGATTAACTGCATCAATTTACATTATACACAGATAAAACACTACCGCTGATCCCATTCATAACTCAACAAATTCACATTTAGCAGAAACATTTAATAAAACTAATTTATTTCCACTTTCAAATCCTAACTGTTCCCCTTGATTACTCTTTTGCAGGGAAGGCAAGACAACAGCATGAAAAGTATACTATTACAACACTACTAATACCTAATCTGAAAATTAGTATTAAATACAAGGCTTCTGCTATTACTTCCTGTCATTTTGACACCTCTGAAAAACTTACAATTAAATGAACTGAGGCTTTATTGTGTTTTTAAACAGATTTCTGACCATATAGATCACAGGTACATTGGCATAAAGCTTTACGTTTTATTCAAGTTTGGTTAGATGATGGAAAATAGTCTGGCTACAATTAAAAATATAGGTCTGGTAACTGCCATGTTTTCACAAATGAATGATAAATGTAAACAAACCCCTACCAGCATCATAAAACATTAATGACTGAGATTTACCTGTTGTTGCTTCCTTATATCAAGAATGGCTAATAACCTCCCATTTAATTTGGGAGTGAGTACACTGGGACCAAGTTTTACATCCAACCTACTCACCACAGCCAGATCAGAGCTGGGGGGAGAGCAGCTGAAGGGATCTGCCCCTCCGCCCTGAGAACCAAATGGATCTGCCTCCCCAGTGGCGTTCATCGTGCCTCCAAATGGGTCAGAATCAGCCATATTGTTCCCTGTGGATCTGAATGGATCCTTGGCTGCTAATGCTGGATTGGTAGGCTTGGACATGAAGGGATCTGGACTTGCTGCTGGTGCAGCTGCTGTGTCATTCAGCTTGGCTGCAAACAGGTCTGGTTCTGGCATTCCAGCAGTGGTACCAAACGGGTCAGCTGAGGCAGAGAAAGGGTCGTCTGAGGAAAAGGGGGCGCTGGAGTTCTGTGTGAAGAAAGAGTCTGCAGCAAAGGGGTCTGACCCTTTAAACGGATCTCCTCCAAATGGATCTGAAACAGCGACAGATACAGACTGTGATTCACAGATATAGTAGATATATATGCTTGTCAGATAACACATCAAATAAATGACGCATTTTTTAGGATTTGGTTTACATGAGAGAGATTAGTTTGCCTGTTCATCACTTAGAGAACTTACCTGCAACATCTGCTTTTCCAAACGGATCATCAATGAATGGATCGTCTAGAAGATTATAAATGTAAAATGTACAATAAATACAATTAAATCTGTAAAACAAATCAATTTGAGGAGTAGGTTGACTTTTTGCCTCTGTGTTTACTTGTAAGCTATTAACTAAACTTTAGATGTTTGTGGGGACTCACGGTCAGTAAAAGGGTCTGAATGGAAGAAGTCAATCTCAGGCAAGGAGGGAGGGCTGGTCTGAGGCGGCATAGAGCAAGGGCCGACTTGAGGTGGTAAAGAGGAGGTGGTGGTTTCTGGGGACTCTGCTGGCTCTTGTTTGCTCTCTGGCTCTGGCGATGCAACCTGTTAGTAAATGACGACACATTTTGATGAATTAATCTGACAACCTCAGAATGGTAGGGTTGGATCCCACCAATTGTTTAATGTGCTTTTTAAGGCATTTACAACTGCATTTAGATTTGTCAACGTTTGATCAGATTATCCAAGAAAAGGTACTGTTTTTTTTTTTTTGCTGTGGCAGTATCACAGTCTGCAGGTGTACTAATGGAAATAATGACCCACAAAAGAAAAAATGGATTAACACAGGTCTGTGGTGTAAAAGGAGTTTTATAAAATTGGTTAAATGACAAAAATATACAGAAACCCAGGAATTTAGGAAAACAAGATCAGCCCAATGTTGTTGGCAGTCTGTATCACACAGCTATACTTCAGTAACTCCAGGTCTTTACCTTTGGTGGACTCTCTTTAGGGGATTCCTCTGCATCATCTATGACCTCCGAGGAGACGTCGGGTGTGGGGCTACTGTGTTCCTGGAGACATGAACAGACAATACAGCAAGAGTTACATATACATTATATTTGGTACAATTCTTGTATTGCTACAAAACTATGATCACACTGAATGCAAATTAAGTCTGCTGGTCTTGCACTAGTGCTAAAAAAAGACGAAAATCTTTGTTTTTCTCACTTTGTTGATACAAAAGTTCAAACAGGCATCTGTAGAACTTAGATCATTACAATACAACTGAGAACATGACTGACTAAATTAAGAGGTTAAGTAATTAATACATTTTTACTATGTCTCATGGATTTTAAATCTGGCCATTTTAGATCTGGCCATTTCGTTTTTTAAATGCTTCAAAAACAGGAGGAAAAACTCTATATTATATAGGATATTCAAACGTCATTTCATTACAATACATTTGTTAATCCAAAGACTTTCTTTACAGGGATTGTATAATTGTGATAAATTATCTCCATTAATATAAGATATAAGTTTATAATTAATTACAATTCTTTGTTAGCGCTGTGGAGCTTTGGGAGAATACTGCAACGGATAGCGCTTTGAGTGTGCAACGCCTCTGTGCGCCATCTGTGGGGCCAGAGCATAAAAAAGCTTAAAAGTCTTCTGAGGACGTAATTCAGGACTGCTTGGACCTATTCATTCTAAAAGAGCAATGGCCAATAGGGAAACTCCACCACTCGGCCGACCAATGGTGTAACTTCATCTCTCAGTGAGGGACAGACGTGGCCACGCTTTGTTGCAGTCTAACCAATAAACAGTCCCGCACACTTGTAGTAGGAAGTGATGCAGGCCTTACATTATTTTACATCAACAAAAACAACTGATAACTAATGCAAATGTATTTATTACCGTAACAGTGTTCTCTAAGGGCTTGGCCAGAGTCGACACACTATTATAGATATCAGAGGAGGCTAGACTTGTATAGAGATCATCCAAGGGATCAGGTTTAAGCTTTTCCTCCTCTGGAGTATTTGGACTCTCTTCTTCCTTCTCTTCTTCCTCTTGTGTCTCATTGACCCCTTCTTTCTCTTTTTGATCTGAATGTTCTTTCTGCTGATTGCAAACAGAAATAGGTTCTTCCTCTTTCAGCTCTTTGGGCTGGTCCTCCTGGAAGAGGTCCAACTGGAAGGGGTCCCCTTGGTGCAGCTCTGCAGTGGGGCCTGCTGATCCATTTACCATGACAGGAGAACTATCCTCCAGGGCCCTCTTCCAGCTAAGCTGGGCAGTTACAGACCTCTCCTCCACTTGAAGGTCGTTCAGCTTCTGCTGAACCTAAAAGAGATGGAGAGGTTCGAAGAATAACAGAGAAAACTAAAACATAGGTCCTATTTTCTATGGAGAAAGGAATCTTTATGAGCATGAGAGACAGATTTACACAAACCAACCTGTGCAACTTGTGTAAAGGAGTCACGGACAGACTTTTGCAGAGGTGTGAGCTGCTCCTGAGCGGCCTGGACCTTTTCCTGCAGCCTCCTGCTCTCCTCCTGCAGAGCGAGGAGCTCCTCTCGGGCCTGGACCAACTCCTCCTCAAACTGACATATCCTGTGTTCCTGCTCCTCATGCTCTGACTGCAGCGATGAAATCTGTGATGAACATAACTGAATAAGCTGGTATCACTCAGGAGAATGGAGTCACATGACTGGAGTGGGTATGCTACTGATGTGCTTTGCTAGTGGTCAGTCATTTCAAATTGTTTTACAGTACTGAAATAAATTAATCTGCCTTGAAAAACATTCTACTAGACCTACCAGTGTGGTCTCTTGACTGGTCTGCTGGCGAATGTGAGTCAGCTGCTCTTCCAGGGAGCCTTTCTGTTGGTCTAGCTCCTCCAAGGCTTCCTGGACCTTCTGACGCTGAGCCTGGAGCCGCTGCAGCTCCTCGCTCTCCCTCGCCACCTCATCCTGTAAGTCCTTCAAACATCAAGCCAAAGAGGAGACGGGGAAATAAGCATGTGTTTGTGTGTTCTTTCACAGGCAAAAAAAAGTGTTAGAAAACAAACTTGATTCTGGCCGGGCAACTTTGTTTCAAGTCATTCCCCTCTATCTCCCCACATTATCAGGTCTCTCTCTACTGTGATGTCTAATAGGCATAAACTAAAAAAAAAGTGGCAGCACTCTAGAGTTAAGCTGAATACACACAAGAAGTGACTCATCAGCAGAGTGGAAGTGCCACAAAATGATGATTAATCCATCCCACAGAGACACCAACTTCTGTTACAAATTCAAACAAAACTGTTATCCTTGGCTGTACAGGCTTTTATTTTGGTTTAGAGGCTGCAGATTGCTTAATAACTAAATATGTCTGTAAGACTCCTTTCAGCAGCAGCTGAGTACAGCTTTGCAGCTTAAAGGACAGCAGCAGTGTTTACAAGGGAGGCTAATAATCAGAAATATCTCCACCACTGACACGTGCACAGAAAAAGTTTGACGTGTTACACCACAGCCACATGTAAGTCAGTACACAGGCGTTACATCCTCTTGTCCTTTTTATTTGAATTGCACGCCAGTAGTGACAGTCCAGAACAATTGTTGTCAAGTTAACAATGAATACTACCACTCAGTTGATACACAAGTGAAAACAAAATACTGCATGTAAAAAAGGAGGACATGCATTAAAATGTGCACATCGCAGTGAGTGTATCGGTTTCTTTACAAGGACGATTAAAAATGCTCCAGAAAAGCTTCTGAAAACTGAACGGGGTTTGAGATGTGTGATATGGGCAATATTTTTCCTCTATATAAAAATGTTTCCGAGTATCCGTGGGCATTTTCCCTTTATTCAGAGGAAGACTTTAGAGAAGAGGGGGAATGAGATGCAACAAAGGCATTTGGATGGACCCAGGGATGTTGCAATCGCAATTTATAGAATTCATCTTAACCACTAGTTCAACCAACATCCCCATATAGATATCTTATATGGGCGGCCTACACAAGTAGATTTTCTTCCAAACCAACAAATATATTTTGCATGGATTATTCTCCTTTTCAAACATTTATGGAAAAGCAGCTGAGAAGACATATTGATTAAACTTCCAAAATGTGGCTTTGAAGTACAAATGCGTATACTGGAAAATGACTTCCACTAGTCAAAATTTAGCTTGTGAAACCAATGCCGTTTTGCAGCTGAAGTGATGGACGTCTCACCGCCTCCATATGGCTGCAACAAATAAATTATCTGCTTTTGAGAAACAGTACAGAGGAAGTCTTAGTGTAGAATCTAGGCAGAGGAAGCGGCACAGATCACGACAACCAAACCACACAATATGTGATGTCGAGGAATATATTTAGAGAACACATTGCAGTATAAATAGCCAAAAGCACTTCAGGCAACCCTGCAGTGCAGCTAGGAAATTTAGCTACATCAGCGCATCACACCCCCTGAGACCCACCCTCACACTCAAAACATCAGACTGAACTCCCAAAAGGAGCAGACTAGCCCTTTCAGCCATCAGCTCCCAAAATAGAGCCCATCTCTCAGGGTCTGAGCAGGCAGACACGCCTACACAAGGTCTCCACACCAGTCTCTGCCTCTCTGTGAAACATTAACTGTGTTTCTGAACAAGCATCTAAGACTGAAGGCCAAATGTAGCGTTGATCTCCTCCTTCAGCACATACATCACAACAAAAGTGAACAACTGCTATAGAACCTATGGCTCTTAGGTTCTGCTTTGTCCTACCAGGATTTTTATTATCAAATTTTCATTATTTTTAAAAAGGGATATGCAGTGGAAATATATACACACTCATGCTTGTACACTAGCTATGTTTCAACACCAGTCCTACGAAAGGCACTGCTTACAAAAACAAGAGAGCAGAAAATCAGCCTTTCTGCTATATATCTATACGACCAAGCCATCGAGTCTGGCTGCCCATTAATCCCTCATTCCCTCTGTACTGGGATCAGAGACAAACTCACAGACAAACACAAACAGCGAGACCTTACCTGCACTTCGTTCGTGCGCTGTCTGATGGCCTCCTCCTTCTCCCTGATCTCCTCTTCAACAGAGCTTTTCTCCCTAGGGGTCCAGCACAAGAAACAGGAGTATTTAGCCACCAAGGACAGAGAGGGTAGACCCAGTACTTCAAGACCACCCAGCCAGCTTTCTTTACCCTGCCCCTCAACCACCACCACCACCTCTTCTCCCTGAACAACCATGATGTCCTGAAATCACAACTCCACGCTACAGAGAGAGCCGCCTGAGGGCTGTGGATGTCCGGCGCAGTAAACGCGAAGAGGGCAAGTGTTGTAGAAAGTGAGCATGTGCTTGCTCAGTCAAATGTGTGGGAGATGAGGAGTGAGAAGCAGGCAGCTGCCTTGAGGATGGAGGGAGGAGGGACGAGTGATGATGAGCTAACCTGCTGTGCAGCATTTATCATTTGTGCAGCCATTATGTTCATCCTCTCTACTTCACTTTCACCCACCCAGCCAGAGAGGAAATTGAATTGGGTGAGGTTAGGAGTAGGGATAGATAATAACTTGTGCACAACTGACAATTAATGAATGTGTATTTATTTTCCGCTATTACTCTTCATAAAAGGGCACATAAGTAACACTAAAATGTTTCTGTACTTCTGTTACAGAATACACAAAATTTCAGTCCATTTGTCTCTCTCTTTATTCAACATGACTAATATAAAAGCAAGATAACTGCAATTTTAGCTAAGAATGAATCCTTAGTATGGATATAGGGGTTCACTTTGCACCAGATATGGATATCCAATATTGGATTGTGTTGGACTTTAAGTGCATTATGTATGCATGTATATCCCATGTGTAAAAAAAAAAAGGAAACAACACATAAAGAAGAGGCCTATATACATACATACATACATACATACATACATACACACACACACACACACACATATACACTTTACTGCTTTTCAGTAAAACGATGTCTGTGTCTGGGAAAAAAAAAAAAAAAAAAACTACAGATGTGCTTGTATTTCAATTTATTACATTTTCAAGGGAATATTCATTTTGTTACTTGATCAACCTCCTGTAAGTATTTATGTAATTTTCACCACACTGCTCCATTGTTTTCTCACATAGAAAATTATTTCTGTCTTTTCAGGCAGCTGTAAATAATGTGCACTACAGGCTACAAGAGTGCGATATGTTTCATTCCTAATGATAGGATTAATAAATTACACATACATTTTGTATTATTGTTTAAGTTGTGAAAACAGCATACTTACACCGATTAACACAACACTCCTTATTCCTGTTCAGTTTCACTTCTAGAAGACTGAATTTTTTATAAAATCTAAAGAAACAGGCATTAACTTTAAAGAGTACTGATCCTTTGCCATCCATTTCATCACAGATCAAAAATAGCAGCAGCTATTTTTATATTCTCTCTCTCTACTCTCACATCAAAATGCACAATTCCCTTGATAACAGTACTTCTTCTACCAGTAAACCTACAGCAAAACTCAAGTAGAGTATCACTCCTATTCTCCTCTTACCCATCCTCCTCCTCCTCTCCATCCTCTTCATCTTGAGCAGGCTGCTGCCACATTTTGAAGCAGCTACAAGCGCGCATCATCTTTTCAAGCTCCTCTCGATGTGCTGCCTGTCAGAAGCTCTGATCTCAGTCACTTAGTTTCCATTTCTCTCCATCTTTCTTACTTCTACCTTCCTCAAACAGCTGTCATCTAGTGTTTCTGTGTGCAAGCATCTGTGTTTATGTACTGAAAGTTTGGGGGTGGGGTGGAAGGCTACTTTCTCACTTCTCAGTCTCAACTTTCATGAATAGGGAAGCTAAATTCAGTTAGTTTATGAGATTTAAATCCATAACAACTGATAACCACCTGTCAGGGAAACCAAGACTACATGTAAAAAGCAATGCAAATAGATGTTTACATCTACTTGTTTACTGAGGAATAAAAGATAAATGAAACTATCAAAAAAAGACCTGTTGTGACATCGTTTAGTGAAAAGTATTAAAGATGATGTGATGCAAAAGCAGATGCTTTCTTACATTTGTCCTAAAAAAATTTTTTTTTAAAATCCAGAAATGAAAAGGTAAAATAAACAGCAGCATTATTTAACTTTAGAAAAACAAGACAGGGGAGGTGAATACATTGATACATTAAGTCTGGTGTATATAGCATCTGTCAGCCTCCTTCCACCCCACTGTCAAACAGAAGCTACATAACTCAGCTTTATAACCATCTGCTGTGTTTGGTAGCCTGCAGCAAAAACACAAATGTTTGTTTATCTTCACCGGAGCAGTGGGTGTTCAAAGAAAGACTGAGTGTGTGAGAGTGATATAATTTTGTAGGCTAACTCTTTCACTCAGTGTGGTTCACATATAATAAATTCAGCTGGGATCAGTAGTTCGTATAAATCACTTGTCTCCCAATATATCAAATTTACTTGTGCTGCCCAGTCAGTTCCCCTTAGTTTGTGGGAAAGCTGCTGGTCACAGGATATAGAGATACTGGCTCTGACATCAGACCTTAATGGAGAATTCCCCTGTTTTTATCACAAGAATGTTACGTTATGCAATTTGACATGGTTACATTGAATGATTATTCCAACAATACATACATAACAGCTGGACCTAACATGAAAAAAATAATTGTTTTGTTTGGTAACATTTGATGCACACTGCAGTCAAAAAACAGCTTAAATATCATGTACAGTGGAAACCGCTAATAGTGATCATGGTTTGGGACCAATCAAAAAGCTGTGACAGAATCATTGCTATACAAATGCTGTTTAAATAATTTGCTTATAGTAATCAAGTAGTCTGCTTACAGTGTTCATTTTGGGGCTTTTCATACATGGGGGAAAAAATCTGAATATTATATGTTTTCAAACAGCGTGAGTTTATTGAGCCTGTGATGGGAAACAACAAGTTTTCGATCAGATCAGAATTAGTTCAATCTAGTATACTGAACCTGATGGAAGCGCGTGCGATGTGATGAAAAAAAAAAAAAAACGTCATCAATGGAGCACCGATAGTACAATTCACCATGGCAACAGGTAAATAAGTGCAGAGCCTCTATTTTAATCCAGTGGTGCTAGAAATATGAATTGGTGCCAACGCAGACCATGATAGGCTATTTATGTTAAAATGCAGGAGTAGAGGAAGGATCAATACATTTAATTTAGAGTAGCTCATTCATCTTTTATCAGACTGGAATTCTCCAATAGCCCATTACATTTAAAGGAGGGCTATATTTTATTCAGCTATAACCTGACGGGACAAAGTGCAGGTGGAAATAACTGAAGATGAAAATGTAGATCAAACAGATAAGACTTTTTAATAAGTTTACCCATGGACCTGTGATTTTAAAGCCACAGTAGGGTATTAATATTTTTTTTGCAGTGGAAAATGTGTCTATAGGTTCAAACTAACTTTTAGACGTCTATTTTACATAAAACAAATCTTGCTCATTTCGTATTAAATGAAATTCTGTCAAAACACATTAAGAGTATAAGCAGCAAGTATTTAAAAATCATTTAAAATAGGCTACATTCATTCGTTTCAGCTGCACCACAGTCATAGAAATATACTCACAAATATTCACATCATCTCCAGCACAACTACGATAGAAATGTTCCAATCAGTGTGTCACAATATGACAGATGACTGTTCATTGATCAGTTACAGCTTTATACAGATTAATTTGATTTAAACAGTGATTACTGCAGTAATGTAGCCCATTGTTGTGTTTTAGTGCAACTTTTGCCAACCTGACAGTTGCCTTAATATCCACAATGTTACAAAGAAGGACAGTGCATAGATTTTATTCTGACGATAAATTGCAGATGTCCAGAGATCGCTCTCTCTGTCCATAAATTGATGACAGGTTCATCATAATAGAGGCAAGGTTATAATCGTTAACGAAGACGAACGAAATAACGACAACTAGATGTGAAAAAACATGGTCGTTAACTGAAACAAAAATAAAAACGAGGGTTTACTAAAAAAACGATAACTAACTAAAACTGTGCTGTAGGTTTGCAAAACTAACTAAAACTAACTAAAATGAAAGAGTAAATGTCCTTAGTTTTCGTTTATTTATTTTATAGGACCTAATAAGCCTCCACCTCTTTAGGTCCTTTTCAGACATTTTTCTGTGCTCATTGATCAAACGGCGTTATCACCACATAGGCTTTATTTACTGAATGTCAAGGAATGGTACTTCTACTAATTGTATTAAAATATTAAAGACTCTAAACGTTAATAAAATATATACACTTCGAATCATTTATCAACATTGATAAACCCCAAATAGCGTTTAAAAGCAGTATTTGGAGGTGCATGCAATTCTCGGCAGGCAGGCAAAACTCAGCATAATGCCGGCAATTCAGCGGTTGTTGGTGAGCCACGGGTGCGTTATGATTTTGTCCTCCGAGTGAAGAGCTGGCCCGCTGCGTGTCCATCAAGAGAGCCCGGGTCAGGGCGGCGTCTGGCCGCAGAATAGCAGGTGGCGACCGCTGTAACTAGGAGAGCCCCATGTAACGTTAGGGGGAGGCTAACTTAGCCGGGGAGGCCCAGGTACGGATAAGCTGTGTAGTTGGTTGGTTTTCTTTTTTACTTGTCTTTTTTCGTTCCGTTCTGATGGTCTGGCTTAGCATCCTGCATGTTGGATAGGCTAAACTTGCCCATTGATTGTGAGCTCCCCTTGAGCTGGGTTAAAGTGTCTGCTGGTCATTATATTTACTGCTAGTGTGTGTCCCTGTCCCTTTGTGCTTCACATTGTTTTAATACCTATTTTTTGAAAATAAAGGTTTAGATTTTAATATAACTGCTTTCCAGTCATACTTACAGGGTGCTAGGGACCTGTTTGCGGCGTGTGCTTCATTTATTTGTAGTATTCATTTCGACAACGTGTCAGTATTTCATATATAAAAAAGGATAGCCCTTTTGATTGTCCTTGTATTTTAATTTTTTGTGAAAAAACGAAACTGGACTGAACTAAACTGAACTGAGCTTAACATTGTGTAGCGACAAAGACTAAAACTAAGCATTTTCTAAAAATAAAAACTAAACTAAATTTGCAAACCCACATTAAAAACTAATTAAAACTAAACTGAAATTGAAAACAAAAAGTCAAAATGAAATAAAAATAAAAACTAATGAAAAATTGAAAAATCCAAAACTATAATAACCTTGAATAGAGGTCATGTTAAAGATTATGTCTGGGTAAAAAACAGACGGTGTCACACAGCTGCTTAAAGCTCCGCAGGGAGGGGTCAGAGAGAAACATAATTTCATCAGTTGCCGGAATTACTGATCTATGGTTTGTCTGATCTTGGTCTCTGAAAAAGAAAACCCAGAGTTTCCTTCATCTCAAGCTTGACATACTAAGAGTTTTCACTAATCCTGCTTTCTGAAACGGGACCTTGTTAAGCAGTAATACGCTACAGTTTATTTTCAGGCCTGTTAAAAATTTAGAAATGCACAGAAACCACCACCAAGCTGCTGCAAATACAGTATTAGTAAACAGCACAATACTGTTTTAGGTACTGGCCTAATTATAATTTGAATACAGTAAGCTATACTTTATAAACTGTACTGTATTACTGTATATTGCATTTGAATTATACACAGTACAGTAATGTAATTTGAAAAGCGTTTCAAACAGCTGCTCTAAACAAATACAGGACTACTTCTTGTCACCACTAGTAAGAGAACACGCACCAATATGGGGTCAGTAACAATATGCATGTTTTTTTATGAATGTGTGAACAAAAGCTTACCTCTGTAGTTCGACAATCTCATTACTGAGAGAGTCCAGCTCCTTGATGGCAGAGAAGTCAGCTGCTAGGTTAACCGCGTTGTTCTGGAGAGGAAGCGAGGCAGAAGATAAAACAGGATTAAACTACGGAACCGCACTACTGAAGGTAAAACACTAGAACGATGATGAAACTTCCTATAATGTCAAACAAATGAACAACAGAGCTACGATGATGAGGTCACTGATTGAGACATAAAGGCAGGGATGGAAGTGAGACTGACTCATGGGTAATTATAATGGGAGGATATGAGTCCAAGGGTTTTATTCAAACATATCTACTGTGTTGGATTTCACTTTGTTCTCTAATGTTAAGAGGGTGGAGACAGCAACAACCCCACTTCTCTTGTCCCTTTTCAAAGACATAAATCAAGCGAAGTTCAAGCCTTTGATTTACATCTACATACTTGGTGCCACTTGTGCAAAATATTTAAAACAGCAACCCCTGTTCTTGCCAGCTTACCGCCTAAGCATAAATAGTAACACCTAATGATGATTAAGTCAAATACAGATGTAAAATATGATTTAGTTTTTTGTAACAGAAGCACAAATTTGGAGAAAACTACAATGAGACATGGCAGAAAGATGACGAAGAGCGGAAGCTCGTTACAAGTAATGAGATGCCCCCGAGTCAGTAAAGTACCACACACTCACTCAGGATCATCTCGCTGCACATGTGAAGTGGATAAAATGTAAGAATATAAAGAGCAGACACAGAGGGAACAGCATAAACGTGTTGCATAAGGAGGAAAAGAAAGAGCTGCAAGCTTGAAAAAAGATCAAAAATGAAGAAAAATTTTAGTCAAATTAATAACAAGAAACTTAATTTTAAATAATCATTAAATAATCTGTCAGTTATGATAGCATACTTGATAATAACATAAATAACAATCACACAAAGACAGGCAAAAAGCATGATGTGAATGGTTAAAGACAGACTTGTTTTGTGCCTAAAAAGAAATCAATACTGCCAGATATCTTCCCACACACACACAAAGCCAGTAATTCATGCAGCTACTCAGCTTATTGCGCCTTACGTTACATCATTCTAGTTTCTACTGTTATCACTACAGTCCTGCTGGTCTGTTGTTCTAACACCATCAGTCTCAGTGCATCATCAGCTACATCGTCATGTTGAATGGAGACACAAAAAGAGGATACAGACATAATTATTAGACTTGAGTGCTCTGAGCGACTCACCTGTTTGATGTTTTGTCTGTCAGCCGGAGGGATCATCTCTGGCAAGAGACTCTGTGGAGGGTCCAGGCCTTTACTCAACTTCTGATTGATCAGATGAAGCGCCAGGGCAAACTGCTCTCGGGTCAGTTTCCCAATGTCTCCTATGTCACAGAGCTCCCTGAGAAGACAAACAGACCCGGGTTACATAAGAGCCTAACGATTTAAACCTCAGGCAACGACTATTTTTGATCATCATGTTCAGTGCTTATGGAAGCCAACACACAGGACAGTCACAGCAGGACAGAAGCTAGTCAGCCGTGCAAAGAGAAAAATCTATATGATGTGATAATTCTCACAGTCAGATGCGTTAGCACACACCATTTTTCAACCCCAGTCCATAAATTTATAACAAAGCATGTGATTTTAAAGATATTTGTGCAGCCTAATGCCAACAAAATGTACTCTGCAACTGGGATATTCTTCAAATATGTTTGCACTCTATTTACCTAACATTACTTTCTGTTTCTTCATAATGTAACATTCATTATTCATTTGGCTGATGCCAAAGCGACTTACAATTGCTGTATATGTCGTTGCACGCCTCTGGAGCAAATAGGGGTTAAGTGTCTTGCTCGGGGACACATTGGTGGATGTATCACAGTGGGGAATTGAACCCGGATCTCTCACACCAAAAAAGCTACATCGTGTATGTGTGTTTTGCTTATATGGTGGCGGAGGAGCTGATTGATGGAGTTTTACCATCTCTACTTACCAGATACGTGCAAGTGTGCCAGAGGGCAGCCCAGTCTTAAGGAAGATATCTCTGACTTCAGGGCCAGACACGAGGCCGTCCATGTCACTGTCGGTCTTGTTGAATAGCTCGTCATACTTTGCCTTGTCTGCTGGTGACACCACCCACTGCACAAGCAACAAAACAGACTTTTAACTAGCACCATAGTTGCTTCGTAATGGAATTTATTAATACAGCCTACGCAGTTGACGGACCACTAACTCAAAAATATACTTACCTTCACGCTCCCTCTTGTCTTGTTCTTTTGAAAAACACACTGAACTATCCAGTTTGACATCATTTAAATGTTTGTTGCTGCAGCTACGTGGTAGTAAAATAAAACATCCAAAAGCTTGCACACACAGGAGTGAAGGGTCCGTTACTCACAGGGACAGCTGCTGGTGTTGGGACAGGAGCTGGGGCGGGTTTAGGGGGGTGGGGCATGGTCTTAGAGCCAGCATGGGAGGAGCGACTGTCTTTGACTGAGGGGGGCGAGGGTAACAGGGGCATCACGGGAGGCACTGAGGGTTTTTTCCTCTTGGAGGGTGGAACCAGGGGAGGTGGTAGGGACATGGGAACAGGCTCCCCCTCCAGAGCTCTGTACACCAGATACATGGCCTGGGAAAGGGCAACACAAATCAATGATAAAAAGGCAATTACCAACAAACCATCCTGTAAGTTTTCAGTCTTCACACTTCCTCCACATGTCTGGAATTTGATCCATTTAGGGCTACAGAAATGATTTTCACAACTTGTAAGAGCTTCTAAGATTGTATGTGTAATTTAAGCACACACACGAATACACACAAACAAACATTTGGTGCAGAAACTTTCAAATCAACACCTGGAGCGAAATTATTCAGATAGACTAGAGAAAACACACTTTTGACAAAAAGTGCTACAAAACCTTGATATGCTTTAGATGCCTAGAAGATCAACACTGTAATATACAGGTGCATCTCAAAAAATCTGAATATCGTGGAAGAGTTCATTGTTAGCGCCAGAACCAGACTGAGGGATTAAAGGCTCTGGAAACCTTTGCATGTGTTTTGAGTTAATTAGCTGATTAGAGCTCTTCTCGGGTCAACATTTCTGTATTATAAATTCTTATTTACATTACATTTGAGATTTGGAGTTTTGATTTCAATTAGCTGTAAGCCGTAATCATCAAGATTAAAACAATAAAAAGGCTTTAATATTTCACTTAATGTGTAATGAATGCAGAATATATTAAAAGATGAACATTTTGAATTTAATTACAGAAGAAAATTAACTTTTCCACGATATTCTGCAGCCCAATCTGAAACTAACTGCAGACTGTAACCTATGTGTTTTTATTCTATGATATTAGCTAATTTCTTACCACAGAAAATTCATCTCTGTCCAACATGCCATCTCTGTCGAGGTCACTGAGCTCCCACACCTTCAATACACACAGAAATCGTTAAGCATTCATCATTACAGAACTAATATGATACATAATGACGTGTCCCTGAAAGCCCCGACTCATTACCGATTCTCACTTCCTCTTTGATTAAATTTTCTACCCAACTGATTTTTGATTTCACATCCTATTTTTCAAACTTTCTACACTGTATGGCTTCATTTATACAACAAAATTTAGACTGTTACATATGATAAACATTGCATGCAGTCTTATCCAACCATCTGTCTATTATCAATCAATACAATCTATTATTTGTCACTTTTTATTTTTATAAAAGGGATGTTTTAATGAGCTAAAGCCGTCACAATTTGGTAACTATTTACATCTTCTGTTATTTTTAAAAGCATATGATTTCACTTTAGTTTTGTCACTTTGCATGCATGATAATAAATAATCAGTATGTCAACAGATGAAACTAAAGTGTCTTCATCATACCCTGCCCAGGATGTCCACTGGCAGTTTTGAGTTAAGCAGGACAGGCTTAACCTTGTCTCCTGTTAGAATCCCTCCTACTGGACCCAGACTGTCAAAGATGGAGTCAAACTTCATCTTCTCTTCAGGCTGGGGGAAAAAAAAAACAACAACATATGTACAATGATTAGAAGCAGCGGATTGAAATATAATTCATTTCTGATGCGAACAATATAGTAACATTTTTCCCAGAAAGTTCAACAAGCAACAGAGTAATTTGGACCCATCAGCTGTGATGTGAGTTATTCTAACTTTTATAGGCACTACTAGTCAATAAACAGCTATTGCTGACATTGTATGGCTGTAAATGTGTGTGTCCTATTTAAGCTGACTTGATCTATTTGACAACATAAAAATATCAGACTGTGTTGGATATATACTGTTGTAGTTCTCTAATGAGGAAGACAAAGATATCAAAGCAAATTACAAATACACATAAATCACCGTGTTTTATTAAGACAAAAAGATAACAAACTTGCAAGTGCCTCACCTTGACGACCCAGGGAATGTCAATAGCCACACCTCCTGCTAACAGCGGGCTGCTTGACTCATGCTGGTTAAACACAAAACATATTCTTAGTCTGTAGAGCATAATTTAAGCTGCCAATCATGATACAAACACCTCTGGCTATATAGTATATCTGGGAGTAACCTCAGCATTTATAGCATGGACAAAGCAGTGCATAGTAGCAGACTTACAAATTTGGGAGGAGGAACAGCCACATTAAGGCTCTTGAGCGCCACCTCTAGGCCATTTTGAGCACAGGCCACCAACCGCAAAGCTATGAAGAATTGCTGAGGGGAACACAGAGGTACAGTGACATAAGTCCAGTGAGCATATGCAGTTTGTGTAGGGCTGGGCGATAAAACAAAAATGTCATCACAATAGAAAATTTCCTATCAGTCGATATTTATCACGATGAATGTCAAATCATTATTTCTTTCAAGTTTAAAGGCTGATTTTTGCACCTGATTGAAAGTTGAAGAAACCAGATGGTTAATTGTTGTTTTAAACTATTCTTTATGGTCAGATCATGACAAAACACTTGCCAAACAGTGGATCTCTTCACAAATCTGAGGTGGAACATTCAAAACAATAATCTTTTTTCAACAAAGACGTATGAGTAAAATGAAGTAAAATCTTTTTTCAGTTCTTTTTCCTCAACAAAATAATTCTTAATAGAAAATTGAAGCGCTGATGCATACGTGATTTAAATTAATTAAATTGAACATTTGTTATGTTTATATGGAGTAAAATTATGTCACAGTAATTACTGTTATCATTTTATCGCCCAGCCCTAACTTGGTGCACACAAAACAAACAAATCCATATGATGCGACTCCGCAGTGCATTTATACCTGCTTGTTAAGAGAACCTTTTCTTTCAGAGTCTGCCAAATCCCAGATCTATGGAGACACACACAGTGTATTTATTACCCTTAACATAAACAGCAAAGACAACAGAGAAGTAATGCTGCCGCACTGATCTGAGTCTTTGCTCACCTTCCCCAGGACCAAGTCAGCCAAACCCGACCTTTTCAGGAACAAAGCTGCATCAGCCGCTGCTACCCGCCCACTGCCAGTCGGATCAACCTACACACAAACACACAGTCATTAGATCTTATAACATTTCAGAAACATCAATAACACATCTGTACTGCCACGAAAAAAAGTTAATTTCTTATTAGTCAATAGCTTTAGACAACAACATGGGAGAAAAGCTGCAAGTACATTTTTAGCAGCATGAGAAAAGCAAATAATGAACAAAAGAAAATGGCCCTGTGGCAGAGAAGTCTCTGAGTCACTTAGATTGATACTGATAATAAACCAAAGCTATTTTCTCAGCAGTCTATTAGCTTGATATTGGATCTCTTAGTAGTCTTTCATGAGGCTCAAAGTGAGCTCCCCTTACATGTTGCACAAAAGGGAAACATTATTAATTCATAGAGATTCTTCCTTTACTGGACACAGCGGCCAGAACTGATATGAGAGAAGAGAGATCACTGCTGCAACATGCTAAAGCAGCTAAAGCTAGTTTAGTATTTAAACAGTCAGTGCACCCAAATCTCTCTCTCCATCTGTTTTTGGGTTTTTTTGTATTTCAGTCATCTAATCCAGAACAATTCAGCCTACAGCACAACATAGTAACAGTCAAATCATGTTAATATTACTAAATCAAACAATGATCATCTCACAACTTAATAATATTCTGTACACACATTTTAACCAATGCGAAAGACATTCTACTTTATAAAAGACACTAAGGCCTAATTTCAATAAACCATATGTCTTTGTTTTTGGGAAGACACATTTGCATACCTGTCGATAGTATTTGTCATAGATGGGATTTCCACTGGAGAGCTGCTAAGGAAGAAAAAAAAAATACAATATATAAATACATATTTTAACTTCTACCACATTTCTCAACAACAACACCATTTCTGTTTGCTCATGTGGCCTCTTTTAGATTCACACATGATATTGATCAAATCCCTAAATTTACCTTAACACTTTCTCAATTCTGCAGATTCAGTTTACAAGCTCAACAACTGCTACACCAATCATCCAGTAAGCCAAGGCAGCTGTCAAAAAATATGTAATAAAAGACTGATCCATTACAGATGGAGGATGCAGACACTATAACAAATGTGTTAAAATTCAGCTTTTTTTGCCCCTCTTTTCAACATCATGCCCATGGACACGTCTGTCACTAAAACAGCAGAATTATTTGTCAATCGCCCAAAAACATGTGCCAGGGGAAAATGAACACAGGGACTTTAATCATTGCTCAGACAAAAAGAACAGATGCAACATTTAATTTAGTTCACTGTGCCAAATAATAGCTCTCATCAGACCTGTTTCACTATAAAAGTTTTTTCCACAGCATATACAGTTTAAGAAGGGTGACATACAGGTAGGATGAGAAACATGATGACTCCAGACATGACAGTATGCTACAGATGTCTGAATAGGGGTGCAATTAATAATCATTTTCCTTTTTTGATTAATCTGGCTATTTTTTGATTAACCACCTCATCATTTGACTTATAAAATGGTAGAAAAATATCCATCACAAGAGCTGTAGGTGACCAACACTGCAAAGCCCAAATACAAACACTTTCGAATAATATAGAGTCCCATTTGCTCTGCTGGCACCAGTAAATGTTTGGCATCTATGCTTGACAAATTAATTAAACAAACAATTATCAAAGTTGTCTGGAATTCATTTTCAATTAAATCAACTAACTGTCTCAGCACTAGCTAGATAATCCCAGTAATCATTATTTGAGAGGCATTGCTATTGTGTGCTTCCTGGCAAAGTTTTGCAGGAGAAAATACAGTGTCTTCCACCATACAGCAAACATCTATGAGTCACAGTGATACACACAGTTTCTGCTGTGAGCTGAGTGACTTCAGGATATAGGCTACACTTCCCAAAGCTGCTGATGGTCAGCTTTAGACAGTTACAACAGGGCGTCACTCCACAGTCTAATCTGGCCTTCTGACATATCCTCCCTAAACACCCTCCTTTCCTCTGTTAACACGATTGTCCACTGAGGGGCCAAACAGGAAAAGTATCAGCATTTCCTTCTGCATATGCCTAAACTGACAAATGGTTGTTCTGCTTTTAAATCAACAGGTGCAGCAAAAGAGGAAAAGAGTGGACAGTGATTGTCTGAAATGTGAATCACCTGGGGAGTGGCTAATGAACCAGTGAGTAAAGCTGACTTAATGTTCCTCCACAGACAAACCGACGTGCAGTAGAGAGTACAGCAAACATCTGTTATGATGTCAGCCTTGTTACAAACTTGCACGCACGGCTCGCTAGAAAAAACACAGCCTGTGATCAGCTTAGTTATCTGTCAGTTTTGCCAACTGCCAATTTACAGCGAGATAACTGTTCACTTATCTTTCTCTGGCCAATGCAACTTTTTCTTCTGTGACACACAATAGTGTGCCTGGAACTGTTGGCGGCTGTAACACTGTGGTCATTGTACTGGTGACTCTTTAATTGAGCACTGAAAAAACGCCCCTCAATCATTCCCCAGCGAGCCCATACAAAACTGCAACAGATAGCAAGATACATTACAGTGCAGGAGTTGACAAGCCTGTCTAGTTTGTTCTGGAAATGCCAACTCCCTAATTAACTCATGGCAATAAAACACATTAATGTCACTAGCATCATGGTATAGTGTGAGGATTATCAGGTGGTACAGCTGACAGCACACTTAAAAACAAGCATCACATGACAGACCAATGAAGTCTCACAACACAGAGGTATTAACACAGGTTGCTGAACTCATCTGTGAGAGATAAAGAAGGTGGCAGACAGCTGCTGTCTGTTGTTTGAGGCAACAGTGGCTCGGGTAACAAGTCCACATGGATTGGACCTGGCTGTTGCCTGCTAAATAAGTTATTTACTGTGCAAACAAACACATTTCCACACAAACAGCAACATACTGACATTTTGTGACACCAGTGCCGCTACTCTCGTTCACTTCCTCTTAATGGTTGCACAACGACTGACAGACTATTTTGAGTTTTTCTGTTAACATAATGGACACAAAAAAAAACAGTTAACGTTCACTTACGTTCAATATAGGAAACACTAACCCGGGTCGGTGAAGCACTTACAACAAAACCAATAAACATGTTGGTTATTCAGTCTAACATACAGCAAGCTTCCCCAGCAGTAAGGACATTACCAACGGAGGCTTTAACGTTAAATATATATGTTACATGCGTAAATCTTTTAGCGGAAAACAATGTTAGCAGAGGCTCTACCAGCAACAATATGACATTAAAGCCACAACAGAGCCACACATGAGTGAGTCTCGCATTAACATCTCTTTGGTCAGGACCAACTAGCCTGCAGCAAAACGAGGCGGTTCAAAGCATGATTAACATACACTCCCAACCGAAACGAAACCAAGTAACGTTACATGGCTTATCTCAAGTTTGATAAAGCGGCTCTAAAACAGCCCAATACTGCACACAAACTAGCTGTTAGCTAGCAGGCTAGCTAGCTAGCTAGCTACGCCCTTACGCAGTCCCCAAAGAGATTAGGCAGAAACTTTTCCCAGTCACAGCAGGACTAAACTTCCAAAAAGAGAGACGAGGGCCGAGGAAAGCTCGCCTTCCTGCCTACGCGGCTTCACTAACACTGTTGAAATGTCTCCGAGCAGAACACACAGAGGCCATGAGACGTTTGCTGTGGTTAGATTTGAGTTGTAAGACAGTGTTACCTGAGTAAGAGACAGAGTGGCAGCCATGGTGTTTCTGTTTCCCACTGCTTCATGCTGCGCTACTGCCAGACACAGACAGAGGCCACTGAAAAACCTGGCACTGGATCTCCACGACAGGAATCAATTCAAACTTATAACTGGATGGCAAACAATCAGTCACCCCGTCAAACAAAACAAACCACATGCCTAAATATATGAAATTATAGAGCAGAAATGGAAGAAGAATTTTATTTACCATGTATATATGTAACAGCACCAACGCAACTATCAGGGCCTGAGCAAGGATTTTAGAAATACCGAGGTCATGAGTCCTTCCCCCCCAAGAGAACCCACCAATTTCCCCTATTATCTGTATTTTTAACTTTTTTTGTAACAATTTGTTTAACTGTTAACAAGAAAAAAATGTAATAATTTTTCAGCCTATCTATTGGCCTAAAAGTTGTCAAATGTACCTTAAATATAATGAGTCTAAAAATTCTGGACTTAAAATAAAGTACCTACCATGTATAGGGTTTTCAATTTTAAGTAAAACTTTCAGGTTGCCAAGAAAACACTGCTGAGAACATGACCAGTAAAACACCAATGGCCCTGACAACAATTTAAAAATACTCCATTGCAAGAATATCATTCAAAATCTCACTTGGGTAGAAGTACATGTATGCTAAAAGGCCTTTTCACAATATCTACTACCATTAGGTGGAGCTAATGTTAACTACTTCATATACTGTTGAGTTGTTTCATCCACACACAATTTTATAAGATCATGTGTTTTATACTTGAACTCTAAATCTGCAAAGTAACTATAGCTGTCAGATAAATGTAGTGGAATAAAAAGTACATTCCCTCTGAAATAAAACAGAGTGAAGCATTTTTGCTTATATCCCTCACTCTGAAATATTGTGAAGAAGAGATAAGGTATCATAAAATGAAAATACCCAAGTTTGTCTTTATGGCAGAGGTGGAATGTAACTATCAGAAAGATGAGCAAGTAAACAAATAAGCCCTACTGGCCTGTGTTATCCACATAAAGGCAGGCATTAAAATAGTAATAGTCACTTTAAATATAAGAAAAAAAAATTTAAGACGACTTCTGCTCATTGTATTTCTGGTTGTTTTTAATTGGACAGAACCCCTGTCTTTTGGGGGTTGTTGTTTTTTTTTTGTTTTTTTTTTTTACACAGCAACATGAAAACCTTCCCACTTCAATTACTACCATTAGTACAAAATGTGTCTTTTACAAAAGGATCATCTTTCAGGCTGTTTGGGACAGGGGTTTGGGGTTCAGCAGTGCAGAGATATTAGCATCAGAAATGAGGAAACAGGTTGTGTACATCGACTACGAGTAAATCTAAAGTGAACGCGTACCAAATGAATGGAAGCTTTCCTGCTACTGAGTGCCCCTAATGTACATCGGAGTTTGAGCACAGCATATTTAGACACACGAGACTACTGTATGTGTACTGAAGTGAAAAAGTGTTAACTATACAGTACAAAACTATGCAAGCGATTCACCGTAAAGCGCCGTATTACCACCCAATGGACAACGGCCTTTTTGAGTAGGTTATCAGATATACAGTCAGTCTTGATGCACTCTTGTTTGAATCAGAGCAGGCACCCTGCATAACAATGTCTAACCTGTTGAATCCTTTGAGATTGACATAGCTTTTAAAAAAAAAAGAGGACCTGTGAGTGACTTGAATGACTGCAAAAGATAGCAAAAACAAACACGAAAAAAAAACATGTCACACAGATTAATAAGACAATCAAAACACATGAGGTAAACAAAAACATTTGTGGTTTCATCCACATACCAAATATAGCATTTCATGTCACAACATACTTCATTAAAAAAAAAGTTTTTGCAGAACACAAAAGGACAATTTATAAATTTCTGTTGAGTATAAACTGCGAAACTATTTTGTTTTATGATTTCCTGTCTTGACATTCGTTACATCTTCATTTTGTCTATCACTATTCCTCGTTTAATATTAATAACAATAATAATAGTAGTAGTAGTAGTAGTAGTAGCACATGGAAACAGAACAATAATTGCCCTTTTTCACCTACTGCCTTACTTTGTAAACAAACAAAGAAATGAAAAACCCCATCCCACCCAACCCCCAGCCCAGGGTGTCAGTCATGAGGGTCTATCATCTCAGTCTCCAGCCTTGTTCCAATGGCTCATTGACACAGTCGGGTTATTTTCTGAGCAGTTCCCACATGGAGTTTATAACTCATCCTTGAGTTTAGAGTCTGTGCCGTCGTCGTCCTCTTCTTCTTCCCCCTCCTCCTCTTCTTCTTCATCTTCATCTTCCTCCTCCTCATCTTTCTCCTCTTCCTCCTCCTCCTTCGCCTCTTCTCTCCTCATCTTGTCCTCCTCCTCACGTTTCTTTCTCTCTTCCTCCTCTTGGCTTTCCTTCATCTTCTTCTCTGTGTCCTGAAGAGGATGAAAATTAAAGTCATAAATATGTCGTTCCTTTGTAGCAGCACTTGTCTACAGACAACTTCACTTAATGCTACACCCACCAAGCAATGAAATTAGGGTATATACACACACCTCAAAATACTCAAAATGAATGAGCAGCATATATGCCTACATGAGATTTGAAAACCGGTGAAGATTAAAGTTTTGTGCTTACCTTAGTTTTACCCCATGTGTCGTTGCCTACTTCCTCTGCCAGTTTTGGGTCATTGGTGATCAGGAAGTTATCAAAGATAGTACCAGACTTGACCTACATCAAAAAGTAGTTAACAGTAATGCACATTTTAATATGAGGTAACAATTTTGCACTGCCAACCCAGTTGTGCACAAATTAATACACACTGTGCAAGTAAAATAATCCTATTCCTGAATGGATATAATTAAAGTACAAATACCAGTTTCTTGTTACTTTCAGCAAATTGACTCTTCATCAATCTGTAAACAAGACAGTCGACTAGTATCTCCTTACCTGCCACAAGTCTAGTCCAATCACGCCGAAGCTGTCGTATTTATAGATCTCAGAATCAGCTGTGTACTCCGGGTTGTCAATCTCAGGGTGGACCCACTTGCCTTTGTAGGCAGGATTGTTGATCTCGCTGGGCTTCCACTCACCCTGTTGACAGCAAACGGACACAGAAAGCCAGACAGTTCATGTCAGAGGAATCACAAATGCAAATACGTCTGCTGATGAAGTTAATTTATTTTGAATAAATAACATATAAACTAACTTGTGCCGGCTGGTGAAGAAGTTAATGGGGCAATAATTTGTCAAAGTTCATAAAATGCCTCAGAAATAGGGATGTGAAAAATGACAAGCACAACGTGCTTCCTCGTATTTTATAATAAGTAAATATTTTCAGCACAGTTACAATTCAAGCTTTACTCATGTTGAAACAATCTATGTTATTTATTAACTTACTAACTTATTCACTCAGTGACTGACCGATGTAGTGTTGCATAACTGATTTTCATCTCGAAGGGTGAAAAAATAAACAGAGATTTTTAAATGTCTTGTTCCACTGCTAATCTTTAAGGGGCATTATATGGGGAATACACAGCAATAGTGTAACCTATTGACTGGACATTGTATATTATTATTGCATGAAGTGGGAATATTTGCTGTTTACCTTGTAGTCAGGGTTAGCAACCATAGGCGGCTCCCACTCTCCGTCCATCTCCTCATCCCAGTCATCGGGCTTCTTAGCGTCAGGATCAGGGATGTTCTCAGGTTTGTCCCAGTCCTACCAAAGAGATACAGGTGAAGACATGACCTCACAACAGGCATTTAAAAAAAAAAAAAAAAAAAAAGGACATATGGGTTTCACACAAATAGTCACAAAATGTTGAGCAAAAGATGATTTGCTTAAAAGGTCTGTGAAAAATCAATCAAGCAGAATGACCTCTGGTTTCTTGTCGTCAGGGTCGGGAATCTTCTCCCGGTCATCCCAGTCCTCTGGCTTTTTGGCTTCAGGGTCCTTAATTTTTTTGGGAGGCAGGAAGTCCCAGTCATCCTCCAGATTGCCGGACTCGACCTTCTTATTGTCAATCTTGACCTCGTAAGTGTTGTCAGGGTTGACTATCAGTGTGTACAAGTGGGTGTACTCATCATCCTGCAATGTATAAAAGAAACGTCAGCAGCTATTCTGATTGCTTTTTATTCACCAGTGAATTACATGTTATGTGTTTATATATATATATATATATATATATATATGTGTCCTTGCTGGTTTGGTTTTTGGTGAGAAGGCTAATGAATTGGAATAAACTTTAGGACCAATTTCTTCATGCAACAGAAAATAGAAAAAGCTTGGAATAAGTAAGAACTTCTGCCATTTCCGCAAGTAAATATGAGAACAACAACCTTTTATTGACATCTCACCTTGCATCTGATGTCCTTGTTAATCAGATGGTTCTTGCCTTTGTAGTTGAAGATGACGTGAACCTTCTTTGTGCCAGGGCCACAAATATCAGGACCTGAACAAGCAAACAAATAAGTACAAAATGTGGAATCCAATCCTTAAGTTAAGAGTAGAAACTCGGGAATACACAAAAGGATAAGGGATCTCTCAAATCCATCTAACATGAAAAAAAACAACAACATTTCATTCCATTTGCCTCACAAAATGTTATATTATAGGCATATTTTAGGAAGACTGTGAATCACGAGTGTTTCATTCGTGTCTATTTGTCTGTGTATGCAACAAGACCTGTAAAACTGTGGGGAAACATAATGAGAAGACAAATGCCACGAACACGTATCTTCCAACATTGTGAAGGTGACTGTGGTCTTGTGCTTGATGACTGGTACTGTAATTACTGAAAAATAAACAAAAAAAAGAGTTTGGAAACTATCCACACTCACCAAACATGATGTTGTAGACGGAGTCTCCATGCATGTCCTCCTGGTTGAGGTCAGAGGGGAACAGTTTAATGTAGCCTCCACCACAGTCTATGCTCTGCTCGTGTTTCACAGTGAACTGGATGACTAGAGTCTGGCCCTGGTTGCTGAAGTCATCAAAACGGGATGACAAGGCGTAGAAGCGGGCGTCCTGGCTCGTCTGCAGACCTGTTAGCGAAATGAAATGTTATTGCTATAGTTTGAAGGGACGATCCAGCGTTAAGTGCAATTCATCCATGTTGTTTCTATAAAATTGGAGAGGTTAGTTTAAATTTGTGAATTTGAACACATCTCGTCTCAAGTCGCACAGCAGAGAGGCAGCCTGTTGTGATGATGTCATGTGGAGGTAAATACTGGAGCTGCCGCACAGACAGTAAATAATGGAACAACTCTGAAACACCCACAGTGATTGGGCTGTGGTCACACACACTCAGATCCACAGCTAGAAGCCCTACATTCAGAGTAATCTCATTTAGGTAGAATACCCCAAAAAACAATGACATACAAGCCCACTGACTCTACTCACTAGTTCAGTTTTTTTCTGAACTCCAGTGTAACTTTAAAAAGTGTCATTCACTTGCAGCTCTAAACTCCACATCAAAGGAGAGTGAGTTGTGTAGATTTTGAATTCTCAAACTTGAATAACACCATGTGACGTCCCGTCTCAGTATCGTGCCACTAGCACATGTGTAACTAAAGAATTATAGCTGGGGAAGGCAACTTTAGAGAAACCAAGAGACATCTACATTTTGAAATATCCAACAAATCCCACCCTTCCCTTTAGGTCTCCTTCCAAAGCCACTCCCAAAAAATACATTTGCATGTGCAGAGAGTGCAAGGTAGAGTGCACTCAGGTAGGTTTCATTTAATCATTTCATTTGGGCCGAATTAAATGATTGAATGAGTTTATTACAGTTATCACAGATAGCAGATTTTTTTTTTGTCTTTTTTGTGTCAGAGCATTTGATTTATAGACTGCAGTCGGGATGTAAAGAGAACTTCAATAGAAAATACTTCTAAAATAAATTACCTAGCTTTAAGAAAAATAGTCCTCTTACAACTCTCTTTAATCTTAAAGATCACAATGAAAACCTTCTTAACACAGGCTGCAGACAAATGGAGGATACATACTCATTATTCTAAAAAAGAAAACACAGCATAACACGTAAAACAATGAAGGAAGATCCACAGAGGGTGGATTCAATAACCTTTCCACTCACCTTTGTCTTTCTCTGCATCTCCATAGAACTTTCCTGCAGTCAGGACAAACTTGCCATAGTCTGACTTGTGCTTGGATTCCACCCAGCGACTCTTCCAGGTATCTGCAGAAACAAGTGTAGGTTCAGCTGCTCAGCGGTCACTCACAAGCTGCTAATTCGCCACTGGTGATGCAGGGGCACTGGGAATGTGTCCGCCGTATTGGGCATGTTTTATGTGGCTGCCTTCATTATGTACATGGTGGTGTGTGTAGTGAGACTGGTGATGAAATAAAACAGCTAGGTAAAGAAGGGTAACAGTGAATGACCAGGGGAGGGATGTGAAGTAGGGGGATGGGGAGACAGACAGAGTTTTTTTTTTGGGGGGGGGGGTCAAACGATTAATGGTTCCCATGTAGACTAAATGTAGGAGCACATAGCAGACAATGCATCACAGGAATAAAGGTAAAATCTTAAGCTGTCATGTCAAGAAATCATTCCAACAACACAATATGAAGAATAGCCACATTTGGCGCTCATGTACTTATTCAATAGCATCATATCTGATATATAACTGTTTCAGAGAAGCACAACAAAACAGTTAAATAATAAAAATGTAAAATTCTGTGTGAATGTCCTCACCTCCATCTTCAAACTGTTCTCGCCAGTACACAGAGGACTCGGCCAGTACAGAGGCGGCCGACACGGCCATCAAAAGCAGCGACAGGGCCGTCATTGTGACGAGCTGAAGCCCCTGCCAAATACAAAGCTAACCTACTATTATTATAAAATACGTCTGTATAATCTATCTACGCCGTACAGCAGGAGTTGTTTGTCGGTCCAGTCTCTCATACAGTAATGTTACAGTGAAAAGGGCAGAGACGCTGCCGCCGCTCTCCTCTCGGCTCGGAACAGATGTCTGAATCTGATTGGACGTCGGCTCGGAAACTCAATAAGGAAGCGTTATCCCTTTCGGCCAATCGGAGGAGGGAAAATTTGGACGAATGCTTGCTGTAGCCAATGGGAGTAGACCACGCGTTTGCTTGATACCTACCCAAGGAAGGGTGATGCGTCGTGGGTGAGATAGTGTGTATGGAGAATAAAATCATAATTCGCATGGGTAAATCAATGTAAAATCAGCAGATATGTTTCCCCCCAACCTATCAGGCTCCTAAACTCACATCCATCCTCAGCACTGCTCCATTGATCTTTGAATAGTGTGTATTTCTGTTTACCATTTTTATAATCGCTTGTCTGCTATGTAGAGGGGAGGTACAAAGCTCAGTTTCATTATATAACCTATTGTGAAAATAAGTGTACCTACCTACCTAATATCACAGTTTTTAAAAGATGTATCTGAAGCCAAATTAAATCAAGTAATTCAAAATATGAAAAACACATTTGTCCATTTTAAAGATTCTCTCCAGACATGTTTTGACCTATGGTTTTAAGATGTAAAAATACTGTTTTTAACAATAATTTGTCAGTTTTTTCCACACAAAAAAACACTAAACTACTTAAGAATTATTAAAATCACAACTAATTCTCTCTAAATGAAAAAATCCAGAATGTATGAATATGAAAAATCTGTGTATGTGTTGTGGAGGTCTCAAATTTCCACACACACAGTTGCACATTGGATCATGATTGGCTTACAAACTACTGTTAAACTCAGATTAAGGTGAGCACATAGAAACTTTTAACATGTCCTGCTTGTGTCAAAGTCTGCACATGTATCATTTTGCACAGTGAAGCACAAACATCAACAAGTGAAGTAACAACGAGCAAAGGGAGACTTTTGGACTTGTGTAGAGCTGCAACTAGCAATTATTTTGATAATCAGCTACTTTGTCGATTGGTCGATCTGGCAACTTGACTCTCAGAAATAATGTTAAATGCTTACAATAATTTCTTACAGCCTCTAAATGTATTCCATTTACTATCAAGGGAAACTACACAAAACAGCAGATTGAAACCAATAACATTTTGGTATTTTGGCTTAAAAAATTACTCAAAGTAATAATTTATTATCAAATTGTAGCCAGTTACTGTTCTGCTGATCGATTAATCAACAAATCCTTGATTTCTGTTGGATTTAGTTTACCAGCCCCGGCATGACGTGCTTCCACTATTTAAAGAAATAAAAGATAAGAGGTATGCACCATGTAAAACAAATATTTTTTTTGACAAAATAAACCCCTTAAATAATTCCATAAAAACAACTTTTGTTGATTTACTGTGAATTTTTATTTTCTTAAACCATTTTTGACATTTCTTTTCACATTCTTCTTGTGATAACGCTGAGCTTTAGCTAACAAAATCACTAAAGCACATCAACTCAGACCCAGTGAGTGTATGTGAAAGTGAATGCATGAATGACAGCGATAAAGAAAGTCAGGGAATAAAAATATATATTTAACTAACAATGCCCCAAAACAGCAGTATATTATGTAATAATGAAGACAACAACCATGTATCAGGTTTATATGAAACAATCAAATTACTGACAATAAAAAAAAATATTAAATTGCTTTTGACATGTTTTCCAGTAACAATTTCAAGTAACATCTGCACCACAGCACCATGTACGTTAGCTCTTACACACTTCATACTGTCCACCACAGTACCATTTAATATTTACTAATGGCTTACAGTACCACCAAATGTGCATTCAAACAACCCCACAAAAAATGCTCAAATATGGCACGTCAATAAATAATCAGTGCTATCAGCACAATGTCTGACATGCAAATACTAACGCAAGAAGAATGACCTCATCTAAACATTTTAAAAAAAAAGTGCATCTCAGACTTTGGCCAAGGTGAACAGATATAGTGTGACAAAAATGTATGAGTATTCTTCTGTGACATACACTGCACAACCACTAATAAGTCTTCTATTATCAGTCTTGACACTGTGAGGATTCCACACTGCACATGATCACCGTCTGGCACTATTCATGTCTGCAGGGTGGGTTGTGCTGCTTTCCCCTCTCATACTGGATCTGCCCTGCTCCCTGGCCTTCTCTGAGGGACCTGGACAGACACTTGTTGTGTCTGTGGGGGGAGAGTACGCAGAGCAGAGAAGACACATCTCCTCTGTGGCTCTGTATGCAGATGGGCTGGTAAAGCAATCTCACACCTCCCTCCAGGTCTCTCTGTCTTTCTGTGTCTGTCTCTCCTTCTAGGGGAGAAAGAAGTTGATCCGCTGGGGTATGGACTTGCATCCCTGGGCTGAGAACAGTCTCTCCTCTTTGGGGACATACAGCATCGCCTTGGCCACCTCATCCAGCGTAGCTTCATCCGTCTCCAGACCTCGTGCTGCATAGGCGTCCCGTGCACAGAGCTTGACATGGCGGTACTCCAGAGGAAGGAATGGCACAAAGAAGTCAATCAAGTGGCCGGACATCAGCTCACTCTGAGCAAACCCACCTGGGCGAAGAGAACCATAGAGACAAAATGCTAAGAAAATTACACAACTAAACTTACACCAACCAATGTTTGATATTATGATAGAAAAGACTCGCTGTAATATGAGAGGGTTGCTGGTAACACTGATCCCGGCTAGAATCAACACTCCAGTCTGCAGCTCTATGCATGCAGCTTTCAGCTACTTATCTTGGTCAATTAAAACAGTTAAGGAACTTTAAAAAAAAAGGTGTGCAGCTCACTCAGTAACAGACAAAGACACTTTCTGCCCAGGCCGAAGTAGGCCAGCACTGCAGCATACCTTGAGACTCCATAGTTTCTGCTCGTAGTCGATGCTCCAGGTCTTCCATACCGATGTCCTCTCGATTTTGACCAGAGTGCCAGAAGTCCAGCGCCACATCATTGATCGTTGCTCCACCAATATTACTGTAGAGACAACAGGCACGTCAAAACCATAATGTAAAAACTCTCCACCTGTTGACATCTGTGGAGGATTTGATTATGTCTGGTTTGGGTGGCTGCATCAATACCGTGAGGTCGTGGAAGGAGATTTTTTCATGTTTGTTTTCTTAAATATAGATTGTTCTTGGACAAATTATCACAGATTAGGGTTCACCAATAATTATCATCTTTAAATCCATTAACTTCAGATTTAACTAGCGTTACCTCGTTATTGTGATACAAATTCCTTTACTATTTTTAAGTTGGTCAAAAAAATGTATTTGAAAATGTAGTTTAATATAAATTCAACATGATTAATTAACATGTGCTTTTGTATATTTTAACTTACCATAGTGTTTTACTTATCCCTCTCCATCATATCACTGTATTACAACGATGTAGTGAAAAATGGGTTTCTATATTTGACTTTACAGATAATCCGTCAACCGAAATTGGAGTAATTGAAAACATGAAAAATCCACAAAGAGGACTAATGGAGACAGAGGGAGAAACATCTTTCATCGCAGATGAGCTGCCAGAGTACCTGGGCCAGAGGTTGCAATACATTTCTGAGTGGTAGTGACTTTCCAGCTTCAACAGACAGGACGTGCCTGATATATAAACCAACCTGAGGAAGAGGAAGAGAGCTCTGCGGTAGCTGGTGCCATCTACATTGTCATAGTGATCCATGTAGGGTTTGATGGCATCGATGAGACCTGGGTGAAGCTTCTCAGCCTCATCAAAGATAAACAGAGTCTGAGGGCAGCGCAACACCATGTCGCGGATCGCCTCTCTCAGCTGGCCCTGGATACAGGGAGGAAGACCAAATGAAAAAAAAAAAAATCACTAAAATCTCTAGATCTAGAAAAGAAAATGAAGACAACATTTCTTTTTACTCTGTTAATGTTTCAAGACAAGCAAAGCTTAAGTTTTAAGTGAAATAAATAATTTGAGTTTCACATTTTATAAAGAAAGATATTAAAGTAAATTATCGCTGTTATTGTAGCCAAAACCCCATAAAAATAACTAATTCCAACTGACATTAACATTACAGAAAAAAGCAGAAGAATTTGTACTCTGCTACGTCTTGTACAGCCATATTTATCTTTTATAAACATGTTTTTGCTCTATATAGAAATTACTTTTTTATTAATTTTACTTTTGAGACAGGTTAAAAACTAATTTCCATCTCACTTCAGTCATGTGGGTTTTAGAATTTATTATTAACCTTTAACCAACTACATCTAATTTATAAGAGAGATACATGGCACACATGTTCAGAAATCCAGTCCACATGTAGGCTACTGTGTCAACAGTACTTGGAAATCTAATGCAGTCATTGTGTAAAAATGTGTTTAAATGGGTCCTGTGACCTGGTTGGAGAGACACCAGGTTCCAAAAAGCCATGTATGTTAGTACTTGTAAGGTCAATGTTTGATTTGAAGCACTCCTCATTCTGCTGCATTACAACACACAGTCGTTTCGCAAGCGGGGGTCCCAAAGACCACTGCCAGCAACTCTGTGCCAAGAGGGCTCTGCATGTCTTACCTTGTACGTGTCCACCAGTCTGGCGTGTGGGAAGTGGAACGGGGCGATGAACAGTCGGACACACTCACTCTTCACCCCGTCACGATACAGGTTATCGGCGATGATCCGGGCCACAAAGTTCTTGCCGGTGCCGGACCAGCCATGGAATGAGAGTGTCAGTGGCTTGTTGGACTCCGGGTTGTTGATAAAACCCTGGATGGCTTTCAGAACCACAGACTGAGCCAGGTGCTGCCCATGGAGCCTTGTTTGAAGGTCTCTCGCCAGACCTGCACATGAGCGCACGCTTAAAAATGACACTGTAAGATAACAGTCCTATCACAGATGCATCGCTCTGCCTAAATACTAAAATTTGTTTTTACAGTATATATATATATATGTGTTTCTTTAAAATATGTGATTCACCTGCTTATACATTTAAGGGCCCAAAATGCTTTTTAAAATTTCATTTTATTTTTTATTTAAGGGACAGTGCATATTAATGAACATATTAGCTTTTCAGCAATGTAAATATGCCAGATTTAGCCCAAAGGCTATTTTCCATCTGTCCCTTGCAGGTCGTCACAAGGTACAAAGCAACACAATTAAACATTAAATTAAATATATAATACAACACAGGAGGACAGCTGTAGGGAGTTTGCGCTATCTATAACCTGGAGTGATTGGCATAATCATGCATGCCATATAATATGCAGTAGTCTTTGCTCGGTTTGTTGCTAGAGCACATGAAATTATATTTAGGTTGAGAAGCTATTCCATGTATCTCAGTCCTGCTCAGCATAAACAGCATGTTGCTACAGTCAAGCAGACATATTCATTGGAGTTAATCTAAATCATCTAAAGTCTCTCTACAACTCAATGAAGCCAAGCAGCAGCTGTGCTCTGGTCCAAACTCAAATCTTAAAGCCAAAATAATAAAGAATTCTTTACTTTCTTTATCATTTTGTTTTCCTTAGGGTGAAAATTTTTCCCAAACACAATTAAACCATTAAAATTCAGGGTTTGGAGAAAAGCTGAATTACACATCAGTCTGACCTCTTGTAAATACCATTATTATAATACACACTCATGCACAGGGCCATATAAGACATGCCAACCACAGGGCTGGAGTGTGATACCTGTAATGTTGTTAGTAATCCTGCAGTCTCCAGATTCGCAGCACTGGCCCAGGCTACAGTACCACTGATGCAGCAGGCTAACGTAGTCCTGAGGGAAACCTGCCCAAAGGTCCCTGATAGGAACTGCTCACATCAACAGCAAAACAACGAGTCAGTGCTGTAACCACTTAGTAATAACACATATCACGAGTCAAGCATGTATGTCAACAAGAAATGGCTCTATGTGACATGCAGCTAGCGTTATACAGGACAGCATAGAAATGGTGGTCCAGTATTAACGTTACATAATACCTTCGTTGCTGTATCGTTTCATGCCTCTTACCTTGCTGTGTAGCATCATCCTGGTTGGGCTGACAATCGCCTTCCCATATATTACAATAAATATAATTAAAATAGTAAGTGGAAACATTGGAAATTCTGTCGAACTGGAAGAAGTTGGCCTCCGCGGACCGAGCCCAGAGCAAAGGCAGCAACAACCGCGCAAACATGAGTGAAAAGGCTGGTCCGAGGCGGTGGAAACGAGACAACGCCGCGTCCCGATCTCGCTTTCCCATCTAAACCTGGCGACCTGCTGAGTGTGGGATGTTTACCCCCTCTCGCCTGGGCAGCGAAAGAGGGGCGCTCGTTTTGCTTGCGTGTACTGCTACTTAGCTCCGCCAGTCTTCAAAGGGATTGCTATTGCCTACCTCGGGGCATTTACTACATTCCACTTATATGGAGTAAATCAAATGGACACATAGCCGTTAAAGTTAGTGTGAACACTGCACCCGCCCCTGATACACCCAGGTGTACAAAAACTCCTCATATTTGGCAAAGAGACTCCAATGAAACCGCAAGTGTTCAATTGCTAGTTGCGTCATTTCCGTGATGTTATGATAGTCATGGACAAAGTCCTAAGTGGATTTTACACAGTGTATTTTGGTGACAGTTTCAGACGGTTGTAGGCTTATTTGTTCGATGACAAATAAAACATGTTTTTATATGAAATTCCTGTTTCAGCTGTGCTGTTTGAAATCCAAATGCGACAGCGCCACCCCGCGGTGGTTAGTCGGCTTTACCTCTGCCTTCACAGCGTTATTTCCATTCAGTACATATCGTTAGTCTGTCCAGTTTTGTTGAACCGACATCTAGCTCATGACACATCCTTCTGGCTGATCTGCATCAGTGTATTTGGCCGAGTACATTTAGTGACCATCATGTACTAGAAGCCTGTAGGGTGTTGGCCAAGACCTTTACACAGTCATTTGTACCACCATGTTACAGCAAAATGTGCACTTTACCAGTGCCATTTAATTGGTCCTCTATTAAAAAAAAAAAAAAGACAAAGAAACATTGTTTTAATATTTATTGACACATTACACCACATGTACTTCATAGTGATGTTGTTCAGACTCTGGTCACTATCCAAACAGCAATGCATCTGAGAAAGAAGGTTTAACAATTATTACAGGGCAATTCCCTACCCCACCCCCATCATGATACTCTTGTAAATCTGCAAGCTTACTCAGTTGAGGATAGCATCCAGGTTGCACCATGGGGCCCAAGGTCTTCACTGCATCATTAAGAGAACATACATGTCTCATTAAAATCAGAACCAACACCACAACACAGGAAGTTTGTTTAGACCACACAACCTCAGACAAAAATGGAACGGTAAGGGATATAATCATGAGCATCATTTGGCAGAATCTTTTCATCATAGGTGGTGGCCAATATTGTGAGATGTCACCCACAGAATCAGAAATCTTGAAGACTGAACATGGACACCTGCTTACCAGAGGTCAGCCTGAGATCCAGCTCTTTCCTGAGATGGGAGGGAAAAATATATATATAAATTACAAGTCCGTGACTGGTTGATTAAAGCTCAAGTCACTTGGTTACTCAGTAACAGATTGTCCACATTTTAGTTCAGGTCAGACATTTGTCAATACATCACTGAACCCATAGCAGCCATTTTGTATTTGCAAAACCTGCAGTCTCACCTGAGTCCATCTCATTTGCTCTTCAAATGAGCCTCTGAAGGGAATAGTAACCTGAAGAGACACATAGCATAAGGTCAATATGCACACCAAACTGTGGGATAAACAGTCACACTGACCACATCAGCTAGAGCTAATTGAAGTGACTCCATAGTTTATAGTCAGTCTTCACTTATCATCACACAGGTCAGTCTATGGGGATCAAATAAGGGTTGACAGCAACCGAGATCCAACTTACATGTGCAACTCTTTCAGACCCAGATGGTTCAATTTTGGTACCAAGCTGTGATTCATTTGTGCAGAAGCGCTACTAGTTTAATATCAAAAACATGACTCAAGTTTGATAAGTCATGCTACTGGTCATCTGGGTCTGATGTGCTTCGTTGCATCAATACTCACCATGCTTGCAAGTCAACTTGTCCTCATGAGTAAATCCCACTTGTTCTGCAAAGTCAGAACAGTTTCATGTTAATTATGTTATATCTATAAGAACCTTGTTTCACTATTAACAAAGCAGATCAGAATAAATGACTAACTTCCTCAACTGGATCAGAGACCTGATTCACATTCATCACATCTGAATGATATTTGATTTAGAGTCCAAGTATGTAATGCACTTACCAACACAAAGCTGTTATGATTGACAGCAATGTTTTACATATCTGGATGGGACAAGACAAGACCTTTGTCATTAACATGCTTCAAACACTTGAGGGACAAGTTGACAGTTACAGTTGACACATCAGCTAGGAGCGAAAGACAATACATGTTCTTCATGGTTCATCTGCTGAACTATGCACTCATCATTGTATCAAGTGTCATTGTTGTTGCAAGTCTGACTTCCAACTCACCGTTCTTTGGCTTTTTGTACTGCCAGACAGCTTCTGAAAAAGGAGTAGACAATTAGTAATCACTTCATAAATTAAGCTGCCTCACCAGTATCAACAGCTGACATCTCAGCTAGGAGCGAAAGACAATACATGTTCTTCATGGTTCATCTGCTGAACTATGCACTCATCATTGAGTCAGGCCATTTTGTTTTATTAAAAAGGGATGTTTAAGAGCACAAAATTAAACTCACTTGTTTTTAATCCAAGAATATTAAGTCTGGATCCATGATGAGCCATCTGAAAGTCAAACACCAAATGTTAATATAAGCCCAAATTTTAAGTATGCAGGCATTTCTTAAACAGCACTGCATCAGTTAAAAGTAATCTTTCATTCTTTTTCAGAGAGATTCCCATTGTTTTGTAAACAAAAGTCATCATTGACAGTTTGTGTTGAGATTGAGAAGCAAACATAGGTTGTCCCAGTACCTGCTCCAGGTGCTGACTGGTCAAGTTAGCCAATCCAAGTGCACCTACAGGAACACAACATAAATTAGCAAGCCAACACATCTTAGGAACTACTAGGTCTCAAGTTCTGTGCCTCAGATAGATCAACTGGTGGGTTGAGATTATCGTCATCCATCTTGTCGAGAGTAGCAAATAAGAGTCATCACAGCAGCACAGGGAAGACTTGCAACCCAAGACAGACTGATGCTTCTCTGGGTGTCGCAATGCAGACAGTACAGCCAATTTGTTACTCTGCATCCATTAGACACTCAAACAGCTAAGTGTATTCAACCATGGGTCTACAACTGAGGGGACTCATGCACGGATGTCAATTTGATATGATATAACTGATTAAAGTTATGTTTAGTGTGCATTTTAAATCTCCTTTGCCATACCGACGGCACAAAGTCAGTCTTTACATTAACTACCTAACACTACAATTCTTAGTGGGGTCAAGCACAGCCATCAGACACAATTTTAAACTACTGCCTAAGGTGTGATGCAAGCACAGACATCTACTGTTGTGAGAGTTAGCAACAACTCCGGACACCTCAGAGAAGCATAAAGCAATCTTAACTACCATTCAGAACTTGATCCTCACCTGCTCAAGTGCCTCCCAGTGCTTTGTGTCTTGAGGCCTGTGGAGATGCACTTTAGTAAAATACTGGTACATGTGTTACAGTGCAAACACACTATAGTGTCAAGTCTCAGGGTGAAATTGCTCAGAAATCACTTCTGTCCACTACTCTTATACAAAATCATCACCGACTTAGTGTTAAATTAAGTAGATTTGGGTTTATTTAACTCACCAGCATGACACTTTATGCAGTTCAAGACTTAAAGTGATCTTCCTGAACCTGAAGAAAGGAAAGCACTTGTTAATGTTGCACTTCTTGCAGGCTTTTAATCTGATGAAAGAAAGTGCAGCATATAGGCCTACTTTAACTTTCAAAGCAACGTATGGTTCCTTACCATGTGGCGTCCATCTTCATTTTATAGCGAGCCTGTAGACAAGCCTGCAAACAAAAGACCGATACATATACAGTCAGTAACTTAGTTTTAATCTACGCAAGTTATTTAAGGTTTTAAATATCAAGTTATGGATAAAAATAAGCTGTAGGCCTACACCCAGTAGCTAACAGCACAGAAGCTGTTAGCTAAAAGCTAACGTTAGGCTACAGCTATTTTAAGACGTTGTCCCATGTGGTCAGAAGAGTTGGCGTTTCTTCAGGTTTACTCAGATGTCCCTACCAACATTTATTTCATCATGTATTCATGGGACAGTGATATAGCTAGGTTATTGTAGAATAATAGTGAAAGACTCGCTAGTTAGCATCGCAACATGCGCAATGAAGCAGAAGGCCTCCGCCACGTGCTTCATAGTAATTCACATTATTTCAATCACGAAGAAGTGTTAAAGAAAAAAAACACAGCACAGGCTTAGAAGAATAACTATATGCATGTAATACCCCGCTTTCAAAGTTAAAAACTCAATAACTTCACGACAGTAAAGCAGATAAACACACTTGCACAGAAAAAACATAATTACCTGATCCATGAAACGAGGAGTGAGGCCAGACAGACGGTGCACAGCCTTTTTATAGGGGATGTCACAAAGGATGATGGGAAAAATTTATGCAACGACTAGCGCCCCTGTTGGTCATGTTGAAAACAAAATATTAAAATAACTATTTTTTAATTCACCGCCATTTATTTATTGACATTATAAACAGCAGTTAGACTAAAACAATCTTAACTCGGGTCCATCAGGGTTAATTATTGTTTCTGGGGCTCTCAACCCCATCTCACCATCTTCCTCAGTGCACGGAGTTTGCATCATTACTGAGCTAAGTTAAATCCTTCTGCTACATGCGGTTGAAAGTTCTAGGGGGGGAAAATACTATATGGACCTACAGGTAGCCTACGTTTATTTTTATTTTCTTTGGTCAGTGTAAATTAAATAAACTGAAACTCAACGTTAACTACACTGTACATTGTGAAATTGCACAAAGTAAACTTCAATTCAATTCAGCATTATTGGCATGAATGTCAGACAACAATATTGCCAGCTTATGATACAAAAGTAGCCTACAATTAATTTCATACAGTTCATTAAATAAAGTAAATAAAACAGTAAAAGTGTGTGTTTCCATCCATCCATCGTCAAACCGCGTATCCTGCATACAGGGTCGCGGGGGGCTGGAGCCAATCCCAATTTACATCGGGCGAAAGACCATCGCAGGGAAGTGTGTGTGTTTGTGTGTGTTAAAATAAAATAATAATAATAAACACTGTGTGTGTGTGTGTGTGTGTGTGTGTGTGTGTGTGTGTGTGTGTGTGTGTGTGTTGTGAATTCAATTTAAACTTTGTCTTATTAAAATGTAAAATATAATCCCTTTCTGTTTACTCATAATTGTGCTGAATCTACAGTTGATGCGTATCAGATTTTCTGACAATGATGCTACTGAGCTTAGTGTACTTGCAAAGGCTGGATTTCAAAGTTGCCAACTGCCCTAGATTTATTGGAGTTCAATAATTTAATTATCAAGTGCATAGAATTTAGTAGGGAAGGTACCAATTTCCAGCGAAAAAATCTAGTTTTAAAAAGATTACTTAAGTTTTTATTGTGCTGACATGGTGCATGATCTCTACGCTTACTATAATCTAATTGACACACAGAAAACTTGAGATGACCAGTTAGTGTTCTTATAACATATAGGTTGGTCGCTGGATGAATAAGGCAGTTACATACACTGCTCAAAAAATGAAGGGAACACTTGAATCACAATGTCTGGCGATGCTCCTGATGATAAGGCAGATGGTGTCCTGGGGGATCTCCTCCCAGACTCTCTCTCTGGCAGAGCTCCTTCTGTTCATCCTCGCACAAAGAGCGGGTCCTGCTGCTGGGTTGTTGCTGTTCAGCTCTCCTTGTGTAACAGCCTGTCTCCTGATATCTCCTCCATCCTCTTGAGACTGCTGGGAGACACACCAAACCTTCTTGTGACAGCACTATGGATGTGCCATCCTGGAGGAGCTGGACTTCCTGTACAACCGTAATGGGCTGCAGGTACCACCTCATGCTACCAGTAGTGACAAGGCCACCATCAACATGCAAAACTAGAGAACAATCAGCCAGGAAGGATAAGGAGAGAGCAATTGTCTGTGGCCATCGCCTGCAAAACCGAAATTCCCTTTGGGGGGTTGTCTTGCTGTTGCCTCTCCAGTGCACCTGTTGTCACTTTTATTTGCACCAAAACAGGTGACATTGATTCACAATAGCAAACGTTTCCTAACTGGATAGATTGATTTCCCTAATGTTACACTGTGATCATTAGGTGTTCCCTTATTTGTTTTGAACATTGTAGTTTGCCATGTGCACTGTACTTAATGGGATCTTGAGGGTTAACAGGGTACATCCACACACACATAAGGTGGGGGCCTAACAGCAATGCTCAGGGATGGCATGTTCACCCTGCATGCTTGTCTGAAATAACCATGACAATATCTTGCAGGAATACACTCATGGAGATTTAATATTATGCATCAATAAACAGGAAAATCTGATACAATCAATTGTTATGATCAAAATGAAATAAAAAATACATTTTGATAGCGCTCCATCAGGCGATACGGAGTGATACTGAAATGTATGGCAAGGCCTCGATTCAATATAATTTACAAAGACAAAACATGGAGGAACAAAACAATAGCTTCAAATTTAGCTTGGACTCGAATTTCATGTGGCTTGTTTCTAAACGCATTTTTGTACGCTTTAGAGGAGGGTTAAATTCAACAGCTGAAATACAGGTATCAAGATTTTTAAATTGTATGGTCACTTTATGTGTAGTAAACACTAGGAATATGTTTGTTTTATATAGCCCATCACCACATTAAATGGTTTTAATATTCATTTAAATCAACCAGATTACTTTTCATACAGGCAAAATATCTAGAACACACAATAATCAAATCTCGAATGTTAACCAGAAAGACAACAAGGGACTCTACAGCATTAACTGATATTCTTGGGCATTTTCAGGTAAAATCTTTATTTTTCCATTTCATCCAAATATCATTGCATTCAGATCAAACTATGTAGCTGTAAATAAGAGAATGAATGATGGTTCAAAAAAGCAGAGGTGTACAGTAGGATAAATATTGCCCTCTATGTGGTTGCCATCTTGAAAAACACTGGACAAAAATCACACGCAGTTTACAAGAAAACTGAACCCGGTAGCACACAGTCTGGACTCTAGCAGCACTATGAAACAGCAGCAGTTTCAAAAGTCTACTCTGGCTCATCGTTTTCAGACAAGAGTTTACCATCCAGGAGTCCACTTCGACATCTGTGTGTTTGGAGATGAAACAGGTGATGTGTGGAACAAAAGGGAGACTTTGCAGACTCAGAGCTAGTCTCACATCCTCATCATGGACCAGTGATTTATAAAGACAAAAATATGTAAACAATCATTTGTTCATAAATGCCTTCAGGTAACATGGAAACATTTCTAGAGGATTGATTGTTCTCTGTCCAGATCAACACCCCTTGAGCCTTTTATCTAAACCTTTTTGGCATAATCGACACCCACATCTCTATATTGCATATATTCCATAACTATCATGACTCTCCCAATCAGGTTGTTCAGATGGCTTATTTAGAGCGTTGTCTGGTTAACACTTGAGCCAAAAACAAAAAGAGTCACAAAGTTAATTTTAAATGGGAACAAAACCTCAAAAGGGTGAATGGAATGATTCCTAAAGATGTAAAGCCATCAAGTTTATATTCTCAAATATTTTACACTATTGCCAGAAAGAAAAACAAGAGCATTTAAAATAAAAAAGAATATATATTTATATATCCATCATATGTATATAAACAACAGTTACAACTAGTTGCAGGCAAGCGGAGAATTCCTCCTCCGCCGCTTTAAGATTCATCCATTCCACCGTTATAAGGCTGTCAGACTCTCGGAGGGGGCAGCAGCTTTCATTCCTCAGTCACCAGATTCCCTGAGATGTAGAGCGCCGTTTTTATTTATTTATTTGATTTGAACACCATCAACCACACACCCCTTGCTACCCCCCCCTACCCCATTAAAAACCGTTTGTGTAGGGAAACGAGTGCTGCTCTGGCTCGTCCTGTGGAGCTGATGAAGGGTGCGGTCGTGAAATTGACGGACACAGTTGTGAGACGAGACGCGTCGACCCTCCCGTCTCCACTTTGCGCTGCCGAGTCTCATGGTGGCGGGTGGTGTGTATCGGTGGAAGTGACATTGCCCAAATAAGGAGAGGAGCTTTACTAATTTTCATGTTACATCTTAGATGCTTTTCCATTGGATTTCATTCATTTCCATATTGTTATTTTACAGTCAAATGCAAAGCTGTGTACATGTTCAATCATCAGTCATTCCAAGGCTTGGAAAAGAAGTGGTTTTGCAAAAGAGTTCTTATGAAGACTCTGTTGTGTGTGCATTTCTTTATGCATATGTATGTATGTGCGTGTATCAGAGTGTGCACATTGTTCTCAGTGCCTCTGAGAGGCTAATCTCTTTAATAGAGGCTCATCGTAGACCCAGCACTCCCCGTCCTCATGGAATAGCTGCAGAAACACACCAGCAATAACAATTAGACTCAAATGTTTGAAACGAATATATAAGATCCAATAAAACAACAACATTATCTGACATTTCTGATATTGATCAACACTGATCCTTGTCTACTGGTGAAATAGAGGTGTTTGATCTGTCACATTTCAAGGATGGGATGCAAAAGATGCATGTTAATGCCTTAGCATTTTGTGAGCATTATGTTCATGTTCTTTGTGGTGGGTGAAGAACAGGCAGACAGCCTCACCCTGGTCTCCCATTGCTGCTCGTTCTCCTTCCTCTCTCTGGCTTCGCCCCTTTGTTTCTCCTCCAGCCGATGTTTGGCATCTGTTGCTGCATCAATGTCTTTCAGCTTCAGGTTCAATGTCACATCTCTCCACAATCTGATGAATTAAAAAGGGGGTGAAGAAAATCAAACACTCAAAGAAAGTTTATTTCTGAGTGAAGGACTTTGTCTCTGGGTCCTATGTCCCATGATACGCAAGACTGTTCTCACCTTCGGGACTCGTAGTCGAGCTGGTCTTCCAGCTTTCTCACTTTCTTCTTAACGATGCCTATCCTCTTAGTGTCTATGAACACTGTGTTCTCCTAGAAACACAATAAACACATTTATGTATTAATGCATGTATTTGTTTTAGGCAGTTATTCCCCGGTGCAACGAATGCCTACATTTTGTTTTGGTTCAACTAATGAGTTATTGCTTTTGTGCCTCAAGTAATTTTTCATTAATATGTAGCCCCCACCGACAAATAAAAAAAGAGAAGAGAAATGGGGAAAATGAAAATAAAGGACTCACTCCAGTTGCCCACTTGGCATACATCACTCCGTTCCATTCTCCTTCAATGGAGCAGAAAGACTTCTTATCATTAGGTGGACTGAAAGACAAAAAGGAAACAATAATGATATATTTCATTAAAAAGGGCAGGGTCTTTCATCCAATATCAGACTGTAAAATGTGATTTCAGTTGTATTGTGCAACCATTTTCCTCTTACAAAATCTCAGCGGTGATCCTGTGCTTCTTTCCACCGTAGAAGGGTTTGGTGTGGAACACGATGTTAGCACTATAGCCCGACTTGGAGCAGGAGATGTTGCACTCCCCACCCAGCTCCACCCACGGCACAGTCAGAATCGACCTGGACAGACAGGCTCGAGTTAGTGAAGCACACATTAATGACCAGATGTGATTCATTGGTGACACGGACAGACGGTAGGATTACAGTAACACGCACCTGCCATATCCGTTAGGGAAGGTGAGGATGTAGTGTTCATCGTGCTCCAAACAAGACACACAACCTAAAACAAGACCAGAGAATGATTATTACAACCATGTGAAGTTGTGGCAGTAAAGTGTGTCAAGATTCAGATTTTGGAGTGTATGAAGAGGTGCTCTCGAGTACCTTGGCCAATATTGTGGACACCTATGGACATGCCTAAGAATTTAGACTTAGTCCAGATATGAGCGTTGAACTGGATCTTCTTACTTAAACACTCTGCATAGAATGCAGAAACTAAAAAAGAGGAGAGAAAATAAAGTGACAACAACTCAGTAAAAGAGAAAATGCGGCAAACAAGCAATAAGCTTGCGCCATTAAAACTTTGTCAAACAATTTCATTAATATTTAAAAAATTAAGATAAGTCTACATGTGATCAACAGCCTGTATTTTGCTTTCCAAGTATTTTAGCCTCTAAAATGATGTAAAAAATTAGTGGTTCATGGTGACTTTCAAAAAATGATCAGTGTCCATCAGGGTTTTCTTGAGCCTACATGTCAAATGGTTTAAAAAGTGCTGTGTTATTGCTCAGAAGAAAATGGTTTGACACTCACTGGGTGGGTGGTGAGAGACCTGCTCTGCCACAAACTGCACACTGTTTGCTGAGGACCATGGAACTGGACCGTCCGATACCGTCTCCTGCAGGGTGGAGGACAGGAGACGGATTCAGAATAGACAGAGAATGGCGCTTTTTCATGTTACACATATACAAGATATGAAAAACTCAATAAATTTTGTAACTATGTAAACAACATTAAAATGAAGGTGTGGTGGTGTGTGCTATAAAAGGTATATTTTTAAAATTATTTTACAACACAGGTTTGTATAATGATATAAAGTGGACACCAGTCTGTTCAATTAAGTTCATATTTTTTGAAATGCAATAAATCAGGCATTGTTTAACATTAATCTGTGGTGAAAAGATGAGATTCAGTACCACAGCTGATTTTATTTCAGCCACAAAAGCTAATTTTCATTGTCCAAAGTAGTCAAGAACCAACTAGGGCTGCAGAGGCATGCGGTCTCACCGTTTGGGGGGGAGGCTCCTCGGTTTCGCTGGGTAGATCCCAGTGGCAGTAGAAGACTTCTCCCAGGATTGGGTTGTAAGGTTTCTTGGCCACTGAACCTTTCCTCCCTGCATGGAAAGCTGACAGGTACCACTTTACCACATGCACCATGCGCTCCCGGGGCTCCGGCTGCTCAGCGATACTAGTGGAAGTCCAAAGATTGAGTTAACCTACATAATGTTTTACCATTTCTGAATTTTTTTATATACTTGTATATATCTGTGATACAATAGCTTGAAGTAATGAGAGAGATGACCGTTACCTTACAAATAAGTCAGGATGTGCAAAGAAGTCTGCGTACATTTCTAACAAAGACCTCCTTTCTAGGATGAAGGTAGGCAGGACCACCTGTGAAATATAATGAAGGAGAAAACTGTTAAAACTGTAGCTGCGTGGGTTGTTCAAAAGACACAGCTTGCACAGATGATGTTGGCGAGTAAAAGGACTAAAAAGGACCACTGCAGTGAGGGAAATTTAGACAGAAAAAAGAAAGCAGGATCACAACGAAGCATGCTGGTCAGGGGTCCTTTACCTTAGTGAGGTCCATGCCCAAACGAACTTGAGAGAGAAGATGCATGATGACGCTCTTGTGCTCCTCCACAGACTCACCTTCGCCGTCATCATCACGGTCATCGTGGCTATCAAACGGGTCTGAAGACAAAGCAACACAGGACAGGTCTCATATGGTTGTAATAACATTAAATTTAATGGGGGAAAACTGTTGTACCATATTTGTGTACGTATCGTGTGCTTTCCCTTTTTACCTGCATCTGTGGTGCCGTTGGACATGGACGAGTTGAGGGACTCGTTTGTGTCTGGTCGTTTCAAACCTGTTACCTCATTAGTGAGGGATGAGGCAGCCGCGGGCCCTGAGGGACTGAGGGGAAAGAGGAGGAGATAGAGGAAGCGGAAAGGGGGCAGGAAGCAGGAGAGATAAGGAGATTTTACAGAAAGTTTTGTTGCAAACTTCTCTGGCTTTATTCGCCTGAAGCAGCATTTTCCCACCAAACCTGCTGAAGGCGATAATTACACTGTTACTTTCAAGCTGTAAAGCAATAGATTCACTGTATGCAGTGATGGTTGCGGGGAGGCGTGGTCATACTGTACTCACTCTATGCAGTGTTTGGGGGAAGTGGTGCTCTGGTAGAACTCGTCAGCATCGTAGAACTCATCCTCACTCGAGGAATAGGAGAAGTCCGGCACCGAGTGTGAGGGGAGGGGCATGTGAGCCGGGGAGGAGATGCCACTGCTGGGGCCAGACGGGCCACTCCCTGAAAGAGGAAAAAATATATAGAATCAAACATTGTGCATCATGTCATGGTTCTCTTGCAGCATTTTCCTTTTCATTTTATGGATCTATTTAATTAATAAAGAGTCCTTTATTCATCTATCAAATCAACATGTTGTCAAGCCGGCTGTGTACAGTAGAATTAAGTAGTCTTTAACATGGCGACAACCTCCTCTGCAGAGCAATTTGACAGGGCTGTTGAGCCTGCAGCCTGACTCCTTAGAGCACAGCGCAGCATTTTATAACTGCTGCCTCAGCACAGAAGACAAACAGGCATGAACCTCTGCTTTCCCTTGCCTTTTTTATTTACGTAATGTTCATGGACACAGCATTCCAGGTTGGAGAAGTACAGCAATAATTAATATTATAACATTTCCTCTTGTGGTTGAGTCCTTATCACATTAGCTTCATGGTGCAGGTAAATGAAGGGTCCAACAGGCTCTATGCATCTTGTAATCTTTAGAGGAATGTGTAATTCAAATTAATTAGTGGCAGAGCTCCCAGCACTGTGATATCACTGGCTGCAAGAGGGAAGTGAACTTTCACCTGTGCTGTTGGGAGTTGGGGTCTGCAGACTTCCCATCACCGTGACAACGGGACCAACGGATAACGTGGAGGGTCGTTGGTCGGATTTACACACCTGAGAAGCGTCTTCAAACAAAAAGAGAAAATAGAGTTAGTGCTGAAGCCTCATAATGAAGCCAAAAACATAAAAAAAAGGAAAAAAAGAAAAAAGAAATCCAGCGGGCTGAGAAAATGATCTGAGACGCGTCAGACGGTGGATTCAGCTGTGAGCGGGATTAAACGGTCTATTAAGAGACCGAAATTAGATTGGCCTACTTTGCATGGTTAATTTTCACATTTAAAAAAAAGAAAAACTGTCTAGTCACAGTCAACGGACCAAAAATGTTGTCAGATCTTAGTCATACCACGTGATTAAATTTAGTAAATTGTATTATTTTCTGACTAAAATGTCTGTAAACATAATCACAACGAAGAACAGGAATCTGCTTCAACACAGAACTGCATTAATACATTCATTTTCAGGTGAATTATGCCTAAAGAATTAACTATGATCACATCAATACATGTAATAACCATAATGCATCTAATGCGACTGCACCCTGCTGTAGATCTTCAAGTGTCAGGAACTTGTATCAATTTACCTTCAAAACACTGAAAGAACATTTAATACATTCATCAAAACCCTGAATGATATTGATATTGTCAATATGCTTCAGGTTTCATCCCCGTCTTTAAACACTAGAGTATAAAATGTTGCTGAGGGAAAAAATATTAACTCATTATGATCATTTGTCACGAAGCCCTTCACACAGAGCCGATAAATCAACTTGAGGAGACTAAGATGTGAACAACAGGGGGCGGTGTTGTCAACCTCTCTGGATGATGTTGCACAATCACAGTGTTTAAAAGTGTTTAAGAAATGGTGTGAAGGCAGATGTCTGGAACCTGTGGGTAGTGTGGTCTGTGTTGGCATCGTGGTGTTGTCTACGGGGGTGTCCAGAGGGGGCTGGTAGATCCCATCCACTGGGTTGATGGTGCTCTGAAGGAAACAAACAAAAACAACTCTATATGCGACATCAAACACAATAGCACACCCACTGCCTGCTTACTAATCTAAAATTTTCTTTAACATCCAATAAACCTTGAGATAAGAATCCAATACGGCAAAATATCTCTATAAACTAGTCATACAGGAAAACAACTTATATTTCAATATCTAGCTACAATATGACTAGCCTTGTTTAACAACACCTATAACAAATGTGGCTACATGCTAAACCACAGTGAAAAACCATTTCCTTAAAACATCAAAGCCAGATGTCACCAAATTCACAGCTTGTGCATCGGTTATAGATCGGCTTAATGGTGTAGCTACTCCACAACAAGAACAGTGAAATAAAATATGCACCATCCAGCGCAGGAAGATCAATTTACTTTCATTCCATTTCCTGTAAAGAGTGGCGTGCTTCTAGGTTTCATTAATCTAATCAATCAGAAACCAGCAACGGTTTGAAATCCAAACGCCAGCAATAGCTTTATACAATAACGAACAGCTCTTCTTGAACTCTGAGCAACCTTCTAGTCTAAAAAGGAGTTAATTAACTCCACTGGGCTGCAGACTAAATCAGCACCATGTTTTAACTCTCCGGCACTTGATCTCCCTAGAGTAAAAACCCGTGGGGACAGTCGTATCTGCAGTGGCTTGCCCTCACCAGAGCCACCTTTACATCATGTGTCTATGCATTTGAAAACAGGCTCAGTGTAATGGGGTGACTGGCACCAATGACCCAACTGACAGGAACACTGAAAACGTAAAGCAAAACAATATCGACCCCCATTCCCCAACAAGTTACCCCTCAGGGCTCTTGGTGACACTAAAATTAGATCCAGTCAATGTGACGTGTTATCTTGTTAGTCAAAATTGACCTGTAGTCTGTGATTTTTACAGCTTTTTTTTTTTCCTAGGCAAGTTTTGATGAAGTCATTTGAGATGCACAGGAACAGGCACGTAATGTGAAGCCATGGTTGTTTTTCTGAACGGCAAATTTTTCCTTTAAAAATACTACTCTACGGATTTGGAAATGACTCTCTGATCTTGTTTTTGTTCTTCTGTTTCTTTGTGCCACCAAAGTGTTTAATGGTAAACAAAAGGCAAGTTCAGATCAGAGGTATCATGCAGAGACGCTTGGTCTGACATCTCAGCCCTCCTCTGTTCCCACTTCTGTCTTACCCTCAAGCTTCCTTCCTTCCTCCCTCCCTCCCTCCCCTCCGCACTGCCCAGATACTTGCCTACTAGTCCACGTGCCTTCATGAAAGTAAGGTGAGGGCTACTAATTATAGCCAGTTGTCGTAGCAGAGCAAACCTTAACTAATCATAGAGCATAAATTGTTTTAACAGATATATGCTGAACAGATATCTGGTGGACCTGGATTTAAATGATTCCTGCACTTTAGGGCGCAGTGCTCAACAAGGTCAATTAAACATGGTCCTGGTGGTCTATAGTGCATTCATTATTTGATCCACATTATAGGTATACAGGCAACATGACAGACATTTAGACCTTCTAAAGCTGCAAAGACAGCTGTATCACAAAGATTATGGCATACAAAAATGTGCAGTTAGACGGCGCTTATGCTGTGCTATTTACACTACATAATACTGTGCTTAATGACTATGAGATTAAGTCTACTGTAAGAGCCACAGAGGCCTCTGTACGGCCCCTGTGGGACTCTTGCTTCAAGGACCACACTCATTCTATTTAAACATTACTCTTGCCTATATGCCTTTTTAAATGTATACATTAACCATTTTCCCCAGCCTTTGGCAAAAACAATCAAAAAAAATTCTCCATCATTAGAATATCATCTATAATGGTCAGCCATTGTTTGTAATAGGGTGCATCGGTTTTGAACCAGTTCTTGGTGACAGCCTTCTTTCCGTCAGTGAGAAGTATTGGTCTCCTGCGTATACATTTCCCTCCCTGTTTCCCAGGCATAAAACAAGACAAGACTGGGGGATTTTGTAACCCAATATCTCACACAAAGTCCCACAAAGGTTGTATTTTTATACAACTCCAAAAAAAAAGGTGTGATTTGTTTCCATGTGGTCACATAGCCTCCAGCATGGTTGTTGAAGACTAATTTTTTTACTTAACTTTTGGGGTGATGAAGTAACGATTTTGATTCTTCCAAATAAATTCTCTCCAGCTCTGTGATTGTGTAGCAGTCTGGTGTATTTTCCACATATCATACCACCATCTCATCATTTTTTTAAATCTCTTCATTCACTCCTTTCTCCCATTTAGCTATAACATATAGTAAATGTTGAATCCTTTTCTGAGTCCTGATTTGTTAGACCTTATGTGTTCTTTAAAACTTGAAAGCTTCTCATTTCAACATCTTTCCCACCAACTCTTTAAATCTGAAGTCAGATCTTCTTGGTTTACATTCACGATTGAAAGCAATACATTTTAACAGTCCAAGCTGATTTCCCACTTTAAATAGGATACCATGTATCTAGAGTAAATTATGTTACTGAATCTAGGTCTACCTCATTTTTAATATGGGCAGGAATCTCTCTTTCCCCAGTACTAACTTGAATCGGGAACTTGGATGCAGACATTTGGATATCTTTCCATTGGGCTGCATAATCGGCAGTGCACCAGAACTGTCAGTAATTTAAAATCCATGTGACATGTGGTTAAAACATGCAAGACACTTGGTATGGCCCTCGACATGAAGACAGGACACCTACAGAGCCACTAAAGTGCTCTTTGGATGGCTGTCCAGCTATTAGTGCTTGATGGTTCAATAAGCAGGCAGTGTGTACGTGATAAATCAATAAGAATAAGCTGAATAAGCTCCCTCTAATTGGTGGGTAAAGTGAAGTGCAACATTCTCTCATACACAGGCATGCAAACACATGTATAGTCTCCCGTACACATTTTCTGCAACAATGTGCATTTTCTATATTTAAAGTTTTCACACACACACATCCACATTTCATATCTTCATGAAGAAAAGAATAGCTCCCAGCCATTGCTAAAATAATTTAAATCTCAGATTCTCAGAAATTATTAACTTAATCAACAGGATAGTGGTGGCAGACATGAAGGAAAGAGCTAGAGATGGAGCTTATCTCCAAATTAGACGGCATGCACTAAAGAGATCTGATATATCTGATTTTCTAGAGTAGAGAGTAAATTAAGCAAGAAAAGAAAGTTAGCAGTTTGTTTGATTTCAATTTCTGTCATGGACGGAGAATGTCAAACTTACTATAAGTCCGTTTGCGTGTTGCTGTTCGTTACTTTGGTCCTTAAAATTTTGAGAAGACAATGTTAGACTACTTGTGTAGTAAGGTTGAAGAGTCACTTCATAGAGCATCCTGAGCATCTGCAGCGTAGAGAGCAATGAGATGCATTCCTCTCGTCACATGGAGCTTCACAATATTCACCAACTTGCCACATGCAGTAATCCTTTCATCACATGGTAAAACCCTCATCAGTTCTTTCATTATCAGTAAGGACAGGATTGCTCTGCCATGCCAATCTGTAAAGTAATCTACATGTTTCCTAGATTCTTTTTCACGAGTAAAAGTGTTCAGTGATTAAAAAAACCCTACAAGTCTCACCTTACAACTATGTGAAGCAGAAATGATTGCTCCACTTCCTTTACAAAAGTGCTGAATGGAACATGTGATGAAACAGAGTACTGGGCTACACCCTCACCAACCAACGACCCAGATAGCAACTGTAAGCAGGGAACTACCCCAGAGGCAAGGTAACACACAATGCACACTGATGTGGACTCACAACAACAATGACTATGGTGAAGTGGGCAGACCAAACTACAAAGAGACGAATTAGACATGCGCCGATATTGTGTTTACCTTGGCGATTTGCAGCAGTACAATACAGTGCTTGATGGACTCTACCATGCTCTGAAAGAAAAAGATTGAAAATGCATATTTAACAACTGGCAACTGACTTCAAAACTCAAAGACGGGAAGGAAAATGTGTTAAGTTCTGACTTACACAAGTAGTCTCCTTCAAATTTTCAATTTTCTGTAAAAATGGAAAGAAAACAGGCTGTAAAATCAAACAGCAATTTTAAAAACAAATACAACATACAGAAGCAGAAGCGCTGACCAGTTTAATGGCAAATAAAGCACAACTGGAAGACAACTTAGAGCAGCAGCTTTTTTGTTCTTTGGAAATCTACAAGACAATTCCCCATACTGAAGAGATTGGCAAGGCAACAGTGACAAACTAGTCAAAGCGACCAAAAGCCAGAATTAATCTCCAGGAGGAAGTGAATCACTCAGTTGCTGGTAAACAACTGAGACATACTAAAACTGAACTGCTTCCTCCAACAAAACTAAACAACTCTACCAGATAATTAACTTAAAACTAAAATTACAAGTTACCAAAAAAAACCCGCCCTTTGTGGGGCTAACAGTAGCTGCTAGTTCGGCCGGATTATTAGACTAAAAAAGCTGGGTGAGCTGGTGAAACATATGGGAGGAGGCCTGAGCTATCAGACTAACGCCACTTGAGGTACACAAAGCAGTATTATGAGACAGTCAATACAAATGAGAAATAGGTCATAATGTACCATAGGTCATTTTTGAACCAATCTTTTAACCTTTTAAAAAATAAGATGGCTTAAAACTACAGTGACCAGATGAGTATACGTGAAATCCGGGACAGGGGGTCCGGGTGTAGCGCGGCCTCCTGTACATTACATTTAGTGTCAACAAACAGTAAAAAAAGTGAAAGTCAAAACTCAACGCTAAAATTAGGATGCCATTAGGAAAACAACTATGACCCTGTTGTATGTAACAGTGTGTAAATCATGATCCGTTACATACAATTCATTTAATTTTATCAGTGTGACCATCACATTTGATCTCTCTTTCTCCACGGCCGCCTGCAGCTACACTTTGCCTGTCCTTCCGACTACAACTTCCACTGTCTTTCTCTATACTAGAAAACAATAACAGGGAAAGAGCATGCACACGTGTTACTTTGTGGCTGTAATAACGCTGTTTAAACAATGCCCACGCTACTCTGCAGTAGCCAATGAAGAGCTGGAACACTGTCCATCTGTGGACAACGATCAGTATTAAATGCTTTATTAGGCTATAACTCATCAAAACTCAGGTTCAGACAAGTTTTCGTGACAAACAGGATTCTGCTCGTAAATTCGGGTATGTTGCAAACTTTTAGGACGTCTAGTCCCCTTACTTAAAACTGACAAGCAACAGATACCAATCATCTGCACCACACTGACAGCTTTCATCTATTGCTCCCCAGGGCTACATGTCAGCCTGCTTCCCCTGCTGTTAGCCTCAGCTCTAATGACAGCCAGAAGAGCAGACCAGAGAGCATATGCACGAGGACATAGCAACACTGCTGGTACTCACTCTGCGTGATTCATCCTCTTTGCAGTCCTTGATCTTCTCATCAAACAGCTGTGTGAGAGTGACAGAGAACAAGAGATGGAAAAGAATAAAAGAGGTGAAATATGAGCGAAAAAGTCATATTGTGCATGAAATGAAAAAAGCATAGTAGTTTCAATGAATATATATATTTGTTATTTATACCTTATTTATTTTAACTTAACTTCTGCATGTTCTTCTTTGTTAAGTTGTGTATGTCTTTTTATGTATATTTAATGTAAGCAGCTGCTACTGCAACACTGCATTTTCCCTTTGAGCATGAACAAAGTGCCTATCTACCCATTCTTCACAGATAATGTGGCGGCAAGTAGCAAGCTCTTCTCCCCCAAGGAAGGACGCTTCCAGTATTGTCATTAAGTCTGCCTGAGAAAATGTGCTGCTGCTGCTGCTTCTTTAAAATACATAATTTTCTGCTTTATCATCGTGCTACCACAAATCTTATTCTGTATAACTTCTGCTTTCTTACAGAAGGGAGTGAGAGCAGCAAAGTGAAACAAGAGACAAGTTAAGGGAAAGGTCATGACATAGTGCCATACCATGTCTATGACAAATTTACAGTTTTAGAGTAAATTTTAGGTTGCAATTCAGAATAAATTATTTGACCTGTGAAAATTATTTATGTTTAGCTAAATGCGTCAATGTGAGAGGCAGGTAAAAATAAACACAATATTCCAGATGAAATGATGATGTCTGTTAGGTGTTGCTCCATTGAGTCCTACCTTTAACTGGTCGATCAGAATCTGTAGGTAGGCGTCAGCTTCAGCTAGCTTCTTGTCAAAGTCTTGAACACTCGGAACAAATCCTGTCTCGGCCTCCTGAGGATGGAGAAAAAAAAAAACATCACCACAATTAATTTCAAACGAAATGTGTGCAGTATTTGCATATTCCAAGTCAAATACTCGTAGTAGTCACGTATTATCCGTTCATAGAAAATAAAAATAAGAGCTCATCTCTGTCACCTCCTGGCCAGGTAAGCTTTGTAAACTGTTGGACAAAATGGTGGACAGAAACATCAACAGTTCAGGAGAATCTTCCAGCAGCGTACTGTACTGGGGGGGAGATATGAATACTATTGTAGCCTACATAAAAGGCCAGCAGGTCCGTCTGCCTGACCGACTGACTAGAGGCCAGCTAATTTCAGGCTTCAACTAAACTGAATCAAGGAACTCAAGGCTGGCGAGATTTTAGCTACTGACAGGGAAGCGTGTGTGTAAAGGGACTGAGGTGCAGTCAAATCCATTGTTTGTTAATTAGCTTGCCTTAATAGCCCCATCAGAATCAGAAACGCAAGACTCCGCACACACATGCACAGACATTTTCATTACATAATATCCATTAGAAGGTAATTACTAGACTATTGGCAGGACAGACGTGACCGGGCATCTGTCTCTTTCTGTCTGAGCCGAGAACAATCCAGTTGGCTGTGTCACAAAACCAAACAGGAAAATGGGCAAATAAACGCACGCACAGACAAGACTTCCTTAAAAAAAAAAAAAAAAAAAAATCACCAGTAACAACATTCGGCACCAATGAAAACACAATAATCCTTCTAGGTCAAGCCAAACAAATCAGTAAGATAACTAACACAGCGTGTGTCAGCAGCAGTTACTCTGACATGAAAAAACACAGAACACCACCTCTCACACGAAAAAGCAAAAGAATAATAGTTCAACTGATAACGACTGTTAAAATCAAACAGAAACCTTGTTAGTAAACCAAGCTCTACCGCTGCTTTGTATTTGCTGCGTCGCACAGCCCTGGTGTGTCCTGAGTCTGTGGGGGGTTTTCTTCCTGCTAAAGACGATCTCACAGGAATGTGAAGAAAAGCCATTAACAGCCAAACACCGTTAGCAGCTGCCCCGGCCTGAGACCTGCTAATGTTTAAACTGTAAAAACATAGCTTTATAGAGAACAAAGTCTGAGTAAACTCAGCAACCATGAAGTCTGCAGTTAACTGCCCAAACTTCCTCAAAAAGGATCAAAGGTACTTTCACTGTTAGCGTAAGAACAAAATATAGCTGGCCACAAGAGGGCCTGAGCAAAAATCTAACAATTTTGATGCACTTGTGAACTTCTATATACTGTATACATGTGTGCGTCCTTTTCTGGATTGGCACAGTCATCAGAGTGTGAGGAATTTCCCCTGACTGCTAACTCCTACTACACTGGAAAATCACGCCAGTTTATTGAGAAAAGAGCAGCTATCTTTCTGCTAAGGCATTACACCATGGTCATTTCTAGTTAACAAAACACATAAATTCAGATCAAAGCCAAAACTTTTACATGTGCTATGTATATACAGGGTGTGGACTACACCTTTGGCAATCTCATAAACTTCAAATTTTCACAGTGAAGTGTTGCCATACATTACAACTGTTCGTTGTAAGCCTAAGTACATGTGAAAAGAAACTAAATTGGAGCAGGAAAATGAAGCTAACAGGGTGAAAACAAAACAGGACTGCAAAGGAAGACACATAATGGAGGGGAAGCATTTTGTTTTTTTATAACCCGAGCATAAGTTTGGAAAGTCACAGGCAGGTGGTTGGTTTAAAAACAGCCACTGTACCACTACGTCATAGTGCTTACTTCCTTGCTGTTCCTGAAATATTCCCAGATGTCTGCACCTCCACTCCCACCATTTTTTGACCGGCCATAAAACTGCATAAGATAGGATGTACAATGTTTCCTTTGTAATGACAGTTTTGCTTGGGGGGGGCACTATTACAATGGTTATCAACCATTTCGATAAGTTATTTATTTTTCCATGTATGAACATTTCACGGTTCCAGCTTGACAAATGTGAAGATTGGCTGCTGATCTTTTTCATCATTTTACTTTAATTGTTAATAATTTTAAGGTTGGACTAAACAAGCATTGTGAACATGTCACTTGATTGACATCACATAATTGTGATGGCATTCCTTACGATTATCAGAATTTTTACAAACCAAACACCTAATCCATAATGAAAATAATCTTCAAGATGAGCATGGTGGATGGGGTTGGGGCATTATTTCTGCATTGAGTACTTTTACTTTTAATACTTTAACATTTCCAGCGCTGGACTTGTACTTATAAACAGAATATTTTTAGAGTGTGGTCTTAACTAAATAATCAGATTCCTTCCTCCACCACTGCCCACTCTGTCTATCAAGGTAAACAAACTATTAATAACTATATAAGCTTAGTTAGTTTTCCATCACGTTAGCTTAGCACACCCACAGCCTGACTCTGCAGAGCCTGCCCTTTAAGGAAACTGGTCTTCGTAACCTGTGTGACGCAGCCTGGCAGGTTTCTTATGGGAAACGAGGCTCTCCCGGTGTGTGCGGAAAGTACCACCACATTGCAGCAATCATAGATAAGTGTATGCGATGCGGGTTCGTTAAGTTACTTTTGTCATTCGTAACGTGACTATTTCAGCAACGAAGCTACTGAATGTATTGTGTTCGCTGGTATAAGAGAAAAAAAAAGTCCCTGTTCACGCAGTGTTACTACAGCGTCCTCCAGCTTTCTTCACAGCAGAGTTGTGTGCAACTTAGCGGAAACACTGGGGTAGCAGGATAATCGTAGCGACGGTGGACGGCAATAGTCAGTTATTGACGGTCACACGTTACATGCCGACGTCAGTGTGCAGAGTCGATGCAAAACACAACGTGGTCAGTCAATTTATGTGTTGAAGTGAAGTAGGTCTAATTAAACAACCACCGGCAATGGCGGCTGACCTCATGAATTTGATTCGCTGTGCATCCCTGTGTGTGTGTTTGTGCGACATGGTGGGGATATTGTAGAGCAGCCCGCAAAGTCTCACTCACAAACCCATCCACCCCACCCTCTACAAACAACACTCGCCCCCACCCCCCAGTTTCTATTTGTCTTTCCACGCAGTGTGACCCACTTTAAAATGCTGCCGCTGCCCCAGCAGCGCACTGCAGCCGTTTTAAAGTTATCCCTGCTGTGGTGCAGTGGCGCTTTGCGTTTGTGTGTGTGTTTACTTACTGGGTGCCTCGCTCCAATGGACATTCTGCGTTAAACCTTGTACATCTCTCCCATCAGGCCATTTAGCCTGACACAAGATCGTTTTCTCTTTCTCTGCCTTTTGTTAAGTCTGTTTTTCTCTGCTTACAGCAACAAAACCAGCTCTGGTTAAATTGGCGTCCTTTTCCCCTCCTCCCCTCCACCACACACAAACAGAAAACAATCTCCTTCGCTCGCTCTCCACTGCAGTATGCCAACATAAACCACAGCAGCCTTCTCGCTGTGCAGCCAGTCTGGCTACAGTATATCCTTCGGCAGCAGTTATCAGCTGAGTGTGTGGTATGAAGGCAGACAGCGTTGAGTTAATCCAGGACCCTCCCCTGGCAGGAAAGCCACACTTCCTCTCACGCAGGCAGAAGAGAAAACACATAAAGCAGCGGCGAATGCTGACAGGGACAAGCATTAACGCCCACTCTGATTGGCTGAGGCAGCAGCGGCAGATGTTTGGTTGATCAAGCAAGCACGTCTCGGATTGGTTACTGCTAGGTCATATGAAGCTACGACACAGCGAGCTGCATAAGTGTGTGTTTGTGTGTGTGCCCGCCCAGAGCAAGCAGGCGCACGTAGCACATCAGAAGGATTTGCCACAGAGGGAGGGCAGGAAGGCAGGAAAAAAAAGAAAGGAGGGAGAGCAAATTAAATGGTTGGTCATGAGGGTGAAAATGAGGAAATGGTTGTGAAGAGCTGTACGTATATGATGATGACAGGGGAAAAGGAAGAAAGGTTTGGGTAGGCCAGCAGGAAAACGGTTGGCCAGAGAACAAGTGGAAGTCGGGACAAGCAAGAAAAAGTCTGAGACACACGTGGCCTGAACACTGGTAAAATAACAGACAAAAAATAAAAGAGACAAGCCAAGCTGCCAGCAGGTCAGCAGTAAATCAAACAAGAAAACAGTCCTGCCACAAAACTAAGCCAGATTTTATGGGACTAACCACCATAACATCCTCCATTTTCATGGTCTGACTGTCATTATTTCCATTTATTAAGACTCGTCACTGACTCTCAACTGCAAAAAGATCAGGTATGAGCAAGACACAAAGCTAAAGTGCTAAGAAACAAGACCTGAGATGCCAAGTCCCTTTCAAAGTCATCATATGAGTGTTGTGGTGTAACACTACATGATTTACAGAATATGCAAATGCATGCAATCTCAGGTTCAATAAAAATCCCACAATCAAAGCAATGACATCTATGGAACATTTTAGTCTTCACTTTATCTATGCCAGTATACTCTTCATGTATTACAAAGAGCCTATTTGCATAGGAAAATAACATGGTAAATAGTAAAACTACATGCTGACTCAGGAATTAGCGTAAACAGGCAAACAAAAATCAAGGAACCCCACAGCAAAACGACTAAACAGGTAAACAAAAAAATAAAAATAAAAAATACCCACAGCCAAATTACTTTTGTTTGTTGTTATACTGGATGGGCTAGACACAGACTAACAGAAACTGAAACACTTACACATACAGCGCATGTTTACATACCCGGAGTTGGAGGGTGTGACGGAGGATAGTTCCCTCTAAGGCGTGGATCCACTTCTCCCGCTCGTCTGCATCTCGGGCTGAGGGCAGAAGCACACAGACACACCCAGTGAGCCCTGTTTTCCACACAGACACCATCAGTAGCCATTACACTCGTGTTACACACTAATGGCACAAAGACAACACTGAAATGACATGAGTACTGGTAATACAGTGATGGATGCTTTATATTCATTTAAATTTATAGTTTGCTTTTTATCTAAATTACCTTAACCTCATGTTCAGGGCTGAAAAGTCTACAATCATGTATGTATATGCAGTTTCACAAAGATAACAACCATAAGCTTTATTTGTATAGCCCTTTTTATATATTAGATGGGCAAAAAATGTGCTTTACAACTTAAATAACACCACAAATAAAAACACAGACAATAAAGTCCAATAAGAAAATAAAAAGAAACAGTACAGTGTTAACTTCCTGGCTGAAAATCAAATGCAGAAAGATGTCTGATCCATATATTTCATATGGCACATACAATTCCATAAAGGAACATTTCAGCATTTTGGGACATACATCTTAAGCCCCCTTTCCACTGCATGGTACCAGCTCAACTCAACTTGCTTCTACTCGACTTAGATGAGAAGATACTACTCTCATTTCTGTCTGTTAATTATGAAGCTAGAGCCAAAAGCCAGTTAGTTTAGCTTAGCATAAAAACTGGAAACAAGGGGAAGACAGCCAGCCTAGCTAAAAGGTCATCAAACTGAATAGGTAATAAAATCCACCCAGCAGCACCTCAACAGCTCACTAAATAACACATAATATCTTGTTTGTTTAACCTGTAGAAAAACGTTAAAGTTTAAAAACAACACATTGTCTTTTAACGGAGGTTATGTGCTGGAGTATTTCTTGGATGGGTGCAGTCACTTTCCAAAGTGTCTGTTGGTTGCCTGGCAACCTCATAGCGATGACAAAAGTTAGAAAATTATTACGGCAAGATATTGTCCAGCACATAACCCTGGACAGAGCCAGTCTAGCTGTTCCCCCTGCTTTGGGAATTTAAGGGTCTGATTTTTCATATTTACCATACGGACAGTGGTATTAATCTTATCATCTCATACAACTAAAACACAAGGAAGTGTATTGGCTAAAGTTATTAAAATACTATTTCTTTAAATTACAGGAATGAGCAAAGCTAGATAGGCTAGGGCTGTGCCTAAATATCAGCTTGGAATTTAGCATTTATTTAACTGTGCTACTGTAGAAAACAAATCTAAAGAAAGGTAGCTTTCGTATGATTGATGTAAGTACTCAATCAGAATATTTAAGGGAAGCTAGACAGGTCTCTACCTAAATATAGTACAACATTTATTTATCTGATTTAAGTCAGGCATTATCAAATACATAAACACTCACATTTTTAGAAGATAAAAGTAGTACTCAAAGATTGAGTTTTGGTGCGCAGTCCTATTTATGATAGTGATGGGTTAATCAGCACCAAAAGAATCAATACTTATATGATCATTGTAAAAATGAGGAGTAAACGCTTCTTCAGAGTGGCATGGCAGTTCTGATTCTCGCCTGTTTTTTTTTTTTGTTTGTTTTTTTTGGATGGGGTCCATGTGTGAAACGGAGCTGGGTAAGGCTATACCCCAAGGCGCCATCTACACTACTGCGTTTTAGTTTATAAAATTAATTAAAACAAATACGATCTCTGTCCACATCAGCGTTTTAGCTGAGAATAGAACTGATCTCAGTCTACACTAAAACGACTGAAAACGCACATCTAGTGGGCGTTCACGTACACTGGGCATGCGCGTGCCGGTGTACACATGAAGCAGATGGTCCATTCTGTAGTTACAGAAGATTTGACAAAAGAATAAAGAAATGCAGATGAAGAACCACACCAGATTTTATTTTGCATGGACCAATTACGAGCTGGGACTGTTACTGAATGTAACAGGGGAGTTAAAAGTGACTGTGGTGGCGGAAAACAGACCGGGAGTCGTCACAAAGTAAATACGGAGACATGCAGAGTAGCTACAAATGTGGGCTATGAGTTTTATTTGCACAGTACAAAATATTTTAATAAAAATACCCTGTCAAAAACTCTGTCAGCAACATCGTGTTTCTACTTTGCATGACTTATGAGACCCAATCAGAGAGCCAAACGTGAGCGTCTGTGTCATTGTTTCTAATGTCCTCCGTTTTTGCCCGTCTTCACTAAAGCACTGTCCGGAGTTTCAAAACAAAAAACGGGGTCCGCAGCGTTTTCAAACTTCCCCGTTTTAGGTCTCGTTTTCACCATTTTAATCTGGACGCGAGGTGCAAACTAGTGTTGTAGTACTCGAGATTGGTCTTGGTCTTGAGAACGGTCTTAAGACCACTTTTTGATGGTCTTGGTCTCGTCTCGGACTCGACCGCATTTGTACTCGGTCTTGTCTCGGTGTCGGACATTGAGGACTCGGGATTTTTTTTTCAAGACCAGTCAATACCATAACTCTGATTTATTTATTAACATCCTTACTTTGATTGGATGGAAAATGTATTGCTTCAAATGCAACCAATAACCCTAATTAAAAATGTGTTATTATCATTAACGACTGTCCCCGCGATGGTAAGCATGGAAAAGTTGAATAAAGATGCTTATGTTGATTTCAGCTTAGTGTTTGTATGTGGCTGTTTTTATGGGAATGTGGATCTTTCAAATCCATTTGAGAAGTACCTATGATCTCACTTTACATTTTATTGTGTTTCATGTAATGTGGAGAACTGGTCTTGGTCTTGACTCAGTCTTGCCCTCCCTCGGTCTTGGTTTCGACTTCGTCTCTGCCCCTAATAGTCTTGGTCTTGTCTTTGTCTCGATAAAATCTGATCTTGGTCTTGACTACAACACTAGTGCAAACGCAGCAAAAGGTCTCCGTTTTAAAACGAAAACGCAGTATTGTGGATGGGGCCTCAGAGCAAAGACAGAGAACAAACAGACTGCCAGTGACATTAAACAGTGACCCAGTACAGACCCTGACATATGCAATACGCACACATGCACAGCAAAGTGCCAATGGCATACAGAGATACCATATTTTGTCCTCTGCCAACACATGGCCAGGACTGAATCCATCCCGCAGGTTGTAGCATGTATGCAAGTGTTCATAGACTGTATTTTAAAGTATTAAAGGTTTTTAACTTCTTGCATAGAAAGCAGCTTTACTGCATGTAGAAGATGGCCACCACAGTCCACAAGAACTATAACTCTAAAAGGAGTGAAAGAAGAACTTAAGATATATGCCACTGAATTAGCTGGCAAACTATATCCTGTGTAAGAGTCATTTTTCATAGAGGTGGAAACAAGACAGTACAGCAGATGAATGGCTGCGCTAGCACAGAGGCTGAGCTGTGCTACAGCAGAAAAGCTTTTAAAGACATTAAAAGGCAGCCGAAGCTCAAGCCAATCCACTCAGACAGCGCCTCACTGCCCTCTCACTTTCTCCTCAGCCAAACAGACTCTCCAGAGGAACAGATTACTGCGGCTAATGTTGTTTGGCGCTATTCATGACACAGGAGAGGTAGTAGCAGGGTCATTTAACAAAAATCAAATGCTATATCTGTATGAACTGTGTTGCAAGTCCAATCTTTGTCCTAATCTGTGGCTCACATGTACACCATGATTTATATTCCCAGGTAGATATAAGCAGTTAACCAACTCAGCAAATCAGTTAACCAGCAGGCCATAAGGCAACAAACAATGTAAGTCATGACAGTCATCATGAACTTCCTTTGTTTACCCTACCACTGTGGGCTCTGATGCCTCTCTGCCAGAGGAAAGCAGAGAGTTATTACAAGAACAAGCACATAGAGGTGATACAGTACTTTACACCACTAAACTCCAACATATCCACTTACACTTACTTTCCTAATAATTACAGACAGAACCTGACAGATATTGGATCGTGACCTAGGACAGATACAGTAAACCCCAGTCCAGCTGCAGTTATGTACCCTAAAGTCCACATTGGAGGTCACCTCATTTCCAGCATGGGGAAGTGATGCCAGACAAATACATTTGCGATAAAAAAAGTTTGATTTTTCACGACACAGAATGGCAAAACAAACCTGATGTGGATGATAAGATGGGTAGAGGTGCAATACCAAGAGGAAAACCAACTAATATCTTAAAAAAACATACTGAAGGCCATCGGAATCACAAATTTTCTGTGTGACGTACAGGACTGACAGTGTAGAAATAAATTAAACCATCATGCAGAGAACAATTAGAAAGGTAATCTAGAGCCACTCAGTACTGTTCAGAATCTAAGGCATTATTTTACTAAAAAAACTGTCACATACCTTACACAAAACTGCAATTACATATTCCCGTTTTGGAAGCAGGATTACAAATGTCTCACTGAATTGTAGTGATCCATTTGCTCCTCATCTCTTTAGCCTTAAGTCTGTTAAAACATATGCCCGAATTCTTTCTCAGACCATTTATCCAGTCAATGGCTAAACAGCTCTTCATCATTCTCTTCACACAGTCTACTTGATTTTCATATTTTAAGTATATTTTAGCGGTTGACGATGGATGGAAGTATATTTTAGCATTTATTCCATAGTGTCAACTAAAGTAAAGAGCTAAAAGGAAATGAAGGGCATTAGAACAGGCATGTAAGGACACTGCAATTATGTTGTGTCCTAAACCCCCTGGCTAGTAGAATGGCCCTTTTATTTTGTTTTTATTTATACTGCAACTGCATTCTAAAAAATGCAATGAAACAATTTATATAGGATATACGCCATCATATTGGCATACTGCTGGCATCAGCTTATACCCACATGAAAAGTAATTTTTGGTCTAATTTTTGGTTTATCTTTTAATGCGGATACCTTATAGTCACCTAGACTGCATAAAATGCCATCAAAGACAAATTAACACACTAAGCTGACAGCATCAGTGGTTTATTCTTAACCCAAGGATTCTCCTCCCATCTCAGTGGCCAAGGTATCCAGTTGCAAAGATTTCTCATTACAATGCCCAGCCTCTTCCCATAATGCTGCTCCTCCTTTCTCCATAATGCTTCTGTGAATTATTCATCCTTCCCCTCTTCTTTCTCCTCCTCCTATTTTCTGACAAGCTGCTTAAATGTTTCAGTATGCTCCAGCGGGAGGACAGAGGACCTGGTGCTCAGGACTGCAACCTGTCAGTGGCAGCTACACAAATGTGGTTTTGAAGAAAATGCACAATTTCAAGATGAATATAATGTGGTGGGAAGCAAGTATCTTTTCAGTACTTTGCTCATTTAATCTATGATTTAACTGTGTGGCATAAATTTAAGCTGTGTGTGATCATCTTTTTAACTAAATACACAAGTCCAGATGCAGTCCTGAAAGAACGCAAAAAAGGTAAAAAATGATAACTAAGGTGGGACATTTAAAAGGGGATGAGAGCAGACAGTGCAGGTAATATTGAGGTGAGGAAGGACCCTGGAAACAAGGGAGAGAGCATGCACGGGGGTCTCTCAGCCTGGACCGATGCTTCGGGCAGTCAGGGAGGCCTGACAAAGAGGAATGAGAAGACGAGAGATTGATAGCTAGTGTCGATAAAAGGAAGCAAATGAGAGAAGAGAGGGGGAAAGAGGAAAACGGGAAGCTAAAGGGCTCTCAGGCAACTCTGATGCACCGCCGGGAAAGATGAATAATGGATGCTTCTCTAAATAGAAAGACAGAACAGAGCTCCACTCTGGGCTAGCACAGCGGCTGGCCGGCCGGCCGGCTCAGAGCTACACTTCAACCTTTGAGATACACCTTTTCATTTTCACACCATAGCATGAAAAACACTTTGACAATGAGCAGTGTATCAGCAGGTGTGTTGGTCTCAGTCTATAGTGCATTTTTTTAACCCTTCTTAGTCTTGGCAGTGATGCTCTACCCATCATACAGTCTATACCTTACATACATATATACACAAACACACACACACGGCCACATTCAGACACCTATGTGACTGCATAACACGCTCTGACCAGGATCGTTTTACAGCAACAGAGAAATCTCCTCCTGCCCAACATCCTGTGCATCTCTTGATATCCAAACTAACAGCTGATGTATACAGAATCTCATGCTCAGCACACATTAAGTGCCAATTTTCGACCCATTTCTCCAGTGGTGATACATGAGATAGTACGGTACAGTGCTCTCCTCTGGGTATCTGGAGAGAAGATGTGTCTTCTAATGACATTTCATTGCTTCCTCTCAAACAAAAACATGATCATCTGGGTCACAGTGTGCTGCATAGATTCAGACTGTCCTGTGCAAGGATGCTGCTTTCAAAGATAATTTATTCCCACACTGCTGAACTAAAAAAGTAGAATTTTGATTCTAATTGTTTATAGGTCAAGAAATGTCTAACATAAGAATAAGATATTTTACAAATATCTTGTAGTAATGCATCATCATATTGACACACATCTTTGTTGTCATCGTTTCCTTTTCATGCAATCTTTACACCCTGCCAGAAATAAATTTCTGATTGCATTAATTATGGTTTTTGAATAATGCTCTTAAATTTGGACTTAAAATTTATTAATAATCATTCTTATACATTGCTGCTGTTCTCCTCATCGTCTTGTCTCTCAGACTCAGGTAATTAAGAGAATATCCAACAACTATAATAAATCTAATGAATGCAACTTTAACTCACTGAGGCATTACAGCCAATTGGCAAAGAATTAGATTAACTGTGGCACAGAGAGTTCCAGAATAAATCAAGACAATGATATCTGAGCTATTCTTCACTGACAAAGACATCCTGAGGGGAAAAAAAACCCTAAGATTACATCATTGTTTAGCCAAAACCAGCCAAACCACTTAACAACAGGACAAACACCTGTAACAACAAACATCCTTTTCTAAACACACTTTACAAACATTCGACTGATTCAGGCCACCGCACACACGCTTGTCTCCTTAAGAATACCTCACGCCAGCAGTCTATTTCATGCTGCTCTGAACTGCCCTTGAACCTCCATAACAAACCAATACACCCGAGAGCTACAGAACGTACTGCTCCACCCTAACTGCACATCCCAGAAGGCAAACAAACGACGCCTCCACTCGATCCTTTTGCCTGGGACTGGCATGCATGCGGATCATAAGACGTGCACGGTTTTCTCCTTACCCTTCCGTTTGTAGAACCACAGCATACAGCTTCGGAACACAGACATGGGAGAGGGCATGGAGGTGGTGAGAGGGGCGGGGGGCCCATGGACTGTGGCTGGTGACCCTCAAGAAAGCAGGTGAAGGGGGGTGGGGGTACCGGTGATGAAGTGTGGGGGGTCTGGTGTTGGCAGTGGGAGGGGAAATGGATACAAATAGACAGATGGAAGGACAGAGATGAAGGAAAGGTGGAGGAAGTTAGTTAAAGACCTGGTGGAGTGATAGACTAAAAAAAGGGGTGTCTGCGGTGTACTGGACTGGACAGCTCCCTGTCAAAAAAGAGGGAAGGGTTGGCAAGACGGGAGGGGGGCGATGCCGTAGCTGGGAGCCAATCCTGACCCTATGGAGTGAGTGGTAGGCGGATAGCGAGCAGTGGCAGCAGCAGCGGCGTAGCGAAGGGTGAACATCGGCAGCAACCAGAAGAGACCTGAGCTCAGCTTCCACCTCAGCAGTATTCCCTTATTATTCCCAGAGGCTCAACTGCAGAGACACACAAGCAGCAATCGTTCTCCTCAGCCACAGTCAGGAGGGCAGAGGAGGGTGGGGGGAAAAAAAAGCCTTACTTGCTCCTTCTGTTCCAGAGAAATCTGTCTAGCTTGCAGTGGAACAAATCTGCAGAAATACGCATCAGTCCAACTTCACAAAGCTTGAAGAGGTTCCACAGGAAGAGAGAAAAAGCTCAGACGCACACAGCACGCTTTGACAATGTGTAGATGCCTATGTGTGCATGTGTTTCCTGGCATTAGAGCAGCCCAATCCAAATCTTTAAAAGGTGGGGGGAGCAAGAGAGAGAGAGGGAGCGAGCGAGAGAGAGAGTGAGAGACAGAGAGAGCGAGAGAATGAACAGCAGGGATGGATGGAAACGAGATCACAGAGAAAGAAAGCCAGTGATAGTAACACAGAAGAGGGGGCATGAAGAGAACAAAATTAAAAGGGGTTACATCTTACCTTGGAAATGGAAAGTCTTCTGGTCCACAGTGATGGTGAATGTGCTGTCGTCCTCGTCATCGATGCCGATCACAGCTCCCTGGGCAGACAGAGAGAGAAAGAAAGAGAATGGGGGGGGGGAAGCATGCAGTCAGACAGCGGGACACGTCATACTCCACTTTCCATTTCTGTCCTCATGCCCTCCACATGTTCCAGCAGCCCCTGACTGACTCTCTTTGGTAAATTACCCTTGGTCCATCCCCTTCAAAAAGATCCTCTTGCGTTCACACAATCCCTCTGTGCTTCTCTCTAACACACACATCCGAGTGCAGCCTTTTGGAACATGGGAAAGAAGAAGGGAGGGGAGGAGGAGGTGGGATTTGGGAGAGCGAAGGAGGAGAAAGGCAGTGAAGGGTGGAGAGAAACTGACACCGGGGACCAGCAGCTAGCAGCAAACAGGAGGAGAGGAGAACTGCAGAGAAATGGCCTGCTGGCTAGCTGGGACATTTGCACCTAGCAACAGAAACAGGCTGTGTGTGACTCATACAACAAACCTCAAATAATAAAAACAATAACAACTACAGGGAGAAGATGAAATACTATAAACACCTGTAAAATATCTTGCAGTCCAGTACAATAGCTCACCATAAACAACCACTTTTAAGAAACTCTACCCAAAACAATTAACATTATGATTAATTTAATAATTTTCATAAAAAATTTCCCTTGTGTTATAACATTTCCTTAAATAGTTTTTGATAGATAGTCGCTCCACATGAAACAACGAAAATGAAAGGGGCATCGTCTCTGCCGCTGTCCACAGAGCGTAGCCAGTTTCTTTGAAAAGATCTGTGCCATATCTTGTCATGTGCTATAGTAATGAGGCTGCACAAATAAATCCCACACGGTCCACTTGGGATGTTCTCAGAAGTGACTCCATGCTTAGTTTTGTTCTGAACTATAAAAGGTTTTGTCAGATATAAAGACAGGTAGGTAAATGAATAAATACAAAAATGCTACTACTCTGTCTTTATAAATGTTTGTACAACGGAAGCTCAAAGACTGAGCAAGTTAATACAATGATAGATTTTTTTATTTGTGGATGGAGTATAATACATTGAGCAGTCCTTCACGGGTGGTGACCGTTGCAGACAGAGAGGAAAATAGGATTTTGATATTGAATGCATATATACCGGACTGTATGAAGAAAGAGATTAGAACAGATTACGTGGCTCACAATGGAGATGCATTATACTACATGATCTGATTTCTAAAGTCATTTTTAATCTTTTGAAATAACTGTGATAATGTACATTGCTGTCATTTCATTATGTACTGGAAAGAATGTCTACTTCCATTCCATTGTCCACAGTAATAGTATATAGTTCAGTATAGTAGTATAGTATCTCTGGCCTTATCTCTCACCCTGTCAGGTTGAAACCAGTCAGCATCTTAAACAGTCAATATGTCCAACTATTTTCCTTGCTCTGCCTAAGATGACCAGAAAGTATGACCACATAAGATACCGCACAGATTTTTAACAGTGTCACCAAAAACTGACACACAAAGGTAATGATTTGTTGAAGGCTAGTGGACTAATGCAGTTGGAGTCCACTATTTTTTTTAAAGTTTTTTTACCTTTAGACATGGGGCAACTCTTACTCTACAGAGATTGAATGATATGACTCAGTGAAAAACGTAGTTGTCTTGTTGCACTTGAAAATAATCCAACATCAACAACCAGTATAATGCTACACCAGATATTATGGCTACCTGCATGACTGGTTTAGCAGGACCACAGATGGACGAAAAATACTGAAAATGTCAGCTCAGCATTTGGTATAATATATGATACGGGCATCAGGGTTTGATATAAGCACTTTTTAAAAAACTGAAAACAGACAGGGATATTTAAACGGTGTTGACAAGTTTAATAAATGATGATTTTTAAATTTGTTGAGATGTTTTCATATTTAAAAGCATTTTTTTCTTCTGTAGATCAGTGTAAATCATAATTACATCCCCATTCATAGATTCAAAATACAAGTCCAAGGCAAATAAATACTTTCAATACCCGCTGTAATACAATAGATAGGGTTAAATTGATAAGGATTCATTTATCTGCTCCATAATGCATATCGTCAAATTAAAGTATTGCAATAAATTCGTTGTCACATTGCTTGAACCCTAACTGAAACCTATTACCCATGACTACACACCCATAAAGGTACTTTCAGGAGACACTTCCTCCCTTCAGTGAGAGCTACCAAAACATGTTCAGGGTGCTCTGCAAGCCTTTTGTCCTAAAACAGGTGTGGTGGCATAAAACATGGTTTTTGCCATGGCTTCTGTGAAAACGCATGAGAAACTTCACCTCCTTGATTTTAGGAGGGCAGGTACAGGATCAGGAATTGGAGTGCTGCTGGGGGTAAATAATTAAAGTTGGGAATTTGGGTGACAAATGTTTGCCTCAAAAAGGGAAAGAGTAACAAATGTTTCCTCAACTTAAGTCAATGTACTACCATTCAGGTCTTGCACTCTGTTGACAAAGACAACATCTTCCAGAAATGAGAGTCTTTCAGTACTATTGTAGGCTCAGTACCTGAAAACCCTACTGCAATAGAAATCCTCCCTTCCTACTGTTCTACCCTTATAAACACAGATAACATAGTAGCGCAACTGCTGCCATCTAGTGGACATGGCTCAATAATAAAAACTAGGGCTGTCCCCGACTAAGGATTTACATAACATTAGTCAAATCTAAATCGTCAATCCTGCCAATAGTCGACTGATAGTCGAACCATGTGTGTTTTTGTGCACGGCGATTGCGTGCTGGGTTAGGGTTGGGGGGACTACTTAAAACGATATAATATTCTCTATGTGGTTAATCAACGGTGATAAATTATACGAAAGTCCCGTGAGGTGCGGACAACTTGGCACAATACCAGCGAAGCTGGGGCTGTCTCTTCAGCAAGTGTTCATCTTCTGCCACTACACACATAAACCCTACTCCTAAACATGCACACTGATGACCCAGGGTTAGGATTACAATTTTGGATTTATTCACACACTTTAAAAAAATTATTTTTTAAACTGGTAGTTCTATGTAAAATCAGACATTGAGCACCCCCAAATCGCCAAAATGGCGTGATCTTGTTTTGCTGCGAAGCTTCGACTTTTAGATTGACAGTCGAATCAGGATCCGCCCATCGAAGCATTGAGTCTTCGACTATTAGGGGTCAGCCCTACTAAAAAACGCATTGTAAGGGCAAACGCCTTTACTGGGAAAGCTAAACAAGTGTGGCTGCAGTCAGCTATTGACTGGTCTGTTGAACTATTCCAACAAATCGGGCAATTAGTATGTCAGATGAAAACTACACGTCCCTACATATAGTGAACCAGCCCTTTATGTTTCAAACAGATTGCCCTCCCAGTCCTACGCTGAGTGTCAAGCATTAACAGAGTGCATTTAATTTAAGATTTAAGTCAAGATTTAACTGTCAAAAGAATCTGAGAATCTTACCCTAAGTCGCACACATCCTCTTCTGGATCCCCGCATCATCTTGTCCTTTGACTGTAAATCAAGCAACAGATTTTAACAGGGTTTCATACAGTCAGTATGCAGGGTACGGTAGGGTTTTTTTTAAAACTCAAGTTTTTGTCCTATTAAATTAACTTATCCATTTTGTTATAGAACAGATCAGCTGCAACTAACCATTGTTATTGTCAAATATATGTCAAAATATTCAAGAACAGAAAGCGACATATTCGGAGTGCCTGTTTTGTCGGACCATCAATACAAACTAAGAAAGAGGAAAAGCAGCAAATCCTCCCATTATAGAAGCTGAAACAAACAAATGGTTGGCATTTTTGCTGTGAAAGTGACTATTGATTAATTCATCATCAAAAATTGCTACTCCAGTCTTGCTCTGCTTTAACGGGATATTCTACATTTTTCAGATTCAGGACTTTAGCTTTCTCTCGAGACTACTTTCTCGAGCAAAATGGACTTTTTCACACCTCTTCATCTGTGGCTTTCCCCTGAAATGTAACTACAAAACTTCAGGTTTATTCTCACAGCTAATCCTCATCTAGCACTATATCTCGACAGGGACTACTGTCATACATACTATCAAAACAAAACCCTCCTTCAGTCAGGGCTCAGGGTAGTGACTGCTACGAGGTTTTAGCTTTACAATATAGAGTTAATACACCGGAAAAAACGATTAACGTTACTGTACTGCCCAGTAAATAAGACATTTAATGCCTTAAGATTCTGTCAACTTTCTGAGAGGAGTGGACGGCTCTTAGTTGTTACCTTCCTTACAACTTGTTTCATTAGAAGCGACACATAGGAGTTTCTAGACTGGTTTTATTTTCGGTATTACTAATCAGAGTATTGAATTCATAGCAACGGGATAATCTAATCAAAATCTAACTAGCAGCCACTGTCTCCTCCCGCGGTGTCCTGTTAGCTAGCTAGTTATTTGGCTAGCAAACCGGTGAATGTGGGACTCATTTAACTACCGGGGACAAATGTCATCTCGCAAGGATACACAATTCTGTCTCTCTCTCTCGCCCAATGCTGTAAACTATTACCAACAATGTTTGACAAGTTCTGTATATTTCGGCTTTTGGCTTTGCTAGCTAGCTAGGTAGCTGAAGCGGAAGTGTGGAAAACATACTGTCATCGGATTCGTCAGTTGGTCTTGGAGGACGGTTGGTACTGGCTAACGCAAGGATCTGTCTCGGAAGAGACTCGCCTCTTTGTGCCAGCTGAGTCTCCCAACTCCTGACAAACACAAGGCCCTTATCCCACTTGTGTTTGACAACCAGCGACAACTTCTACAATCTAACCTCTTTAACAGATCAGTTCAGTATTTACATACTGTGGACATGAACGTACCGTGTAGTATGAGAGTAAGCCGGCATTGTAATCCAAAACGAACCAACGATACTGCCAACCTTTCATAACGTTTGTCCATTTGCTTAGCGGCCCCTCCATGATGGACGCCATCTTTACAATAGGCTACGACTGGGGAGGAGCCGGATAAGGTGTGGGCAGGCGTCACGGGCTGGATGCTGGATGCTGCTGCTGCTGAACATGATGATGGTGATGGTGCGCCCCACATAAGGGATGTTACAACCATAACTATATGGTAGAAGAAGGATTCATATTCTTGAATTGCGTAAAAGTAGCAATGTCTCACCGAAATACTATTTTACAAGTCCTACATTCAAAGTCTAACTTAGTACAGAAGTATTAGCAACAAAATGGACATGAAGCATCAAAACTAAAAGTACTGTGCAGAATGGCTTCTATTATTATATAACTGGATCATCAATTTTAATGCATAAACATGTAAGCAGTACTTTAAGTCTATATTGTAAAGCAAAAACCTCGTAGCCGACCCAAGCCTGAGCCCTAACTTAAGAAAGGGTTTCTAGCTATATGACAGTAATCACTGTCGAGATATGGCCAGATGAGGAGTCTACCTGAATTTATGTTTATTCCAGGGCAAAGCAACAGATGAAGAGGTGTGAAGATGTCCTGTAAACATTTAAAGTTTGCACTTCCTTATTTTTCTTACATTTCTTACACAAGACATGTTAGCAGTGTGCTTACCAAAGAGGCTAACGTGCCTTTGCTCTTGAGCCACCCACTCTCATTTTATTAATTGTTTAAAATTGATTCGTTTTTGGAAGCAGATGAACAACCAAAAACAAAAGTATTCATCGATATCTTTATTATTTACAATAGGCTTAACACTGATAAGCAAAACTTCACAGTAATATAACGTGAGCTTTAAATAAAAAAAACAAAACAAAAACACAAAATATATATTTTGTACAATAAAAAAGTTAATGTTAACATCTCTGCCATTTTTCATCCCTGTGTAGATTCACATATTTCATTATTGTGTGTGTTGGTTTACATTGCACTCATACAATTGAAGAAGTGGCCTTTGGTATAATGATGTGTACACATGATGTTCTCCAGAGCTGCTCTCCGAAACAGGCAGACGGGAGTAATAAAATAACAGTATATAAATGTAGGCAACATAAAGAAAGACAATGCAGATGACAGATAATGAGAATGAGCAGAAATTTATGGTCAAATATTAAACAGCATCAGTCCAGATATCATATTTGACGAAAAAACATTGGTACCAAATCAATTCATTGACACTGCTATGATTTACTTTATGTTTTATTTCTTTAAAAAAACCCCAGTCCAGACTAGAAATGCATTTGATTCTGGGAGGTTACATTTTTTCTTAAACTCTCTGATACCTGGTATCAGGGAAGCCTGCTCGACAGAGACGCACTAAAAATCAACAGAAACTTACAGACTGAGGAGCTGGTACTTGGAAATAACAAAGAGACATTTTGTAGACAAAACTTTTGATCTGGTGTGATTATGACACAACGGAGCAGCTTGGGTTTAGTGCAGCAGACTCATTTTAGGGCTGAACAATTCATTTCATCTAAATTGCATTATGGCCTACTGCTATTTTCAAATCGCAGGATGCGCAATATTTGTTAAAGGTGATATGTGTATCAAAAAACATTTTTAATGAAATACTGTCATGCTGCAGATATGTCCTAGCCTAGACATCATATTCTACAGGCTTAAGAAAACATCTTTGTTTGGTACAGATCCCCGCAAAAATCACACATTGAATGTTTTTCAATGAAAATGACAATAATGATGTAAAAATCATCATTACACTTAGTATCGCAAATCATATCGCAATTACAATATCAGTTAAAATGATTGCAATTAGATCAAAATCATTCAGCCCCAACTCATGTGTCCTTTGTTAGAGAGGAAACGTAACCAGATGTGGCTGCACTAACAGTGTTAATAGCCACTAATTAACGGTCGTAGTAACTGAGTATCTATGTGCATAATCTTAATAGACAAAGTGCACCTTTCGGTTTCAAGTTTGCATCTGACCATTAGCCTCCAAATGACAGAAATGCATGATGTAGCGATTTCCTTATCACAATCTCATGGAAATAAAACACATCAACGATGAACTTTTAACATAACCATACCTGTGAGTTCTTGAAGTGATAGTGTACTGTACATAAATTATTTGTTCACAAAAAGGCACCAAGAATCATGAAAAACTAAAACAAAAAGATGGCATTTTCCATGTTATATGAAACTCACAGTTAATAGAAATAAATCATCAGTTTCCCCCAAGGATTCGGTTTTGGCAAGATATGGGACAATTATACTGACACACATTAACATGAAATGATGATATGAAATGCACCACAAAACAAGTGTCATTAACAGGCATTTTGAAAGTGTTACGGACCTGCAGTGTTTAGAGATTAGACGTAGTATACGTATGCAACATGTGTCAATGAACCATTGTGTCTGAGGCCTTATCCAGTGTACGTTAAGATGTGACCCAAAGAAAATAAAAAATAAAAATCTGTGGGTTGTGTGTGCACGCTGTACACAGTTGTGTTTGTGCTACAAAAACAGCAGCTGTTTCTGGACTTAAATTTTTATTGTGACCAAAATTAAAAATATGGGACAATAAAAAGTAATAAATTAAAAGAAAATGGCACCTTAAGAAATTAAAGAGTCATGCAGATGAACATTCGACCGGTTTCAGAACAGAAGAATAATACATTCATAAAGCAGATATTCAGATCTGGGTGGATGAGTCGCAGTCATTGCTCTTTATGCTGTAACCACACATAAATCTTTTGTTTCCTGGATATGAAATAAATCAAATATTTACATAACTTTTCTCTCAAAATAGGTCTGTGCTTTTAATAAAAAAAAAAAAAAACAGGAATAATTTAAAATTCAAGTTCATACATAGACATTCTAAAAAGCATTTTTCTTTGAACCAAATAATGTACAAATCGCTCATGTGCTGAAGACATACTGCAGTTTGTTGTGTTGAGAGATCAGTACGGTGTGATTACTGTGAAGTAGGTCTCTGCATTTCGCAGTGTTCATACATTGAAGAATTTTAGGCACTGAGGCCACGACAAGGCTACAGGGAATCCAGCACTGTCCAACAGGAAGGACACTTATAGAAACACTGTCCCAATTCACCTGCTCGTGCGCTACCCTGTGCTCTTCCCCTCTCCTCACCTCCACTCTCTTATGCTCCATCAGACAAGGAAGAAATGTAGTGTGCAGGGATAACTGGACATAAATAATGAAATGCTTTAGGGGACTGGGGATATTCCCCATTTATGTGGCACTGTGTAGAGGTGTGAATATCAGTCACATCACTGAAGCAGAGACAATGCTGTGCATATGATAAGACACCCCACATTCATTCATTAAGTTTTACTATGGTGGGGAATAAACAAAATAAATTCATATAAATCTTGTCTTTTTTTAGATTTGATAAGCCTGTATTTGGTATTACTGAAATGCAAACTTAACGTTTCATTTGAGCTTATTTACACACTTGTCAAATGCACACAACTTTCAATGATAAGTGATCCCTTTAGTCTTTCTCAACGGTCTCGTCTTGTGTGGACATGTGGGAATGTCAGCGTCAAAACAGTTGATTATTCTCTATAAGATTATTCACAAAAACAAGGCTTTAATCTGATACCAGCAAAAACAGTTTTGGGGAGATTTATAATTTTAGCCCATCTCTACTTAAAAACACTGTCAGTTGCAAGCTATGATATGAAATAAAAATAAGAACAAAACTCTCCACACAAAATGAAAGTGTCAAATTGAGACCCCAAAACCTTTAATCATACTGAATCCTGATGTTGTTTTCAATCCTTTAGAATACAATGGCTTTAAAAAAATGGCTTATGGTCACTCAGTTCCCCAGACACTGAGCAAAATACTCTACTGTGAAACACAGTACATCCAACTGATGATTCACGCATTTGTTCGAGCTTAGTCAGTGAAAACAGTTGTCTAGTATTCTCAGTAAGGCTGGACACAACCACCACCATTCTCACTGAGTAGACAGACTGACAGATACGCAGAGTGAGCTTAGACTTACTTACTTACTTACCTACTCTCTGGGCTGGCTACACACAGCTGATACACTCGACATTCATTTAGCAAAGAGGCCTTTATCGCAGCCATATGGCGACGTGGGGCTTAACGATTCATGGTGGGACTCAAACCACATTTAGTTTGGTATAAACATTTCTCAATATGTACAGGTCAGAGCAAAATTAGTGTCCACACTGGCATTTTATGAAACAGTTGTTTGTAAACAATGAAAAGCATTTTGTAGTGATTTCTCTGAGGTACTTAAGAGATTCTTCTCATTTCGTCCCCCAAAAAGCTGTCAATAGAACCAGAAACATCAAAAAGGGAATAAAAGCGATCTGTCCGGGTAGTTAAGAGGTGACAATTGGAGTCACAGTGGCTACCTCTGTACAACGTCACTAATCTCTTTAATACAGCTGTGCAGGTTGTCCAGTACAGTATTGGGCCCCGCACTGCTCAGCCCTCCACCTCCTGAGGATGAGGCCCTCAGTTCCTGCAGGCTGAGTTCCAGCTTCCCCACTGCCTCTCGGAAGGCAAATTTGTTCCTCATCTGAGGGATGCAGTCCACATAACCTGAGCAGTAGTCTAGCAGCTGGTGGCCAGCGTCCAGCACCTGGCTGCTGGTGGGGCTGTCCGAGCTGGCGTGCAGGGCGCTGCTCAGGCACTCGACACACTCCAGCAGGGCCTCACGACTAACCCGCTCCAGGGGGACCCTCTCCGCTTGCTGCCTGGTTCGCCGAAGTGCCACTTTGGAACCGGAAGATGTTGCTGTGTGTGAGGAGGGGGCAGCGGTGGTGGCGGCTCCGTTGGCCATTTTGGTGGGAGTCGTGTTGGTGGTGGCAGAGCAAGACGAGGAAAAGAAGGAGGATGATGCAGGAGGCACTTGCGGTGGTGGCACTGACGGTCTGCCCGTCGTCGCTCCTCCTCCTGACATTCTCCCTGACCTGTGCCCTTTTAAAGTGTCTCCGTTTACTTCCACAGGTGCCCCTCCTACCTGCTCCTCCCCGTCGCTGCTGTAGGAGTGTTGCAGGCTGCGCAGAGTGGGAGGGGGAGGAGGAGCACACTTGGGTTTCACAAGTCGCGGCCTGTCACGGTCTGCTTGGTGCTCAGATAGTAGTTTGAAGCGGTTCCCCTGAGAGTCTAGCCCTACCAGGTGCACGTCAGCTGGGCTATGCTTCAGCGTGGGGGAGATCAGGACTGGAACTTTGTGGTTGTGAGTTGGTACACCTGCTGCAGCTGAGGAAGCACTTGAACTAGAAGTCTTAGAGGGAGATGACCAACTCTGCTGCCTATCCAGTCCTCCCCCACTCTCCTCTCTACTCTCCCTGACCCGAGACAGACTGTCCGATTCCCCCACCTCCCCCCCAACCCCGGGCGCCCTCACCCCTACTGCAGTGCCCCGGGGAAGTAGCTTGGCTTTGGGCCTTTCCCTGATCTGTGCGGTCCCCTCGTCCATCCTCCTCAGCAGAGTTTCTGAGGGCCGTGCGGCCCCGTTCTCTGGCTGGGAAGTTGTGGAGGCAGTCCTCTCTAGAGGGGGTTTTGCACTGCGGTTCCTGGGTAATGTCAGAGCCATGCGCTCCAGGTCTGGAAGCCCAGCAGACATTGAGGAGGTAGAATTGGACCTAGGGAAGGGTTTAGGCCCTCCAGCTATATTTCCACCCTCCTCTGAAGAGGCTGTCTTTCCAGTCCGCAGCCCCAGGGTCTTTTTGATGAGTCTAGGGGTGAAAAAACCAGCCAATCCACCCCAACTGCTGCCACTCGTCACCTGTGAACTAAGGCCCCCAACAGAGTGTTTCTGTCCAAAAGCTGCCCCACAGCAGCGTGACTGACTCTGGACAGGTTCACCTTGGGAGTGGGAGTGAGAGGGAGAGGCAGAGAAGCCACCGAGACTGTCCGACTGGGGTAGGGGAGGGGGAGCGCTGAAATCTGCAGTAGGCTCGTATTTCTTGTGAGGCTGTGTTTCCATCTCCCGGAAAGAACTGCTCCTCTTCGGTGGCGTCGGGAGGTTCTGTTGGAGTTGAGAGGATGGCGAGGAGGAAGAGGAGGAAGATTTCTTCTTTATGAAGGAGCTAAAGAAGCCAGTCTTGCGGTCTCGTGTAAATGTGCCCATATCCTGTACATCCTCTAAAAGGCTGCCAGGAGATTTATCACGTGGTTGCTGTTTTCTGGGCAGAGCCGGGGAGCTGCCTGATCGGCTATCCCCTCCAAACAAAGAAGCAGCCCAGCCTAGAAGGAGAAGAGAGGACTGGATTAAAACAATACAACAAAGCTGGGCTGAACTCAGCAGGAAGAAATCTATTATTTGTTTAAAGGTTGCATAATAGCTTGCAAGAAACAGGTAATGAAGAATACCGCTCTCAAAATGCTTGCATATACATTAATGTCACTGATGCAATCAGACAACTGTGTGTTCCTTCTCTCTCTCTCTGAAAGCTGTTCTTTCCTCCTCGGGGACTCATGAGTAAGGAAAAAGCATTTCAGAAAAAGGAAAGGAGTGTTTTGAGGCCAATGAGACCAGTCATCCACATGTACACACTAATTCAATGATTTACAAGTTGCTCCTGTAAAAGATGGAATGATGGATACACTTCTAGGACTTGATAAAACATGCCCAAAAGAAACTACCCCACCCTTGTTTCTAGGACAGTTGTTGTGTAACTTTGCTCAAAGAGGAAAATACATTTTCCAGAGTTCTACAAAGGTTATGTGAAGTAAATAAAGGCACTGATAGTTCTCTCTCATGCACAGTATTCTTTCCATGGCAACGTTTTCTCTTTATCATTTGCATGCAAATATAAATGCATACAAACAATACATATAAAAAACACACCAGCCATGAACATAAAGTAAAAAGATTCTTACTTGTATTAACCTTTGTGGTTCATTATTATCAAATGTGCCCTTGATGTTTTTGTCTTGCCTTGGGCTTTATGACATTGTGAAATATGCTTCATGTTCAAATAACTTCTTTTATTCGATTTATGACTTGATGAAAGCTGCTGTGCACTGTATGTTCACGGACCAAAACACAAATGCTAAACAAAATGGACACAGTGGAAGAAGGCAGACCAAGACAAAAACAGGGACAGACTGTCTTCTTTAAACATCAGATAAACACACACGAAACAACATTTTATTTTCAATATAAAACAAATATATAAGCAATAACTTAAACAAGACAAGACAAACATACAATATTATGGAGATTTAATATTAGAGTTAGCAAAAATGAATACATGATGTGTTAGGATATGGCAATAATATTAAGGCTTCAAAAAGGATCAAAGAGAATATAAAGAAGCTCTTTCCATCACAGATAAATATTTTCATATATATATATATCTCTCTCACACGTTTATAATGCTTGAGGAAACTGAAATCCTTTCACGTAAATGCTAAAATGTTTATTTATATACTGTGCATAGAACTAGTGGGATAGGAAGATCTCAATAAAACTAGTAAAGACAGGATAAGTATTCAATCAACATGACAGATGTTGACTCAGTTACTACGATCGTATATTCTTTGAGATAATGGAGAATTGAATGTAGTGGCAGTTTAACACAATAGTATTTTCTCTCCATTATCTCTATATGCTGTTGGTAAAGATGGCAGTGGACAGTGTTTTTACTAATATTTAAATATTTTTTAATTGGTGTTGGATGTCAGGGATATTAGCAGTGGAGTTTCCTGGCTGAATAAAGAACTTTGAACCTTAGAAATCCAATACTGTATACTAAAATTAAAAAAAAGTGCTGACACAGATGTAATTCTAAGCCAATGTATAGGGACCATGTCAGGCTGTGCTTGCAGAACTGCCTGGATGTTCGACCGGATGCCAGACAGATGCTGGCACCAGTGGTTAGTTGTTGAGGAAAATAACGGCCCTTCTTCTCAGACGGCGGGCTTGGCGTCGCTGCAGACTCTGTGAATTGGTGCCCTCTGGTATACCTGCAGTATCATAATGTGGTGCATCTGACTGGTTGGTAGAAAGGTAGGCATGTCTGGTTGTACCTGAGTGACTGTGCGTGCTGTGGTCGGACCGTCCGTCGAGTCCACCCTCAATGTTTTCCTTGTTTTCTGTGTGCTTGTGAAGTGTGCGAGATTTGGAAGGCAACAGAGGCATGTCGTGACTGAAAGAGTGCAGCGGTCCACAGTGACCAGAGGAGGCCGTCTTACAGAGCTCCTCTGCTACCTCTGCAATGTACAAAAAAGAAATGACTTGATCAGAAGCCAGTCACAATCCAAGTATAAACCAACATACATATATTTGTTGACTAAATAAACCAACCTTCATTTACATGACAATGTTTTTCATTAAATAATTTGCCAAATCCTTGCAGTAATTGGTCAGGTATAAACTTTTCTCTCTTTTTGTTTTCAAATTTTACACATCGATATCTTCTACTCTTACTACCCATATTTTATACACTTTGCTGCTCCAATGACACGATTTCTTAACAGGGATTAGTAAAGTTTTGTCTGACTGAATCAGATGGGCAGCACAGCTGAGCTTAATAAAAGTGAGCCTTATGAAAGGGATCGAGTTTGCCTGTTCAGCTTGTTCAGTGCAGATATTTTAGAAGCTTGTACCTTCAGAGATGCTGGAGTCGTGGAACATAGTTTCGAAGGCTTGGTGGATCTCTGCAAACGAAGGCCTGTCCATTGGGCTCCACTGCCAGCCTGGTAGTGAGAGAATCAAAATATCCTTCAATTCCAGACTATATTTAGTCTTTTTTTTTTTTCAAATGACTTACATGAATTGTGACATGACACCTACAAACTCTTAACGCAAGTTCTTCGATCATATGCCGTCAACCTCTAATCATGTCTTCCACTGGAGTGCAACCACTTGCTGAATAAGTAAGAGGTAGGTAAAATAGTTACTACTCACATGCTCTCATGAGTTCATAGACTTTGGGTGGGCATCCCTCAGGCTGTTCCATGCGGTAACCTTTCTCCAGGAGGTCATACACCTGAGACAGATCGATGCCCGGGTATGGAGACATACCATAGGTTGCAATTTCCCACAACAGCACCCCGAATGCTGTGAGGAAGACATTTAAGAATTAGACATTAGCACATTGGAAATAAGCTACAAGGGAGAACATGTTTATGTGTGTAGTATGAATGTATGCACATTTATTGCTCACCCCAGACATCAGACTTGATAGAGAAAGTGTTGTATGCAAGGCTCTCTGGTGCAGTCCATTTAATGGGGAACTTGGCCCCAGCATGGGCAGTGTAGGTGTCACCAGTCATCAACCTGCTCAGGCCGAAGTCTGCAACCTTCACGACATGATTCTCCCCAACGAGGCAGTTCCTCGCTGCAAGGTCTCTGAGAGAGGCATAAAGAAGCAAGTACAAGAGGGGGAATCAAGGTGGGAAAGGTGAGAAATTTAACTACTTTGATATATGAGGTGGACAAATATGCAAGGCATGCACACACACACACATAAACACCTCAAAAATCCCCTTACCTGTGTATGAAGTTCTTCTTTTCCAGGTATTCCATGGCAGAGGAGATCTGTGTGGCCATGTACAGCAGCACCACAGCATTCACCTCCTCCTTGTCACAATCTCTCAGGTAGTCCAGCAAGTTTCCGTGTGGCATGTACTCTGTCACGATGTAGAACGGAGGCTCCAGTGTACACACACCTGTGGGAGAGGCCACAGTTAGAATAAAGACGCCACTAACCACTAAGAGAGAGTGTGTCTGCCAACGCCGGCTCAATAGTCATTTCAGGAGGTTCAAATGTATTGAAATAAATAACATGTGAAAATTGGTTTGGTTTTGAAGAGGCACAATAACTTTTTAGTACATCAAACGAAAACAAAAGGTTCACCAACAAAATACAATGAGTGGTAAAAATACAGACCTAGAAGCTGAACGAGGTTTGGGTGTTTAACTTCCTTCATAACTGCTGCCTCTTTCAGAAATTCTTCAACTTCCATGGTGTCCTCCTGTCATTGTAGGAAAAAAAAGAAAAGACAGAGGGATTTTATCAATGGGTTGGATAGACATAGTAGAACGGAACATTTAACACACAATACCTAAAGTGACAATCTTGTGTAATACCAAAGTCTACCTTCAGGTGGTGATCTAAAACCACTGTTTTGCCCCATGAAGCACACATACAAAGGTGCTGAGGTAATAACCATCGCAAACTGGATTTACAATTCAGCTGTCAGTGAAATAAAATAATAGCAAGAGGGCCTTCTTACCTTGAGTGTTTTGACAGCCACAGTGAGGTTGTACTTTTTCCAAACTCCCACGTACACCTCCCCATACTGGCCTCCTCCCAGCTTGTGCTTCATGGTGATGTCTGTGCGCTCCATCTCCCACTTGTCATGGATGGGTGACACGCCGTACACTGTGGGCTTGTTACATTTGGGCGCTGGGTAGTGCAGGGTGGTGACCAGGCCATCGGCTACGGTTGAGTGGTGGTGGACCAGCTCGGCCAGGGTGGCAAAACGGCTCTCAGACGTCACATACACCTGGTGGGGAGAAGAAGGGAGGGTGAGGCATGGAGTTGGGTGAAGACAAAGAAAAAGAGGAAAGGATGAAGAGAAGGACAGAGTTAATAAACCAGACAATTAAATATGAAGCATTCTTCCATTTTTCTGGAATGTCTCTAAAAACAAAACAAAAAAACAAACACTTGTAATACACTCTACCTTTGCATCAGAGGCTGTGTTGATCCGGTAATGGTAGACTCTCCCCTCATAGCGGAGAGATATTGACAGTTGTCCGGGGCTGCTCTCGCTTTCCCGGACCAGAAAACTCCCATTGATGAGGGATGAGAGCAGGTACTCTGCGGCGCTGCGTGACACGGGCCCATGGTACCAGCTATGCTTCTCCAGACTGTTTACCGGCGTGATGTAGTTGGAGGGAACCCAGCCTTGGCCGTTCTTGGAGCGCACTTCACTCCACTCTCCATTCTGGTTGTAGCCAAGTACTCGCAGCTTCTCACCTGGACATGGGAGGGGCAGCTTGTAAGATTTGATCTAATGGTGATATAATCAGCAGCAACATGAACTGGTGGTTAGAAAGATTAACATGGTAAACGAGTCACATGTTCCTGGTTTTTAATCTCACTCATACGCACCCTTTAAAAAGAAACTACAGCTAATCAGTACTTTACTAAACTTGCAAGCCATTTTGACAAAATACTTGAAATTTAAATTAATTTTAAGAAAAGGTGCTATTGTTTCATGATTAAATATCTTACACTGACTGTAGGATGTCACTTTCTTTCACAACATAGAATGAAATTTCAGGTCACAGAGTTGGTCATTTGGCCTTAATAACAGGTCACATACAGGATGAATGGAGTCATGATACGACTCGTTGAAACTACATCAAAAGATATGAAACAATGATAGGGTTGGGTGAACTGCCTAGCCGTCATACAGGGCTAGGCAAAACCAAGCATGTAGCAACTTGGTCTGTCTGTCTCTGACGTAAGTGCAGGAGACATGAGGGAACACAGTGGCTTATATGCTGGAGATTGGAGGAGGGAAGGATCCATCGGTACAACAAAGAACACTGAATGAAGCCGCTTGTTGATGAAGGATAGGATACAGAAAAAGGGAAGACGAAAGATAAGGAAGAGGGTAGTGATTGGTGAGCCATGGTCTGGCAGAAAGCAGACGCTCAGTACTAAGCCCCAGGAGGGAGGAGGAAGTCACAGTCTACCTACCTCTGCACTTCCACCACACATTTGCTACACTTCCTTTTCTACCTCTCGACAGCAGTCTTTATCCCCCCCTCCACTCAGATGCAAAGCTTTACACACAAAGCATCCCTTAAATCCTTGAATTCTTTCAGCAGCTCTGATGACTACATGGTATGTCACCCTTTAGCAGAAAAAAACAAGCCATTTTCTGGTAAAATAACGCAAGGGGCTGCATTGGTGTGGGGCGTATTGCCTCAGATACCTGTGAGACAGTGAAATTTGATCCAGGTAGATAAACAGATTTATGCACTTAAAGGCTTATCAGATGCCAAAACACTGCACAGCGGTTTATAATACTCACGGACAGGATTTTGCAATTCTGGTAAGTTATCACAGCAGCAATTATTTGATCTTTTGTGGTAAGGTAAGCAACAGAAATATACCGCTCAAATTACCACGTTATCCACCAGGAATGTGCACCTCATTTATGACTACGGTATTTCACGCAGGGCCAGAGTCAACTGCAAAATGACATTCAACCTAAGGAGCTATACTAAGTCGAGTCAGTAAGACAGTTATGCCCAATTAACATATAACCACTAACCAGAGCTGCCAGGTCTAGCTCTTAATAAGAAACACTATGCTAGCAATCCACTGAACTACATTAAAGAGAGATGGTTATCCGCATCCAACTACCACCAATCTATCAGTCTCCTCTGTGTCTGTCTTCTGTGCATGCAAGTTTTGTGAAAGTGGAAACATTGACTGCCTCCCTGCCTCACACTGGGAGCAATGTGTGCCTGAAGCGGGACTCTGGTCTGGCCTAGCCTGGTTTGGCCTGGCACCGAGGAGAGGCCCAGACATGGGCATGTCCCATGCCACCCTGTGATCAGCCTCCGCCTGCTGTCCACCATCCACCTGTTATTATTACAGTCAAACGTATTCCATATTAACGCAGCATTAGAGGCATGCTGGGGTGTTTCCAAAGACCGGGACAGATAGGAAAAGTGCAGAGGATCCTGGGAGCGCACATGTTCTTGCATGTGGGCAGGAATCTCAGATTCACTCCATGAGTCAGGGTCTAAACATCATTTCCATCCCAGGCAGCTGCAGTAGAAGTCCTAAAACTATGGATAATGAACACACTCTGCCACGTTTAATGCTGTGGATCAGTTGGGGACACAAGCCTGGCTGTCTCTGGATAACATTATGAGGATATTTTAAGCTCATTACTCAGGGGAAAGCTGGTTGACTGGTTAGCTGCTGCTGGTTGAGAGCGCGGAGGTTGTCATTGAAGAAAGAGTGTGTCTAATGAAGAGAGGAGCAAGAAATAAGACAATGAGTGAACCACAGTGGAAGCACCTGTGCTATTTTAATCATCCTGTCAGCACAGGCTTCAGATAACATCCTCTCTTTACAAGCTCTAATATTAATTTTCAACCTCTGGACTGGTGGATAATAAAGTATAAAAACACTTGGCTCACAGGTGGTGTAAAATGATTAGGAGTATAGTGTGAAAGAGGGATGTGGGGTGACAAAGAAAGCTATACGCTTTGGGTCAGATACCTGCTGATGTTGAAACAGGGTGAAATTACAGACAGGTGGGTACGCTCTTTTGACACACCTCATTCCTGTGGCATAGCTACACTTTTAGAAAACATTCTTTATAGGAGTTGCTGACTTTCCAATCAATGGCACTGCCTTGACGATTTTAGCAGGGACATTTTACTACATGTAAGGAAATACCTCTATTCTGTTTCAACCAAGCGGCAACCTTCAGGGCTGAAAAATGACCCAATGCACAAGTGATAAACACTGCAGTACATCTAATTGCTCCTTGAGGTTTTTGGTCTCTATAGCTAATTTCCCCTCTTTGTAATTTACCCTGTGCAGGGGTGAATTTTTATGTAACTTACCAGTTTAAATAATATTAAAGCTTAAAGTTATGCATAATTAAGGAGGTGGCTGATGGGAGCGACAGGGCTGGCTGCTAGGTGGTTCAATAACCAGGCTTCATTCAGACTAACTCAGCTCTATCTCTTTTCCCAGTGAGTTTGAAGCCAGAGTCAGACGCTGCCAAGATCGCGACAGCCGGTGCCACCGGAAGCCACCCACACCTCTTCAGAAACCTATGGCTGACGTCACGGACACGGTGTCCATGTTTTATACAGTCTATCTTTCCAACAAATGTCAGCAGTGTGGAAGGCGTGACTGAGAACAATCGATTTAATGTTCTCAACCACACCTTTTCATGCCACACTGTTGACTCTAGAGGAGTAACATCACGTAGCTAAGTAACAACCTTCAGTGATGATGCATGGAAAGAGTATACAGGAGGACAGGTCTTTCAAGTCTTTTTTCAGCACACTGTGAAATCAGAATTTGAAGTTGTGAAGCTGTTAATAGGCAAACAACATATGCATAATCAGTTACTGCAATGATTGACAGTGAATCAGAGAAAAAAGTGACAGTACCACGCCATTGTTTACCTTTAGTGATGCTGAGCGTGTTGTCTCCGCTGGCGACAAAGTCATAAAGTGCAACAAAGAGGTTAGGGTCGCTCTCGGCCGCCCCCAGCAGGTTCTCCTTGGAGCTCCAGCGCACCGCCTCCGTCAGCGCTGCCGTGTCCAGGCCGAACGGCCGGTGGAGAGCTTCTGGAGGGAGATGAAGAGCAAGGGTTAGGGAGAGAGAAGATGAACTATGAGACTAGAAAACAAACAAAACAAAATTGGCACGGGGGAAAAAATCATATCCACAATCAAGAAGGTGCAGTCTACAGTAAAACCAATTTAAACCCTTAACAATAAGCTGTTTTGTGTCTTGTAATCATAAAAAGCTGTCCTACTCCAATACTGTCTAGAGGCAAAAGTACTTGGGTAGCAGGGTAGCCAAGTGTAAGACTGATGTCCCAAAAATAATTGGTACAGAATGAATTGCCCGTATTCCTAATCCTCTACCTGTCTGTCCAGATGGTTTCCCCTGCCTGAACCCTGTGTGGAGATGACGGCCGCTCAGAGCCGTCCACTCTTCCTCAAAGCTGCTGCTTGCCTGCAGACACCTCAAAAGCATTACGTTGACCAATCCACTCTCTGGAGAGCACGGTTATCACTTGCAGCGTACAGAGGCCCGCTGTGTCTCCTCTGAGCGAGGTAAGATTTGATGTGTGAGAGTTTTTGTGTATACACACAGAGAGCAAGAAGGAGGAGCTACAAAACTGGGATAGGACAGATTCTCCCTCTACACAAGATGCAGTAATTACCATACGTAACCCACTCATCCGCACAATGATCAAGTAGTACATGCGTAGCTAACACTCACTACACTCGACAGCTGCTGGCAAAGTCACTGCGTGTCTGGACAGCTGCTGAGCGAGTGGGAGAGGAGGGTGGAGAAATAGAGGGACAAAGAATGGAGAACAAGTACTTTCATGTTAAGCAACCTTAAAGCTAAAAAGCTATTACATAACATGGTTTTCCTTGCCTCAAAATGAGGTGGAAGCAGCAACTCAAACATTAGTGTTAGCATGAGTGTTCCTTAAAATATTTGTTTATAATGTTAAACATAAACATTGTCTTTAGCAGATGCACGACACCTAAAGTATCTACTCTGCCTGTAGGAAACACTAGCTGCAATCTTACAACACTATTAGTAAAATAAATTAAATACATATTAACTTGCTTAAATTGTACACACAATTTAATGTAAACCAAAACAGCCTTGCAACGTTCGTTTACCTCCATGGTCATTTTGGGGATTGTAGTTTATGGTACAATTATATAGGATTGCATTATTCTCAGTTTATAATTTGTCCATGTGAGAAAACATTGAGATACAACAGGGAGGGAAACCAATAAAACCCTGCAAAATGATGGCAAGACCATAAACAGTAGTCTTCTAGCTGTATTATTTGACTTGGATATGTACAGTCCAAAATTAAAAAGTGGTTTGGCAGGGACCTACATTAGCACAGACAAGTTGTTATTTCTTTAAATTGTTGTCTTGAATCCTATGTGTTTTATTTTAGTTAAAATGTAACTAAATAGTTCATGTGAATGGTTAATGGCTAAGAAAAAGAAAATCATATGGGTTTGATTTGGAATTTTAACAGGAAAAGACAACACGAGACACGTGAGGACAGCTAATGGTTAACTTCTGGTTTCCAACATCTGCCATCACTTCAAGCTACCACCTACACGTTCAAGAAAAACTTCAATGAAGAAACTACTTGATTCATAACAGCTTCTAGCAGTTGTACTATATTCTGTTCACTGTCAGACCAAACAAATTACGCTCTCTTGTAAGGATTATAAATTGTGTTTTAAGTCACAAGCCTTATTTAAGTAAAGCACATCATTTGTTATATTGTCTTTTCACCTCGAAACAGCATGGACTGATTCTGTGGTTGTTGTAAATTTGCCTTTTTAAAAGAATGAATGAACATGAAAAACATGTAGTGTAGATACAGTTGTTAAAGGTTACGCATTATTGTCTTCTTTTTCATTTCTTTATATGTATAACAACTGTAAACTTTCTGTAAAAAACAGAAACAAATTTAATTTAATACAATATCAAGATGTTTAATATCATTTGATGATGCAGATACAGATCACACACCGCTCTGAAGCTAACATTTCTTTCAGATTTAGTATTTAATTTGAGAATGAACACAAACTTGAGAAATGTTAGATGCTTGACAACTTTTGATCATCAGACCATAAGGAGTAAGTCAGTGAGGTTTTTACTAAGCGTCGCAGACACTAGCCAATTTCTCAATAGACCAGTTTAGATTGGTCAAAGTATTGAGTGTCACTGTTCTAATCTTGCGAGGTTGGCAGAAACTCATCAACAAATTAAACATTTTAAATTGTTAGTCTAATCTACACCATGTGGCAGGCACATGCCATGATGCATGCAGATGAGAGCAGAGAGATTTGAACAGAGAGTATATACACTCAATATCTTTCTCCTCTCTGCCTAACAATTTATCTCTGTATTGTCCAGTCTGTCCACATCTACACAGAAGGCTTGCCCACCTTTGTTCTGGACCAGCATGCATTGAAGCGCGGCACTGGCAGTGACCTGGCTCAGCCACAGCTCCCAGTACATCTTCTGCCCTGGTGTGGTCAGCCACCAGTCCTGGTATCCAAAGAAACTTTACGGTTTTCTCAATCCGCTGTGCTGACTCTGAACTGTTGTTTTAAAGCTTGACTGTGTCTATGTCAGACAATGGAGACTGAAAAGCAGAACTTAAAAAAAGGCTAAGCAGCACGAGTTACTTATTTTAACCATCTCCTTCGCTGTGGGAGAACAAATGCTGTACGCAAAGCAATGGGACAGAGATTGAGACCCCCCAGACAAAGTATTTACCCACGCTGTCCTTGAATCAAACCGCCTAAACTTCTGAGGTTGCAGTAGTAACTAGCAGCCTCCTGCTGGGAACTCCCTACCAGCTTTGATGTGGGCTAGGGTAGTCAAGATTTCCAAGGTCCATCTGGAGAGCACAGACATCCATGACTGATGTTCTTTGCTGTTTAATGCACTGTAAGTGATGGCAAAACGTGGCAGAGAGGAAGAAATGCGTGTGGTAAAGAAAGGGGACATGTATATACAGAGGTTGGGGGGTAGGGCAAGCATGGTATGGAGGAAAGTTGAGCCGAATGTGACGTGTGCGCATGTGTGAGTATATGTGTGGTGTGGGAATGTGTGAGGCCTGGAGCAGACGGCTGGTCTTGTTCCCCTTGGTGGGGTGGTGGTGGGGGGGACTGGCTACTGACCCACACTTTTCTTCTGTGTGTGTGTGTGTGTGTGTGTGTGTGTGTGTGTGTGTGTAAATGTGTGCAAGTGTGCGTGTGTGTAAATGCATGCGTGCTCGTGCGTAAATGTGCATGACTGCAACTGCTGTAGCCTGGCTGAGCCAACTGTCAGAGCTGGTCCTCTTACACAGCTACATATCACATCGCTCTTCTCAGGAATGTTTTTAATGAAATGGTGATATTATGCCATACATATTTGTCAAAGGTCTCGATTTGAGGAATTACATCAATTCCAGTCATCCCAGACAAACAGTAAGAAACAAAAAGAAACTCAACTACATTTAGTCAAGTATTTCAAGGCTCAAATCGAACACCCTAATTACATCAAATTGTTTTCATAGCATGTTCCAGTTTCATTAACTTGATCATACGATTGTATTTCTTAAATTGCTTCTAAATCCTTCGTTTGCCTGACAAAAAGCAAGATGCCGTTCCACTTGGCCGAGCTCAAACCTCATGTGCTGAAATGTTTGACTGAGGAAGCAGTTGGTCTGCGTGGGGTATGTCGTGTGCCCGTCCGGGTGCCTCAGTGTGCGTGTGCTGTGAAGTGTGGCACATGTGCGTTCTCAAGAAACTACGGCTTTGTGTTGAGCGGAGAAGAGAGGGTATCTGCAAATCTGAGGGGCATGCCAAGCCTGCGCCCCCTAAGACAGCTGGGACAGAGGTGACCCTTGCCCTAAGGCACATATAACATGTAGACACACATCAATGGTGAGACTATCTCCTTGACTGTCCTGCAGCACTGCTGCTTCCCCTGCAGCTGTTTGAATGAGAGTTTGTGCCTCCATGTGTTTATAAAACTTTCACTTCACCAACCTGCCACCTTCTGCCAAAGTATACAACACAATAAATCCACTTACACACTCTAATCAAAAACAATACAGATTTTATCTGAAGCTCCAGGACCAGCGAGGTAAGGGTGTATTTTTAGCTGCTGTAGAACAAAACATAGCATCATGACATCCAGAAATAACTCTGATGGGTTTATAGTGATGGTGGTGCGGCGATAGATGGCTGTCTGCCTGCAGGAAGCCCTTACAAAAACTTGAGACAATGCTGCGGATGAGACACATATACACAACACATTACATAAGCTTATAGGACAAGCCAGCTCAGACCCTGTTTTAGACTCAGAGACAGAAATGGTGAAGAATAGGGGAGAGTCATATATATCCACTGGCTGGAGATCTATTGAATGTTGTAATCTGGTGATAGAATTTATTTGCCTAAAAATATTTACTAAAGATTACATTAGAGTGGAGATTTGAGCCACGGCAAGAAATTTCAAAGTTGGGGAAAGGCGAGGACTCAAGTCAAGTCAGGTTTCTTAACATAGCCCCAAATCACTCAATGTCTGTTGGCATCACAACATGTACAGCATCAGACACCCTCTAACCCTCTCTCTCTCTCTCTCTCTCACATACACACACGTTAATCGAAAATAAATTTAATAAGCAACTATTTAGATATAAAAAGATGATTGAGAAGGTGACCGCTCCAGGTTCTCAAATGTCTCAAATGTTCTGTGTTTCTCTGTTTCATATCTTTGTAAACTGAGTATCTCTGGGTTTCGGACTGTTAGTTGACAAAACACGAAACTTGAAAACTTTCAAAAAACACCATATTTTTTGTCATACTGCACATTGCTGTAGCTCCTCTTTTCACCCTGTGTGTTGAACGCTTCATTTTAGCTATGGGGTGATACATCTCGTCTCTAAATAATCATTGTTAGGAGTTGCACATGCGCAGTTCTTAGTTAAGGACTACTAGCCAATCAGAAGCAGAGAAGGGCGGTGACGTCACAGGGATGAAAGGGAAGCGGCTGGACTACAAACAAGCTGTTTTCAAGCAGTTCAGAGCAGAGTTTTCTGTGAGAGATGGGAACTCCCTTTGGGCTGGACTTTGGGCTTTTTCACTTTGCAGACCTGTTACACGCAATAATATAACTCAATAAAGGACAGGGAAAAAGCCAGAAAGTATAATACCACCTCTTTAAAGCTTTTAATAAAGTATTTCTATAATCAAACTTTTCAGTATTACCACCAAGCCATGATAAATATAGTGTATGTTGAAAATGTAGTATTTTGGCAGAATTATCACTTCCTTATTTGTGAGAGGCATTTTTAATTTTATGAGTAAATGTTTAGTGATTTCTCAATAACGATTAATCAGTACTGGAAGTCATGGAGTCATAAAAGAATTATGAACAATCCATCTACAAGCTTGAGAAGCGGCAGAGAATCCATGGCTGGAGAGGATAGTCAGTTGTTGCTCATGAGGACTGGACAAAGGACAATAGCCTCATTAATACTACATCACAAGTGTGTGTGTGTGTGTGTGTGTATATGTACTCTGGCTAAAGAAGATATTTCCTTGTTTATGAGGACTAGAAATGTAATGTGTGAAAAACACTTCTGCTTTCGGACGGTGTATACTTTATAGCCTGTACGCACATGTCTTGTACCCACAGTTTACGCATGTCCACTCAATCTCAGTCAGATTCCCATATCTCCCTCAATCAGACCTCCTGCCTTTAACACATCCTGGTGTCACAAACCTCTCTGAATAAGTAATTACACTCTCACACACAGGCCACTGTCTGCAACACCTGTGAATGTTCTGTATTCAGCTCTTTCTGTACGGCCAACATGTCTGCAGACTAAATGGAAATACACCAATTGGGGAGTGGACAAGCACCAGTCAGGGCCCGAGGGCCAGCGGGTCATCCTGGAATGGAGAAGAATGGAGCCCTAACACACAGCTCGCCCTGCCCTGCCCCTCTCAGGGCTTGTTATGGGTTAATAATGGGCTCTAAGTGCTTCCTTTTAGGGGTGCTGTAACAAAGCTAAGTGCTACTTTATGTGAAAACAGAGAGGATGAGTGGCATATGATGACTTGAACCAAACTCCTCATCCACACTGGAGTGGTGTGACACACGCGTGCGCACACACACACACACACACACACACACACACACACACACACACGTTTGGTGCAGAATACGGTGTGTCTGTGCTTAAAAATATCATTTAGTCCTTGTAAAAACTAAAAAAAAGCAAGAACGTGCCTTTGGATTGTTAACAAGTATTTCTACTTTAGCCTTGCTCAATCCCCAAGTCAAAAAGAAAGCATGTTTTTTTCTGTACACTGAATGGAAATGTTAGGCTGATATGACTACAGTAGACGTAAGAGCACTGACCTCACAGCAGATCTGCCCGCTCTTGTCCAACACATCATGCGATGTAGGTGGATGATGTAAAATGTCTGGCTGAGGTGTGTTTATACAACACACTCCTTGATGCCCCCTGCTTGCCTTTCTTCTCTGCACTTACGGTTTACAGAAGAATCCGGGAACTAATCTTGATGTCTGAACAGCTAATCTGTCGGTGGTATGGTTAAGATGTGCTAGGGTGTACTTATAAGCTGCTTTACGACTCAGTTTAATGAAACTGACCGGAGTCCTAAAGACCTTACTTCAACTGTGCTCTTACTCAGAGACAGACAGCTGAGACGCCTCTGGCTGCCAAACCAGCCCAGTGGAGTATCCGCATTCAGTGTATGTGTGCCATACCTCACTTGGTTTCTCTACTCATCTTACACATACATATTCAAGCGAGATTAACTGCATTATTTACCGAATGTAGTGATAGCGCATAACATGAGAGTGAAGTAGCAGAGTTATTAATTATTTGAAAGGAATTAACCATTTGAAAGGAATTACAGACTAAAAGTCCTGTAAAACAGACAGCTTTAGCGGTCTCTCTCAGAATAATCACATGCATCAGACGGGAGGACAGCAGTGCCACAGGGTGCCCAGATTAAGGTTTTCTGACTGGTCAGCTGGTGGGCGATTACACTGAAGGAGTAGCGCTGGATAATCCTCAGAAAGAGCTGCGCCACATTACAACCTCACTGACAAGGACAGACAGAAAGAGAGAGAGGGACAGAGTGCGAGTGTGTATATGCATGAGCATGCATGTGTGGGTTTTGTGCAAGTGTGCGTTTGCAGCCAAGTCTCAGCCTGCAACCCAAAAGATAAGCAGCAGTGATAATGCCAGCAACGGAGGACTGATTCTGGAAGAGAATCAATGCTTAACAGGCTTGGCAAAGGAACTGCCCCCCTTTCCTACCACATATCTAAATTTTTCACTGCTGCGCCATTGCAGCTTATAAGTGAAAATTGCGATTTAACCAGGAGCTACTACAACAATTTGGCAAGACCCCCTCCACAAAGTTTAAAACATTTGGTGTTTTTAAGCTGACAGATGCAAGGGCTGGTTTCACCATCTGCACAGCCAACCGCTCACTGTTCTGATTAATCCGCACTCTTTAATGATATAAACTGCAGAGCGCCGAGGCCAAGGAATAAAGACTAGGACTGTGGTTTGGGAACTACAGAAGGTTGACTAGTAGCAGATGCAAAGACTCAAGCCTGCAACTGGGAGTTTGGGTACAAAAGCATGCAATCACAAGGACACAAAAACTTGGAGAACCCCCCCCCCCCCCCCCCCAAAACCTCAGCTTTTAAACTTTATAAAACTCTCTGGTTAAATTTCTTAAAATATGATTACAAGCAAATTAGATAACTCTCTGAATCTCTGTGTTTTCAGTGCGATAACATAGTCTTATTATATTATTAGAGACTATGGTTCATTCTGTTGTGAAGCATTACGAATTAGTGGGCATTTTACTCATTTTAAATGGCACAGCCCTCCTCAGATAGATCTGGGATTGAGGCCCTTCGCAAAAGCCAGGTTTCAATGGAGACAAGGGTTTCAGACAGGCAGAGCTGGCCAACTGCAGGGACTAGTAGCAGGGCTCAGGCTGGGGGACAGAGAGGCTTGGCAGTCAGTTGTAGTACAGGGCGGGTTTGGGATGAGGACGAAGGCACAGAGTGACATAAATTATGTATCACACAACCATTATAGAGTGCGCAATAGTACATGCAGTCTTCAGACATGAACCACATTTGATTGTGTTAAAATGAGCTGCACAGAAAACAGTCTATGCTTCTACAAACATGTCCACACTGTGAGACAATCGGCTAGACTGATCAGTTTTGCCCTAATTTCCAACCCTTTTCACCAGGAGGAGGTGTGGCCATGGCTCCTCCTAGTGGTTAATGGCCGTCATTAAGGCTGACTAACTAGATTTTAATCAACAAATTATCTTTACCCCAGGATATTATCTTTTAAAGCCTATTAAAATCTCACCCATAGCCACTGAAGCGCCTGAAACTTGATTTTTTTTTTCACCACAAAAATATTGCCGTGGCTGCTGTGTGACTTATCCGGGTTGTTTAGCACAGAGAGTCAAAGGAAAAGTGGATTTAACTCTAATCTAATTTCACCCGTGATGCAAATCAGCTTAGGTCCTTGGATCCTGTATCCAGGCAGCTCTCTTCTCCTCTGGGTAGCTTTAATAGTGCTGCACTTCAGTACAGCTGGCTCAACATTCACTATCACTACTGCTGCCAAAAGATATTCCAATCCATTCATCTGCCCCAATTTCTATGATCTGTTTAGAGTAAAAATAGATTAGCATATCACTTTGTTGATTCTATCAAAAGAACCTTCAGAAGTATGCTACCAGCTCTTTACACAGCAAATGCACAAAATCAGGCCAACCAATTTTCTACAAGCAAAATATACGTTTCTTTTCAGAAAGGCAAACTGTTAAGACGTGAAAGTGAAAAATATCAAAAAGAAATCAACTGTAGTGCAACCTTGCAATGACCTCATTAACAAGGCCAATTCTTCAGCAGAATCTCACCCTTGTGTCAGTTGAAAGGACTCTCCCCTCTGCAGTGTGTGTATCAGATGAACCCACTGCAGAGACAGAGATCTTTGAACTACTGACAAGGCTAAAGGGGTGGAACCATCAATATTTTGCAGCCACTGATTCACCAATACTGCACTTCAACCAATACTCACAGAGGTGGCTGTCTGGCCAGATCCCTTTGAATGAGCACGGAGGTAGTCTACTCCCTGTCCGTCCTTGTTTAGCTCAGTGTTTTCTAGCTGGCCTGTCTGTCTGTCTGGTGGGGTAAACACTGTCTTGCCGGGAGACAGAAATGCTGAATTAGTGATGAGCTGGAGGAGAATGGCTGCACACCTGAGCAGGGGGACAGAAGTTGACTCACCTTGTCTAAAGTGTGAAAAGAGGAAGTGAGCCCAAAGCTAAAAAATGCACTACTACTGAGGAGAGAGATATGAAGGGAAAGGGAAGGTTGAGGCCACTAGGCAAGGAATATTAACAGCCAATTTACACCAATGGCCTTTAGACTCTTGTTTGTCCCCCTAAAGTGACTCAGTGGTTTCAGGCATACTGATAGAAACTCTAGAGGAAGCATGAGCACATATGATACTCACTGATTGGAAAGGCAGGCAGCGGCACACAGGCATGAATTCAACAGACAAAAACACATTTTTCATAGACTGGCACCTTTCAGTTACATCCCAAGATGGCATCATTTAGCCTCAGAAGTATGCTAGACTGTTATTATGAAGCTGGATTAATGAAACCACTTCAACATGTTGATCTGTGATAGCTTTCAGTAGAAAAGACTCTGAAGCTATTCTGCCTATTTAAAGACAAACACTAATAGACACTAAAGCACACATTGAATTCAATCTGCTCAATCTGAAACCAACACCTCGTCCCGCTGGTTGATTCACAGCTATACTATGGATCTGTTCTTGTACTTCCTCTTACTGCTGTGGTGCTTCAGCTTTGCTGTATGGGAATCTTATCTTAACTTCCTCTTGACAAGACCTGGTCACATGAAGTCATTGTCAAATCAACTGAAATGAAATCTACCCACCCGATCAATTCAATCATCACTACTGCTGAACACATGAATATATATTTAATGTATTACACCATACATTATACAAAAATAACATTCTGATTAAACTAAATTAGCATCAATTTGGGCATGTAACTAAAACATAACTGATGATGATGAACACTGACTTCCTGATAATCAAAATAGCCTCCTTAAAAAAGTCCAAATTTCACCCACAACGGCATGCTGCATCATTATCACACAAATAAGACTTCAAGAGAAAAGGAACTTTGATAGCTGGTGGAAGACTGAGTGCAAAGTCCGAAGCTTCCTCACTTAAGAGTCTTTGTTCTATTATTGTGTGCTTTGAAGAGCAGCAGTCTCTCGGGTGAGTGGCTGTGTGACTGCATCCTGGCTGCTATAAAAAGGCCACTCCTGCCCTGACATTGGAGAGAACAAAACAGTGCAGACACTGAGCAATGCTGCACTTAGTAGGTCTGTCTGTCTGTGTGTGCACTTCAAGCTGGGGAGGGTTACTTTTGAGATGTGCCAGTCAGGAATTGAAAATGTGTTCCATTCCACACGCTCGCACCCTCCGTGTGTCCTTGCTCACTGCAATGGCGTGAGGAACTTGGGTCTGGGACATCAGTGGAAACTTGGAGGGTTATGCCAGAAGTTTTACCTCTATGACGCACATGTTAAATGACCTTCCACTGGAGGACACATCCGAGTGAGAACTGCAGGTAGACAGACATCAAACATCCCACCAAGTATACATCCAGAGTATACAAGCAGTTCGAGCACAGGATGTCACAAACACAGAGAGAGAGATGTAAGGGTAAATCATGTGCGGATGCTTTCTTGACTGCTTTGTAAACACTTTGTTATGTTAAGAGGCCCCATATGAATAAAATGCATAATAATTATGATGGTAATATTATGCAAGCCAACTATTAGGCATCCTGTCATCACCATTACAAGCCCATATCAGCCACTGAGAGACACTGCCTAAGGGGAGAAAGTTGGGAAGAAGGAGGCTGGCCACTGGTTACTGTTGGGCTATTTCTCCATGACTCACAGAGCAGATAACAATATTAATGTCTATCCATTGCAGAGGCAGAAACATGGGTGATTGGAGACACTGCCACACCTCTGTTTTGTAGCCGTCTTTTTTATATAACTGTTATCCATTGTTCCTGTAATACACAGTTACCTAATGACTTTGCTAATCACGTGAGAGTATATATGTTAGGGTATTAAAATATAAATCACATGAGAGTAGCTTAAAAATTTGATGTTTGCATGAGTTTAATCACATAATGACAGATGGTGACTTAAATAATTCACACAGATATCCCACTGGATCAAACTGTGCAGCTTGCTGAGTGTGTTGGAACAGTATACATTATCAGACAGAGGATGTAAGTGAGCATGTGAAACCCACTAGGTATTGTAATGTGAGCCTGTGGTGGCTGCTATAGGGAGTTAATGGGGTGGAATTGCTCCTGAACCTCCGGAGGCAATAATCACTGTTTACCAAAACAAGTTTCACACAGAAAGGCCTTGGAGGAAGGCATAACTAGTCTAACCTCAAGTCATGACCCTCAGACTGAGCACACACGACTCTTCCTCTTTTCAAAAACACTGTCTCTCCTTTGGGGATCACATGCAGCACATACATTATGCTCCAACATTTTTCAGTTATTCAGTTATCCGTCTTCTGAATAAACGGCGTTCTGTCTGTCTATACACAGACAATGGACAAATTAACACGCACACTGTGTAAAATGGATGAGACATGGAAAGCTAAGGCTGTTTGGCATGGCTATTTCCGCTAACGCGTCGTTGTCAAACTAGCAAGGACTCAGCTAGCAAATCAGCAGCAACACATATCAAAATAAAAAACGGGGCACCTTCATCGTCACCCACACCTCTTTTATGAACTTGGGTTTTGTCTTTACCTGAATGCTGTGTGAATATATTGATCCCTGGGTCGGGCACGTTGACTGCAGCAGCCCTGCCTGGCGGTGTCCCGGTGCTACTGCCGGGTTCTCGGGGTCTCCTCCCGGCGCCGCTCCCCCGGTTCACCTTCCCTTGTTGCGGTTGGGACGCGTGGGGCTGTGGTGGCTGGAGTCCGGTCGATGTGCCCTCACCGACGCGGCCTACCTGCTGTCCCATCCTTGTAGTTTGGCGTAAGGACGTTTGGGACGAAGCGAGCAAACCCCCTGCGCACCTCTGGTTCACATTCCCCCAAGCTGGAGCGGCCTGGCCCGAATAGTCTTCCTCAATCCCCTCCCCGCTCTTCTTCTCCGAGCTAACGTTGACTAGCCCGTATTAGCGCGCTTGGCTAGCCTGTTAGCTACCGTTAGCAGCTATCAGTGGAAACCCACCCACCCTGTCTTTAAGAATAAATTCGCAACCCCGGCGTGTGACAGCGATTATCTCTTTTCCGGTGATCCAGATGGTATCCGAGCAGGTATGAACGGTATCCAGCAATTGAGATTCGTTCAAATCTTGAGCTTTTCAGGATCGTTTTGCCGTGGTCTGGCCGCTACGCGCCCCCTCTGACGCCGCCATCTTTACCGCAGAATAGAAGATGTGTTGCACAAGGCGGGGGTTCGCCGCGATCCCCTGTCACCGTGATCCTCCACCTCTCCAGCAGCAACACAAACCGGGTCCCAACAATTCCCGAGCACTGGTTCCAGCGGGCGGGGGGAGCGATTGTGGGATGTCTGATCGATAGTCCTTCAATAAAAAGCAGAAAAGCTTAAAACTCCACTATCACCTATTGTTTTTCCAAGCAAGTGCAGAGTGGTGACATTAAACAATGAGTGCGTCTTATCTGAAATTCTGTGTACTATAAAACTGTAACTACATATGCCCTGTATAGGTGTGTAATTACCTTCATTTAAAACTACAGAAATACAAGAAATGTCCAACTCTGCAGATGCAAGACAGCTGATGAAGAATTGTGAAATACATATTAACATAACTCTGAAGTTCAAAACATAAATACAATTCTAGTGATTTGTTCATTTAATACAGACCCTGAGATCAGTGGGCTACTTCTCTGTATTCTATCTGATCATGTACATCAACTCAAAATAAAGACTATTTAAGTACTATTTAATACGCACGTTGACCACTTTAAACATGCATTATATACATGTTATTATGTACGTAACATTCATAAAAGATCAAGCTAATTGAAAGAGGCGAGGATTGGCATACTTCAATTTTTATTCTTAATAGTTATTTCACTTCGATGTGTCTTCAGACCTTTGTCTAAATACGAAAATAGAACAACATGCTGATTCATAAAATTATCACCTGACACAATGCGCTATTGAAGGCCAGAAAAAAAGATCACAATCGACACAAACATGACTAAGTAAGAAAGCAAAGCTCTGCTCCCAAAAATAAATATCTCATCTAAATAAACAGCAGTTGTACAGCTTGGTTCTTTTCACTATTATAAATAGTCGTGGATTTACTTAGTAGTACAGGGCATTCAAATATTTCTGATATTATATGTGCAAGTTGCTGGTAGTTGTGTTTGTTAATATAAAATTGGCAAAAGGCTCTCAAATTCACAGCCAAACTGAGCAGAGGAATGATCCAAAGTAAAAGCTTTTAATACAGCGCCATCTTGTGGTCATACGTTTTTGGACGTGCTGTTTTCCACTGCTGCTGGTTTTTACTTTGTATTGTGCATCTCATTATTCACAAGTGTAAATACAGTCTCTCTGCATTGAAATATGTCAGAATTGGCAACATTCACCTTGTGATTTCCTTAAAAAATACAAATGTGTAAAGATGTTATGTCAAAATCAAAAGAACTAAAAGCACACTGAGGACATAAATTCCTCTTTCCATTAGTTTGGCATGGAAATTAGTGTTTTGTAAAATCTATACTTGTATGATTTCAACAACAAAACACTGTCTTATGTAATGTACTCTAACCATATTGCTAATCAAGTGTCATCCTTACAATGTTATAACATATCTATCCAGCAGCCAGCTGCAACAGTTACAGTTGTAGTTATTCTGTCATGACTTCACCTTCACATAATGCTCAACATTGGTCATCAACAAAATAAAACATTTAGTTCATCATTTAGGTTCACAAGAAACTTTCTCTGACAATGTATGTTCAAAGCAGTTCAACTGAAAATATTAAAACCATGAAGAACACATTCAGCAGTTACAAAATATATTAACTCTGTACAGCATACTTGTTATCTCCATTTGTTTCAGTAATTAATAATCTTCATTTAGTTTTATGGAGTTCAGTGTCATGATTTTTAATGAGTGCCCAACATCCATGTGGTTTGACTGCTGGAGATGAATAGAAAAGTTATAGTTAAAGTATTATATTTGGCATTAGGAAAACAGATTAGAGTTCAAGTGTAAAGTGTCAAGTCTGTAAAAGTTGTACATTACAGTGTCCTATAAAATAATTCCCTAACTATATCAGCTTTGACTGCAAATACTGAAGTTATAATACAGGTGTGACTGTTCCTTATAGATTTATACAAAACACCAAACAGTGGCCCTTTTTCAAAATAACCTTATTGGCAGTGAAAATAAATAACATTTTATGTCGTTCTAAATAACATACTGAATGTTATTTATAATACAGTCATAATTGCAAACTTTGTTAAATATTAACTATTACTGCATATGTGAATTATGTTTGTATTAAGCTGCCATATCATTGCCACTATAACATTAGCACAAGGAGTGGTTTCACAGCTGATCAAGGCAAAAGTGATGGCAATGCATAAATAGTACATAATAATAAAAGCATTCACATGTGGTTTTATGTGAATCTGTAATTTTGTTGGGTTTGTTTTTAAAAACGTAAAAAACACGTAAGTAAGGCATCACTTTGACTTTGCTGTTTGAGTAAATAACATTTTGGCACATATTTATTGAATCTCTTCCACACATTCATACACACTCAGTCACTGCCTTAGTGCAATCAAATAAAACAAAACAAACATGAAAGACCAGAAGTTATGAAAGTAAGACAAAGGCTGGTCAAATTTATACTGATCAGTGATGGTCCTCTGCAGTAGTCCAAACGTCAATCACAGCCTATCCATCAGAGTTGGCCATCAGGCTTCTGACAGTTCCAGGAGCGAGGCTTCAGTAGCTCAAGAAACGACGACTGAAATGAAAAAATAAATAAATAAACATCACATGAAGCTAATTTGTGTCTGTGGTTAAGGTTGAAAAAGTAAAAAACTATATTTCATTATCTAAAAAAAATAAAAATAAAAAATAAAAATAAAAAAAACAGTATTCCGGTGCAACATTTCACTTGGCTGCACAAAGGCATGCTGCAGGTGTTACCTCTTTCAGGGGGCAGTAGCGCTGGGCATACCACTCCTGGGAGTACAAACAGATAATGACTCCCTGACCCAGGAAGAGGGATGTCCACATAATTATGTTCCAGATGGGACCTTTCCTTTGGTCATGCAGAATGAAGTTGAACATCACTGTGAGAGGGCGAGAAATGAAGACGAGGGTGGAAGCATAATGAAAACATAAAATAAGTTAAAACATAACTTAATGTTGTGTATGGCTTGACACAAACAGAATAATACTATTTATTAGGTTTAACTGAAATTTCAAGCATGTCTGGGTGACTGATTGCTAATATGCAATAAAAGCAGAGTGGTGTGAGAATAGTGAGGAGAGCTGAGGTCTTTTTTTCTTACTTCCAAAGCACATAAAGAGGCAGAAGAGCACAGGATAAAAGAAGCCAAAGCAGATTGCAAGAATGTACTCGTGGACCACTGCAGACACTGTGAACACAAACAGCATGGCTGCTGGTCTGAAACGCTTCTGAGATATCTAGAATGACAGCAGCAGAGAGATCAAACACGTCAAAACAACAGTGGCGAGCAGATTACATCTAATCCATGTTTTGGTTTTTTTTTTTACATTAGCAATAACTTGGAAAATGTGTTTAATGGCTTTTCACACTGGTGTTGTAATCTTTCAATAAAAACCTCTAATAGCAAAACCACTCACCCACAGCAAATCCCTGTACACATAGTAGTACAGCCAGTCATGGACCACCACATTCCAAGTGCGATAGTAATTGGCAAAAGAGGTTGAATTCCACCAATCCTGTAATACAAATTCATTAAGTTAAGTATAAAGTACAACACAGGAACTTCATTTAAATTTTGTGGTTGCTGACAGTAGAGGTAGGCAGGCAGATATCTTTCAATATAACAGGTTATAAAGTGAAAGGTAGAAGACATACCTTGTAAAACATCCTGTCAGCAAAGCGGAGCATCTCGGCAAAAGCATTAAGCCAACAGTGCAGGAAGGCAAAGAATGCCAGAAAGAGAACCAACACTCCTGCAAATGAAAAACGACAGGAATGGTTTTCTTTGTTTACTACTGCATCCATTAACTGAGTGAGACTAATAGCTGTATAAAAGGGTATTTGTTTTATTTGTTGACGCACCACAAACAAGTGGGCAATCTTACCTGGCAAGATGGAGTTAAAGACACAGAGCACCATGGCTCTCAGGTCAAACAGCTGCAGACTAATGCTGCGAAACTGAGGGATGCACAGCCGCACAAACACGTAATAGGCATAAAACAGACTGCCAAGTACCTGTGGGGTGGGAGTGGTTGAAATGGTCAGACAAAACGGGCTAATACCTGTTGCTTGCAAGTAAGGTCTGCATAAAATGTGAAAGAAGTCAGTACCTGAAGTAACTTTGTGGCAACGTAGCTCCATCTGATGACTGGGTTTCTGCATTCAGTGAGACACAAGGTTTTACCAAACACATGAGCTACTGTAGCGGCGGAAAACAACAACGAGTGGGCCTGCTTACCTGGGGTACTTGTCTCTGTAAATGAGTGTGGGCGCAAACAGGAAGTAGAGATACTGAGAAACCTGAGGGACCACTGGGCTGGGGCCTATAGACGACAGGAGAGACTGCTTATCAACATATGGACATAAGAAAAAGGGAACAGAGTTGCTATGAGAAAGGGAGAAATTGTTTGAATTGGCAAATAAAAGAATTGTACATGGATACACAGGGGGAAAAAGGGGCATAAACATGTTTTAGTTGAAAGGTTACATACTGGTCTTGTCTTTAGCCCAGTTCAGGACTCTTGGTACATTCTCCCTGACAAAGGAGTGGGCTTTCATCATTAGACGCACCTGCAATTAGATAAAAAAAAAAGACAGCAGCTATTACAACTTTTTCCACAGAGTTGAATTTGAGAACGGGAAGGCAAGTTTATAGTACATTTCAAATTGTATTTAAAAGTGCTTTACATGAGGCAAGAAATATGGCATAATACAACTCACTGACTGTGGATGCGGTCCCACTGAACAAACTAAAAGTGAGATACTGGTCATCTACCTGTTCCAGGATGATGATGAAGCAGGATGCAGGTGGTAAACTGTTGGTCACCACCACATACGTAGGCAGGAATCCCAGACCCAGAGCTTGGTAGAGCAGGAATACAGAGCCAAACAGCAAACTGTACAACCTGGGGTGACTATAAGACCCAGGCTGAGTCTGTGACCACAGGTGGAACAGGGTGTAGGGAACCAGCAACGCAGACAGGAACATGCAGATCCACGTGCACACCACCAAAGGGAACTGTCCAAATGCATAGACCAGCAGGTCAAAGTCCAGCACCAGTCTGATGGAAAATAGATAAATTAGAGATGAGAAACATGAAGGATCTTTCCTAGATCAAAAGTGAAAGCAATTTAAGGAATTCATAACTTCAGCAAAAGCTAAACAAAAACAAGATGGTGATTTGTGAAGTTAAAAGACTTAATCATTATGGTGCAAAAATCATAAAGGAATTATACATAGCAGTCGTCTACATTACCTGCCTTCATCAATGAAATCTACCACCAGTGTACTGAGGATAAAGAGAATGAGCAGGGCAATAAACATGTGGTAGATAGTCCTGATGTGGTTCACCTCAAACAGCTCACTGTAGAAAACCAGACAGCGGGTGATTAGAATCTATATGACTACACTGATGTCAACAAACAACCTTCAAGCAGCAGAACCAGAATGACTTGCACTGTAATAAACAAATGTTGCAGCGCACTTCAGGTAGCAACCTTTGCATTCCTTCCAGATCAATGCTTCAACTTACTCTAGGAGGGACCTGCGACTGACGAACTGCTTGCCCAGGCCATGAGGAGGCAGAAAAAGCCTAAAGGAAAACAGAGTAACATCAGCGACCAGCAAATCTATTTTTACAGGACGAAAAGCTTGTGAATACTGAAGTCCTGAGAGGCAAGTGAGAAAAAGAAAATTGCAGTGATCCATTTTTCATGTCTGATCTAAATAGCTTTCGCTAATGTGTTTACGACTTAAGGCAACATTATGTAGTCCTGTTATCTGCAAGACAGATGCTGAGCTGGCCTTCTTGCGGTTGGACTAGTAATATTAGCTGGTTTGTTATGTCTTGTGTTGTTGCACCTGCTTGATGTTTAGCTGGGTTAGCAAAATTGTCAACTCGCTACCTTCAGATCATAAAAACATGTACAGCTGTCCTTCTTTACGACAGCGGTGCATACTGTAAGAGAATAGCACTCAGTAAATTGGGGGCGCCAAATCGCAAAAAAAAACCTATTCTTGCAACAAAAAAAAAAGTAAATAAGTTTTGGCAGGATGTGTTGTTGCAACACTCATTTTGGCAACAAGAGTCTGAAATGCACCACCACCCCATGTTCAAAATAAGACTATATGTTTAAAGCATTTATGTTTTCTTACAGTTGAGTTTTGATTTCTCTAAACACAATGTACATATAGTGTGTTTTAGTTAAGTAATATTACTGTCATTTCTTTTTTTTTGGCTAGAAATTTTTTATTTGGTGCTTCACCTGGAAGAAGACATGAATGCTTTTAGTCCCATTTTGAACATGGGGTTGTGGTGTACTTCAGCCCCTTGCAACTGAAATCAGACTTAGAAAATAGATGGCTTCCTTATGTGTATGACCAAGAAAGAAATGGGGAAAGTTTGTCTTATGTGTTAATCTGGAATTTAGTGCAACTTAAAACACAATTTGCTTTGATAGGGTACAGAAGTTGACAGGCAGCACCTGAGTTTGCTCCTCTCCTTGTCTGTAAGCGGAGGTGAGAAGACAGCAGGTACAGGTGCAGGCTCCAGGCTGGCCGACTCCTCAATAAGACTGTCCATGAAGTCACTAACCTGACTGTCAAACTGATGCATCAGGTCACTCTTCAAGTGCTGAGCAATAGCAAAAGACGCAAGAAGAGTTATCATTCACACTCTGCAAATACTTGTACAAATATAGAATATTTTGTATTTATGTGGCAATAATGATGTTCCTTCTGAATGTGCAAAGAGGAGTGTAACAAAAAAGTGGTGTTAGAGGTGAGACGATTCATAGTTTACAGTTACACTGACATCCAGCAACCCACTGAAAACCTCAGTCATCATCAGTTGCTCTCTGTGTAAGAGCTTTGGCTAAACAGGTCGATTGTGAATGTTGAGCACATTTTCCTTGAGGTGGAATTTTAGCACATCAAGCATTTAGATGAAATACACATTTTCACATTGTGGAAACAGGCCCTTGTAGTAGAGAGTCAATTTGAAACTGAATATCTGTCATCTGTCAACACCAAGAGTTCTTTCCTGCCAACAGCAGCTCTGTGTTTGCATTATGATGACACTTTAACTGTGTAATTTACGCATCACTATCATTTTAAAACATACTGTGGATGTGACAGACAATAGACTGCACGCATGGCTTGCATAATGTGTAATATACTCATTTAACCACCAGGAAGTCTGCAAGTACCTTTTGTAAACCGCTGTAAGGTCACCGTTTGAACATTACAAAATGTGTCATGAGCCTTTTCTTTTTCCAAATGACTGACTTACTAACCTCTGCTTTCCTTTTCAGTTGTAGCTTTTTGCTGATCACATGTTCCACTTCAATTTTTCCTAAAATTGGAAAGAGAGCACAGAAGTCTTAGCATATGATAAAATACAAATTGTCAACATGCTGTTTTGTAATCTTAAGTAAGTTAAGTGTTTCGGACACACCCAAATTGACAACAGAGTTGCCAGGATACCTTGTCTACCCAGTACAAGAGACATACGAGACTGACATTTTTCGACAATGGCTGAAATGATTGACAGGGTGCTAATAGTTTGGTGCTGTGGATGCAGTCTGGGATATAGCATAAGTAAAATGACACCAGTCTTTAGATCCAATGTTGCAAAATCCAAAAGGAGACACACCTATGACAGCGTGTAGCAAGCACAATCTAGTGTCACCCAAGCTGAGCAAATGTGACTGCTCGTGGTTAAGGTTACTATAGGTTAGTAACAGCTGTCTGATGATTCAACAGTTAATTAGATCAATCACACAGACAATCAGCAGCAGCACTCCACCCATTTGTCAACAATTATTGTCAACATATAATATAGCAAAGAAAAACTGACTGAACTTGACATTTTATCAAAGACATAAGTTAGATTTTATTAAGGTATTTCCCCATTTTTTTCCAGAAACATTTTTTGAGTGGTCAGTATTTTTATTCAAAATATACAGAGAGTTCATGTTGTCCAAGGACATGTCGAAGCGCTGGTCTACAGCCACCATTTCTCATGATCACTTCACTGACCATCACTTCTTGTCTGTGTCACTATATGGAGAGGACAACATAATGGGAGTCACTTTTTGCCATAAGCAGTATCTACCCTGTCATTCTCTATCTGGTTAGCCACACTAACTGTACCACAGGTCACATCACAGTGCTTAAGAGGGACACAGCATCCCATGACATGGTTTCAGTGACTAATACATCCAGGAAATGTACTGAAATAAAAAAGAAGGTAGAAGCTGAATCAACATGCAGCTGAAATTCCACTAGAATAAGAGGTCAATATCTTCTTATTTGGCCCTGCTGATGAAGGAGATTTCCTTACCATTGCTGGTAATGTGGTTGTCTCCACTGCCTTGCTGGTGTTCTCCCTGGTTACATTCCCCATCCAAAGAGCTATCGAAATCAGGGACTGTGGGCAACTTATGAATGGCTCGGCAGCGAGACCGGAGGTCACTGTCATCCCCACTCTCCATCATCCTAAAGAAACAGGTACCTTAAACTTAAAAACCAATGGCAGCATTACAAGAATACTAAGGATACTGACAAACAAAGCAAACCCAGTTGACAATCACCCTCACATGACACGGACATGCAGCAGACAGACAGTTAGCTACCGTCAGCTGTTTTTTAAAGAGCCAGTATGACTGGCGGCGGATAAATCATAAGATAACTACACAGCTTTGAGCTAAATAGCCACCTGGCTTAGTCGTGCTTCTGTCTGGGTACACTTGAAGCGGATGATCTGGGTAACATAGTCAAATTAGCCAACTTGTTGACGTCTCTCGTTAGCTACGGACCAGGATGACAGACAAATAAGGAAATGTAAAAATGCCTACCGAATTCCTGGATACCCACTCGCTTCAACTGGCGGGTGCTTTCTTATTTAGTCGACCTCCGACGTTGCCGAGTTCAAAGTCTGATGTGTAACTCCTTTAATCACAACAACACGAGCTGCTGCAGCTGCTCACCTTCCCCAGAGGAGGCGATGAGCAGGGCAGCCGGCGCTGATTGGTCGAAAGTCTCTCCTCCTTTCTACGTCACCGGTGCTCAATGTTGACCATCTCTGTCCGCAGACTCTTAACTCATCAGTAGGCCTATACTTCACGACTTATTAAAAAAACAACCAGCTGACATCGGGCAAAAGGCGGGGTACACCCTGGACAGGTCGCCAATCCATCGCAGGGCCACACATAGACAAACAACCAGTCACACTCACACCTAAGGACAATTTAGGGTCATCAATTAACCTAGGCCGCATGTCTTTGGACGGAGGGAGGAGAGAACCCACGCAGACACGGGGAGAACATGCACTCCACACAGAAAGGCTGTCCACTGGACCACCATGCCGCCCTTAAATATGTGTATTATATTGCATAAATGCTTACTGACGAACAGAAACAAATAGTTGTATTTAGTAACTGAGTTTATGAAAAGGAACCATGCAGGCACACTTTTCACTTTTACATGAAATACTGAATGAATTAAGATTTAGATTTTGATGCAGGAACCCTGTTCAAGACAGGACACACCATACAACGTCAGTTGATATTGTACTTTACTAGAGCATATTCCCATATTCTCCCAAAAAGCTGCAATTAATAAAATAACAAACCCTGGGGGTAGTTGGCTTTGTGGCAATTGCCTGCTTTGCCTAGTTGGTAATTCAGCTTTGTTTATAGGCTACCTTTTGTTTCACAGCTGTATATAAAACGGTATTTATCAAAACTCTAGGAGAAAATCAAAAAAATCTTAGCCTTTCAATAGTAACACCACACATGTAGTAGAAAACATTAAACTTAGTATAACTTGAACTTTGTAAGGTGAGAAATGAGTAAACACAGGAAAACATCTATAATCTCAGAAATGAATTTTCTATCTAGTAGGTACTGTTTACCATTACACATATAATTAATATGTCCATCTCATATGCAATATTTACACCATAGGTGCTTTATAAAATATAATCATAAACACCACACAGGTAAAGGTATGTTATGCAAACTGAATCGAAATATACTCTCAATTGTTTTCGACCCTGTGCCCTCTAAGTAGAGCATGATGGGTCATAAATCATAAATTGAACTGGTGTTATAATTTTAGTGTGGTAAATACAGTTGAGTGTGGTAATTACAATTAATTGGAAACACATTTATGAAAATTAGGAACAGCATTATCTAATATAATGGCAACTTTTCCAACTGAGGACGCACATAACAACATATTTGCTTCCAGTGTTCTGCATGATTAAATGGCAAAAAAGCATCATGAGGGAATTTGTGAGGGAGGTGGGTTAGGGGTCTCAACATGCATTTGGTAAAAGGCAATTATATCATATTTGGACAATTCTGTATAGTCTGTTGAAAGAGACTCCATTTCAGTTGCCTGGTTACAGGCCTCAAATTGCACTTGTAATACAAAAATACTAATGTACAGTTCTTGTCTACAGAAGAAAATTAAGTCACACTGTAGGGCGCAAATCAATCGTACGGTACTAGTAATAGTCTTACTTGCTTTTCATTTCCTACTATGTGTGTGAAAAAACTCATCCAAGCACAACATATGAAAAACTGCATTAAACTCTGGATGATTGTGTTTTCTAACATGACATGACATAGACATATTAAGAGGACAGAATGTCCTGTATCATCAGTGGTAAACTTGACTGGTGTAAGAGCTCAACCTACACATTCTGTAATTACATTAAAAATCTTGTTAAAGTTTCACATAAAAAGCAGAAATCTACATTATAACCTAAATTCTAAATTGTAACTATTTTCAGTTCAGCATCTACTGAATGGTGCAGGCAGATTCAGTAAAGACAAAACAGATGCAAATGGCTGGATTTCATTCCACATGTTCAAATTCATGCTTTTATTTTGATAGGTCAGCACATCATTCCCCTGAGAGGATGATGAGACACTGACTACATGAGTTGTGATATAAACCCTTACAATTTCATGTCAATTTCATTTAAACATTCGGCGCTACATTAACATGTAATAACAATTATTAACTAAAATAGCTTCATATGAAACCCAGAACTGAAGAAGTCCTTTGGATAAGGGACGAAACGTCTTCCAGTATCTTCAACCAAGTCCAGTTGCCCTTCATTTTAACCCTCGTTGGATAACTATGACCTGGATGACTGAGAATCTTCATAGACATCTTCATATGAAACCATTTAACAATTTTTTCAGATTCTGACAATGCAATAAATATACACAAAATACAGTACAGAGCAAATAAATCTTAACAAAATGGTTCATGTAAAATATCTAGACACCACACATCCCTGCTTTCTATATAAAACAGATATTTACACTATTTCATATTGCACAGGCACACACACACACACACACACACACACGCACACACGCACACACACACACTACTCATAGGTCACAAGAAGCAGAGGGGTCCCAAAACAACAGTTGTCTCAGTGACAGGGGAAGATAGTGACCTCATCTCTACACCCAAATCTCTGACAGGAAGTAACTCCATATCACCACGATGTAGGTCCGTGCTCCCCCGAACCATCACAACCACCTCTACCTGTAAAATGATCAGACAGGAGACACGTGTTTACTTTGTTCTTTCTAATTCTTTTTTTGTAGTCTAAAATGTCTAAAAACAATGAAAATGCTTCTTTTGATTAATTAAATCTCCTTTGTTCCCATATCTAAATTACATTGGTAATTTACTTGGGAACATTCAGAGCCAATGCCGGAAGGCAGTGTCATGACTTCTGCATCTGACGCCTAATTTTGAGACTTAGTGAGGCGAGTAAAGCATGTGTGGTGTGTTTTTGTTGTCTGTTTGTCTCTCCTTTCCTCCTTTCTCTCCAGTTATGGAGTCCTGGGTGTGTCTGGCTGTCTGGTTTGGCAATCACACACCTGTGCCTGATCAGCCATCCCTACTGCTTCTTAAGGAGAGGCCAGACATCGATTCCCTGCCAGATTGTTAAACTGTGAACTGTAGGTTAAGCCTTAACATCTAGCTCCGTTGCCTGTGTTTGCCTGCAACTTGTCGCCTGAACTGATTCTTGTCTTCCTGTCTCCAGATAGCCTTTTCAACTTGTTCAGCCTGCCAGTCCTGAACCCACAGGGAGCCAGTCTCTTCCTGCCACTCTCCAGCCACCCACGCCAGCCCCAGCCCTCACCCTGCCTGCAACTCAGAAGGGAAGAACCCGTGCCCTCACTCTGCCTTTAGTTCTCTCACTCTACTGTTGAGAATAAACAAATAAATGTTTAAAGTGCTGCACCGTCTCCTCATCTGCATCTGGGAACTGGAATTATTCCTGACAGACAGTGTTTGATTTATTCATAGTTATACTACTTGACTGAATTTGTGACTTGTATTTTCTTTGGTCCCAAAAGAACTCTATGATCTGACACTAATGCAACACCAGTGTGTTCTGTAGCACTAAAATGTGATTTGCATTACAATTGTTTACATTTAGAGAAAGAAACAAATATTTTGGTCTTACCTCACTGCCTTTCCTGGACACTGTGGTGAGGTGTGAAATTATTTCTTTGCCAGAATCTCCAAGAAAGTGAACAATCTTATTGGCTGAATTAGTTGTGTCAGCAGTACTGGAGCTGTTTGCTATACAGCTGACAGTCATGTGCTGGAAAGATGTGTGGCTGTGTAACCGCAGAAACCTCAGCTGGACGACGTCCACACCAGCGTACTCAAACTATCAGAAACAGAAATCATTCAGTTTAAATGTGAGGAAAGTATTCTGAATCAATCTCCAAATGTGTTAAAATCTTACCTTGTTTCCTCCATGTTGCTGACTAAACCACTGGACAGACATTTTCGATTTCTTCTTTTCTGGTTCCCAACCTAATTTAATCTAAAGAATAGAATATCACTGATATTTTTAAAGACACTCCTGGCACCACCTTGTTTGTGTATTTACATTAATCAAAAAAGTATTAATCTTCCCCTGGAGCTAGGGGTTGGGTAAAATAGCTTTATGTGTGCTGCTTCCTACACATGCAAACACTGGTCTCTTTAGGAGATAAAGAAAAAATTATGTAGGAAAATGAGGTGATCTCAACTGACCAGCAATGTTATAGGGTATGTACAGTATATAGATATGTTGTAATGTAAAACCATGGGATCAAATCATGTTGTTGTTGCAAAACAAGAGACTGAATGTTTTCTATGTTCTTTTAACTATGCTGTGGACTTCCACAAGAAAGTGAACCCATTCCTCAGACAGCACTTTGCCTGCTAATGTAAACCCTTGTAGGTGAAAATGAGTACCTGTGACTGTAAAGGGTTGATGCAGGTTGTTCCTCCTGCTGTGAAGTTACAGAATACCTTCACAGCATCGTAGGGGCAGCCTTGGTTGGGGTCCATGTAAAAATAACCTGAAAGATAATCGACTTGAGTGCCTGATCGTTTAGACTCATTTGGTATACAGTGTGTCGTCAGAAACAGATTTACATCACGTCATAGTGATGAGCCTATTCAGTCCCTCACCGTCATTCAGATGTGGGTGAATGAGTCCCAGCTCGTAGCAGGTGGTGGCAGGGTCGCCTTTGGTTCCCTGGGGCCAGCTGAAGGATTCCTCAGCCTCATCTCCTTCAGACCATCTCCTGGACAGCAACCTGGGCTGCTACAGAGCAATCCATCATTCAATCAGACAACCAAACATTCAGCCAACTATCAATCCTAAAACACCTCCTTGAATACAAATCATAAAATAATACAAAACAAATGAGGACATTGTGTAAAAAAGTGTATATAAGAAGAACTTACTTTTTGTTGCTCTTCCCTTTGCCTCAGAGGGCTGGTTGTCTGTCTGGATTTTGGTACATTTTTTAATTTCAGTCTTGTATAGGGTCTTGTTTGGGGTCTGTGCTCATTTCTTTGACCTGATTTCGGCTCAGGTTCTGATCTCCGTCTTTGTGTAGGCCTTTGCTTGCCTGGTGCACCTGGCTTTCCCTGCAGAACAAATGACTTCGCTTTGAGAGCATGGTACAAAAGTCTCGGCAAATAAACAGTATTCACTGCAATCAAGCTTAAAATGCATGTTAAAAAAGTCTGTTACAGTTAGGATTGTGGATCAGGTCAAACATTTGTTCACTTGTATTGTGTGAGCAAAATGTCTTACTGGAGGTCCAGGTTTTCCCTTTGCTCCCTTTGGTCCTTTCCCGCCTTGGACACCTTTCATTCCCTGTAAAAACCCAACATAGTCAGGCTCTGTCTGAAGACAACTAAAGCGTAAAAACAAATCTCACTATCTGCAATCAAGGTAAAGATAGAGGCAACTAAAAGTAATGCAACTAAAATCAGCTGTGCACCAAAATGCTTCCTTTACAAACATAAATGTCTATGAAGATTCTCAGTCATCCAGGTCATAGTTATCCAACGAAGGTTAAAATGAAGGGCAACTGGACTTGGTTGAAGCTACTGGAAGACGTTTCGTCCCTTATCCAAAGGACTTCTTCAGTTCTGACTGACTGGCAGGGAAACTCAGCTATTTAACCTCAGTTAACCTCAGAGGTTAAATAGCTGAGTTTCCCTGCCAGTCAGTCAGAACTGAAGAAGTCCTTTGGATAAGGGACGAAACATCTTCCAGTAGCTTCAACCAAGTCCAGTTGCCCTTCATTTTAACCTTCGTTGGATACAAACATAAAGTGAAAACTATAACTGTAATTTCAGGATGTTGACTTTTTTTGATAAAACAGAACTAAAACAGTACTCTTAATCTGTAATCATATCAGGTCCAGGAAGACATGGAAAGCTGCAAAGTCACAAATAAAAATCAACAAAAATTGTAAAAAAAAGAAAAAAAAAAGAAAAAAAGAAAAAAAAGAAAGAGGAATAAACAGCCTCTCACCTTCTTTCCAAGCTGGCCCTGTAACAAACACAGAACAGAAATAACTTCAGCAAAATGTTTCAGTAAACTATTTTAAAGTGTAGAATATCAAAGCAACGTACAGGAAGTCCAAGGAAACCTTTTCGCCCATGTGGACCACGAGGACCGCTATCCCCCTGTGAAAATCAGTCAATTGATTAATAACTTGCTACATGTTAAAAAGCATTGCAAAAAGAAAAGTTAAACACAACTTACCAGCTTTCCTTTTTGACCTATCTGACCTTTGAGCCCCTGCAAACCAGGATTCCCCTAAGATAAAAGTTAGAAATATAGACGAACTGAAATGATGTATTTTTTTGCATTTTAAAATTATTTCATATTTTTTTATCCAACCTTTAGCCCAGGTGGCCCGATTGGTCCCAGTATTCCTGTGTCACCTGGGAGACCCTGTCGGTGAAGATAAGAAGGACAGTTACATGATTCTCAGATAATGATAGTACGATGAACGACAGTAATTTACGTCTGATTTCTGCACGTTTGTCAGGGCTTATTATAAAATCTTGAAGCTATGCAACTGACTACTTCTAAAAGACTAAATAATATTTAACGACTTCTAAAGTACATTCAAATGACTTCAGTATCAGCAGATGATGAGTAGAACATACACAGTACAGAAACATGATAAGACAAAATATCCATTAAAGCAATATGAGAAACTACAAAAAAAGCCATATGTCTTACAAAAAGTATTATTAAAACAGGTTTATACTCCTGTAAATATAAAAAAACATATTCTAAATGTTAAAAAAACATATTTGGTCTCATCCAGGTGGGGTGAGGTACTGCACTTTGTCAGGCTTTTACCTTCGGACCAGTAGTTCCAGACTCTCCCTTCTCTCCTCTCAGTCCTGGAATACCCTGTATAAAGGACCAGCGATAATATTATAAAGGTATTATGTTAAGTTTATTAGTGATCTTTTATTAACTTGAATACCTTTGGCCCCATTGGTCCAGGGGGCCCTTGCTTTCCTTTGTGTCCAGCTTTACCCTGAGAGACAAACAGGACATCATGTTAAAAACTTTTATCCTGACAGAGTGAATTACATAAATGAAAAGTGATAATTTTATACAATGCTCACACTGAACATACTGTTCATATAATTATCAGTATTCTCTTAAATTAAAATAAATGACATGATATTGTACCTTAAAGCCTGGTGCCCCAGTGTTTCCCATGATCCCAGGTGGTCCAAGTTTTCCCTAGAGAATTTTAATATCACAAAATTCATCTGAAGGCCAAACTAAAACAGATATTTATGAATGGGGGAAGATTCCCATGGTTTTATGGAGCAGGACTCCATATTATCCATCCATGTCTGTATTGCAGCTTACCATTTTGCCAGGGCTGCCAGTTGTTCCAGGAGCTCCTCTAAAACCCTTATCACCCTTTGGGATGGGCAGGTGAAGAACTGAATTTAATACAAAGGTTGAAAAACAGACTAAATTGCAGTATGGTACCTTTTTCTTACCGGATCACCTTCATTACCCTCAACCCCTAGTAAACCATCCAAACCGCTAAGGCCCTGAGAACACGATCACAAGACAAGAAACCAATCGTCAAGGCATGCCTCACTGTTAAAATACAACTACAACAACAGTTTAAGTTGCTAAACTTTCTGGGTTACATGTTATTTTAATTTTTATACTTGAAATGAAGAGTCCTGTACGTATTTTATCTGTTAAAAGGGATACTTGCTGGTTTTCCAGGTCGTCCAGCAGCTCCAGGTCTACCCTGCGGGCCTTCAGCTCCCTACAAAACAGACGTTATTAGATGGGCGATGACGCAGTGGATAAGACGCATGCCTTTGGTGTGACCGTGACTGACATAAACAGCTATTGTAAATGGCTTTGGCTAAAAGTGTCAGCTAAATGAATAAATGTAAATGTAAAGAGAGGCAGAGATTAACTCAAGAAAACACAGAGAGGTAGAGATTAAATCAAAGACCACACATTTGTCTTGGGTTTTTTGGATCAGACAACCATATCTGATGATTGTTTTTTTTTTCAGATTAAAATAAAACTCACAGTTTTTCCAGTAGCTCCTTTATCGCCTTTCCTTCCAGGCTGGGCTCTTTTCCCCTTTATAAAGACATCTCCATTATGACAACTGTTTTATTTTTTCTGTTTCAGATTTTCATCTGAGCTGAGCACTGGCTTCTTCTTACCTTTGGCCCGTGTATTCCTTTAGTTCCTGGAAGACCGGGAGGACCAGCAGGTCCACGTTGACCTTTAGCACCTGCAGTGCCAATGAACCCTATCTTCCCCAATGTCCCCTTAAAAATACAGTCACACACATAAATGATACTATAATATGACCTCCATTTACTGAAGATTCAGATTTCTGAAACTGATAAAACACCAGAACACTCAATAACACTGCATGGTCTAATTACAAAGGCTGAGCTTTGCAAACCTGATCCTTGTGAGCTCAAATATGCTCTTACCATTGTGCCTCTTGTTCCAGGTTCTCCTTTTGCACCCTTTTGACCTCTAATGCCCTGGAGATTACAGACGGTTACATCGTGTCACACCTTTAGACATTCCATTAAACATGCTTGACCACATTAATGATGGCCACAGGCAGGGTTGAACAATTAATCAAAGCATTATCGAAATCGCACTGTGGCCAAGTTCAATGTCCAAAACGCAAGAGTTGCAATTTTTTTCGGTAAATGCCCCGGCCTACAAATCATACTCTCCAGACGTGAGGAAACCTGCTTGTTTAGTACAGACCCCAGCAAAAGTAAAAAAATCATAACTTTTATATATTTTTTGCAATGAAAATGAATTTCAAAATTTTACTATTCCCACTAAAATGGCGACGCAGGTCCTGTGGTCGTTCAGCACTACCTGTTGAGAATACTTCTTAAGGGGCTTTGTTGATGTAACAAGGTAAGACAGGTCTAGCTTAGAGTAATTTAACTGATCCCATAAGTGTTTTCTGAACTTCTAGCTCTAGGTATTTCTCACATATACTTGTCCTTGTCAGGAAGACAACAATAGACTGATTAGGTAGAGATAGTAGTTCATGCGTCAGGCTAGCAGATAGCGTAGTGTGAGATAGTGTTCTCTGGTAATCACACAAGGTTGAGTCCTACTAGAATGTTACAAGAACTCACTGGCTCCACAGATTAGAGTACAACTTACGGACTTTAGGAGATTCCAATATGGTGTAGCACTGAAGTCTAAACATCAGATAGAGTTGTTGTTTTAGGTTAAGGCCAGCTAAAATGACCTAAAGGGAAAATCTACAGGCACTAGGGGGAAGACAGAAACATAAAAGGGACCAAAAGATGTTATCCTTCAGATTTGGTGTTGGCATTGCTTGTGTTCACACGTTGGATGCTGATACTCTTTCTCCTTGGCCAAGTCTCATTAAACACTGCTGTGCAAAACTTCATACTTCACTTCAAAAATCAGTCTCCGAAAATCTTCTTTCTCACACCTGACAGCTGGCTCACAATAATTCTTCAACACTACCCACAAGGTGCAACACATAATGAAAGCCCACCGTGTCTCCTTTGATGCCTGGAAGACCGAGCTTGCCATTCTCACCATGTGTACCCTAAGTCGCACAAACACACAACAGAGACAGCATTACATTTATTATGTGAACCACTACAGCTGGACAGGTCACACTTTGAGCATTTCACAGCCATCAGAATGAATAAATGGTACATTACACCTTTGGTCCAGGGATTCCACTTTTTCCCTCCACACCTCTCTCGCCTGGCAGACCCTGAAAAAACACATTAATACATGTTTTATAACCAATTATGTGAAGAAATTGTTAAAAATATGAAACATTAATCAAACAATAAACAGGATCATGCATTAAGTTAAGTCATATTTGTTTTGTATGGCAACCTTGATGGGCTTCACCCACCAATTAATGAAAAGCTGTTTTATGCACAGTCTGTGCAATCTTATTGTAGAAAATCTTAAATTGAAGCATAACTACACACAAACTGAGAAACTGCTTTTGCTGCCATCTAGTGGTTTAATTTTCAACATGGCGCATGCCACACTAAAATGTTCAACTACAGATCAGGGTGGCCTGGATGTGACTAGGTTGAAACTTTTAGCTCATAAAAGTCAACACAGCTATTTTATTTTTGATTTTATAATAAACATTTTGTGTGGAGTTATACTGAACATATATTGAATAGTGTGTGGTAAACATGTTATTGCCACATTAAACACATACTGGTGCTGATGGTCCAATTTGTCCGGGGGGACCTATACTGCCAGGGGGACCCTGGATTGAGGAGGCATGAAACGTACATTTAAATCTCATGTCATATTGAAACAATAATACTGCAATTCTCTGAATCACAAATAAAAAAAAATAAAAAATATATATTTTAGTAACCACGACATAAAAAAGGCAAGTTGCAGAACATGAAGCTCATCATGATTGGTATTAGTCATCATCATACAGCATTTTTGACATAACTGAAAATCCAACTGTGTGACTACTACTACTAACAGTGTGTCCCTGGAGCCCCTTCTGGCCTTTGGTCCCTGCTGCCCCAGTGTTGCCCCCTGGTCCAAACTGTCCAGGCATGCCTGAAGAACCTTTGGTGCCTGGCTCACCCTGTGAAAGCATCGTTATTATCATCATAAATTGCAGAGCCAAACTCTAAACCAAACTTTCACCATTCATTTAGGAGGCTTTGACCACAACATCAATTCTCAGGTCAAGTCCAACATTGCTTTTGACCAACTAAAATTACTCACTTTGAGCCCTGGGACTCCAAGTGCTCCTCTGTCACCTGGTGCACCCCTGTATCCCTGCAAAATAGGATTGATGGTGAAGACAGAGCAGAGGGGACACTCCGTCTTGTTCTGTCTGATTTGAAGACACATTTATTAACAGTCTGGAAGTTGTAAGAATGCAAATGGCATTGCCTTGCATCATTAATCTCACACTGTATGAAATTGAGAGGGGTTATAATATTCTAGTAACCCTTTACTTTAGAAATAACTCCTACTTACCTGTTTACCTTGTGGCCCCTTTGCTCCCTGTGGCCCTTGGTTGCCTCTGTTTCCTTCACCTCCCTTTGGTCCTTTCTGTCCAGGAGGCCCAGTGTTCCCCTTGTCACCCTGAAATATGAGTAAAACAAATGGTTTTCAAGTTTGATTGACACATTTATGTTCCATCTACATGCAGGGTTATGAAGACCGTGTAAGACATTTTATCCACTGTTTAAAAAAATAAAATGAAACATATACAAATTGACATTTACTCACTGATATGCCTCTTTGTCCAGCTGGCCCCTCAGGTCCCCTCAGTCCAACTGGACCCTAAAACACAAAAGCACTGGGTTACTTGTACACATGATCAAGTATACATACAGCTGACTTTTCACACAGTCAAATCAATAGCTTTCGTAGGCCTCTAATCCTGTGTTTTTAGAAAATCTGACATTTTAGAGCCTTTGCATTCAGTTAAATAAAAAAAGATAGAAATCAGATCTGTGACAAACACATTCTAATCAATCTACCTCCTCACCATCGAGACCAGCAAGTCCCTCCTGCCCCAAAGCTCCTGTGGATCCCTGAAAAGAACACATGTAGAGACATGTCTTGCACAGACCACTCCATCACTACACTACTCTTGTATACAGCATTTTGTGGCGCATTTAAACAACAAATTACAGATACCTGAAGCATGTTGAATGCAGATCAGTAAAAGAAAAGATTTACCTTATCTCCTTTGACACCACCTAATCCAGTTGGTCCTTGAGGTCCATCTTTACCCTAAATAAAAGGGAGAGAACAAGCAACGATTGAACAAAAAAGATTGATGCACTGAACATTCCAGACTTACAACCTACTCAGTGCCCTGAAGGAAGACAGGATGCTTGTGCACAATAAACTCATCTTAGTGAACTTGGAACAGTTTTGTGTAGCTTAAAATGTATGTTAATTTGTATTTACAAATAATCATATGTAACCTTTATCATATGCAAAATACTGCACAATCAACTATACTATTATTGTTCAACTCCACAGGCAGACGGTGTTGCATTACTGTTGAACTAGTTTTCATTTCTCTCTAGCGAGTTCATGCATGAATTTAGGCTACAGTGTAGTGCAGCAGTACTGACTTGGAGCAACAACATGTAATTGGTCAAAAACAAAATTCCTCAGCGTTCAGGACCTGAAGTTTGTACCTCTAAAACACTTACTAATAGAATAAAAATAAACTTACTGGGTAACCTGCAACTCCAATGGAGCCAATTGGACCTTGTGACCCCTGGTCACCTGGAGGGCCACGAGGCCCAACCTCACCCCATGGTCCAATGTTACCCTGGACACCCTGGCAGGAAAAGAATATATATTCAGGAAAACAACATAAATAACTTTTGTGTATCAAGATAAATGTATGTATATTTTTTTTAAATATCATTCACAATTGTCATGAAGGAAGAAGTTAAGGACTGGATTAATGGATGGAAGTATTTGTTTGGAAAGAATTAATCATCTTACAAGAGGTCCTCTGTATCCCTGTGGTCCAGGCATACCCATCTCACCCTGAAAGACAGCAAGACATGATGTTAGACATAGTGACATTATACACATAAAGCAGCACTGGTGCAAAATGAACTGCAGAATTGAACATAATAACAGAAAATAATTCACTCACTGGGCGGCCTTGTGCCCCCCTTGGTCCCTCCTCACCTCTCTCCCCCTTCACAACAAATATAACAAGGAGAACACAACATTAAACTGCAAAATGTATACCATGAGAGTGTAACCAAGTGAACACATATCTCCACACATTACAGCTTACAACACAGACTGACATACATATATATATATATTAATTGACAACCATGAAGCGTTGAATTAACAGATACCTTTAAGCCTTCACTTCCTGGTAGCCCTGCTGGGCCATCTTTACCTTTAACCCCCTAAAGGAAACCAACCCTTCATTAATCTCAACATCATCATGGCTACAATCAAAATATCAAAAACTTGCAGTTCATTATCATCTAGTATCACATCTTTTCTCAGCAATCTCAACCAGTTTTACTGTGTTGTGGCACCACAAGAGTTTGCACTGTAATATCCTGAAATGCCAGATGGTGATTTTGTAACTTGCTCTTTCTCCAGGCTTTCCAGATGTCCCCTTCTTTCCTCTGCCGCCAGCTTCTCCCTGTTGATTGACACAGATATATAGCTATCTAAAGTAACATATTCTATCAGCAGCACATGCACACAAAATTTGCACCAACTACATGTGAATGTACATATAAATTTTACCTTCTTGCCACCCTGAAACTCCTCCCATTTACTCTTGAAGCTGGGGTAGGTATGTTATTTCAGAGGTATTTTTGTTATATTTTGAAATTATCTTTACATTCTGACAGCAATCAATTAATCAAACGCTTTGACACAAAAATGAAAAAACTCTGGCATCTGTGGCTGTGGCAGGACTGTAATAATCATAGCCAATCAGTTCATTCGGTCGAATGAAATTAAGTGGCTGGCCAACCTGCCTGCCTACCTCCGTGCACTCACTGCACATGAAAATGTGTTTTGGGGGAGTTACTCTGGAGGGAGGCCTGAAGGGAGCAGGTGGGATATGATTGTTAGTTTTTCCAACGTTGCCTACCACAGCTTTAACAGAAAGATCTTTAGTTTGATTAAATAAGAGTTAAAAAAAAAGAAATCTAAAACAAAGGCGAATAACACTCACACTTTTCCCTACAGGTCCTTGGAAGCCAGGGGCTCCTGTCTTCCCAGGTAATCCCTGTGTAAAATATTTAGTAGAGTATCAGTTATCCATTTGTGACACTGTAAGGCTATTTACTAAACTGTTTATTATAAACGGGTAAACTCACTTTTGGACCAGGAGGTCCAGTGTCCCCATTCATTCCATTTGCACCAATGGATCCCTGACAGAAAGATGATATTAGTTTGTCACAGTCTTTCCCAGTCCTGGTTACCCTTTTAATAGCCCCATAGGAAAGTAATTTCTAAGCAATATCTACTATTGACTTAAAAAAGAGAACACCAAATTGAAACTTCTTGGATATGTATTGCAGCTGGCTGATTGCGCTTCCTAATTATGGTCTACTATACAATTACAATACTATACAGTTTGTGCTGTGTTTCTCCATGAATACCACTACCATGACAAAGAAAATCAAAAACACATTTGACACTCTATCCACGGATGTGGAAAAATCAGTCCAGCATAAACAACATTTAGAGGCCTTTATTGTCTGGAGGCCATGAAGAAACATAAACATGGAATTTATGAACTCTATGAGGTGACGTGGTTGGACAAACTCAAAAATATGAATGTAAATGTATTGTTGGTTGGTCTTACCATGGCTCCTAGAGGTCCATCCTGTCCCCTGTTACCTAAATGACCTTGAAATCCCTAAGATGGGACACAGATATCGTGAGATCTTTTGGCAGTTGTTGGGGTGTTGCTCTTGTGGAATTCTAAAATTCTATTTATTTCAACTGGAGTGAAAGGTTACATGACATTCAAATATCAAAAATATTAATTGTAATTGTAATTCTGATCACCTTTAGGCCTTTAGGTCCACTCATTCCTAGGACTCCAGGCATTCCCTGCACAAAATATTTACACATATAAACACATTCCCTTATTAACATCTGTATTAGCAGCAAATTCTCCTAAATCCTAAATTGCATGAACATTTTCATTTTCAGTTACAAATAGACTTATAAATGGGAAATTAATGTTTGAAATAAGCTTGTCAGGTCATTATGAACTGACAATATTTTTTAAAGTCTACAATGTACAGATATGATTGCAAAGATATATAACAGCTTTGAAAGAATGTTAACCTGTTAATGAAATCATGCATATTTTTTAAGTATTGATTAGTAAAAGTAATGATATCTTTGGTCACATAAAGACAGAAAAAAAAGTATAGCCACATAGGAACCTTAATACCAGGTTCTCCTTCACGTCCCCTCTCTCCTGATTTTCCCATCTCTCCCTGTAAGCAGAAAACACAGCCACTTCAGCAGTATGGATTTAGCACAATGATCAGCATATACAATAAACTCAGTGTCCACTCACTCATACTCACAATTGGACCAGGCAATCCAGAAAATCCTGCTCGACCTACTCGACCCTTTTAAAGGAAAAATTACCATAACTTTATTAATATCCAGTCCAGGAGTTTCCACTCAAGGTGTAATGCTAATTTCATTGGCAATATTCACAAATTGAAATAATAAAAGTTAATTGACTGTAAAAATCTGAAAATATTGAGAAATGTTGTCGCAATTGCCCTGAGTCCAAAGTGACACCGTCACAATGCTTGTTTTGTCAGTCCAAACCTCAAAAATATTAAAAATACATCAAAAGTATCAAAAGCAAAAGCAGCAAATCTTCATATTTGTGAAGCTGGAACCATCAAATGGTTTTACATGAAAAATGTCTTAAACCATCAAAATAGTTGTCAATTAAATTTCTGTCAATCAGCGAATGTAGGATTTTCTAAACTCTTCATATGTTTTGTGTGTCAAAATCTGACTTTGTAAAGTAACTAACTGAAGCTGTCAGATAAATGTAGTGAAGTAAAAAGTTTCAAAAATTTCTCCCTCCGGAGTCTAAGTAGAAGTGGAATGAAAAGTACAAATACCTCAAATAATTTGTACTTAAGTACAGTACTTGAGTAAATGTACTTAGTTACTGTCCACCACTGTAAAAGTGACACATGGCGCCAACTCAGATGCAGTCACTAAAAGAAGGGTATACTGACACCTGTGGTGAATTACATGTATCATCAGTATTTTGCATGTTTTTGATATTTTGATTGTAGCCATGTGTATATTTGTAACTGCACTGGACTACGTTTCTACAAAATGTTGCATATATAAAATATGACAAGGACAACAAGTTTCTTATATTTTATTTTTGGTGCCAAGTTGTAGCTGTCGGACATAACAATAATCCCCTCATACAAATATTAAAATAAAGAAATGTTTTGGTCTTTTATCAATTTTCCACTTATTCCACATTAATTATATTATTCAGCATCCATCTTGGTCCTACCTTGTCGCCTCGAGGCCCAGGAACTCCGTGAATACCATTTGGTCCTCTGTCTCCCTACAAAACACACATGCACAATTTAACAAACATTTATTTTCCAGTAGAAAAAACAAACACAAATCTAGATTCTTCCAACTTTCTGAAAACCCACCTTTAGTCCATCTTTTCCCTGCTTTCCTTGCTCCCCCAAGATGCCATCAAACCCCTACAATGATGAAGGTAGGTATAGAACCAAACCTGATTATTACAGTCGCTATAGCATTGTTTGTGAACATGTCTCGATTCATTAAGTTTATTTCACTCACACTGGGTCCGGGAGTTCCTGGTGGCCCTGTTGGTCCTTCAAGTCCCTGAAGTCCTAGAGGGCCTTGACGCCCTTTAAATCCTTGTTTACCTGGAGGTCCTGGAGGTCCCTGTGCACAAACACAACAAGTAGCGACTGATCTGGTCAATTAACTGATCAATAATCAACTGAACAAACAGACAGGAAAGATCAAACTCACCAGGTCTCCTTTAAACCCTGGGTCACCATTCTCACCTCGCTTGGCTTTAGCCCCCTGGTAGACAAAAGTGCACACACACACACACACACACACCTGCACATTTAGCACTATAGCCTACAGCTTGATATGGTTAAGATAATTATATATTGCCATACATTATAACTGAACATATTAGCTGCAGTCAATATTGAAATTGCTTTAAGTAATCTTACAGGATCACCTGAGGGTCCAGGCTTGCCTGGATTCCCATTGGCTCCCTGAAATGAGAACGACAAACCTTATACTGATGTTCCAACATGACAAACTTGCTGCAGTACATCTGAGTATATATCTTCTCTGGTGATTAATGTTGCTTTGCAGAGGGTTTGTCATTGTTGTCTTACATTAAGTCCAGGTGGTCCAGGTTCCCCTATTTCCCCTTCATCTCCTGGATCACCCTGTTGAAACACACAAAGGGCAGATGAAAGAGTGATTTCACAATGACAGCTACACTCTACTGCTGCGTTTACAACTTTTGCTTGTGGTTGTTTTTCCTTAAAGTGTACTCACAGGGCCACCTTTAGGACCCGGAGGTCCATCTGGTCCTGGGCTTCCCTGCAAGGAAAAAAGTTATTTTATCATAACGCTTTGTCTTCATACTGAGAAGTATGACTGCTGTATATGGAGAACGTTTCACAAAGAGACAACCACTGGTTTGTAAAAAGAAATATTGTATGAAAGTAAGGCATGTTATTGGTCACAATTAACAATTAACTTTACCACATTGTCTCATGGCCTACACATGACCAAACTACCAAGTCAAATCCCCAGTTGTAAATACAAGGACAGACCAATTAATTGGTCGGCTGATTAATGGTGAGATTATCTGGCATTTCGAGATAATCAGCATTGGCTGATAATTGCCCTCTCAAGGCCGCTATGTCATCCTAAACGACAGAAAATCTCATCTAAAATCATTACTGACTACCAATAACTGTATAGTGTTATACTATAGAGAATAATGCAGTTGAATCACTTGTGACAAACTATACCCCACTCTCCCTTAAACACCAGTCATGTTCAGAAACCTACAGCATAACCCAATGTATTTTTCTATTTTGTTAATTAATAAAAAATTCCATTTAAAACAACACGTTACTGGCTAAGATAACCATGTGTAATAGATTGTATTCTGCATGGAATAATGGAATTACAAACCACAAACCAAGTTACAATAACACACTGATTCTGTTTCTGACTCTGACCAAACTGATTCTGTAATGAAACGCTTAAAAAGGTTTTGTTATACCTGGGGGCCCCGGACACCAGGAAACCCAACTGCTCCATCAGGACCAGGCTCTGCCTGAAGCAATAGATGTATTTACAGGTTAGATATTTGTTCTGTCATTATTTGATCTCTGTGAGAAAGAGTACATCTCTACGTGTCTTGTCACCTGTGGTCCAGCTACTCCTCTGGCGCCCAGATCACCCTGATGACCCTGATAGCATAAAATATTGTTTCACAAATATCTTTTTATTAATCAATTTGGATTACAACTTGATCGACTAGTCGTTCACTTACTGGAGGTCCTTTAACTCCTAAGACACCTTTTACCCCTCTGGGGCCCATTTTGCCCTGAACAGAAGACATATTAATAAATCCACATCTTACTTCAATGGTATCTCAATATTTAATCCAACATCCTCATTTTATGAAGACTTTATAGTATATTGTGGTAGAAAACTTACAGGTGGGCCCGGTGGTCCACTAAAGCCTGGAGATCCAATCTCTCCCTGAAAATAATCAGCAGGGTGTTAAACAAGAAAATGGAGTATATTTATATAATTATTATTTTTTATGGATTATTGTCCCACATTGAGCTGCCTGACACTGACCGGAGGTCCTGGTGGTCCTGGAAACCCAGAAGGACCCCTGGCTCCAGGCAGGCCCTGTAAACATGGGACAGTCCAGATGTTGCAATGTAGAAATTCACTTTACATAAATGTGGTGAAAATGATCACTTTAACAACCATCAAGCACAGTGAAAAGGTCTTGTGTATTTTAAATTGTACTTTATAATAAATTTATAATGAGACGCAACAACAGGGGCTGTAAACAGTCAAGTCATCGGTACTTACTATGTAGCCAGGGACACCAACAATGCCTCTGACTCCTTTTTTTCCCTGGTTACAAAAAGGAAAATTTGATTCCCATGTTACAGCCATCTACTCCTAAAAATATGTATGTAGTGGATGCTGAATCTGACCTTGTATCCTTTTTGTCCTCTGTTTCCCTGTGGTCCAACATCCCCTTGATAACCCTAAAGACAGAGTGAAGTGGTTTAACAAAAAACTATAAATGAAAATGCTTGTGTCGGACAATAAAGTGCCATCTTTACAAAAGAATTGGGATTTGTGCAGATAACCAACACTTCTGTTATACCCACTGCTAACAATCTGACACATGAATATGAGCAGCTAAAATAGTGTCCGGTAGCTACAAAAAATAAAAAGCCAAACTCAAAAAAAAGAGAGATGGATAGATACATAGATTCAGATAGACAGACTTGGGCTTCCATAATTTAAATTCCCATAACATTAGAAGTCCAGGCCACTCTTACCCACTCACCCAGCTCCCCTTTGCTGCCTTTCTCCCCTCTGTAGCCTTGAGGACCCTATGCGAAACAAAGTGAATTCATCAAGCTGCAACAGGACTGAACTTATGGGTGGAATATACATATCAAAGGGTATTAAGGAGCTGTTTGACTGCATTACAGCTATGAAAATACACACAATTTTGCATACACACATATTTACCTGTTCTCCAGGTAAGCCTGGAGGGCCTGGATCAGGGTACTGTCCTGGGGTCCCGTCTCTTCCTGGTCGGCCCTGGGGACCCGGCATACCTTGTGGTCCAGGACTGCCCTGAAGTACAACACAACATGTAATGTAGTTTGCCCGGTGTCTGAACTTTTACAGCAAAAAAGCAGATAATAATTTGATATCTTTTCTTCTTTATTTCACAAATCAGTAATTAAGTCGTTTATTTAGGTTTATTGTACCATATTCTGATCCATTGCTGTTTTATTGTATCGTGAGTGTGCTTGCTGTTAAAAAACACACTGAGTAGCAGTATGTTGTTGGGTCATTGGAGCAGACGTGGTAGTGAAAATGGCTGTCTGCTATGTGTCATGTCCGTCTTTTACTCCACTTCCACTTATTGTTTATATATACTCATTTAGCTGACGCTTTTATCCAAAGCGACTTACAATTACTATTTATGTCAGAGGCCGCTCAGAGCAACTAAGGGTTAAGTGTCTTGCTGAGGTGGATGGGTCACAATGGGAATTGAACCCGGGGCTCTCACACCAAAGGCATGTGACTTATCCAATGCACCATCACCACCCCAGTAAACCCCATAGTAAACCCTCAAAACCAGTAAGTACACCCTAGCTTCCACTCAGAAGCCACATAATTACCACCTAACATATCCGGGCGATATTCCAGCATAGGAACAGCTTTGAACACCAGTCTGAACCAGTCACCATAACAATTACTTCCACCGTGATAACTATCTTATCACACCTTTTCACCTATCACTCCTAACACCTAACACCCTAGCACTGTAGCAACAACCTGGAGATGTTTGCTTAGTCAGCAGAACAGTAAGCATATATTTCATTGACAAAATTACACCATCACAACCTGACTCTGTAACTCCATGTTGTTCTACATGAATCAGTCAACTCAGTTCGTTATCAATCAAAGTCATCATTATGATTTCAGTGTGGAGTGTTTGTCACAAGCAGTGCAGAGACTGTAATAATGTAGTGTGCATGGAACTTAACATTAAAGCATTAAAGTGTCTGATGAGCCCATAAACCAGCAAAGCCTCTCTGTGGACTTTGATAAGATGCAAATAAATTAGAGATACCTACGATTTTTCCTTGAACTCCTTTTCGACCTTGCTTCCCAGTAATTCCAGGTGGCCCCTGAAATAACAAAATTAGGACAGAACAGGAGTCCTTAAACAACATCTTTATGTTTGGTATAGTCATGGTATGATACAGTTTAAACCTAGATTCCTGTTTGCCTTTTCAAGTTATCTTTAACACTTCTGTGGACTTACAATTGGTCCGTCATCTCCAGGTAGTCCTGGAGGCCCTGGAGGCCCCTTATGTTTCTGAAGATAAAAAACAACAAAGTCTTAAGACTCAGTCACAACAAGTCCTGACAAGTTCATTTATTTATTCATTTATTTTTTATTTTTTTAAATTTTTTTTTACAGTGGACTGTATTTACACTGTAAATAAAGTAATAATATTATATGTTGCTGGAGTGGACAGGATTTTGGCTCAGTGGATTTCAACTAAGCAGTGAAAGAAAAAAATTTCAAATGCATATATTTCAACAAACACCTACCGGCCAGTAAGAAATCAGCTTTTTATAGATCTTCTTTTTCTGTGAGAAAATAACAGAGAAAATATAAATTTTATATTGTAAACCTACTTCTCTCAAAAATGATTCTTACATAGACTTGAATTAAATATAACACATTCAGAACAATAACCAAAGCATGAGAAATGTCAGCAAGAAACATTGACTCTGTTGTAAAATACAGATCTAAACTGGGAAATTTGCTATAATAATGTTATGTGGCTGCGATGGATTGGCGACCTGTCCAGGGTGTACCCCGCCTTTCGCCCGATGTCAGCTGGGAATGGCTCCAGCCCCCAGCGACCCTGTATGCAGGATAAGCGGTTGACCATGGATGGATGGATGAATGTTATGTGGTTTGCGATATATTAAATATATAGAGGTGACAAAAGTCAAACATACAAAGCATGTGTGACAATGTGCTAGTATGATTTTTTAATATTTCTACTGTTTGTGTTTTCAGTCATTTTGGAATAGCTAGTATATTGGCTTAATATTACTTACATAGATTAATTTCCACATTCATACTTTCAACATAAATTCAAGTGTTAAGCACCAAAGGCAAGTGGTTACTGGCGAGTGGTTACTGGTGCAGAACAACAACACAACAGCAGTTTACCTTGAAAGCCTCCCACTCTTCTTCAGAGGTTTTAAATACAACAATGGCAGGCATCCCTGGAGGACCAATGGGGCCTCTATATCCTGTCCGCCCGGTCCTGCCCATGACGCCTTGATAACCCTGAGAGGACAGAAAACAATATGTCTCTTTGATGTGGAAAACAGGATGAGTTTTATTCTTTACACTTGTTAAAGCACTTTGTAACTTGTTTTTGAAAAGTGCTCTACAAATAAGGATTATTATTATTATTATAGTTTATATTGCATTGTCTACATTTTGATCAGCGCTGACAGAGATAATAATCTGTCTGTTTTTCGTCCAAAATTGACAATTCAAGGCTGCATTTAGCCATTTTTGACCACAACGGTGCAGAAGAACTCCACAAAAAGCTGATAAAAACAGCCCTGAGCTACAAACTGCCTATCAAACAGCTTGGGGCTGATGTTGTGTCATTCAGCTTCAATATAGATTAAGTTAATAGTTTTAGTTTTAATAGTTAAGATTTTAAACACGTGTCAACTGGGAATAAATCTTAAATCTGATTGTGGTATCCTCAGAAACTTGAACTGTAGGGGTCTAAACCAATTTGCCCTCTCTTGCAGAAATCACTAGTATCTGAGGTTTAATGAGAGTTGTTAATCATCTGACAAAACAAAGAGGCCAATTTAAATAAAACATAAATTAACAGAAGTAATGTATATAACAACAGGACCCATTGTTTTATTTGATTTCAGTAAAGTGGACCATTCAACAGTTTTACCGGGGCTCATGTATATTGATTAGTGAAACTGCATATAAGGATATGGAGACAGATTTTAAAGTTATATTTAGTATTTTATATTTAGGGGAATTAAGAATACAGTCTTAATGTGTATTAAAATTTATGGATCACACTATTAATTGATTTTGGGAAAGTTGCCTATAAATAAAATGCAGAATATGATGCACCTCTTGAAATGCAAGACTAGGCTGTGCCTAGGCAGACTAAATGGGTCATAATTATATTACCACTAATAAAACTTTTAATTAATTTAATACTTGACATATAAATGAATAAGTGAATTAAACTCAATTCAACTTTATTTATATTGGGCCAATTCATAACAGCAGGTCTAGACCATGGTCTTTGTAATTTATGAATACGTTTAAGAGATTAAATACATAAATATCAAATGAAAAATAAAAAAATGCATTTTCCTAAATTAAATTAAAAAGTAGCCTTTCAACTGTGGTTTGTTTTCACAGAGTTCCCATTGAATGTAGCACACAGCTGCAAGTTAAACAGTCCATGTATAAACCCCTTAAAGTAAACCCCTTAAGTTTGACTTACCCTGTTAACTTCAGCTAAAGCTAGTCCATTACTATTATACTACTATAACTATTTTACCATTTCTACATTGCCTTTAACTAACATCAACTATTTTAACAGTTAATCCATTAATTTTAGCCTTCTATGTCATCCTTTCACACTTTACTTTTAGGCTTATTTCAACTGTTTATCCATTATTTTAAGCTAACTGTTTTAACCATTTGTACATGACCTGTAGCTAACTATTTGAAATGTTAATATATTACTTTTAACTATCTATTTCAACCATATATATATATATATCACTTTTAGCTAACTGTTTCAACTTCTCTGCTTGCTTGCTAGTCTCAGGTGCTGTAGGATATTCTATATCAGGATGTATTTTTAAATTCAAATAGTCATTTAATTTTTTTTTCAAATTTGTTGAGCTGCTCCACGTTTTATCCATGTACCTGTAAATCAAAAGCAGTTTCAAGCTGCATAGGACGGTTGGGCTGTAGGTTTGTTAGCACTATGAGAAATCTTTTCAAATAGCACTCATTTGATTCAATGTTTATACAAAAAAATGATCCTGATTCAGGTTTAATTGAATACATACTTTATCTCCTTTAGGCCCTGGTGGTCCTGTTAGCCCAGGTGGGCCCTGCAACCCCTAAAGAAAGAGTAAGGGTAGAGTAACAGTTAGATCTGGATAATCATCGCTACAAAAAAAAAAATTAACCATAATGAATTAAGATTTACTGGGGTGGGACACATTATTTAGTTTTTACAACTACATTAAGCCCTATACAGAATACAGAGAACCAATAGAAATGTAGATATACCACATTATTATGTCCAAAATCTCATTAATCTAATGTTTGTGATAATGGGTAAGGTTAAGGGTTAGGAGAGTTTGTGAATGAAAACACTGAGTCTTTAGTCTGAGATCCCAAAAGCCTGATTTCACAGTTCAGGGTTACAGTACCACTGTTTAGCCAGGGGAGGGAGATGATGGCTTTTACAGGAGAGACTAACCTCTCACTTCAACCAAACACACACTTGCATGGCTTTCTAGGTGCTGGAATTGACACAGATATATGTTGCCATCTCAGTCATCAAATCAGCTCCACGCAAACTCAATTTCATCGAAGGTCATGATGGAATATGAGATGAGAATGTCACACAAATGTGATTCAGATTTCCTATGTGGTTTGTTTATGCATTTATAACAACATTAACACTCTGAATTCAATATCACTGTGAATAAATCTGACGTTTAAAGTATACCAAGACCTATAATGACAAAAATAACTGTGAAATCCAGCTTTGATTAAAAACATTTATAGGTATTGCTAAATGTAAACAATTTCTTACCCTTTGACCTCGGATCCAAGATCTTAATCCCGCCCCATGATGCCTGACAGAGTGCGTAGGCGGCTGATAGGCTGTTTTAACAGTCTGCTGTGCAGATTCAGTCTCTGATTGGATGAAGGTTTCTTCAGTGCTTCTCAAATTAGGGGAGGACTCAGTGTAATCCTCAGAGGTGACAGTTTTATTATCATAACTTACATCTTCTATCTCTGCATGTCTTTTCACTTCCTCCTCCCCTAAATCTATCTCATCTTCATCTGTCTCTGTCCCACTCCCCTGCTCCCCACCTGGAAGTTGTTGTTGTTGTAACGTGTCCATTTTTGGTGAAACAGTTTCCAACCTGTCTTCCATTTCCTCTTTTTCCTTTATCTGACTTGCTGAAATATTACCAATCTCACCCTCTATGTTCCTGGGATTTAGTGCTTCTACGCTTTGTAGAGTGGGAGTTAAAACAGTCAGGTTTCGGGGGGGATCAGTATAAGGTGGACCCTCAGTTGCTGTTCTGTTGGGTAATACATTTTGTTCTGTCTGTCTTAAGAATTGAACTGGTGGGTCTACTGAAACTGGGGGTATAATGACCAGTGGCGATGCCTCCTGTTTTGCCTCCCTTACTCCTCCTTTAGATGAAGGGTACAGTCTGGAAGCAACAAACCCTGATTGTGTGATGGGGCCTGATATAAGAGTCGACCCAGTAGCAAACTCAGAGTCCTGTGGCCCATTAGAGAAAGATCTCTCTGTGCTTGCATTTTTTTCCCTTCCTGATGAGACACCTTGAGCTGTGGGGTTCTCAGGTCGAAAGCTGGGGCTTGAAAGGGCCGTCTCAAAGTTTTCCAAGACAGACACATCACTTGTTCTGGAGCCCTCTTTAGCTGCAACAAATGGCTGATAAACTTGTCTTAGGTACTGAGCTGTTGTGAGTGTGTGGACAGAAAGAGTTTTGCTTATGATACTTCCTTGTGTGCTCCATGGTTCTTTCATAGTCCCTACTATGTCAGGGTGCAAATTAGAAAGCTGCTCATTTCCAGTCAGAGAAAGAGGCTGTGGTTCACCTTGATTTACTCCCTTACTCACAGTTGTTTGTTTATCCTTTTCTCTGTCGGTTGAGCCTACAGTCTGAGTATCTGTGTGAACCCAGGTTGTCACCACAGATTTGGTGTCTACATCCTCTGGACCAGGATGTGACTTCAGAGGCGAAGTGCTGCTCACTGGATCCAGTCTTGGTGTCAGGTCAGTGGGACCAGCCTGTAGAGTTGGTTTACATAAGGAGACATAAAGAGATTACCCGGTGTCCCCAACATGCACTGTGTGTGCGGAACTCCCTTTTAAGTCTTTTTATTCTTTATTGAGACCTGAGAGCAAGAAATTACGTCAAGATTTATCAGTACATTTTATACTGTTTTGTTATTGCCATTGTCCCATTATTAAATAGATCTAAAGCAAGAATGAGTCCACTGAAGTCTAGGGCATAAAGTAAATTAATAAACAGCTGTTAAGTAATAACAATAATTAACACCAAAGGATACAATTCAAACAAACTGCATACAAAAATGATATTACAGAAATTACAGTTAAGTATTGCGCTCTCTTTGGTGGTATGAAAATAGTCTGTATAGAAATGTAAATAGTCTGTATAGAAATGTAAACACTCCGATAGAAAAATGCTTCTGGCGGGATGTGACACAGGTATAACATAAAGTTAGTATCCAAAACAAATAAAATTTTTATGACGTTAAACTCCTCTGGGATGAACACTCCCCGTGTGGCTTCCGCAGACAGACAGGAATGGTGCTACCACAGATGCTTTAACCAGCAGAGCACTGTGGATAAATATTACGAAACACCATGCGTTCACACTAACATGTCATCAGTCAATAAAAAGTACAGCTACTCTCTCAGGCAGAGCTGAATTACTTTTTAGAACTGCAAAATTATTAAAGGCCCTACACACCCTCAGTTCACCAATACAGGCCTATCAGGTGCCCCATCAGATCTAATTAGACTGTGTGGGTATGTAAAAACTAAGCTAAACTCCTGAACTGCCTGTTAGCTCTGTTGCATAGAGTTTGGTGAGCTCACATAATTCCTAGCATAGCTCCACCAACGTGTTCCAGAGGCCTCATCAGCCACTTGAAAATACTTTTGTGGGTGTGCCGAGTCTTTAAAGTGGAATACAGTAGGTTTAGAGATGAAATATTACACATAAAAAGCAACAAACAATAAAAGATTTTTTGGATGAGCATAACAGCAATAACAACAACAAATCCATTCCTAATTAAATCTTTATTTATTGTCTGTTGTGCCTCATAAAAAGCTTTGCCTGGCTGTAAAGTTTATAATACAACAGACCAACAAAAAAGATGATGTAAACCTTGTGTGTAAATCCCTACAGTTTAGACAAGAGTCTGTTAACTGCAGTACCTGTGTGTCTGTCTGAGCTGAGCAGGTGCTGCTGTGATCTCGACAGTGCTGCTCTGCCACTTCAGGATCTCCTAAGACAAAGATCATCTGCTGGACGGGCCCCTAAACACACACCACAAACACACAGACACACATGACACAGAAGGTGATCAGTTTAAAGAGTTTAATTCCAAACCTGCACTATGGATCACACACTACTGCCATTTCTTTAGTGGAGAAAAAATTTGAATTGGAGGGAATTCTGACTTGATCGTGTAGGTAACTTGATTTTTTTCCTTTTTTTAAAAATGGACTCATTGACTAGAATCTGCTAAATATGACTAGTTAACTAAATAGTTATAAATATAAGGGCAGTTGCAGATATTAAAGGTACTGTGTTGTCGTACCACAGCCATCAGCAGTCAATATGTGGCACTGAGTAAGCTAGATTAGTTTATCCACTGTTTTGTAAATACACGCATCACTCCTTTAAGTGATGTTTATTTCACTGTTGAGCCTCACAGCATCCTCGTTGACTAATGTGAAGACCAAACCCAACCCATTTTCTGAGGTTAAATCCTTCTTTCTATAGGTCTACCTTTTTAACGCAACGCTCAGATTTTCTCATGGTGACAAAGGGGGTCACATTTTCTACACAGGATTTTATGAGATTTACTCGTTGATGTGAAAACCTTCCCCTGCCTCTCATCCTCTCACATGCACATGTAAGAAACCCACAAACCCGAAACCACAAATATTTGAGCTACTGGTGATATACCATATAAAAAAACACACACGCAACGAAACTGGTGCACAGCCTATAGTGATTACATTAAATATATGGAAACCCTGTTAAACCCCCATTAAATGCAAGAGAAAAGCAAGCTGAAGATAAGAAAATCATAAGGTTATAATGATGATGTCTAAATCTAAATCAAAAGATAATACTTCCAAATCATCTTGAAGTAATCAAATGCTCTGAATAAATAACGTGTTTTTCAGAGCCCTCTATGTTCATAAGTTATATAAACATTAAAAATCTTAACAGACAGTTTCTAAGTTTTACCAGAAGTGGTCATAAAGTTTCAGAAATTGTAAGGGAGACCAATGATACAGATAGTCAGACTTACGCAGCTCAGTAGCAGTAGCACCACCACAGCACCCTGCATGGCTTCTGATAAAGGTAACTTCTGCACTCCTCTGACTGCAGCTGCCTTACTCCTCCAGGGGCTGCACTTTAAAAACACACAACCCTTCCAGAAGGACTGAGCTCATCTCTGGCCTGACTGACCACACATTTACAGCCCAGAGAGATGATGAAATCAACAGACCAAGACAGACACACAAAATCTTATATATACACACAGCACAAAAACACACCCTTCTGCTTCCTGTGACAATGCTGTGTCTACAGTTTAATACTCAGCAAGCTAGCAAGTGACTCAGAGTGTGAACAGCAACAGACAATTAGGTGTGTTGTCTACTGAGCCTGTTGCTGTAGAGTAAATGTAAGTTCTTTGTTTCCCTGGTTGTTTAGACTGTTAGATCAGGGCAGACTGATAGTGAAGGTCACACTTTAAAGAAAACAGCTGTCACTGATGCGGGCCTGTGTTGAGGGATTAGCTTCCTGTCCTGAGAAGCTCATCTCATCAGCCTCCTTTTATCTCCTCCTTGTCTTATTCCTACTCCAACTTCATCAGTCACACGAAATACTTTAATTTACAGATCTGCCAGCTCAAGGGTTAATGTAGGACATATAGACACTTTCCTCTTTTCACACAAAGGTTTCATGAATGCACAGAAGACATTATTATATTGTTCATAGAGATTTTAATAGATCAAACCTCTATTAGAAGTAGCATTTGCACTTAATTCATATCAACTGATTAATGTATTATGCATAATTTGCCATTGAACTTCACATTGAGCCCTCCCTCCTCTGTCCTTTTTGTCCAGGGTCAGGAGGGGAGGACTGTGGCCCAGGTGAGGAATGTGACATGAAGATCAGAAGAGCAAGGGGCTACTGCCTGAGCAGTGTTATGTCAGTTGAGGTTGGGGCTTACGGTAAAGGGTGTGTGGCGAGGATGCAAAACTCCTCCCAACAACGACAGGTCTAAAGTGTTGATCTGCAGTCCCAGGCCCCGATGCCAGGGGGTGCTCTCCTGTAGATAACAGTCCAGCCTTGGCCGTCCATGACCCTGTCGCCAGTTCACCTCTTTTCCTTCCTTGGACCACCTTAGATAGGTACTGACCACTGCAGACGATTTTCAAGATGCTCTGACCCAGATGTCTAGCCATCACAATTTGGCCCTTGTTGAGACGCTCAAATCGTTACACTTCCCATTTTTCCTGATTCTAACACATCAACTATGAGGATACACTAGAATCACTTGCTGTCTAACCTACCCCACCCACTGAAATGTGCCATGATAAGGAGATAATCAGTGTCATTCACGCCCCCTTTCAGTTGTCATTAAGTTATTGGTGTTTCGTGTACAGTACTTATACATCACTGCTGGAAGGTGAGAAGTTAAACCAGTGAAGGTCACACCAGGAGGTGTTAAGTTGCTCTTAAAAGCTATTATTTGTCAAATTAGAACATTTGCTTCCCTCAGTGGAAGTATCAAAAGATGAGCTTTGATGGGAAACAAAAGTGCTGTGAAAAACACAGACTTGGTCCTCACAACTTTTGCTGGATTTTCAGTGGAGGGTGTAACATTCAACTTAGGTTTTTAGTAGTTATATTTTCTCATAGAAATAAATCAAAACAGTGAGTTCAACATCAACATCTTTGTTTGGGAACTAAACCAGTTTTAGTGCTTATGTTTTGTGATCTGCAAAGATTATGAGTTTGGCACTCCTCACTTGGACATTTGGTTTCATCATTAAAGTCTTTGGTATCTTTTTGGAAAACATGCCACACCTTTTATAAATCCTACTGTTCAACAGGAGTTGATAAAGCTGAAGACAACTGAATACACTTACTAAAACCCTACATAGATACAGATTTTTCCTATTACACATTCAGTAGTGGATGTTTGTTTGTGGATCATTATGTGTTTGTCTGTGGAGTGTTCTCACTCATAGTGTTATTCCAAGGCACCGATGACCGTGAGTTGAAAAAGCTCATCCCCGTCCTGCCCAAAAACAGCCAATAGCGTCATCTCCTCTGACCGCCGTTGACCCAGACGAAGACGTATCACCACACTCAGCTCATCTGGAAAACTGTCATGTAAATGTTAGCACATTAACTAGTAAATGTACACATCCACACTCTCCCACACACACTCACACATGTGCTCACAGGGACATTTTAACTTAATCATTCAATGGACAAGGACAGTTGTGAGACGAGTAGACAGTATAGATTTTAAACCCATGGTGTGTCAAAGAGAGTCTAAAGACTTTCCTCACAGAGAGACACTTCACATTTGAATGTAAACTTTATCACAAAGCTGACAGATTCAGACGGCATTAGTACACTGTGTGTGTAAACAGTCAAGGTCAAGTTTAACATCAAAGCCCTGCGCTAAATCCTTTCAACCTACACATCACGGAAAGAAAAACTATCCTAGATAAACAAGTTCGCTGCAGTCATGTGTGACCTTGTCCATGAAAATGAAAAATCATCTTTTGTAGTACATGATGCAGCAATCTGTTTGACTTGTCACTACTTAGTTCATTGTTTATGCTAATTTGTGTTGTCTTTTCTTTTTTTGTCAATAAATGTGTAGTGGGTTAAAGAAAACCACATTTAGTTTGATTTACAGTACAAACATTGCAGAGTTAGTGTTTAAATGGTCACGATCCTGTCCTGAGTTCTCTGTGTGCTGTATTTTGAGTCTTGTTTCTCTGTTTTTGGGTTTTGGTTTTTGATATTAAGGTTGGTTTTGCATCTGCATTATAGTGCTGTCATCTGTTCTGTTGAGTTTAGTTCTCTGAGTTTATTGTTTGGTCAGTTCAGTATCTGTTATTTAGTCTGTGTTTTGGTTCCATGTCTTTGTTCCTAGTCCTGTGCCTTAGTTCATGTCTTAGTATTTACTTATAGTTCTTTGTCTGCATTAGTTTAGTTTAGTCTGCTCTGTATTCTGTGTTCTAGTGTTCTCGTTTAGGTTTTGTCTGTTATGATCCCTGTGTTATAGTTGGTCTCTGTTATTGTCTGAAGTTAGATTCTTGTCTGGTATTTTGTAACATGTGTTCTGTCTGTTCCCCTAGTAATCTGCCTGCCTGCTTGTCTCTCTGCCTGTCTCGTTAGTCCTGATTCCTCTCACTTCTGGTTCCTGATTCCTCTCCGCCTGCTCATCAGTCCCTGGTGTTAAATGTTTGCAGTTTCTGTTCAGTTGATGTCTGGTCATTGCAGTGTGTTGTAGTGTGTGCCTGCCTTGCTCTGTATTGTTGTGTCATCCTGTTTCCCTGCGTTTTGTGGATTTTGGAGTTTCTAGTGGATCACCTTATTTTGGATTATGGACTCAGCCACTCTGTAGTAAGTGAGCTCGCTTTGTGTTTAAATAAACGTTTCTGAACTGAACCTCATCTGTGTACTGTGTTTTGGGTCCTCCAACCTGCTCAACCCTACATCCGCTGTGACATGAATTGGAAATCTTACAACATATTACACAAATATTACAAAAAATGATATCCTGCCCAGTAAGTATTTTCTTGTCTGAAGCCACTTAGTTCCTTAACTGTTGGACACTGTACTATGAATAACGATACTGACATTGTCTTTAGTAGATATAGATGTTGATAGAAACTTAGACTAGTTTGGGTTTTGTGTGATGTGGAGTGGCTGAGTGGGCCTTAGATGACACAGCTTCCTGTTGAGAGGTCTGGTTGTGTTGTGGACGTGACTCAACAGAGAGCTGAATACTGTAGCTGCTGGTAGGAACATTGTGGCATTTTGTCCAACTTGATATGCTGGACATCCTCGGCCATCCTCTTCTGTTGTTGAGCCATTGTAATTAGTGGCTGATTGCATGTCCAAGAGCTGCAATAGATCCACTTCTGGAAACACAAGACTTATTATTATTATTATTATAAAATGAAACTAACTGGCATAATTTTGTTGAGTGACAAATACAAGTTAATTATTAGTAAATAGGCTAACTTTATTAAATATACATTAAAAATAGAATGAGCAGATGAACATAAAATCTTATCAGATCATGTATGATCTGTGTTCTTCCTTAAACAAGCCAGTAAGCTTTAGGCCCCATCCACACTACTGCGTTTCCGAATTAAAACGGAGACCTTTTGCTACGTTTGCACCTCCCGTCCAGACGGCAAAAACTAAGACCTAAATCGGAGGTTTAGAAACGCTGCCGACCCTGTTCTGCGTTTCAAAACTCCGGAGGCCGTTTTAGTGAAGACGGGCCAAAACAGAGGACTTCAGAAACGATGACGCAGCCGCTCACGCTCGGCTCTCTGATTGGGTCTTGACCGGGTTTTTGACATGGTATTTATATTAAAATATTATATACAGGTGCAAATAACACTTATCTGCTTACACATGTACTGTGCATGTCGCTGTATTTACTTTGCAACGACTCCCCAGTCTGTTTTCCGCCGCCACACTCCTGTGTTAAATTCAGTAACTCCTTATTGGTGCATGCAAAAAAATAACTTCTTCGTCTGTATTTATTTTTTCTTTCACCAAATCTTCTGTAACCAGGAAGAGACAATCTGCTTCATGTTTAGTGTACCTGAACAGCCAATAGATGTGCGTTTTCAGTCGTTTTAATGTAGACGGAGATCAACTCCAAAACGCAGCTAAAACGCTGGTGTGGACAGAGATCGTATTCGTTTTAATTCTCCGTTTGTAAACTAAAACGGAGTAGTGTGGATGGGGCCTTAGAGAAGATGAGGTCTGTTAGACAGCTAGACTAGACACCTCTGGACAGACTGTTTTCACTTTTGACTTTGGGCTTTTGCAACTTATTGCAACTGTCTGTGGAGAATGGGGAAGGATGTTTAACACCTCATATGGACAAACCACAATAGGATTAAATGTTTTTCTACATGGACTTATTGAATTGGAATTACAAAGTTGTAAATGAAGGTGACAAATTTATTACTTTCTGCAGTAATCAAAACAAATGCAGCACTCATATCAACCTGATGCTACTGACTGATCATGTTGCAATTGATTTTTGACCAGAAGTGGCATGTGGTTAATAAGTAAACATAACATTGACATTAACAGCCAGATGCCATTTCTGACCTGTCATTCACTCAGCAGAATACTGGAAATTTTACATTTTTGACTGAAGTGGATGAGTTATGGTCTCAGTAACAAGACACAACTTGTTCTTATGTGGTGATAATAATAACATACTAACAAAGAGGCACAGTTTCTCATCAGAGTTGCTCAATGTTCCCCTGTATATTACTGCTTTTAGACTGCTGTCAAAAAACTGAATTCACATCAAAATAAAAATAAATTAAATCTGAGCAACATTTTTTTTCGCCACACACAAGCATCAGAAATGTACCTCTTCCTAAGGTTGCTTACCTTACATGCCTGCATGTGTCTACATGTCTTCTAGCCCACCCATAATCATTTGCTTTAGGATGGAGCTGGGGTGTGCTCACTTCCTGAGACAGTGTCAGGTTTCACCATAAGCAAATAGGCTAGAACTCAGCGAACTGAGATCAGAGATGAGCTCGGCATCATGCCCTCAGTAGAGGGCAGAGAAATAACTGACGCTGGAAGAACATCTCAGCTGCCTGAGGGCTGGGTCTACCTGGCATGTCTTCTCACAAACACACTGATGAACTGTTCTGATCTCTCAACAACAAACTAGAATATATGTGAAACACTCACAAAAACACGTAAAAACACACTTTCCGGGGGAGCCATTGGACTAATGGTTTCTTGACAGGGTTTAAAATATTTTGTCTTTTGTTTTTTTAATGTTTTGGAGTACACATGTTGGTATTGACTTTCTAAAGGCCATTATGCCGCTTAGGATGTCATTTAGTATAAGCATATAGCATACAAGATAACACATTTCAACAACTTTAGACATTGCTATTGCTAAGCATACAGTATTCCGATCCTGGTGGCCCAGGAGTTTAAAGGCCACATACTATGCAAAATGCACTTTTTCATGTCTTTTCAACATAAATGTGTGTCCCCGGTGTGTCTAAAGACATCCTCTCATTTTGGGTTTTTCAACACTGAGCTTGAGCTGGAGGTAGTTCAGTATGTCTCGCAGAAAGTGCTTTTAAAGTTATAAAAGAAAATATTTTCTGGTTTTCCCTCTGATGTCCTGTATCTGCTTTGCCTCAACTCTCTGCGATTTACAGAGTTTCGTGATGGACAGATAGCTTTACTGTTTGCTAACACAACGGTAACCGCTAGCTACTGATAAGTATCAGCTATCACAGGATGGGTAATGATATCCAGAGGGTTATTTTTTTCATAAATAGGAGCATAGCCAGACCTAACTCACACGATTCAGCGCTGTGCCAGCTAGATCCTGTCCCTCGGCAGGCTTCCAGAAGTTTGCCAATCGGAAGAAAGTGGGCTTTTAGGGAGGGGGCCTTCATGAGACAGTAGCTAAGATAGAGTGAATAGAGGTGCTGAAGAACGGACAGTATAAGAAATAATGTGTTTTTTGAACATTACAAAACATTTTATAATAAACCCACAAAAGTATGAACCTGAAAATTAGCTTAATATAATTAGCATCACATCCTGCAACACCTCGGCACTCCAGGGACATATGCAAGGATCCTGTTCGTGGACTTTAGCTCGGTTCAACACCATCATCCCGGACATCCTCAGCACCAAACTCACCCAGCTCACTGTGCCAGCCTCCACCTGTCAGGATCACAGACTTCCTGACTGACAGGAGTCAGCAGGTGAGGCTGGGAAACTATTAGCACTGGTGCCCCCCAGGGGTGTGTGCTCTCCCCCCTGCTCTTCTCCCTCTACACCAACGACTGCACCACAGGAGACCCATCTGTCAAACTCCTGAATTCGCTGACGGACACAACGGTCATCGGCCTCATCCGGGACGGTGATGAGACGGCCTACAGAGGGGAGGTTGATCAGCTGGCTCTCTGGTGCGGCCAGAACAACCTTGAGCTTAACACGCTCAAAACTGTGGAGATGATTGTGGACTTCAGGAGGAGCCCCCCCATTCTGCCCCCCATCACCATACCCACAGCCCTGTGTCTGCTGTGGAATCCTTCAGGTTTCTGGGATCCACTACAGTGGGTACGGAAAGTATTCAGACCCCTTTCAATTTTTCACTCTTTGTTTCATTGCAGCCATTTTCCAAAATCAAAAAAGTTCATTTTATTTCTCAGTAATGTACACTCAGCACCCCATCTTGACAGAAAAAACAGAAATGTAGAAATTTTTGCAAATTTATTAAAAAAGAAAAACTGAAATATCACATGGTCAGAAGTATTCAGACCCTTTGCCGTGACACTCATATTTAACTCAGGTGCTGTCTATTTCTTCTGATCATCCTTGAGATGGTTCTACACCTTCATTTGAGTCCAGCTGTGTTTGATTATACTGATTGGACTTGTTTAGGAAAGCCACACACCTGTCTATATAAGACCTTACAGCTCACAGTGCATGTCAGAGCAAATGAGAATCATGAGGTCAAAGGAACTGCCTGAAGAGCTCAGAGACAGAATCGTGGCAAGGCACAGATCTGGCCAAGGTTACAAAAAAATTTCTGCTGCACTTAAGGTTCCTAAGAGCACAGTGGCCTCCATAATCCTCAAATGGAAGACGTTTGGGACGACCAAACCCTTCCTAGATGGCCGTCCGGCCAAACTGAGCTATCGGGGAGAAGAGCCTTGGTGACAGAGGTAAAGAACCCAAAGGTCACTGTGGCTGAGCTCCAGAGATGCAGTCGGGAGATGGGAGAAAGTTGTAGTAAGTCAACCATCACTGCAGCAATCCACCAGTCGGGGCTTTATGGCAGAGTGGCCCGACGGAAGCCTCTCCTCAGTGCAAGACACATGAAAGCCCGCATGGAGTTTGCTAAAAAACGCCTGAAGGACTCCAAGATGGTGATAAATAAGATCCTCTGGTCTGATGAGACCAAGATAGAACTTTTTGGCCTTAATTCTAAGCGGTATGTGTGGAGAAAACCAGGCACTGCTCATCACCTGTCCAATACAGTCTCAACAGTGAAGCATGGTGGTGGCAGCATCATGCTGTGGGGGTGTTTTTCAGCTGCAGGGACAGGACGACTGGTTGCAATCGAGGGAAAGATGAATGTGGCCAAGTACAGGGATATCCTGGACGAAAACCTTTACCGAGTGCTCTGGACCTCAGACTGGGCCGAAGGTTTACCTTCCAACAAGACAATGACCCTAAGCACACCGCTAAAATAACGAAGGATGGCTTCACACAACTCGTGGCTGTTCTGAATGGCCCAGCCAGAGCCCTGACTTAAACCCAATTGAGCATCTCTGGAGAGACCTGAAAATGGCTGTCCACCAACGTTTACCATCCAACCTGACAGAACTGGAGAGGATCTGCAAGGAGGAATGGCAGGGATACCCAAATCCAGATGTGAAAAACTTGTTGCATCTTTCCCAAACGACTCATGGCTGTATTAGATCAAAAGGGTGCTTCTACTAAATACTGAGGAAAGGGTCTGAATACTTATGACCATGTGATATTTCAGTTTTTCTTTTTTAATTTGCAAAAATTTCTACATTTCTGTTTTTTTCTGTCAAGATGGGGTGCTGAGTGTACACTGAGAAATAAAATGAACTTTTTTTGATTTTTGGAAATTGGCTGCAATGAAACAAGAGTGAAAAATTGAAGGGGTCTGAATACTTTCCGTACCCACTGTATATCCCAGGACCTGAAGTGGGCCCAACACTGACACGATCATCAAGAAGGCCCAGCAGAGGGTGTACTTCCTGCGTCAGCTCAAGAAGCTCAACCTGCCTAAGGAGCTGCTGATCCAGTTCTACACAGCCATCATCCAGTCTGTTCTCTGCACCTCCATCACTGTCTGATTTGGATCGGCCACCAAAAAGAACAAGGACAGACTACAACGGACAGTCAGGACTGCAGAAAAAATCATCGGTGCCAACCTGCCCTCCATTCAGGACTTATACATTTCCAGAGTCAGGAAACGGGCAGGAAACATCATTGCAGATCCATCTCACCCTGGACACAACCTGTTCCAACTTCTCCCCTCTGGTAGGGCGCTACAGAGCACTGTACGCCAAAACCAACAGACACAGAAGCAGTTTCTTCCCACAAGCCATCACTCTGATGAACAGCTGATTTCTGACTCACGGTGTCAGGAACAATTCCTGTGCAATAACCCAGTAACTCTGTCTCTAATCAGTCACCTGTTTACTGGTTTCCACTTATTATTTATTTATTCACCATTCTCTATTTCAGTGCTGTTCATACTATGTCATTGTATATACTGTATACCAATACACCTACCTCAGGTCATAGGTCTTATTTATTTTTTCCAGCATCCTTTGCACTATGTTCCATCACACTGTGTACATGTGTACATGTATGCATGTATGCGTATGTGTACCTGTATATCATATCCACCTTCAACATGTACATAATGAGAATAATAGTTTACTCTTGCATCCTTTGCACTCTGATCACTGCACTGTTTGTCAATATGTCTATATTTTTTTGTTCATAGTGTGTATGTTAGTGTTGTCTGTACTGTAGTTTGTGTCTGATTTTATTTTCTTATTATTTTCTTATTGTATTATGGTATTTTTGTACAAGTAAGCACATCGTGAGCAATGTATAATCCTGAGTTGAATTCCTCGTATGTGTACACATACCTGGCAATAAAGCGGATTCTGATTCTGATTCTGATTAGGACCTTTAAGGCGCTGACCATGAACTTTATATATGTTCAATTCTTAATTATTTAAAAGTAATATCAGCCAGTACAGAAAAGACAAGTGATCTCTCTTTAATGGTCCTTTGAACAGATATGTAAACACTTCTTTTGTTAAAGTCTTAGACAGGCATCATGATTCAAATAAAATATAAACAGTGCAACAAATTAAACATGGATTTAGTTTGTACAGTTTATTCTACATATTTACCAGAAAGCTTCTCTATCTATGAAATCCAGGCTTGATGGGGAACTCTTTGGGTGAGTTTCCCCAGGCACAGATTAGGCTGTTCTGTACAGAGAGGGACATCAAGGTTAAGTCCTAGGCTGCACTGCACGTATGATAAACACGGTCCTACAAACTACAGGCTGAAACCTTAACCTAACCTGTGTACTGTATAAATTGAGCCTTGCCGTCGACACACTTCAAAGGAAGTTTCTCTGCTAAAATACATATTTTTCAGCCCAGGACTTTCTGTTTGGGACTCCAACAGATAAGTGTGGCCTCTTCTGGCCTGTGAATCCTCAAACCAGATATGTCCTGTGTTCACATTTCAGAAACATGTCAAACTCAACATATTACATTAACACAACAGCACATGATATAAATATACATCTTAGTAAGGGGGAACAACAAATGGTCGAAAGTTGCGGAGTGTTCAGAGATAGTGACAAGGAATGCATGAACATTTCTCTGCCTGCTGTTTTATAATTACTCTGTTGGTAAAGTGGTTTTAACTCCCATTTAATATTATGGATACATTAAAATTAGAACAATCAGGCAGCTCTAAGACACATCCCTTTCACATTTGTCATTGTCACCATGATCATGCATGTGGAAAATTACTATAACTCTGGAGCACAGAAAATACCGTAGTGCTTGTTTCTACTGACCAAAACATAGGCTTTAGTGTGATAGAAACAATGTGGCAGTTAACATACAGACAAACAATACTGTTTCTGTGATTCCTCTTTTGGAAAAGCATTCATGTTGCATCACATGTAAAAAGGACATTAATTTGTCATATTTTTTGTTTCACCACGTGAAAGAAGGCAACACATCCTGAAGAAGACACGTCCCTGGCTATATATACCAGAAGAAAATGAAGAAAATGGCTTTAGTCACCTTTCTGACACAACATCGACAGTGGATATCGACATCCATTTTCCTTCATGCAGGCTGTCTGTCCTACAGATGGTTGTCCATGAGCAGAGCAGATGCAGACAACAGTGTCTGTGTGAAATCTCCACTGGTCCATTGATATCATGCTGACTGACCTGTAGGGTGAAGAGACAATTCTAGTCCTTCTGATCTTCCTAAGTCTTCGTTTGGAACCCTCGATGAACACGTTTCCAGAAGATTTCAGAATTTAATATATTACAAATTCAATGGACCAGTATCCTGATACAAAACATCTCTTCTTTTGTAATCTGTTCACATCTTTTTCAGCATCTTTTTCACACCACACAGCCAAAATAAACCTGCACTGTGCTGCTCCAGTTGAATGTGCACTGTCAATGTTTTTACATAAAGACAGAAAAATGACTCAACCATCACTAGACACTTTAGGTCTGGAACTTGATTTCCTGTATTGGCTATTCATTGATTGGTGACTGGATAATGCCCATGAACGATGTGGATACTCTTGTTGTAAACAGGAACTGTGTGGAATGGCTGGTTGTCAGTTATGAACTGGCAAAATCCGGCTGAATCAACCCGTTTCATTGCTACTCTTACACCCATGCACAGTAAAGACTAACAGCAACCCTCTCAAATTACCTCAACATAAGAACCAAAAGCTAAAATACATTCATCGTATTACATTTTTACATGCTACCTCTATGTTCACCTACACAAAACACACAGAGGTTTGGACACCTTGGATCGATGTCTCCCCATATTTTGTTCAAATAACAATCAAAACACTAACTTGTGTGGGAAGGCTTGGCAACACTTGGGTTTGCCTGCAGTGATCTGCTTATAGTTAAGCCGGTCTCTGCTGTTCACTTAATTTGGCAAATTTCTCTATTGAGAGCGCGCGCGCACACACACACACACACACACACACCCACATCCACACATATAAACACACCCATGTCCATACATGTAGTCTTCCTCCAGCTACAACAAACACACTCACAAGAACACATTGCTAACAGACAGCACTGCTACTTATCAGTATCCAGATAAATAGCAGTGAAGATCAGTCCTGCCTGTTACACTACTGGTACTGAGAATACAAGTTCTCAGAGCCACATAGGAGCTAAAGCCTTGTGGTGCCAAGTGGACCTTCTCAAATGTGCCCAATCGCTCTGTGCATCCTCGTCATCTCTGGCTTTTAGCAGCGGTCATCCTCGTCTGTGTCACTTGGAAGCTCGCTAGCCCTAGCCGGACTTGCCTGGCCCAAGTGCTTCCGGAAATGCCCGTTGGGAACCTGCCAGGAGTGTCTGAGCTGAGGGGCGGAGCTTATGGCATTGGCCCGTCCCAGGCTGGTTGCAATGGCAGTTTCAAAAGTAAGGGTGTCCTGCCCCTCCCCTGCCTCTCCACCGCTTAAGTCCTCATGGAATGGGAGGTAGGGCTCTGAGATGTAGCGGTGAGGGGAAGGGTGGCTCAGTCCTGAAACCTGACCTCCGGATGACCCCTCACTTGCAGTCAAGGGTCCTCCCTCCTTGTCAGCCCTCCACGAGGTCTCCTTGGAACCACCAGGGCCGTCCTGAGGCTGGGTCGGTCCCTCAGAGGAGCTTGCTGGTGTGGGAGAGGTGTGGGCTTGGCAGACCAGAGGGGAGTAGGAGATGTATGGCCGTGGGCGAGAGGGTGTCTGTGGTAGCTGCCGCCGATTACGAGGAGTACTGGACTCTGAGGCTGAATGGGCAGGGCTGCCTGATGTGTTCACCTACAAATAACACAAGCACAACAGTGAAGAAGAGACTGTTTTCTGCCACAGTTTCAGCTGTTATCCTCCTGCGGGACAGACTGACTACTGCTGGTTTTCTGGTCCCTTGTTCAATTGTACGATACAAACCAGCACAACTTTGGGTCACCAAGGGTGACACTGGTGCTTTAGTGTGTAATTTACCTTGATGTACTCCTACCTGTCTCTGTGAGGTGTGTGTGCGTCCTTCGCTAGGCGAACGGGACTGTCCCCTTTCACATGATGGATCCCGGCTGCGCTCCTCAGAGTTGCAGCGGGATACATCAGGAGACAGAAGGTGGCGCCGTTCCTTAGATCGCCCTCTCTCGTGAGTGCTTGTTTCTCTGTGGTTGATTCTAGGACCTAAGAGGTGTAGATTTCAGTTATAAATATAAATGTAATTTCCATAACCAACTGTCAACAACCAGTGCAAATAGGTATTTTAGGAGAAAAAAAATCTAATTTCAGTTAATCATGCTGTTTCATTTTGGTTGTTATTTCAACATAAATATAAATATAATATAAAGTTAATGTATGTATATAATGAGAACTTTTCACTCAATTCTTCCTGTTTTTACAGCTAAAATGTGTTGATTTGGATGTTAATGCCAACTGTGATTCAAAGGCAGCCAAATTCATGCACAACACCTCCAGGGTGGCAGCAGATACGGTAAACTGACATTTTCAGAATAAAACACTAAAGAATATGAATCAGACTAAAGAAGGTGTTTCAGTAATGCGACATATATTATTTGACCTCTGTAGCTCCTTTGACGAGGCATGTATGTGCCGTCAGGACTGATTCTCTCCAGAGAGTGTTGTTCCTGCCAGAGGCCATTCACACACTGGTCTCCAATGGTGGAGAAGGAGCGCTTCATCAGCTTACTGTCTGCTGACATCCCGGGCTACAGACACATCGAACAACCAGAGGAAGAATCACTTTAGTAACCATGAATGACACCTAGTCAGCAAAAACACACACACTCTCTCATAACCAAACACATAAATAAATTCAAGATTATATACTGTAGTTATAGTTAGACATTATGTGCTGAGCAAACTCTGTTTTAACATGTGTAGACAAATAGTTTCAATCCATTGCAGGTAGGCAAATACAAGAATACTTAATGTACCTCATGTGAATTTTAATTGTTTATTGGTTTTTAAAACACTTTCTAACACATGGTTTATTTTTTATTTATTTTTATTTATTTATAAGGACCGAATATAGGTTTGAATAAAGGTGATTAATCTTCATTACCTGTGGATCAACAGCCAGTCTGGGCATGGAGGACGCTCTGATAGATGCTGTCCGCTGAGGTGATTTAATAACTGTTGGGTCCTGCCTGGCCTGCTGTATCACTCGGTTATACTCCACAACGTCTGGTACCTACACAAATACCACAGAACAAAAAGCAATGGTTTTATCTATGTTTATGTTTTATTTCCTTCCAAATCGCAAGAATCAAACTGAGGACATTTTACTGAGACTGAGCCTCGATAATCTGATAACGGTTTAACAACAAAGTTAATGTATAAACAATTTGTCCCAGTACAGATGTTGCATGTAGTTCTTGAATTATTGTATTATTCTTTTGTAGTAGTAAAACTAGAATAGTTAATAATAGAACAGTCCAGTAGAAAAATAGGTGGCTATTGCCAATAATGAACTTTTGGTTGACCAAATTCACGTGACTGTAATAATGCAGGTTAAATGTGGAGATATCTTAGTTTTCTCAAAACTACAGTACATGTAGTTGGTTACCAGTGTGTGTAAATGATGGTGGTGGTGATGTGGGTGGTGGTATGGATGGTAGGGTGAACGGTAGTCGTCGTCCTCATCCTCTTTCTCCTCCCTGGAGCGAGACAGCGGCTGCAGGAACATCTCTTGTGGAGAGATGGGGCTGAGGGCCACAAAACCTCCTCTGGTGCTGAAGGTGCACACGCAGACACAGAAAGGCCAACTGCATTACATACCCACATATACATTTGTTTATCATTCTTGATGACGATGAAGTAATTGAACTGAAAAGTCAGTGGTCAGATTCGAGACTACAGAATTTTTTTTTAAATATTCCAACCAGCATAAATAACCAAAAACCAATATCAATAAATTAAGTTGAATATTTACAGAGCAGATCCAGCACTATGCCGGAGGAATGAAAGGGATTTGGCATTGCATAGGATTTCTTGAGGCAGAGAGGAGGCGTCCATACGCTGGAACATAGGAGCATGTTTCTATGGGGAGACAAACACACAGGTGGAGATGGGAAATTAAAACAGGCCTTGAAGACTTCCTAGAATTACAACATGCACATTTCCAGCAAAATGTCACTGAAAGAATCAATAAAATGATTGTAGATGGCCAGTTGGTAATACAGCTCACATCAAATTTTGGATGATAATGCTGTCTCTTCAGTTTGTTAATCAGTGGTGTTCAGTAACTAAACTTAAGTACAAATTAGAGGTATTTGTACCTCAGGCTGCGATTCTTACTGCTGAATCTTTAATAGATGCAAGCATATAGGCCTGGGGCTGACTGTGAAAGTATCAGGCATGTTTGTCTTATAATAAGCTGTTGATGATAATTATTATTATTATCAACAGCTGCTGACCTTTCTTTTCTCTGTGAGAGGGAAGAATTTAGAAAGTTGCATGGCGCTGTGGAGAGCCCCCAGCTGCAGTAGTGCATGGATCAAGCGTAATATTCAATAATCTTCCCTACATTTATTTTACAGCTTTAGGTTCGGGTTACTTTACTTTTACACTCAAAACATGTGAGAGAGTTTAAAAATATAATGTTTATGTTAAGCCTTATGAAGAGGTCACTTTGGGCTCTGGGCAATTGTGACAACATTTCTCATTGTTTTCAGAATTTTTTTATTGATTAATGAAGAGAATTATCAGTAGATTAATCCATAATAATAATAATCAAAATAGATCAACCTCAACCAACAATTAATGCATGAGTAATAATAAAAATAGTGATAAGCATAACACACACAGGGGTCATTTTTCCTTCTGATTTGAGAACCTTTACTTTAAAAAGAATAATACAAATAAACTTTGCAAAATTGAAATTGCAAAATAATGAAAACAGATTCATGCAATAAAAATAACGAACACCAATGGCTGCTCAAACATTTGTCACAATACACCTAAAAAAAATTAAACAACTATGAGAAGATAAAACGAATGATTATGAAAAAAGGTACCTGCTCTTCCAGTTGCTGTCGGAGCTTCTTGGCCTTGCTCTGCTTGTAGTAGTCCATGATCATCATGGCGGCATAGATCTTGCCAATGGTCATGTCACTGGCTGAAAACAAAAAGTAAATTATCAAATGAAATACCATTTACTACTACTACTATGATAGCAAAAATTGATATCTGTATTTGCTTTGATATATAAATTAGTGTACTGGCGGATTGCAAATGTCACCTTTGTGAATGGGAACCAGCAGGTCTAATGTCTTCTGAGAGAGATGGGGCCAGATGACACTAATCTCCTTCTGCAGGTCCAGGTCCATCTGATTTCGATCCTCCCCTCCTGGAGATAAAAACAAGCCCCAAATATTATAGGTAATAAATTAAACAAGTTTTACATCACAGTAAATGTGTGTGTATGTAAGGTTTTGACATTCGATCTAACCTCTGGCTATCTTGACATCCAGGGCAGTGCGGATGAGGGCCATGAGGGTGGAGGTGAAGTGAACGGACATGTCCTCGTCCACAGGCATGTTCATCAGGACTAGTCTCTGATGTCAGCAGAGATATAGTAGTCAGTCATAGTCAGTCACAGCCCAGCACGCCAACAAACAACAAATCACATGAATGAATGAATGAATGAATGAATAGTTTAGATTTGACATTTTGGACATAGCCAGGAATGCCATCGTGTTACTCTATTATAAACAACATTTGCATTCAGTTCAGATAAATTCAGATCAGAAGAAATACGCCCAGCTGGAACATTTTAAATTAGCTTGCCTACTCACCCATAAATCTCTTACAAAGATGATTAGATAATTAAATTATAATTTCAAGGCGTTCTATAACGTTTCTGGGCACCAGTACAAAATAAACTGCAAGTTTCTACTTCAATCACAATTTCATAGTTTGTCTTATTTAAATGAAATGAAGTAGACTACACTGATACAGAAGGATGGAGGGGACAACCAGGTAAGTATTTACCATATCTTGTTTTGAGACACAAGATGCAGTAATTACTTAGTGATCAAGATTGAGAAGTTATAAGAAGGACTATTTTTTCTGGGATCAGGAAATAACTATTTTGTAATCTAAAAACAATAAAAAAAACAACCTGAGGTCACAAAATAAATACAAACAAAAGACTCAATTAATTATTAATTTCACTTGCCCTCTCCTGTCCTTCTGCAAATGGAGGTCTAAATAGTATGTGCTGCTTATTTGACTTTAGATAAAACACTGCAGAAAATAGTGTTCATCTGTGATGGAGCGTGCTTGCAGGCTCACAAACTCACACACACACACACACACACACACAAACAACACTTAGAGTACATTACATATTACACACAAATGTAACATGGGGCTGTGACAGGAGGCACATGCAGACAGGCATATGTAGGAAACAGAAAAGTAAGTATGAAAGACATGAGAACATCTGACAGCAGATTTCTACTACCGACAACATTTAGCATGTAGATGTTTGACAACTTTTTGATTAATGTTCTCTAACTGGCTTAGAAAAATAAACTCCACCAAGCCTCTTTCATCAGATAACAGCAAACAGATAATGACGTCTTATTTTGTCTGCCAAGATGCAAAGCAAAGCAGGCAAATCATTACTGTAGCGCTAATCAATCAACTTCATCAAGCAACACTGCATCATATAATCAACAGAAAAAAATGCCTTGCTCTTCCAATGTATGACACATAAAATGAGCTTTTACAGTGCTTGTCCTCGTTGATTAAAAAATGAAGGCAGTGCCTGTTCGTCTCTAGTGTTTAGTCTACCTTATATGCCACCTTGGAGGGGCATTTCTTGCCCAGGCCTAGAGGTGGCGACATGTTGGTCAACATCTCATACATGTCAGTGTAATGGATACGACCACTGGGAGTGCCAGGTAGCCATGAAGATGGGAATGGGAAAGGGGGGAAAGGAGGGAGAAGGAGAGGAGAAGGAAGGGAGAGTGATGATGTTGGAGGTGGAGGAGAAATTGAACAATGGTGGAGGATTTGAGGGTGTGTTCCCGAGGGATGGAGGAGGAAAAGAGCACAAGAGGGGGCGGAGGGTAAAAGAGAGGAACAGGAATGGAGGAGATACAAAAGAAAGGATTATTCCAAGGCATCACGCAGGAGGAAAGAGTAAAGTAGGATAAATAAAACAGATTGTATTCTTTCTATGCTGCCATCAGTGCATAGAAATCTGGGAAAGGAAACAACCTAGGACAGGATGAGCAAAGGAATGACAGCCTCACTTGATCTGGTACAAATATCTAATACTTACATTGTGTATCATTCTATGCAAGAGAGTACTAAAAACATCTTTAAACCAGATCCAAAAGGTAGAAAGAGACAGGCTTCCCCCAAATTGCTCCACAACTGCATCAAAAGCAAGATTTAAGCATTTTTTTGATAAAAAGTGCTTTGATAAAATTTAAATTACACTTGAGAGATGAGGGATGTCCTGTGCCTTAGTACCCTGAGAGTGGAGTATCGTCATTCTCTGGCCTGAGTAACACACCCCTAAAGGTCAAGCAGGGTGGTGACAGCCAGTGAAGGGAGGGAAAGGAGGGATAGAAGGAAGTCAGGAAGGATCCCACAGAAAAGAGGCTGAGGTAGGGTGGGGTGGGGGGGTTGTTGTTGACATGGGGGAACCAAACCTTGCATGCCACCCTGTGTGGACAGTTCTTTCCAAAGCCCAGGGGAGGTGAGATAGTGCGTACAACTTTGTACATCTCCTTATAGTGGATCCTACCACTGGAAAGAACATACATGTCTTTAGTTGTGTGTCATTACAGCCTTGTAGTCCACAAGAAGGGTGAATGAGGCCTAAATGGAGGTTCTGTCCTCTTGTCCTCAAAAGAGCAGTTTTTTATTTTTTAAATGAACACATAAAAGTACTTAATAATTTTCTGTAGGCTGGTGAAGTTATTTGGGAATGATTTTCACAAGCTGTCGTCATTTATCTCTGTTGTAGCTAGTTCAGATGCTGTTAAACAGGCCTGAAAGACACCCCAAACTTGCTTTTTACATTAGAAACAGTGTCAACTGAAGTAGATGTGGATTAAGAAGAGCACCTCTTGTGTATCATGGAGTTGACTTCTGTCTGTCTGTTTCTATTTCACAGCATGACAGTAGAATAAATCATTTAACATTGAACATGAAAACTGTAGCATTTGGATGTGCACAGCTGCACTGCTGATAAAATGTAGGTGTGGCATAAAGACAGAGAGACACTGACCAGGCGGCACGGTCATACTCCCCCCAGATCCGGACAAACTCATCCAGGTGGTGTGGACCCAAGATGGACGAGTCTCTTGTCAGATACTCAAAGTTATCCATGATCACAGCCACAAATAGGTTCAGCATCTAGACAAAAGACAAGCAGCCAAAGAAGGAGAAGCCATGACATTTATTTTTATGAGGGCAGAGGGTGCTAGATAACATGAGACAGTGAATTAGCAAAATATGACATGTCAAGTTTATGCCCTTGAGAGAGTTTCTTACACCAGGTTAAAAATATTAAAACAGGTATCGTTGTTATAAAGAGGAATATATCAAACTCCAGTTTTCCCTTTCATACCAGGAAAGAGCTGAAAAAGATGAATGAGACAAAGTAGAAATAGGCAAAGTCGGAGCCACAGCCACCCTCCTGGTCAGACGTCGGTGCCGGGGAAAGAGAGGGGTCCTGCTCACACTTCTGTCCCCCCAGACACGACAACATAATCTCCTGCCAAGATTCCCCTGTGGCACTCCTGGACACACACACACACACACATTACACAAGACCAGGGGGAGGAGGGGGTTGGTTAGGACTCGAGCAGTACAACTCACACTTTATTCACAGTTACATCTGCCATCTGGAAGGTGCAATCAAAGCATCAAGACTCGCACCACAAGGCAGCTTTTAGATGCTCCAAATGTCAAAGCTATAGTTGTGGAGTCTAATGTATACATTTAGATACATTGTATGTATGCAATCGTGCTAACCTTTGTAAAAACATGTAAATGTTTTATACTTTTTATTTTAATTACAAGCTTGATGCATATAGCAAGTTCTTCAGCCATGTGTAATTTTATGGATTTCTGAAGGCCAGAGCCAAAGGGATATGACTTCTATTACATTTACATGAACAGATTTCTTCTCAGTTCATGAGAACGAACTTGGAATTTAAAATGGAGAAATAAGCACAATATCAACACTCAACACCTAGATCTAGATAGTCATTTCATTATTTGACCCACTCCGCTCTGTAAAACTCTCAAAGAGTCTGCAAAGCTATTTGCTAAGGAGGTAAGTGGTACACTGCAGCATCTATCACCTCTTGACACTGAGTAGCCTCTTGGGTACCTAGAAAGCACAGCCTTACTACTGTAACCTAGCAACATTATTCAGACTACATTAAGGAAATGTGTTATTTAGCGACCCAAATGTGTCAAATCATGTGTAGTTTGGATCACTGATGCAGTGTTGATTAAGTTTCAGTGTTTGGATCGTTTGGATTGTGGAATAGATTGTGTCTTTGTTGATCTGAATACATAAAGTCCAAAGCTATACCCAAAGAACTGGACTAAAGATCTCAAGGTATCCTACCTGAATAACAGCATCAGAGCACCAGAGAAGGTCTTGAAGTTGTTGTGCTGGGTAATGTGAGTCTTGTCATTCAGCTTAATGTTCCCAAACACCTGATTCACACAGATATACAGGTAGGACATGACATAAACACTGCCACTGGTAAGGATTTACCATAAAACAACAAATGTGGTAAAGTAGCATATTAAACATCATCTCCACAGAGACTGTGTCTGTCTTCCTAACCTGCATTCCAATGATGGCGTAGATGAAGAAGAGCATGGCGATGAGCAGGCAGACATAGGGCAAAGCCTTGAAGGACTGGACAAAGGTCCACAGAAGAATTCGGATGGTGTAACCTTGTCTCAGCAGTTTGATCAGACGAGCTGCTCGGAACAGCTTCAAGAAACTCATGTCAGACTGGCATAAGGACACAGGAGAGGGGAGGGAAACTGTTTACTGGTGGTGCTGAGGGATGTCAGCTTGTCGGAATAAATTCACAAAAATACTTTTTGTGAATTCATTCCTGTGTACAACTTTTTTTTCCCCTCACAAAGGGGAAGAGAGTGTACCTTTGTGAGTCACAAAGGTACACTCTCTTTCAGTGCCTGTTGGTGCTTAATCATGTTTTTCTTATTACCTGCAAGTCTACCACGTTCTCTGTGATGCTGCCCAAAACAGTGATAAAGTCAAAAATGTTCCATGTGTCTCGAAAGTAGTTCTGTAACAACAGGAAATATGCTTTGAGTAATTTCAAAAGGGGATCTTGAATTCACATTCAGGCTGTGTGTTGCTCTTTTCTCTCACCAGAAAGCCGAAGGCCATGATCTTGAGGACACACTCAATGGAAAAGAGAACAGTGAAAGCTGTGTTCAGGTGCTTCAGTACGATCTCATATGCTGGCGGGGCAGAGTAATACTGAAAATAGAAAGGGGGCAGGGGTTAAAATGCTTAATTTGCGGTACGTGTAGGATAAAAAAGTGGAATATTCTTTCCGTCATGCATAATCTCATGATACCAGTCTTAAATCAGTGTGAACTTCAGCCATGCACCCTGCAGATCTACAGGTTGATGGAAGATTCCTCCAGACCCATAAATAGTCCCTCAGTCTCTGCACCTCTCATCTGTCGCACTATAAAAGGAGTCATTCCTCTGGGGGCGGCAGCCACAGTTAATGAGGTCATGCTAAATAGCAGCCCCTGGACATTATAGATCAATATTTAATACAGGCTGAGTCACCCCGCGTCTGACTGTCTGTCTGTCTGAGCAACCAGCACATCCCATGAAATGGCCAGTTCAGGAAATAAATAGTGGTGAGAGAGGGGTGGTTCTCCTAAAACAGTAACATCCATTTCTACACATCCATGTTTCTAGCTAGGAGTGACACATCTTTGTTTATTTTAAAACCAAAGTGTTAACAACAAATTCATGACAGAATAGGTTGCTGAGAAGCAACACAAGGTTTGCTTTTCCTATCAGCAAACAAGGTTATGTGGAAAAAAGCATGTCAAGACAGATGTAGGTAATGGTAGAACCTGTCACACCAGTTGTCCTCTCAATCGCATTGTACTAAAATGAACTGTTGTGCTGTTTTTGTCTTTTCTCTCTTCATTTTCTTCACCTTCATCATCAGTACAATGGTGTTGAGTGCGATCATGGCCAGGACGGTGTACTCAAAAGAGGGTGACACCACAAAATGCCACAGACGGTACTGGAACGTGTGCCGATTCTGGGGCATGTAACGAGTCAGGGGCTTGGCACTGATGGCAAAGTCTATGCACGCCCTCTGAAATACAAAGAACAGGAGAAAGCGAAAAAGAAGAAGAATGAAACGGCAAATGTAGTCTAACTATCCACCTTGTTTTAATGACAGGGTTCTTTGTTTTTACTTCTTTTACGTTTGCTTTAAACTCTGAAGGAATAAATGGATACTTCCTACAGGAGCATTTGTCAATTTAAAGTATAGAGACAGAGAAGGGGAGACAAATGGGGAAGAAAAAGGTGTGACCAATTTAAGTGTAAAAAAACCCACATTGCTAAACAAAAATTGCTCATTACACAGAAGCAAAAATTCTAGAAAAGAGCATCCTTTAAAAGCAGAATACTCACTCCCTACTGTGACAAGACCAGCCAACATCATCCTAGTGAGCCTATTAAATTCCACCTTGCTGAACAGATCACAAGTTTGCACCTATACTGATGTATGCATCTCTCAGTGTTACCTGAACAAGGAACACTGATGTTCCACTTCATCTGAGAGCCACAGATAAGAGAAAAGACAGAGACGGTGAAAGTGTTTCGTTGTCGTTCTTTTATCCATCTCTCCTCACCTCATTCTTTTCCAAGCTGCACTCCTCCATCATCTTATCCCCCTGTTCCTGGAAGGTGATGATAATGAGCGCCACGAAGATGTTGACGAAGAAGAAAGGAAAGACAACAAAGTAGATGACGTAGAAGATAGACATCTCCATCCTGTTGCCGTGGCTCGGACCTCTGTCCTCCTCTGTCACATCTACGGAGTGCTGTAGAACCCTGGAAGAGGAGAGACACAATGCTCAGTAATGCTAATGCCAATGCTAGTAAAAGGTTGTGCAGCTGAAAAACATTTTAAAAGTGGTAAAAATAAAGTTAAGTGATGTGTTACAGCAGCTATAAGTTTGGGCGGAAACCTTTTGGAAGTAGTTGTTCACTGGGGTGGGGAACAAATGTCAATTTGCCATTTGGAAGAGGATATTGTTTTGATTAATCTCCACAGAAGCAGTCAATTAACAAGGGCTGGAACAGTACAAACCCACAAGCGCTGTCAGTGAAATACTGATGTAACCTTATTGTGAATAATGAATGCTGAAGTCTTTAAGTTAATCACATATATTATATTTTCTTCACCAAATGTCAGATTTGACCATTACCAAAGAACAAGCCAGATGTTAAAAGGTTATAATGCTCATAAAAGGCTAATGAGCCCTCAAAGAATGGGCAATGATATGAATTTCCTCATCCAACAAGAGAATTAGCACCGATTCAAGTCAGACACTCACTGAGGCCATCCCTCTCCAGTGGACACAGTGAAGAGTGTGAGCAGAGCCCAGATGACGTTGTCGTAGTGAAACTCGTGCCTCTTCCAGTCTCTTCTCTTCAACTCTTTTTTATCCTTTCCGTAGTCAATGTAGTAACCCCTGGAGGAGAAGGAGGTGACCAGGTATACCAAAAAAAGTTAGGTGAGAAAGGTAAGAAATCGTAAGAATCACAATTTGAGAGGTTGGTCAGTGTTTAGATTAAGGAGGACATTGCACCAAAAAAGAGAAGAGTTTCTTTGCAACCGTTTTATTTTCCAAATTTGTTGGGGGGGGGGGGGTTGTACGCTCCTGGGCATTATCAAAATATCATTCAAAGTTGTGGGTTGCTTTGATAAGATATCTAAGATAATTTTTATTTTATTTTCATACTCATGTTTTTTGTATTGTGCGCTCAAGGGAATATCAATCAAACTGGTGTTGGTTTATTCATTTTAAGAATGGCTTGTATCTGTTTTTGCAAACTAACGTTTACATTGTGCCTGAGACAAATAACCAATCAAAAAAGGAATAAATGACTGAAGGATGGAAGAACTGAAGGAAGGAAGAAAAGTATGAAAGATAAATAAAAGGAGAGGAAAAAGGAGGGAGAAACAGAAAAAAGTGAGTCTTACTGGCAGTCCTTCTCTGTGTCCTTCGAACTGTCGGTGCAGTAGAAAAACTTCCCCTTGAAGAGCTGTACAGCAATGACGGCAAAGATGAACATAAAAAGCTTATAGACAATCAGGATGTTGAAGACGTTTTTCAGAGACGTCACCACACAGTCAAACACCGCCTAGAAGAGAGAGACAGGAGATGAAAAACATGCGGTGAGATCAGGGAAAGACATTTCATTTTCAGTATATTTGCTGATGCACAAACTGTCTATTTATTTATTTAGTCAAATTTCACACCATATGTCAAGAGACAACTGAGATTTGAGTCAACCTACAACCTACTGTACTCTGGTTTTCTGACAACATAGCCCATGGATGGATTGATTTTCAACTTTTAATGTCTCAGATGTTGAAGACACCAACATGAAATAAGCTTTCAAATACAGCTTGTTGGATATTTACAGGCATGTACTGAAATCCACTGTCTGGAAGGTAATTAATGAGTAAAAATGTCCAGAGGTTTCTACTTTATATGTTAAAGCATATATCTTCACTCCCTCTCCCAGTGAATAGAATAAGCTGTGCATGGTATTAGTCGCAATCCCAAGATGACTACCTGTTACCACACTCAGACAGTCCTCCAGCTGCTTCTCAGGCTGGCTAATTCCCTGCTTTCACTTTTAGCCCTCCCCTTTCCTTTCTTAATGCCTGTTCTCTTTAGTTCTCCTGTCTGCTAATCATCTTCCTTTTCCTCTTTCTGCCTCCTCTCCTGATCAGTTTCCATTTACTATTTCTTTTTCCACAGAGGAGTGTATTTGGTGCCTTAAATTTTTTTCAAGAATCATCCACCTGTGTATATATGAGCTTTTATACTATGTCCTCCTCCTCTCCTTGATTTCTCCCTGTAGACAAACTACGTGTGAGGTCTGGGGATCCCAGCCCTGACAACATGTCTTCATGCCCCGGTGCTCACAGTTTGTCACCTCACTATTTATCACCTCACCTGTCTACTCGTTCTTTCATTGATACCACGTCTGCAGCATACAGTATCTTTAGGCTTATAGCTTATGTTTCTATCAGTGTGTGAGTGTGGTCGCTCATTTGTAAAGGTAGATACTGTACTTGTAAGCCTACTAATTCAGAAACATACACACAATAAAACAATATTACAAAAGGATGGAAAGGATGGAAAGACAGACGTGTGTGCTATACTTGAAGGCCAAGTATGAAGTTCCTGGTTTGAGATTGGACTAAATGTAGCCACGATGGATGTTTGCTTTGGTGAAAATATTACCCAATACGTCTTTTAACCAAAACTACTCATATAGCATATTGAACAAGTGGTGTCACCTCTTTGTAATATTTAACCTTTTATTAATTAGTTCATAATAAGAGATATTAAGAGATATTGACAGAAATATAGAAAATATGGAAACATAACCAATATTTCAAAGATAGAGCATCTCTGACCTTGAGTTTAGGAAGTCGCTTGATAGTCTTCAGTGGTCTGAGGACACGCAACACTCTCAGAGATTTGATGGTTTTAATGTCCCGTCCTTTGTTATTTCTGTGCAGAAAGATAGACAGTGTGAGCAGCATGCCATTGCAAGATAGTAAATATTTTTTCGTAAAGTTTTTCCCAACTTATCCATCGTTACAGTATATTTACTGACATGTTCTACTTATGTTGCACTACTTATGTTTGCACAGTTAACGATGGTATTTGTTCTAAGAAAGGAAGACTGTTTAGTTTTTTTTACCCCATCACATTGCTGGTGGTCAATCCCACAGGGGCATCATCCACAGACGGAGACAAACAGGAAAGAGGGACATGTATATCAACAGTTATAATGTTATAAACAAAATGGAAGAGATGACTACATGAAGTGAAACAACATTTACAGCAGAAAAGGCTAATTAACAGATGATTTAAAGATCAGAGAGGATGTTTGGACATATGATTAGTCTATGTGATTAATTAAAAATAAATCATGTGACTGACGAGAGGGCGAAGGCCACCAATGCTCCCACCACGACGATAAAGTCTAGGATGTTCCACAGGTCTCTGAAGTAGGAGCCATCATGGAGGATCAGACCCTGGTCAATCATCTGAAGACAAGATGTGCAATGAAAAATGTGCTTCTCCAGAATGGAGTCAACTATGTACTTATATCTTTTTAGGCATTTAAAGTTTCAGTGTAATTTTAAATAGAATCAGGCTCCTGAAGAAGTTGAATTAAATAAGCATTGTTAAGTTATCTATCCCAAATCCTTTGCCAAAGTGGCAAGGAGAACATAGAGCAGAACATATAATCATCTTTACACAGTAACTCACCTTTATAATCATTTCAAATGTGAAGACTCCAGTGAACACATAATCAAAATACCGCAGAACCTGCAATGAGTGTGACAGTCAAAGAGAGATCAGAAAATCAGATCCAGCGTGGATATAACACAGAAAATTCTTCTACTTGTTGCATTGATTTCATTCAATTTAGGACTATTTTATTTCACAGACTTTCATCTTGTGGTTTAGTATGAAACAGTCCATGGTGATTCAACCCAGGATAATTCCTCCCATGAACAAGCAGCCTTATTGTTTCCCTCACTCATCAGCGGTTTAACTGCCCACCATTAAGTCACATTAGCGGCCTTTTGCAAAACAATTTAAGGAAATGGTTTTCTTGTTTCTTTATGGCACTTTTGCTGCTTAGGTGAAGTGAGCTATTAGACCCAAGGCAGAGATAAAAAAGGATTGAAACTGTATCACAGGAGTTAACAGAGTGGTTCAGGAGAATATTCTGGCTTCTATTAAGTCATTAATGTTACAGCTATCCCTGTCTGACAGATGATATATACATGAATGTGAACACACAAACCTTATTCCAGTCAGAGGAGGTGGCTACAGGGTCCTCAGCAGCCAGCGCTATACTACTAGCAGCTATGACCAGCAGGATGGACATTTCAAAGTACCTGAGGTTCACCATGTAGTGACATGCTTGACGCACCCTGAGGGAGAGCAGATGGTAGAGTGAAGATGTGATACGGTGGTCAGGTACCACGTCTACTAAGAGTAAGACTGTGCAGGCTTAGGCTGGCTGAAATTGAATGGCAGCAGGATGGTGTGCAACAAACTGAAACTAAAAAGATTAAACTCTGAACGTGGTGAAAATGTCCCAGCGGTGGCCATTTATTCCAAGTACATGTCATGATTGGAGCACCACCATTACCACTATTTTAAATAAACACACTCCTATAGGGAGAACTTACGGGTTGTCAGGTTTGAAGATGAACATGCTGTCTGGAGTCACAATGTTGAAAGGCTTTGTGTCCTCTGCCTCCTCCTTCTCTGACTTACAGGTTTCAGGGTCCTTACTGTTGACTGGAGAAGGTTAGGAGAAGAAGAAGGTGAGGTAAGGACAGGTGTGAGGACGAGAAGGGAAGGGTGGTGATGAGAAGATGCTACAGTGGATCCAAACAATTAAGGAGGGCCCACAAAGCCACCTTAAAACTTGCTAGCTTAGTTTTCAAAAGGGGCTTTTAACCAGGAAAGCATTCACTGACAATAGAGGTACAGGGACTGTGGACGTCTTGGTAACAGATGGCATTGTGATGTACTCTGATCAGCTCAGAGAGAAGTACATTCTTCCTCAGAATAACTTTTTTTTGTTACTTACAAATACACACTTTTATCACCTCTGCTATTAAGCTGCTATTAAGGGTTTTCTCTTTCGGCTGTGGAGAAGGCTATTCAAATTCTTGATACCAGCAAACTTATTACCAGGTTTTATAGGGGCCTGTCAATCTCAAACAACAAATGCATGGCTCATGCCAGGTCTCTTTGGAAAGCTGATTTTAGAGACTACCCACCTACTAATATTGCCAGCTACAATATGAAAAAAAGGCCTTGTCAGTTGTACCAATACCTGTGATTGTGGAGAGCTCCAGACATGACTGAACATTGGACACCTCGACAATCACACTGGAGATGAGCTGAGATTTATCCCGGTCCTGCTCGTTGTCATTCTCTTCTTTGTTACTCTCTGGGATTGCAGGTGGAGACAGATCTGATTTCTGAGGAGGTTCTTCCTGTTTCTGAGGACACTGGTCACCACTGTGGCTCTGGTTGTCTGGTGGTTCAGTGACTCCTCCCTCAGTCCTGTCACCACGTCTGAAAATACAGAGATAAAGACTTCACCGGACAGACGAGAGGACAGCGATAAACTTGCAGTATGGTCGGTTGTTGTCATATGTGTGACAGTCACAACACCATGAATGGCATTGTATAACAATTGCAGAGAGAAAGCAGATGAGAGGAGAGGAGAGGAAAAAGTGTGAGGCCTAAAAACACAACAATGTAAGGCCTTGACAGTAATGAGGTTCTCAGCTATAGGATGAAATGATCAAACTCAGTGAGTGGTTGTTCCTTATATTTCTTAAGTTTTAATTTAATTGGTTAACATTAATGGGGAAACTATCTTCATTAAGGTAGATGCTCACAAATGAGGCCCCCTGGTGGCATAAGTGTTAAGGTGCCCTCAGTACGCATCCAACAAGTTGCCTGTCACTCTCCACCTCTCTTTTTATTAGGACATGAAATGCCCTAATAAAAGATTAAAAAAAGAAGCACGCAGCCAACATGCAATAGAAGTTGGTAATTTGAGTGTGCAATAAAGCACATCATAATTCCATATATCCAAAAATATTTCCTTATCCATAATAAATATACATTCACAATGCAGGTGACTCTAGTTTGAGCATGGTGCTGAAAATGTCAACTTTTAAAGCTGGGGTAGGCAAGAGAAACTAGCTATAGTAAAGAGACGGCTATATTTTGAAAGTATCCGACTGAAAACATCACCCCCTCCCTTCAGGCTTCCCTCTACAGCCACTCCCCCAAAACACATTTTTATGTGCAATGAGTGCATGGGCAGAGTGTGTGCAAGGCCAGACAATCATTTCATAGATTGGCCATGCATATTAGAGTCTTGCGACAGCCACAGATACCTGATTTCTGTGTCAGAGCATTTGATTTATTGATTTCTGTGGACATGTAAAGAAAATTACAACAAAACAATGCTTCTGTGCTGAGTACATATTAAGTAGTGTCTGACTCCAGGTCATTGAAAATTGGGAAACATCTGACAGGAAACCTTTGTTGCTTTGTTTCCCCTCTCTTATGCAAACCTGTTTTGACTTCAGTTCATCTTTTTTTCCAAACTTGAAACACACAAACAGTTGTTGGTCTGTCTCACCTGCTCTCATCTGGTTTGGTCACCTCTTCCTCCTTTTTGGTCTCAGCTTCCTTCTCCTCTACTTTCCCTGGATTTTTCTTCCCCTCTCTGCTGACCAAGCTGCTCACCAAGTGGCTTCCATTCCCGGGTGATGACCCCTGACTCCTGGCCCCGCTCTGATGGTGATGGTGGTCGTGCAGGGCCCTCCTGCCCCGGATCCCACCAGGACCTCCCATCTCAGGAGTCAGTGTGTCAATGTTCTCTGGTGGTCTGAACTTCTTTACTGCCCTGTGTTGACGCTCGCCATTCAATCTGGGGCTCCGACGCTCGCTGGCGGTGTTGTGACTCTGATTAACCCCCAGTTTTCTGCCCTCAGTGATGGGCTTTGGTATGGCCACAGACACAGAAGCATCAGGAAGAGGCAAGTTTGTAGGATCCAACGACTCTGGCACAAGCACTGAAACTGGGGGTTCAGGTACGTCACTAGAGAGAGTGGCATCCAGAGGCATCTCCACAGATATGGAGGAGCCTGATGCCTGGTTCTTGGTTGGGGAGGCTAAGGGGTCCGTCAAGCGCTTCAAACTCCCGGACGGCGTGTGCTCCATAGCCTTGCGGTGCAGTGACAGGGGATGGCCATGCTGGGCCTGGGCTAGAGCAGAAGGCCCGTCCTTCTCCTCGCTGGTGCTGTTGAACAGGATCTCTCGGCTGGACATCTGGCGGTGTCTCCGCAGCTGGCTGGTCCTCTGCTCCCACACTGACATGGTCATCCTTTTTCTTCTCTCTCTCCTGGACATGAAAGAGTTAGAAGAGTTGAGTGGGGGACGGCCCTCCCTGATGCTGCCCTGGGCCTCCTCCAGGGAGCAGGAGTAGGTAGGCCGGCTGCGATGGATGGCTCTTTTCCTGTACAGGTAGGGCCGCCTCCTCCGGCTTCCCCTGAGAAGAGAAAGAAAAAACATTAATATAGAAGCAGACAATTCATTATATGCAGCACCACTTTTTAAATGTTTAATTAACTTTAATGTCTAAGTGTTAGCATTGGGTGTGAGACATTTCATTTTAGCTTTTAATATTATTTACTGATTCAGGTCTGAACTTTTGTTTGCATGCTGTGTATTCACCAAACGTCTAATTTGACTCAAAGTAGGAGTTTTCAAATGTGCTTTGATGGACTTTTTCGTGTAATTATTCGTTTTATGAAATGTAAATTATCAAAACATTTGTACCAAAAATGAATATCAAAATATATAGCAAGTGCTTTGGTCTGATGTTCGGGCGGTTTATCAACAACAACAAGCAATTCCATTTCATCATGAAGCAATATGCTGGATCAATGAAGATGTTAGGTGATACATTAACCAAGCCAGGAACTGTTGTGTGACTTTTGATAACAAAAAGAGTAAGATGCAGAATGAAATCAGTGGAATAGATATAAAAAAATGTGGAGTCAAAATAAGAATGGAGAGTTTGGAGATACAGGACAGTGCACGAACAGAATACTATAGAGGATGATCTATCCATTTAAGAAAATCAGACAGGCGTTAGTGAAAGATTCAGAGAGCTGAACAGACCGTGTTACTTACTGGAGCGTTGGACTCTTGTGTGGTCCGTGTTATCAATGAGCGATTGGTTGAAAACAAGACATTAGTGCTTTTGTGAGCAGAGACAAAACAGGCCAGGAGACACACAGCAAACGATCCTCAAAGATAAACTGGCCTTTCACACAAAGACCAAAGGCATCAAAACAACAGTAAATAGACTATTACTGCCATTTACCAGCTGTTCTTAATTTGTTATACATTGCTTAAGGGTAAAGCTGCTCTTTAGAAGACTACATGCACAGATGAATTATTCATTTTATATTTAATTACTACATTATGTATTCTGTTTCCAACTGAATATTTCAGCTGGGCACATGCCTTCTTAAAATGTCTGCAATGAATAAAGGATAAATTTGGAGGTCAGAAACTGACTGTACTCTTGATGTTTTGGTGTGTGTCACCATTGCAGCCAAGCGGCACATTGACAAACAAGATGGCAGCTGTATAAGAAACAATTAAACAACATTCATAAACATCAACAGTAAACACAACATTGATAAGAAGACACCTTAAGTAAGACTGAGATGTTAGACAGTTTGAGCTACAGTATGGGTACAGGTAGAAAACACAGAGATGGGCTCCATCAGCAAACAAAGGAAAATAGTACATATTTAGATACCCTTTGAACAAAACCACCACATTGGGATGCAGCTCTGAACACCACCGCCACTTCAGAGCACTCACACATTAGCATTCTTTTAGGACATGCTAGTAGTAAATTGGGAAAATAATGTGCTGAGCTTCAAAATATTAGCTTAAAATATTGAGAATATTAAGAGCATTTGGGAGGTGGACGGAAGACTTCACAATGGAAGAAAAACTGTACACACACTGGAAACACTATCCAAATACTCGTGTCTCAGTATCACTTGTTATACTGTACATGAGAAGTATTCTCAGTGAGGGACCGTGTATGTAATGCCTGTTTTTCTTCCTTTGATCATGCTGACCAGATGCATGCGTTTATAAGGTGAAATCATCATCAGCCTCCAACATGCTGCATCTCTTGTTTTTTTTTTAGTGAGCAAATGCTGTCATGCAAGTTTCTTCAAGGTCAGCAGGGCAGGTACCACCGGGGTTTCATAGCTGACACTAGAAACCCTTAAAGTTCAGAGTGTCCTCTCTGAATACAGATGCCGGCATAGACGACCCCGTGGTATTCCAGTCTTCTCTATGGGCTCTGACAAGAGCGTGACCCTCAGCTGGCTAAAGTGAAACTAATGCACATCTCTAGTTTTCTGCTCTGTTTCAATTTCAAGTTTTAGGAAAATGGCAAGGCCTCGAGAAAAAAAGAAAGAAAGAAAGGAAGACAGGAAGCAAGAAATTAGAAGGTACATAATGTCATGTTAATATAATATTATCTTGTAAAATCTTCCACATGCCCATGCAACAAAACTGCTTGTTTCTCAAAACACAGCGTGCACACAGAGCCAGAGGTCTCCACTCTTGTGCATGCACATGCACTTCCACCACCTACAATAAGGCACTGTGCAATCTATTCTGCAAACCTGAGCATTGAGAAAACAAGGTTACTTTATAAATCAAACTTCCACAAGGGAGAACACTTCAACACATCAAAGCTACACACACTTTTTCACGTCATTATGCTCTTTCCTAGCAACAATATCCACTTTCCTGCGTACCAAAGTATATTGCTGTAATGGACACACCATGTTAATTTGGACCCTAAGTAACCCTGTCTCCATGACAACAATATAAGCACACCCCAGGGCACCATGACAGGGCTGAGAGCAGGGGGAGGGTAGATAGACCTTTCAGTAAAGATGTATCAATAAGTCTCTAGCACCAACTACTGATCTCTGAACAGGCCCTACGTGACATTTAAGTGCACAGCTTTAAGCACTGTATGGATGACCCTTAGCATCCATCTAAAACTGTTCTGCATGTCGTAGTTTCAGCCACATCTAGAGCACCATATGACACTTGCCATTTGCTAGAGGCTACAGAAACCCGTGCTAAGTGTTTGGCACCGTGGGTCAGTCCTACATAGACAATCTCTAGAGGGAGAAAAGAAGGAAGAGAGACAGAGAGAGGAGAGGAGCAGGTCAGGCAGGGGTAGCAGTTGCATACGGTACTTACTCTGAAGACATGAAGGAGGACAACGGTCCGACCTCCTTCGCCTTCTGGAGAGCGTGCTTCTGATTGAACGCTGCCTCAGCTTCCTCTTCATCCTGATCAAAAGAGGAAAAAGAGCAAAAGGTGGCTGAACAATGGCAGCATCCATGAGTTTAAGTAATTAAACTGAATCAAAGTGATAAGAGCCGAGTGGTGAGATTATTAAAACTATGTAACATTAAGTTACAGACTCTGACAAGAACAAACACAGATAAAACCAGGCTTGTTCTTTCAATTACATCTTTATTCTTATTGACTTTTTTTCTTACCTTTGTAAGTTCTTGTGCATTGGCAAGGTTATCCACAGCAATGGCCAAGAAGACATTCAGAAGAGTGTCTGGTCACCGCTGTGTTAAGGACGTGGTCATTGTGCAACCGGGTAAACCTGACAATACTGACTGACGCAACAATAACATTATTAAAAGAAAAGACTTGGACTCAAAGACAAGTGACTATTTTGACTACATTCAACAGGTGTCCGCCAACGTAAATGCAATGTTGCTCTGTGCCTACTGTAGTAGGCAGGTTTTTTGCTATAGCAGTTAGCACTTAGTTGGTTGATTATAAACAGATATTTTCTGTATTGTTTCACCATTACTTATCAAGAAACATATATCAGATTTAATAACTTTAAAATGACAGCTAAAGCTTTACTTGTGGAAATGAAAGCTACTTTAAAGTGAAAGTTGCACAGTCTTAAAGCCAAAAATAATGTGCAGACCAATAATAACATACTAATTGAAAACAGGTGTTACCTACTGAAAACCTACTAAAAGAAGCATTAAGAACTGTATATGCCATTTTGTTATGAAACCTTTTGTATTTCATTTAACAAAACATTAATGAAAGATACAGTTTCCAAACAGTGTGAGCACTATAAAGTAGATAGAGGACCACATGCCAGACTTCACTCCTCCTTGAGAGCGAATACCGTTGTACATCACCTCGTTCCAGTCCTCTCCAGTCAGGATCTAAAAAAAACACACCCATAATAACACACAAACACCACACACAACATTATCCTGATCATCACTGTTGAGTTTAACTATAAACACTCAAAATTACATTTCTTGTATAACGTGATTCGCTGTAATAAATCGTTTTGAAGTAGAGAGCAAAACATTGGCAGGTTTATTTCCAGACCTGAAAGACGGTCATGATGGCTGCAGGAAAGGTGTCAAAGTTTGTTGGAGTGTAGTCTTCAAAGATGAACCTGTGAGAAAGATTCAACACATACGGTCCTTGAAAAAGCAGAGCTGGGTCTAGTTAGTTTTTATTTCATTTTTTTCAGTTAGAGAGAAATCAATTATCCTCCACTTCAACTGGCTGGCTGATGTTTTTTTTTCTCTCCATGTGCTCTGTATTCTTGAGGCTAGTTCATACACAAGGCCAGCCTTTATTTAAGTGACAGCTTGTGGGAAACTGCCTTCAACTCAGGGGAAAACCAAGCAACAACAGCTGTGTGTGTGACAACGGCGAGTCTTAAATTTTGATCGAGCTCACACAAACCTCTGGTATAATGAACACTGTGTGTGTTCAATAAAGAGGAATCAACTGAACCACGAAGTCTCCATTAGCCTTGTTTTCACGTTTGTGAATGTGTCTTTACTGGCATCACAGGATTTGTGCACCGAGCCGAGTCGGATTGAAAAAGGCTATATTTTCTGCCAGATTGATTAGATTTGTCTCTCTACCTGGGTGGCGCTTCGCTTTACTCATGTGATACACATAACTATAAGCATTAGTATTTTACTCAGAGGACTGTAGGTGAGTATTTAATGTTACCTGCCACCGAAGAGCTGCATGCCAAGGAGTGCGAAGACAACAATGAAGAGGAAGAGGAGGAAGATGAGGGAGATGATGGACTTCATTGAGTTCATCAGAGAGACAACCAGGTTTCTCAGAGACGCCCAATACCTTGACAGTCACAAAATATAACATCATTACCAAAAAAGATTTTTAAACCTGACAAATGTAATACTTAAAATTTTGTAAAGAAGACACATCAAAGGGTTATGAGTACTAACGCATATGTGGAAAAAAACAACGCTAATAAACGACAGAAAGTGATGTCACTAGAGTCAGGGTCGGTTGGGCTGAAGACTACAAGATAGTAAATGACAAATATCTGGAAGTGTGGAGTTAGAAAAGATGTGAGCTTACCAGACCTCTGCAGCTCACTCCACATCTCTGCTTAAGGCTACATATGCTGCTACTAGCATAACACCCCTGAATCTGTGGCCAAACTGTCGGCGTTTGATTTTCTTTTCACTGTAACGTATGCCGCAGGTATTGACAAGGAAGTAGGATGCATGGAATAATAAAGATGATATATCTGGCTCTGGTGCATCAGTTTTGACCCACCCCCCCTTTTTTCTTTTTTCTTTTTTACTGTAATTAAATGTCATATGTCATATATTTAAATATCTTTCAATCTTCTTTTTTGTTTTATTTTAAGCTGGGAGAACTTATTGTTTTATGCACTTGGTTGTGTGCTTCATAAATATATAAAAAAGACAATATTTAAAAAATAATACACACACAGTCTCCTATATTGTATAATTCTATAATGTAAAACATAGAAAACTGCATATCACACCAACATGGCAAACTTAACACTAGTGCTAGCTTTCAGTAAACAGTGAAATGTTCTTTGTAAATAATATGAAACATTTCAACAGATGGCAAAGAGTGAGGAAGGCTGCGACACCAACTTGGTGATCTTGAAGATCCTCAGCAGACGGAGAGCACGCAGGACACTGATGCCAAAGGAAGTGCCAGGCCTGAAGAATCCCCACAGCACTTCAAAAATGCTACCAACGATTACCTACAGAGATGTATATCTATTATATATAACATCTATAACAGTGACAGAGAGACTGAAGAGAGGGCTGATGCCACATAATCTAAGAACACAAGCACTTGGATTTTGGGACAAACAGATATATATATAGAGAGGGAGACAGAGTACTCACACTGCAGTCAAAGCAGTTGAAGGAGGAGTGGAAGTAGAGACGCGGTCCCAAGCTGTACATCTTTAGAAACATCTCAGTCAGGAACAGAGCGAGGAACAGGAACTCTGCATAGTCTAGAACGATAAAAATAAAATCAAAATGGTTTTTTAAACTTACATAGACCATTGCAATTTCACGATAAAGCAACAACTTCAGGAGTCCATAAGATCATATTTCAATTTGTTACTGACATGAAGTGTAACTCACAGAGGAAGTTGGACAGCCAGAGAGGCTGGTTGTGGTGAACAATGGCCACACACAGCGTGTTGAGAGCCACTAGGCCCAGCACTGTCCAGTAGAAAGTGTGTGTCTTCACCACACGCCGGATGGAGATGCGCAGGAGACGCTCCTTACGGCGAAAATACGCTGTTGGACCTCGCTTGGCACTCCTGATACTTGTTCTGGCCATAGGGATGCCTTGGGGATTAGCAAGAGGTAGAAAGAAAGTGTGGTCTAACTAACAATGCTTGTACAGCATGTTCGTGTTCTGACAACCAACAGCGTGATTTATCAAATACGCATCTCTAAGGCTGCAGCAGAGCTCAGTGTGCCCTACTGGAGTATGCCTTACACTTTCTGTGCCCATATTCATGAGCCTGTCCAGACTCCCACTCACCAACAGAGGAGATGTCACCATATTGTTCCTCCCCTTGTTGCCCTTGATGCATCACATCCATCCCTCTCCTCTTGATGGTGGTGGCTCTCTTTAACACTGTGGACAGAGCGGGGTGAACATAAGAAGTCCCAAAACAAGCTGTTCAAACTGTATAGCCAATACATTCTGTGAAATCAGAGGCAACACACCGCGAGGACAGTGACAAAACGCAAACATTTGGGCAACTTGAGCACTAAACAATTACTTTTTGCTTTGATCACGTTGTGCTGAATCAATGAATAGGTTGTGGGCTTTTTGCTGGTTGTATGTTAACATGGCCCAAAAAACTGCTTGTGCATGAAAACTCATGGTATGTGGAAGCATAACTGAACGTTTAACACAACGAAAAGATAAAAATGAAGCAAATGATAAGAAGAAAGAACAGTAAGGATGATCTGCATGACAAACTAATGTCTGTGAAGTTTTAGCTGAGAGGGAAAGTTGAGCTCATTAACGCTGCGGCGGAATGAGATAAAAATGATCATATAATGTTAGTATAATGATCCAAACAACTGAATGCAAACCATCTGCTGCTATTTTATGACTGCCATCATGGAAAACCATGAGCTGAGGCGGCTTGACGGTTCATGCATTTCTCTTGTTTGAGCTGTGTTCAAGTGCTGCCATACGGAATCAGGGGACACGCCGTGCAGTGCACACATGCTGAAGTGAGTGAGATGAGTATGTATTGACCTTTTTACTGACTGATGTGTTTATGATTACCTTTCATCCTACCCTACCCCCACTCACACCTTCCTGGTACCTTGCGATTTCTGAATCTACTTGCGGTCAATTTTTGCTCTGGGACATTTTTTTAATAAGCCACTGATCAAACACACACAGAAGCACAAAGAAACACAACAATATGGATGCCATTTCATGCATACACACAGGAGTGTTTGCTAAAGGCAGGAACACCGAGTCGTGTCTACACACACACACACACACACACACACACACACACACACACACACACACACACATATATATATACAAGCACATGCATGCAGCAGCCTTTTTAGACCAATGGTTGCTAAGGCAACCACAGTGCACCACCTATCTTCTTAATCAAAGCTATCAGAGCTTCTGCATTTATTTCCACTTCAACAGCTGGAACCAGATTTGCATAATTCAATAATTTTGACCTTGTCAGAGTGTCAATGTACTTCAAGTGACATAAACATACCAGAAAGGAAACATACGTGTGCAAGGATTTGCTTTCCTTTTTCTATCTTAAAGTTTATGCTTGTATTTGAGTGGCAGTGTGCTTGTGGCAAATGGGGGTGGTGAAGTTAGTGAGCGAGAGAGCATGGATGGAGGATGGTTCTCACCATAGGCATCACCTGTACTCCACTCAGGGAGCCTCCTGAGAGCTGCCAATCAATCAACATTTAATAAAAGCCCTGCTAGTTTAGTGAGGAGGAAAGGTCAAAGTCAAGTTGAGAGGGTCACAGCAGGCACTTAGCTGTCTGTTGGGCACTGTGTCACGTGGCAGGTTGTCAATGCAAATTTTCTCTATGCAACACTGAGAGTTGTAGAGAGTGATGTAACAAAACCTTGACAGCATTTTCTAAGCAGCGCAATTTCAACAAAACCAAGAGGCTACAGCTATGCTAGCAGATCTGCGAGGCTGTAGGCACAATGGGGCTTTGAGCCAAATGCTAACATCAGGAAGCTAACATGCTCACAATGACAATGCTAAAATTTATGACACAGCCTGACACCCACTGCAGGGCTAAATGATAGGTCACAACATCATGTAAGACTGATACTTAGCTTTCATAGGAATAATAACCCAACATGTGACGCATTTCACATGTCTGATAGGTGCTGATGTTGGGGTCATCCCTATGTTCCCATGGTCCTATGAGCATGTGTGTCTCTTGATATAAATTAAATAAATTAGAAGTGTAAGAGATTGATATGGGCTAACTTCACAGTTCAAATTGCAAAAAAAAAACTTTAGATGGACGTTTCAAATGCAGTTTAAATGGTAACAATCCATTTAGCCACTGTGGAGATGTGTCTAAAGTCAAGAAATAATCTTGGCCACAAACTTGAGGGTGTAGGTTTTAAGGAGTATAACATCAGTAAGCGGATTAAGCTGTAGGTGGATAATTTCAACATTCTGACACAGAAAAACACTGAACAAGACTTTTTACCCCTATGTCTGATATGTCTGTATCTTTGTACCCTTTATACGGCACATTTGCATCAAGTGTATATGCCAACATTAAACAGCTTTAAGAAAGACAGAATGCAAAGCAGTGTGAGGATGGCAGAGAGACAATGGGCACAATGAAATCAGGAAAAACAAAGAACTCTGCTGACTTACCATCAAGGGCAGAGGGTCCTGCATTCTTATTTTCCTCTGCAAGCATCACTTCCTCTGGAAAGCAAAAAGTCAAACCACAGTCAGAAAAGAGTAGTGGATGACAGCTCTGATAGAAAGTGATATACTGGCATCTTTTGTAATTATATTCTATCTCAATTGCGGTAGAACAAGCAGCTGAAAGAAAAGATCAGATAGTCCTACATTCCACAATTGCCAGGATTAGTCTGAAAGCTTAAAGAGAAATATCGATTTTCCTTTTCTCGTCAAGAGCCAAATCCTTGGTCTCCCTGAGCTGTGACTGGGACTAAAGCCACCTGCTCTGTCGATCCAGGCCCGGTAGCCGTTGAGCTCTCTCTCAATCTGCTGCTGGCGTCTCAGTTTCATGAAGGCCCTGCGGTTTTCCACTCTCTCCCTCTCCTTGGCAAATTCCCTGCAGAACCAAACCAAACCACAGAATCATTTATTTACTCTTTGAGGGCACAGGGATTTAAAGTCACACAAATAAATAATTCCTCTTGGAGACAATCACATCACATAGAGGGGGGAGCTATTGCTGACCTGAACTAAGCTCGTCTCATTGTTCATTTAACCACGAGAGGTGAGGAGAGAGAGCAAGGCAAGGTCTCTTCTCGCTCACTGGGGAGATAATGACAGTGGATTGCCCATTAACCTTTCTGTAAAACTAATGAACTTGTAAAGACTTTGACGCCTTCCACTGAAACAGCACAGTCTGGTTTGACAGTAGCTAGTTTGCCAGCCACTAAACCAGTCAGTGAAAAAAAGCAATACACACTGTGTTGTCTGTCTTCCAGTCTAGTCTGTCAGATCCTAAATCAACAGGACAACAAAACCAGCTGACTGCATAGCTATGGCCCATTTTGTCTACTTTGATGGATGTGGCTTATACTGTAGCCTTGGAAGGGCCTGAAAACTAGGCTGAACCTGTGCCAATTTTACAAAAGAGTCTATCTTGACAGAGACCAAACTAATGGTGCATTTGAGAAGCCTTTAGTTAGTTTAGTTTATACATTTGTCCTCCGTGGGACATAAAGCTCAATGAGCTCCCTCAGTTGGCAACAGTTTCAGTACCATGACAAGGTAACAGCACAATGATAAACAGCCCTTATCAAGTCATAAAGTGAAACGTTTCATGAGCATCACCAATAAGTTGCCATAAAATGTAGACAGACCACCACCCGTCCTGGATCTGGTCGGGCAAATAACAACCGTATACCTAATATGAGGTAGGTTTGATGCAATGACTGAAAGTCACCAGTCCAGATTTGAGAAGTCACATGTCATATGTGTTGTTGCTCTGGTTGGTTGTAGGTCTAGACCTGTGTTCAGTCTGCAGGTCCATCCTGTGCAACCCACCAGGATCACAAAAGTCAGACAATTTCACAGTGAGCTGCAGACGAACGTGAGCTTTAATGCAAGTGTATCAAACTTACAAACACGAAGACTTCTTCTCCACTGCACTACTGCTCTATTCAACAAATGCTTTGAGCCTGCATCATGGTGGTGTCTGAGGTTGTTTTCTGATTCCTTCTATACAAAGTCAAGTCAGTGAGTAAAGCATGGTGTACTGGAAAAGAGTTGCGCAACATACTTTTGACAGGCTGCTAAAAAGATTAAACAGGAGTTTCCTTGGCTCCATTGATTGGTTTTTGTATTGATACAGATCATGTGATGTATTTAATAGTTTCTGATGACCACCTAAAAACATATACCTGGTAAATATGATGTTATGGCATGATTTAAACCAGCTTCATAAGCTGACAAGTACCACCTAAATGCACAACTGAACAACTGACCACCATGCAATGTATAGTAATGGTAAGACAGGAAGAAGGCTGCAAATAGGCAGCCATCACAGAGGGCTGAAACCTTGATGGGTTTAAAATGAACTTTGACTAAACTTGGACTGAAATGTGAACCAACCCAGAGAGGACTCCCAGCACCAGGTTCAGGACAAAGAAAGAGCCGATAATGATGAGAGGGATGAAGTACAGCCAGTTCCAGCTGGGGCCCAAGGCATCGTCGGTCTGAAACATCAAAAATAAATTCTAAATTCAGCACAATCAAGTGAGGCTGGAGCAGACTCATGCTACCGTAGGGATACAAGACAGAAATACACAAGTGTAGGTGTTTGGGTGGCAGGTGAAGGTTTCAGTCGGAGTCCAGGCGGCATTGAACAGAGACATCATGTGCATTGATCTGCTCTGGCCTGACACAAAGAGTGTGGAGGAGAGTGGAGGTATTCTGCACCGTAGAAGCTACTGTATGAAACCAATATAGAAATGGAGTATTGTATCTCTACTTCACTTCACAACAACAGGGGTCTCAGTTATAAAACTATCCGTGGGAAAGACTCATAAAGACTCCTAAAATATTCTGATTTATAAAACAGTGCACACACCCGTCCTTCGCCGATTTCCCTTTATAATCACAATTTACTTCAAATGTGGCGCATGTGAGCCAGCTCCTTCTCCAACCATTTAAACGCCCATAGTTGCCTATAAATGGTCAGTGAAACACCCCTTATTAATATTAATACATACTGACTGCATCAACATAAGGACGGAAAATTCTGACAGAAAAGCTAAAAAAAAGAAATTTCACCCAGTGTGATGCTGATGTTCTTTTTGGGGAGGTTGAAGCAAGAAAAATTAAGTGGTTTTGTGGGTTAAATGCGCACACACAGATGCAGTGCTTCTGCACCAGATCAAAGGGGGCACCAGAGCTCAACCCCCTTAATAAGCGTCCCTCCTGAGTAGTGATGGTGGTGTAGAAAGACACACTGAATTACCCAGGCACATGATTTGGATTTCCTCTTTGGCACGGCATGGCACATTTATTTAGGCTACACAAACTCTCCTCTCACTTAGCGAAGCTGCTAATGAGTTAAAAGGAATGTTACAGAAATTACTTGTTTTAAATGACATAAGCGGTAAACTGAAAGATCTACTTAGTAAATAGTTCTATTTTTTCCACATCGTGTTTTTACAAGCAACGCATCACATCCACACGCTGGTGCACAGCGTTCGTCTCAAATATTTAGATTCCTAAATCATGGTTCTTTTTTGAGCGCTGCAAATGATCTTAAATTATGTTTTTTACTGCACACTTCTGGAAAATCAATCAAATTTGTGTTCGTTCTGTCGGAAAGGCTTTTATCTGTTTTGCAAATGAACTAATAATATTAAATCATATTAAGTTTTATTGGCCTATAACACACTGGTAATATTTCAATTAATTTTACACAGTGGTATCCATTTCAAATATTTCATCCTTCTGCCACATGAGTCACTGCTACTCCTGTCAAGTTTGTTTTTTATAGATCACAACCTTTGTGTGGAAGGTGGCGTACGCACATTTCCAGCACCGTTTTGTGCGCACTGTTTATAAATGAGGCCTCTGGACCTGAGAAACCACATGACCACATTCACGTTTGCATAGTGTGATTCTTCAGTACAGTGCATTCAATGTTGATTAAACAGACTACAGTAAACATCATTACAGCAGGTCTGTATGGTCAGCAGTCCTGGTTCAGCCACACAGTAGCAGCGTGTCATCCCTCTCTTTCCTCCCTCCTTCATTGTTCATCAGTAAAGCTCATTCAGCATCCATTTAAACAATATAATACAATCATTCTGTCTTCATCAATCTCAATAAATACTGCTTTCAGTATTTATTTCAGCAGGCAGCTGACCGCAAATTACCCCCTGACGCAGCAGTTTGTGTGTGAGTATGCTTAAGATTTCTGCTTTACAGAGAAAACCTGAGGTAAAGAAAAAAAAAAAACTACAAAAAAAGTATAGTCTGCATCATAGGTGCCTGTTCCATATGTGTCTCTATTTTCATTTCTGTGACTGTCTTTTGGTTTCCACATATTTTGATAACTGACAATCATGCTTTTTGGCTGCAATTATAATTTTAGAAGTAGTACTTACAAGAAGCATACAATAATGACATATCGGTCTCTTGTTCTTTCATTGTCACTTATTAAAACTGCCTCATGTTATGGAAATCTTCATGCTACAGCTTGAAATCATGAAATTTAAGTCCACCACTCTGACATCCTAAAAAAAAACCTGAAAAACTAAACTTTCAACTTTTTCTTGTACCTGGTTTGTAGTGAACGTCACTAGACTAAAACTTCATACTTATGGGTTTCTGATAAATCATGTGTCTTTGGCCCTGAGGGAAGTTGCAGCAGATTGTATTTTCCTTTTAAATTTTCTCTTGATCAAATTTCACTAAAAAGTCTGTAGAGCACCTTGGACCTGAAATAGTGTGTTTGAAAATGTAACACTGACCTTGAAACAGTCAAAAATGTCAGACTGTAAAAGCTTTGGAAAGATTTCTGTCACATCTAAGGCAATACCACTACCAAATCTTGTTTTTTCATGATTTCCTGCTATGTCCTATATGTCATATTGTAGTAATTTCTTTTGTGAAAAAAAAAAAAAATTGCAGTAAAATGCACAAAAGTGTAAAAAAAGGGTCTAAAATAATGCAAACTTAATTGAGAGGTTTTCTGATGGCATCACTGCACTAGGCATCTGAATTTTGAAATTGCAAAGTGTCCAAGCCCGCTTGAGAAGAAAATTATTTTGTGTTTTTGCAATATGCTTTTTTTAGAGTGAGTGTGAATATCATTGGACTTGATTTGTTGGATGGTTATGCAGGTAACAGATACCCTATATTAAATTAGCAAATGGTGCCACTGCCTACAACTGCTTCCCTTTCTGTCTACATACTGTCTCTGTGTGTCTGTCTGTCTGCTTCTTTAACCCTGATGTAGACACTCATGAAGCATGGTGCAGCATCTAATCCTGCCTGACAGATACTCTGCCTGACATCGTTTCTGGTTTCGACACTAATAATTTGAACGCACGTCTCTGTGAGATGAAACATGATACAGTGTTTTCCTGTGTAGTTTTGTATTATGTTAAAGGTGTAGTATGTGATTCTAAACCAATACAAAAAAATACTCGAACCGAGCCACACACTTTCCCAGCCACTCCAACCATGATTTTTATGTCAGCTAATTACTTGCCCACAGAGATTCAGCTTACTTTTTAGTTTGCCAAGATATGCTGTTGTTGTGATGTTAGTTATAGTAGCAGGAGAGTTGCGAATATTGCTTTCTGGTGCCAGTGTGCTGGCTCTGGAAAACCATCTCATCCTCTTTGCATGTTAGATACGGAGCAGCAACTGTAGCGAAAATTTGCTAACCCACAACTAAGCTAACATTAGTTACATTACTTGCTCTGCCGCTCTATATCATGGTATTTGTTATGGTATTGGATTTCCCCATAATTGCATACCCCATCTTTAAGTGTATGGCTGGTGGACCGATAAAGGCCTATTTATGACTCTTAGTCCAAAAGCTTTTGCTATTCCTTGAACATAAAAACATTCTGTTTTCTTTGACTTGCATTTATCTGTCATCAGTATTTCTGACTTTTGCCTGCTCTTATTCTGAATTAATCTTTGAACAATCACTTCTCTGTGATGTTGACCAGAATCCTAAGGAGTACCTGATATTGATAGTCAGGAATGATCACAACACCAATATATACAAATGATCCAATATGTCAAGAAATATATGTTGGAAGAAAAAAAATACTATTTATACTATACTACTAAGACTTGGTTCGGGTATAAAGATTTCTCCTAAATTTGACTTGTCTATGCCCTCCTGTGAAAATAATACACATTAGTTCTATGTATTGAACTTGCGGATAATGAGAAAAAAAGCTTATTTTTGATTTACTTGTCAGGTTTATACAATACATAGTAGAGGTTTATATAATCATTAGATTACATTTCATAATATTCTGAAGCATGCCATATTTCGTAACTAGTAGGTGGGGAGTCTATTTGAGGCTTGCAGCATGTTGCAGTAGGTTATACATTCCAAGGATACACGGAATACAAATGGCAAGCTGAGAGCAATCACAAACCAGTAACCTCCCTCCCCTTGTTCTCCATCCACAGTCAGACAGAGGAGGATGCAGATCTCCACTCATCAAGCATCGGTGTGCTGGAGCCAAAGCTGCTTCTATTCATTAGAATTAATTGAGTGTAAATTGTGACAAAACAATGCTACACCTAAATGGTTTGCAGCAATCCAGAAAAAAAGTATGAGTGGCACGTGTGTATGTGTGTGTGTGTGATGCCTTACATTGTAGAGTACAGTGGTCCATCCCTCCATAGTGATGCACTGGAAGACAGTGAGAACAGCAAACAGGATGTTGTCAAACTGAGTGATGCCGTCATTGGGGCCAATCCAATTGTTGCAGGTGTATTTGGGCGGACAATTTCGCACGCCACACGGGAACTCCAACTCAGAGGAGTCCAGTGTCTCGTTTTCTGAAAACAAAGGTGCAAAGGTAAAGAGAAAAAAAGGCAGAAATATGTTATATGTCTTACGTAAGACCAAAATACCCCAAAACAGACCGTCCCCATTCAAGGAATTGCAGTGCTCCCTGACTACTGTGAGTAATCACTGAAATTTGAAAGCTTTCATGCATTTAACAAGTTGGAATATAAATCTTTTGTTCTCATGTCTACTGGTCTTGAAGCTCCAGCACATGAAATTTAAACCAATCTATGTACCCAGCAAACAGCTCTACATTTAAGTTGTGTGACAGTGAATTCTTAGCCTCGGAAATACCTTATTGGCCACATGTTACAATGTACAGTAAAGATTAATTAGTGTCAGAAAGAAAGAAAAAAACCCTCTTTATAAAACAGTGGCGTGGCGGATGCCTGTCTGTAGTGTGACCTTTCTGTGACAGAAAATACTCACTTCAGTCTGTCTGTATTATCTAACTGTCCATTCAGCTTCAGTGTGACGGGAACAGCTTGGAGGTTAATGACAGCTGTGAACGTACAATGGGCCATTGTAGCGCACCGCATTGTTGGTTTTAATTATACTGGACACCACTGCCAGTTTGGTTTGATCAAGTTGTCCAGGTGCAGCGTGGCATGCCATTGTGTGTAAGCATGTATGCATTTGTGATTGTGGCAACGGAGCCACTACCTAAAGAGCTACGTGCATGCCACACAGCCACACACATACATTAGATACACACTGATTCTGTGATTTTATGCTCTATGATGCTGTTTGGCATCAAAAATAGATCTAAAATGTGTCTTTTATATCTGTTCACGATTCACAACCATCTCAGGCCCTTTCTACAAATTGCTCTCTTTTGATTTATCCATGCCATCAGCATGTGGCAGAGGTGTTTAGACAATTTCCTGTTTTGCAATGCAATTCAAATTAGACCTTGGCTTAAGATGAATAAAATATCTGAATAAAGGTAATCACAGGATGTCACTTTTGGCTAGCAACACAAATGGAGAAGTATGAACTATTGCATGTGTATGTGTGTGTGTGTGTATGTGTGTATCTGAACTGGAACACTGACTTAGCGCACAAAACTAATGGACTCCCCATTTAAATGTGGACTAAAATCCTAACACTCACATCTATATTTAAACATCTTTGACCTCCTGTCTGTGTGAAATACCAGATGGGAATATCTGCACATGTGTGTGTGCAGGCATGTGATTTTGTACTGTACTGGACTGTATGTAGGGCACAGAACACTTTTTCAATTGTAATTATACATGTTGAAATAAAGATGACTTAACTTCTCCAAATGTCTGCTCAGATTCACTTCTTTACTGCTAGCATGAACTATTGCAGCCAAACTGATAAATTCAGGGTTCAAGTTATAATCTGAGCTTCGTGGGGGTCTCTATTATACTAACTAACGTTACCAGCGGGGTGGGGTGGGATCATTGCTGATTCAACATTTCCCTCTCTGACACACATGCAAACGTACAAACACACACCCAGCAGTCCACTACTTGCCCCAGATGTCTGCGATATTGCAACAAAGTTTACGTTTCAATAGCCTGAAAAATCCCATCAAACACTATTTATATATTATATATTGCTTAAGGAGAGACGCAATTCCGCCCATAATGGTAGGTAAATATTAAAGTGTTATTATTTTAGGCACTGCTGGACGCATATTATCATATGTAGCACTGTACTATTTGGAGGATGCATCAAAATACTAAACAAATAAGCAGCAGTCAATACAGAGAATACAATTACAATACAACTGAGTTCATGTTGACGGGTCGCAGTCTCAACCTGTTAGGTCAAAACTGTGCGCACCATAGAGGCTGATGGTGGAGAAGTGCAGCCATCCTGTCAGTCATGCGATGCGGAGCGTAGTTCATTAGGAAAGTATAATTTAAGTTAATTCATCTTTTTAATGTAAATAATAGTAGGTACTAATTTGTGATTCAAAAGAATGGTTGTTGATTAATGAATTAGTGACCACCCCAGATGCATGATTTTACCGCTTCCATGGGAGCTCAGACCATCCGTATGGGAGCTGAGCTCCCACTGGCTCCCACGTAACTCGAACCCTGGATACACTTATATGAGTTTTAACATGAGCACTAGATATAGATGTAAATATTGTCCTGTACAGGCATACATCTGCATATGTACAGTAAGCATTACTATGCACAGACTGCATGTAATACGCAGCATGTACCTGTGTGTGCTATAGAGACATATGCAATGAGTGTGCCTGTACCCAGTATTCCAGGCAGTGGTTCGCAGGTTCGGTGCAGTTTGCCGCTGTAAAACTCCAGGCCAATGATGGCAAACATGAGGATTGCAAAGAAGAGCAGCATGCCAATCTGCAGCAGAGGAACCATGGCCTTCATTATAGACTTCAGGACTATCTGCAGACCTGGAAGTAAAGCACACAGTGACCAGAGTTAAAGTGAAAACACACTTCTAACAGTACAAATTTGTGAGACATGTTTGTCATAAAATGCAGTGTTTCAACCACACATGATTGGGATGAAAGGGTTCTTTTTAAGCTGAGCTAAAACGATTAGTCAAGTGATTGGTTGATCAACAGAAAATTAATCATTAATTGACTATTTTGATAATCAAATAATCCATCCATCCATCATCAACCGCTTATCCTGCATACAGTGTCGCTGGAGCCAATCCCAGCTGACATCGGGCGAAAGGGGGGGTACACCCTGGACAGGTCATAATCAAATAATCATTCAAGTAATTTAAGCCAAAATATCAGAAACAGCTTTCACCTTCTCAATTGTGAATATTTGCTTGTTGTCTCTTATGATGGTAAACTGAATATGTTTGGATTTTGGTTTGGTCAAAAACAAAACAAAACAAAAAAGCAAAACAAGCAATTTGAAGAGGTCAGATTGGGCTCCGAGAAATAGTGATTCTTTTGTTACATTCCCCAAGCCTAACTGGCCTGTCTAGCCCAATATATCGTGGTGATATTGGGTTAGAATCGTAAATGCAATAAACATCACTGGTTAATAAATTTGTTCAACCTTTATTCATACTACTGTATTGACAGTTGTGAATGGACCAAAAGAAGATTAAGTGTGTCTACCTTTGCAGACAGTTGGTTTGATTTCAGTTTAGAGTGTGTATTGTGGAGAAACAGGGACATTGTTTTTGGAAAGACATTTAGAATTAGATTTTTTTATATAGTGTGTGTGAGGACCACAAACTTTCATTAGAATGGAGGCTAAAACTTCTGAGCCGAAATCACACAACTTGGCCAAATACCACGAAACCTATGTTCCGAAATAGTTACCACTGAAGGAGAGAGAAAATTAGTTTATTTGGTCTGGCTGACTTTCACTCTTAAGTTCTTTTTAGCATTAGTGCCCTATATTTAACTGAAAGGGAAAACTGTAGTCATTGTTGCAAAAAAAGATACTGATGTAATCATAGGTGGTACTTACTGGGGATGCCTGAGACCAGTTTGAGGGGTCGGAGCACTCGCACCGCCCTCAGGGTCCTCAGGTCCACTGAGATGTTCATATGCGCCCCTGCTGCAGCCAGGATCCTACAGAGGTAAACACAAACAAATGTGCAAATGAAAACCCACACAAACAGCTGACAGAGACACAGAGCAGAATTGTCACCATCATGCAGATGCACATGAATGCTACAATTTTACGCTTTATAAGCCGTGTCGGCTAGGGGACTCACACACACATAAACACACTAAGGCCATTACACACAGCGTTGGAGGAGGGCTGCAGTGCTTAGATATGGAGTGTGAGGACGCGAGGGTCTCAGCAGGCAGAGAAAACAAGAGAAAACAAAAGGGATGTTTTTGAGGGCTTTTGGCTGTTTCCCTGTGTGTGGGAGGATGGCTGTGACAACTGCTATTTAAGGGGCGAACAAAGAAAGCAGCTCCATCAAGGGAAGGCAGGACACCCTTAGGCTGGAGAGCCATGAAACTCACGGACAAACACATGCGTGAACACACGTGTCACAAACACATCGTCCCCATATCTGCTCCACAAAGCCAGAGTTCTCCAAAAGTTTCATTTTTTACTTTGTGTTGTTTTGTCTGCTGCACGCTAAATACACCTCTGTGGCTTTCAGTCCTCAGACTGATTAGAAAAAGAAAAGAAGAGTCTGGTGACCCCACCCCCGCTTCCTCATTAGTCTGCCCTCCTGCTTCCATTTCTTTCTCATGTCTCTATATCCTCATATCTTGCCCTTCAACTATAAAGCTCTCTCCTCTAATCTCCCCCTTCCCTTTCAACCTCCTTCACAATTACACTTGCACCTCTGACTCCTCTGTTTTTCCATTTCCCATTGACCTGAACATATATTTACTCAGCTATTTACTGCACCTGGATGCTGAGTGAAAGATAGATGGAAACGTGAGTTAAAAACAAAGGAGACTTCACAAAAGGGGAAAAATGCCACGGAGAGGATGGAGCAGCATTTTCAAGACTTTGAAGTTAGAGATTCACAAGATTTAGCCTCTCCCATCTCCAAAACTTAAACTCATACCGTACTTATACTGAATGTGCACTGCTCTGTCTCAGTTGAAACCTAAATGACTGCTAAATAATAATACTCATTAAGTTCACTGTGATTGTAAAAAAAAGATACAGATGAAGGCAACAACATATAAAGGAAGAATTTCTCAGGAGATTGATAAGTGGATTATGTAAAATGACTGCAACTCTGTAAACACATGATTTATGTGCAGTAACATGTTAAAGAGCCATCTTTATGCGAGGTAATTCAAAGATAATAGCATAATTGATCATCACACAGCTAGAAAAACAGCAACCCAGACCAAATTACATTCATATAATACAGTGGTGAGAATTAGTCCTGTCTATAGTGTTATGGGACACAGAGAGTCATCTAGTTTAATTAAGAGAAGAAAGAAAAAGAGAGTGAGAGAGCAAGAGAGAGTGAGATTAAAATAGCTCACCATCATCCATACAAATATAGAAATAGAATTATCCTCATGAGTTTTACACCTCTAAATGTGCCCCTTTCCCCTGTCACCCCAGTCTAGTTGTTGTCTTTTCGCCTTCCCTCCTTTTACTCCAATCACTGTCTCTGCTGCCTCCTGCCACCTCTGTCATTTCCTCCCCCACTTCCTCCATTTCTCAATCTTTCTGCAGACCATTAGTTAGTCCTGGCTGCTCTTTAGTTGTTATGGAGACTAGGGGATAGAGGGTCTAAAAATGGCTTCCTCATTTAGCCCACTTATTGTTATTCAATGGATGTCCTGGGCCCCATTTTCCAATAATGAATGTTTGCAGAGTGGGATGCTCTTAAAGTCCAACCTGAACTACAAACCTCATTCCTATTTGCAGATGGAAATCAAGTTAAAGGGATTTTTGAGTTTTGTTGTTAACTTGTTTAAGCTGAAGTGCAAGACAAATTGCTGTATGTGTTCATGCTTGCAAAGAAGAAAGAGACATTAAAGCTGGGAAGATAATGTTCTCTTTTGTGTCTGTGTCTTGGGCTGCTGTCTGGAGGTCAGTATCACTGTCACACTAATAAAACAGTGGGAGCTACTGCTAAAGCCAGCAAATACAGATCAGAAATACAGTTTGATTGGAGATGCAAAGCTACTTTCTATATGTGTAGATATATACTGAACTATGCACAGGCAGGGGTATCCTTCAGAGGAAAAATATCAAATGTGTTCTCTGTTTTAAGAACTGATATTTTTGCTCTAAAGAAGATGGCGATGTGAATGATGTTCCAGTTTGACAAAATGTTTTCATGTGTAAATTATGCATAAACTTTCCCGAATTGCAGTAAAGCGCAAGTACATGTGCATAGCTGTTAAGAGCAGTCCATGGTGCTGAAGAGGAAGACGACTTCATAATACACTGTCTATAAACCATTATTAAATTAAACAAAATACATAACAAACAGCATTTTAAATGTTACATTACATTGTGAAAATATAACCTAATGTACAGTGGGAGCTACCTGCTTGCTGAATTTTTCTGTCCTTTCTCCTTAGGTGTATCTGGTCTGGTCTGATTACTAATCAACAATATGAGAGGCCATCCTCTCTGCTCTCTTCCCTTCTCCTCTTTCAGTTGGTACTTAAATGTGTGTGTATATCACACACAAAGAAATAAAAGCGGTTACTTGCTTCCTCCTTATTGACCACTTGGTTTAACAAGCTTCTTATAGGCTGTTATGGTCAGGAACTGGACACTCTCTAATAAAGAATAGAATTAAGTAGTTTACCTACCCAGTCCATATGAGAATTAACAATATTTTATGAATTTATATGAAGATATTGCTAAAAAGAATCCAGTAACCTACACTTGCCTCCATCACAGTGCTTTGCAATCATCATTATGAAAGCAATGCTGCACGCTAATGTTGTCTGGAGATTGGCACAGATGATGGAGGACGAGGAAGGTGAAAGCCAAAGAAACTGGCAGATGTAAATCAGCCAAAGGAAGCAACACATGGCTAATTTGGGGCAAATTAATTTATTTCCTCTCTGTAGTTTCCCTTGTCCCTAATGTAGGACTATTCATTTATCTGTGTATTGTTTGTGCTATTTTATGATTTGAATGGAATCACTTGTGGAAATAAGCACCATTTTATATCGGTGGTCATGATGATAGTATAGGGTAAAAGTAGGGATGGGTACCTTTATGGTATCGACCGAAACAGCCCAGTATCGAGTAGAATCGAAAGGTCTCCATTTAAACCAATGCTTCATTCGATTCGAAAAAATTACTATTTGTATGATTTTGCTTGCAGCCAAACATGCAAGCAACACAACATGCCTGCACCATAAAGGGTATAAAAAAAACATTTCCATGCGTGATTTTAACTGTTGCTCACCTTTGGCTGCGGTTTCAGGCATGTTTATCACCACAAACCAGGCTTTCTTTTGGTTTCATCTCCTGGTATCATTTAACACTTCTCTGTACATTTTTATTTGCTATTCACATCACTTGTCACTGATCACTGCGTTCCATCACATCAATTAAACTCTTTTGTGGTGCAGCAGTGATCAGCTGATTTTACTAATGAAGCCTCTGGCAGCTGCTTCAGATGTAGTTGGTGTGATCAGCTGGACGTGCAGACTCTCTTTTACAATGTTTGTGTCTTTAGAGTCTTTATTGTGGTTAAGTGACTTGTTTAAGTAGACTCCTTACTTGTTTAATACTTGTTACGGTCGTTTTTGGAGGAGGTTTGTGACTCACCAATGAAGGAAAAAGCACTCGCAGAGATCTTTCAATTAAATTTATTAATCGAAAATTTAAAAAATAATTTCCCGTCATTTACTTTCAACACAAACATCAAAAAATTGCCTTAAATTCGTTTCCCACAACTTATTTGGTCACTAAACTATTTCACTTCTCCTCTCTCATTCAAATATAAAAAAATTAGCAAGCTGTAGTCTTTGCCCATATAATATACCCATGAGGATGACCCAATTAGGATGAGGAGGATGTTGTATTTGAAACAAGAAAAAAATGAAATAGATAACTTTGCTTGTCCATAAGAACAATAAAAATAATAACTGGCTATCAATTAACTACTATGGCTTCAACAGGTGGCATTTTATGCAAGGTATCGAATGAAGTCCTCTATTGCTATCGGTATCCCTTTAATGGAACTGGTTTTGGTACTGTTATCGTAAAATTTGAAACGATACCCAACCCTAGCTAAAAGATTCAAAGAAATCAACAAATACAAAGAAGACTGTTCCCTCTGCCGGTGTTTAAAACATTATTACCATTATAGCTTTCTATCAGTGCACCAGAGGTCAGTCTACAATCATTTATAAAAGTGTCTTAATTGAAATTCCTTTCAACAACAACCCTATCATTTGTGTTATAGCCTTATGGGGATGAGAAGGTCTTCGGTGTCGGACTGGTTGAACAGTGGCGGTCACTTCCTTAACTGATACATCTGACAGTTGTGCCTCGTGTATTTACAAGTTTATAAACAAGTTAATAAATTCACTTGTAGTCACCAGGAGCTGTCACACAGAAAATCATCTTTGTTCACCCTGCACGTATCTACAGGCGTCATGCGAGACACACACTGTAGTGAACTCAGCTGATGCCCTGGTCAGAGTTGTCAGCCATGATAAGTGAGTAAACAGTGACATACCCTGCAGAACTGACAGCTCCCTGCTGCGTGACAAATCTGTCGCGACAACCATCATGCTGTGATACTGATAACGTTGTGACTTATGCTCCATGTCACTGTCAAGCCGCTATCTATTATGATTTGAGTACACCTGACTATTAAGTGCAGAGCATGTGTAATTTACACCAATGGTTCTCAGCTTAGGTGTTGGCAGGAGAATTATGGTGTATCACATTTTAGGTGTTTACAAGCCAAAGTTTGAGAGCCACTGATTTGTAAATGAGTGAAAAACACATGAAGTACATAGGGTACAGTACTCTGCATCAGTATATCTGTACATTATATGGACTATAACATATCACATGTAGTGCAACAGGCCAGAAGAAGAATAGAACTAAACACACATCACATTAGCTGAAAATGCCCAATAAACCATTGTCACAGCAGGTATTTTTATTAATATCAATAATAATGGTTCCGTTACAGCCCCTTCACACCTATGGCCCACCAACACAGGTTCACTTATGATGTCTGGTGAGACCACTTTTTAGAACTGTGTGGGTGTCTACAAATTAGGCCTGACTGATTCATCATTCATTCACCTCCAGTTAGTTTTGTTGCACCTGTTATGGCCGGGCAACTTACACCCTTATTATCTTATTAGTACATAGAATTGACATCATGTAATTCCCAGCATAGCTCCACCCATCTTAAACCTGACTGGAGGTCTAATCAATTAGGGTGTCTGAAAACATCTGTGTGGGTGTGCAGGTGCTTTAAGGGTCCCTTTGAGCAAAGGGACCCTATTGAGGGCTTCTCTGATATTTACCAGCCATGACAGCTTGGCTGGTATTGTTTTCACCTTGTGAGTCTGTGCACAGTTCTGTTTCGCCAAACTCACTTCTCTCATGTCATGTGCTCCATTGCACCATACCCACCTTGTGTTCGGCGTCGCAGCTGGTGTGATCCCATCATAAGATGGTCTCTAGAGTTTTTATTAATTTGTTTTGTTACACAGTGATGTGTTTGCATATTCCTTTACTGTTGGTTGTGCAGTTAATATCTTCTATTTCTTCAAGCAGTATTCCTTTATTTTGATGTTAAAATCTTTCCTCACACAGTATGAACTGGAGAATCTGCTTGTCACGGGCTCCCACACATTTTCAGCAGCGGCTCAGTTGTTGCATTTAAGAGCATTTAAGAGCAGCATTTAGCATTAGCCCCACAACTACACTCACTTCTGACTGATAATATTAGCTGTAGTAGGATAACTGTGTATGTCCGTCAATAATACAATACTTTGATTTAACGGCTCAAAAGAAGATTAAATACTATGACTGTAGATTTGACGTCATTTTCCTGAAGAGTTGATTTCACTGCAACATTTCAGTTTTGAGCTTTGATGAAGTTCATTTAGGCACAAGAAGCATGTTGCCACACAGTGAGTCGTCAACATGTCCTCCAATGTTGCACCTACACTGCTGCACAATCTGCAATCTGACCTCTCTGAAGCAGGAAGGGAACAGTTAAACAGAGTATTCATACATTCCCACCTTATGAAGACTTGTGATTCTGCAGGACGATGAATTAATATAATAATGCTCTGGTGGCCCACTGTACAGTGGGTGGTGTGCATACAGAGGATTGTCCTGACAGAATAAGGAATTGTGTGGAGCAACTCCTACAGTGCTGCTCTGGTTGGTTTAGTTCATATAAGCCTTTCTGCCTCCCACAGTGTGCTCTCTCATTCTTAACTCCCCCCTCATCCTTTTTCCTCTCTCTCTCTGAAATACACACTGAACCCCCTACATTCACTCACAAGATATTGAGTTTGTTACGCAAGATCAAATATTACTGCTCCTTATATCAATAGTCTGAGACACTGGCCTGCATGGCTTTATGTGAATCAGTTATCCGCTGTGTATCAAGCTTGCATATTGGTTTATGTGTCTGTTAGCTAAATGTTTGCTCTTTGGCCAGAATGAATAATTGATTTGGATAAATGATTTATTAGCCATCTGTTGGAAGAGAGAGAGAGGAGGAGTGAGTATGAGTGAGAAATGTTAATTTATTACAGTGCAGTGTTGTTGGCACACCAACTCTAAGTCACAAAAGTTCACATAAAGCATACAAAGCCAAATAAAATTGAAAATCACGATGTTGAATAATATTATAACCAAACTGCCTCTATATAGTGTATCAAAATTAATAATAAAACCTGCCATGGGCAAGGCAAGAACACTGTTAATTTACAAAAGTCAAATGTTAAAATCGTTATCCGATTTTCTTTGATGTGTTTATAGATGGAAATCGGAAATTCAAATATGAGTGTATAAACCTTATTTCTCAATTTTGCGGTGGGTTTTTTGGTGACCCGGAAGCTATGGTAAGCAGCCAGGAAAGCGGTTGTGGGCCTATGGCACACACCCCAAAGTCAGGAGTTTGGAGTTGCATATCTAATGTTACGAAGGTGGACTACAAAAAGCGCATCTTTGACCTGTGCATTCTTACCGTGTTGTTTTAATTCAGGCCATCGCAAGGTGGAAACATCCTATTACTCAAGCGTGAAGGGTGGGTGCGGAGGGTGCTGCAGCACCGCGTATTGACAGGGAGGAACACATGTAGGCTATAGACTGCATAATGGGCAGTATTGTTACTAAACGGCAACATAAAATACAGCAGGTTAGTACTGAATGCTCTGGTTGATATTCCAGCCTACTAATTTGATGTCAGCAGCTGTTTGCACTGTTTTGTCACGATTATGGGCGCTACATTGGTGTGATGCGCGGATCGGCTCTGATAGCCTACATCTGAATAATCATGTAGGCATAAATCATCCACCCGCACTCAACCCAACTAATGATTTTCTCAGATTTATCCCAACTCTACCGGCGCTTATAACTTTCCAGATGATTTCATTATTGTGTTGATGTATTAATGTTTTGTCTAAAGGTTTACTTTTATGATTAGAGAGGCTGCTGTCAGCAGTGTTTCCTCTACGTTCATTTATTTGTGGCGGCCCACCACAATATCAACACTGACCGCCGCACATTCATAATTACTGAAGTCCGGACCTCGGTGACCTCATACGGCCACTCTGTGTTGAAGGAAAGTGCAATTTATACCTCTGCGTCAAATCAACGGTGTAGGCTACGGGGCTACGCAGAGGCTACGCCGTCGCTTGATGTGCACCTCCTTCGACTACACGTTGACTCGACGCGGACCGTAAGCTCTGTGATTGGTCGGCTGGGTAGCCTCGCAATGCCTCCGAGCCGACCGGAAGTACTCAGCGCTTTAAAGTAACATTTACTAGCGGCCAAAACGGCGGCTGTAACACAGTGAATCAACCCGAGCTAAATGATTCGTTTCGCTATCAGAATGTGATCCATTCCGTCGGTAACATTTGAAAAGGCTACACCAGTAGCACATATACAATTTTACCCCCATTTACATTAGCGGAACCTGGAAGTACAGACCGGAAGTTAGCCTGCTCGGCCGGCAAAAGTCAACACAGTGGACGCTGTAGCGCTACTGCCGACCAGCGTTTGGGGGTGTAATTGCAGAATGACGGACATACCTACGCACAAGTATAAATGCATGGCTACGTGCGTAGCCTACGGCGTACGGCGTAGGTACGCACATAGACCCTACGTAGGAGTATAAATGGGCCTTAACAGTCTGTCAAGCGCGCATGTAGGCTACAGCACCCCAAGCCGCTTACTGCTTACCATAGCTTCCCGGGTCACCAAAAAAACCCAATGCAAAATTGAGGAATAAGATTTATACACTGGTATTTGAATTTCCGATTTCCATCTATAAACACATCAAAGAAAATAGGATAACAATATTTTTTTTCATTTTCCATTTTTTAATATCAAAAATGAAAACGGTTTGTTTTGGGTTTTTCATTTCCCTATTTAATAAAGGTAATTGGGAAACGAGATGTTTTTCTGTTTTTTCGTTTCAAAACGAAAATCTGTTGGCCGCAAAGTACACAGACCCCTCAGAAAACCCTGTGCTTTATTTAATGTCTGTCACTTTCCTTTAGGTCAGGATCTCTAAATGTAGAAATGATAATTTTTTTAATTCACCGTCAGCTATAGTCCCTGCATTCAGGCTTTGGGCTTGATTTAATCTTTGTGTCATGTCGGTTTAAACCAATACAGAATGTAAGAATAAGGCTGAGAGAGATGTGTTGTTTCACTACATTGTGTGGTGATCTTGTTGTTCTGCACTAGTCCAAATGTGTGGCCCTTAATTTGACTGCTCTGAGCACTGGATATATTTCAAACTACCTACAGTCTCCTGAATTTCTCTCTTTGGTACACTTTCCTCCCCTCTGGACACACATCCATTCAATGTAGCTGCCTGTCAGAGGCACTCACTCCAATAATCCTCAACATCCTTGGCCTGTAACCAGGTAAACAGAGGAGATATGGGTGTTAGTTGCTATCTTAAAAGTCCCCAAACAATTTCTCCAAATAAGCTCTCCTTGAGACTCCCATATGGACTGTGTAAAAAAAAGAAGTCAGCCTTTGCAGAGAAACTGTGGCTGCAGAACACATACCTTTCTCTTGCCAAAAACACTGATAGTTGATTCTGATGCATCTTAGAAGACATCTGACGCTGGGTAAAACAAACACTTACTGCCATAAATACTGTATCCCCCAGTGCTTTTTAGTTCAGCCAGTAAGAAGAAATTATTTTAAATGAAAACCAGCCCGGGCGGTGCAGTGGTGCAGTGGTTAGCACTGTCGCCTCACAGCCGTGGTTCAAACCCCAGTTGCCCCGGCCTTTCTGTGTGGAGTTTGCATGTTCTTCCCGTGTCCATGTGGGTTCTCTCCGGGTGCTCCGGCTTCCTCCAACCATCCAAAGAGCTAGGTTAACTGATGGTTGGTTGTCTGTCTATGTGTGGCCCTGCAATGGACTGGCGACCTGTCCAGGGTGTACCCCGCCTTTTGCCCAATGTAAGCTGGGATTGGCTCCAGCCCCCCGTGACTCTGTACACAGGATCATTATTTAAGATTTGATGTTTTTTGGCAATTTGGCATTCCTACCATTTCAGAGTGAAACGTTAATGCTGCTGTTGTAAAATGACAGCTGTACACGTGCATTTGATATGATTATATTATTAAGATCAAAAACTAGCAAGTCAACAACTTTGTTAACACAGCCAAACATTAAGCAACATGAATTCTGTTGGGATTAAGCCAGTTAAACATTAGTGTACATTTAATAATATATTATAATCATTTTATGATGTCTGTGCAAAAAACATTTCTTTGAGGAAAGGGACAGGAGACTAACCACAAGTGAACCTTAACCACAAGAAAACAAAAAGGGAAAAAGAGCACGACGAGTGTTACTTTTTGGCTATAACAACGCTGTTGATACAATGTACAGATAACCTGCAACCCCTGCTGGAGCAAGAGAACTATTCAACGATCAGTATTTAATGTTTAATTAGGCTATAATCAAAACTCATGTTGAGTCTAATTTTCGGGACAGACAGGTGCCGTGCCAAGGTAGTTAAACTGTTTTGTTATAAAAGGAAAATTCCATACAAATGAGGCACATTAAGAAAACTGCTGTTTGGCAGAAAACATCATATCTAAATTATTGTTAATCTTTCTAATCATTGATTATTGTTTATTACTTTTTCTGAGGGAAACAAAAATGCCACCACACTTACTACTCTATTTATGTACACAGAAAGAACGCCAGCTCCTAGTCTGTCTTGCAGCCTTTTATTTCACAAAGGTCTCACCACCATCTGGCAGCCTCCTGCTTGATCACTCTTTTTTTCTCATCTTAGCTTCCGCTGCCATTAGCTAACATTACCTCCATAGAGGCTGCTGAGCTTGGTTATGCTGCCCGCTCACCCAGCTCCGGCTTGACACCAGCGCCACTCTCCACCAGCAGCAGCATAATGTTGCTAAAAAACTTGGGTGGCAAGCTAGCCAACAAAGCTAGACAGCAACTGATGTGTGACACAGTGCCATAAAGCATTACGCCATTGTCGCGAAAGGTATCTTGCCCAGGATTCCAATGCTACATTTTGCATTATCAGGTGGCCCAGAGTGGCAATTACACCATTCCTATACCATGCACAGCTTCGCAATGGGGTCTACACATTAGGGGTGGGAATCTCTTGGCACCTCACGATTCGATTACGATTCAGAGGGTTGCGATGTGATTATAAAACGATTATCGATGCATCATTTTTTTCTATAAAGGATCTCTTGGTAATTACTAAGCATCTAATTTGTGCATTAAAATCCAAAAGAAACATATTTAGCTTAAAAGGACTAGTTTGCATCCCTAATTTACTTCATTAACCTCTGTCATCTGTCCTCCAACACCGCACGCACAAATGCCATAATGAAAATGAACAGCACACTAAACCAAGAGGAGGAAACTAAAAAATAAAATGAAGACCCTCTGTTAGCCAACTTTCTGCAATAACTATGCTAGCTAACTACACCTGGCTAACTACAACTTAGTTAACTTATCAAACTAAACTAGAAAGACAAACCAACAATAAGACACAGAGAGACATACCTACTGTAAGTTCTAAGTAAATTACATGATTGATTACAAATTGGTTAGCTAGCTCACAATGATGTTTATCGGTTTGATGCTCTGACTTAACGAGGCGTGACGGCATAACAGTGCGCCTGCGCAAGCTTGGAGAATGACGTATGACTTATGGAATTACTATAGTTATACGTCACCACCCCGTTTTTAACTGCTGTGCCGTACTTCTGTGAGTTCTGCCTTCTGCACTCAACTTCACGATATCAATTAACAAATAATCAGTGTGTAAAAACATGCCTGGCAACTGCTGCCATATTTACCAAAATGTCGCACTGGTGCTTTAAAGGTTTGATGTAGGGAGTCTTTAATTTTTGTCAGTGGTCAAATTTTTTTTTTTAACTGCCAGACTTGGCCCACAGGCTGCTATTTGAATACCACTGTTTGATGGCATAACATCTCTGACACACATCCTGTAAGTTGTAATGAATCCAGTGTAGGGTGTGTATGGCAGCCTCTCTCACTGTGAAGTGAACAAGGTCTTTACAACTCTGTCTTGGTGTGTAGAGGGCAGCCCTCCCAGCGCTGACACCTGCTGCGCCTCTATTTCTGTCTGTCTCTGAAACATGTAATTTCATTCTGAACTCTGTCTGAGGAGATTCAACACTAATTTAAGTTGTAAGAATACTGTGTTCCCCATGTACTTTGTTAAGCCTTTTACCAGAGCCTGTTCAAGAAAAAATGTCAGACTGAAAACTGATATACTACATGCATAAATCAAATTCTCACAAAAGGGTTATCTCCCTGAAATTCAACTTGCAAAGATAATTGAAAAATGTTCTTGTGAATTTCAGCTCAACCCTCTTTCAGTTTTAGTAAATTTCACTAGTTACTATACTGAATTTAATTTGAAGTGAGTCCCATCTAACATCAGGACTGCTTTCATCTCAGTGTTGCACCTCATCTCCTCTGATCAGATACGAGCGTAAAGACCCTTAACATTGTCTTTGTTTCACGGCCCACTCAGCCTCTTTATATGGGTAGAAAGATAAAGGGGGAGAGAAAGAGAGTGAGCTTGTTAGACCGTCAATTTTCTCAATACCATCATCACGCACTGACTTAATTCAAGATCACAGCTAAAACACCACTTTTACTCTGAGGATGTCTTTTTAAAGTCACTGGCTACACACACTCTCTCTCACATACTCTCTTCTTCGTCTTATTCACGTTTCACTTTTTTGGATTTGTGAAACAAAGGCTCGTTGAAAAGTGAAAGAAAAGAGTTGCCAGTGCTGTACAGTACTCTGCACACAAACACACAAAACATACATGCAAAAAGCAGGTGTATAAGCACATTCCTCCATCAGATTATAAGAAAATACAAATCTGTCCTGGTCTGGTCTAATTGTAAAGACACTGACCAGAGAAGCAGCAGGACTGGACCCAGTGACAGCCTGACCTGAGGCGGGGTCCTCAGTCACCACGGTAACAGCTCAGGGGGACATATCCACCCCTGTTGTGTCTGAACTCATCAATCGATCAGACAACAGATGGAAAATAAGATTGGAGAGGACAGGTCTGTTCGTGTATCTGTATGTGTGAGGTTGATAGTCTGTGTGTGTGTGTGTGTGTGTCAGTTTGAAATAGCCAGTTCTACCAGGTGTATGACTGCCAAACAGGCAGAAGGTGTTGTTGGCTAAAAGACATGCAGTAGTGGCACATTGGGTTCCTTCACATGAGTGCACAGAAACATGCAGACCCACACATCAGACAGATTGTGGTTTCAGCTTTCAACGAGTCAGGTACAGTGACAAGTTCATGATAATATCATACAAAATGTGCAGCTAAACCATATCAGCACTGGCAGACAGAAGGAAAGATAGATAAAGGAAAGGAATGAAAAGGATATTAAACAAAACAAAAGGAAATAAAAGGAAACAAAAGTAAAAAGACAGGAAGCGAAAGGCAAGAAAACAAATGGAAAAGGAAGGGAAAGGGAACAAATAATAGACAGAGGAGGAGCAGGGATAGAGTTGAAGAAAGGAGAAAGGAAAATATAAATACATGTAGGCTACGAAACTCATGACATTCTTGCATTTGTATAGCTGACTAATATTAAGAGTGGTGTGATCCATGTCATGCTTTCGTGTTAGCTCTCCCTCCTGGCTACCAGTGGTTATAGAGTAGAAATAAAGCCCAGTGAGGAATAAAGATTGATTGCTGCTGCATCTCTCTGTTCACACAGCAAAGAGGACACTGCCTGTTCTGTTAATTAACAGTGAAGGGTCTAAAACTAAAAAGGCTTATTTTAGCCACATGAAACTGCTGCTGTTAATTGATTCCAACAGATTAAAGGAAGGCATATTGCTGTGTGAAAAGCAGCAATATAAAGATATTGTTCATGATGTACTGAAAATCAACACATCTTGAAAATTCAAACTAAATGCGAAGTGATTTCTGCAGTTTCATTTAGTGGAAATTCTTATTTACTCTTAAAAAAAACATGTTAAATAATTCTTTGATCTGGATTTGATCTTTTTGTGTATTCAGTTGATATGAACAGTAGAATAAGCTTCCATTTCCAAAGTAAAGAGGAATCTGGACAATCTTGACAGATAGATTTGGCAGACATGTCTGTGTTCCAAAAACTATCCTGTAGATAAGAGAAAAGGTTGAGATTCTCCTTTTCTCAGTCTCCTCATCTTTACTGTCATTAACTCCCTCTGAGCTAACTCCATCTCTCCTCCACTCTCTCCAACCAAGTGTCTGGCACATAGTGGTGACACAATCCCTCGGTGGGCGTCACCCTCTGCCAACTGTTGCCAGTCTAATGGAGGGCTAGCCAGCGAATGAGACGGCCAAGGTGCCAATTAGTACGTACAATTACGCATGGAGGCATCCTTCTCATTTCCTCCAGCTTTATCTCTTCTCTCTTCACTCTTCTCTCTTCTTTACTTTGTTTCTCCCCGGTCATGTGTACCTGGTTATCACCTCCTCTGTTATCTGACTTTTACTCGACGACTTAAGCTGGCTGGTGAAGCATGTGTGACGGCCTGAGAAAACTCACAGCCCCTCTATTCAAATTTCAGTCACAACAGTTCTTAGCTACACGATTGCAGCCTTTAAGGAAACAGCTAGTGCCATCTGGTTTTTCATACCTCCCTCCCACTCACTCTCTCTGTGTAACACAGGCCATCTTGAAACACCAAGGCAGCTTGCTAAGGTAATCATGGCCTCCAGCGTTGACAGTGTTACCGAACGGTTCCATAATTACACATGTTCACACATAATGTTGAGTGAGTCAGGGGTATCCACAGTGGAGAGGTTCACATGCTTTGTAGTCTGAGCCAACAGTCGTGTGTTCTGCCTCCGTCGGAAAAATGTTCTACAATACAGTTAAATTAGATAAAACTGTAATGTAAACCTTCAATCAAAGTCAGCACAGTGCAGTCAAGTAAGGTGAATAAACACCTCTCGAACACAATGCCTTCAAAACTGAATATTACGAGATTCACAGCCCATAGGATGTATTGCAGGGCAATTGTATTGACATGCATTAAAATACAGGTATAACTAATAAACTGCTGGGTCGTGTAGTTAGAGCTGGCAAATTTAAGCATCTTTCGTGGATGTAATCAGAATCCCTCAAGTAAATATTTAGGTGAATTTTAATTTAATTAAAAATCTTTTTGCCTCATATTGTCATTCTACAACTACAACTACTACTACACACTACTACTACTTCGGTCTAATGCATAAACACATGTTTTGAATATCTGAGAGATCTCTCCTCTGTTACACTTCCTAAGGTTTATTATATTTTCTTCCTCATTTAAGGGTTATCTAAATCACGGACGACACCACGTAAGGTAAGAATTGCTTTGCTTCCTAGCATTCCCCATCTCTCTCCCCTCATTTGCTATCATCTCTCTGCTCTTATCTGTAATAAAGGCATTCAAATGTTTATGCTTATGTTTATGTCTGTTTGTCTGCTTATGAATATAGAAGAATTAAAATAGAAAGACAAATCCATTTATTGCTTATTTAGTTAATGTACATACTGTGCCTTTGGCCTATGATGTTCAGTGTTTGCATGCATACTGTGTCTGGGGGGGAGGGGTCTTTGTCTGTTGCGTATTTGTAACACAGTCTGTGACCCCACTGTCTGCAGAGGCCTCCTAATTACTAACTGATAGACAGCACTGGTGACTCACTTAATATTATCAGCACTTCTCATAATCTTCTTTCACTCTCTGATAAGGTTGCAAACCTCGGGTGATGGCCTATAGGTGAGTGAATGTGTCCATGTGAGTGTGTTGTATGGTCTGTGTGTGTTTCAGAGAAAGCGAGAGGGAGAGGGAGCGAGCCAGAGCGAGAACATTTTCATTAATTTATCTTTACTGTGGCCAGAATGATAATTTAGAGAGGGATCTATCTGCAGCTCACTTCATCATGCTGATTATTAATAAAATGAGACCTGGAAGGCTATTTCGTCCAGATCAAGCACATCTCCTCCCTAAATCACAATGTGTAGCTTAAATTGAACCCACAGCACATAAAGGAAGAGTCTAAAAAGATGCCTTCATCAGAAATTTGTATTTGTAACATGTTTATCTGCCATGTGAAAACTGGAAAATATGCAGATGTATTCAGGTTGCATTATTTTGGGCAGGTCAAATGACTTTAGCCTCACCACCTGCTGACCCCTGAACTAGGAGAAGTCAACACATCAATAAGTGCTGCCTGCCTGTATACACAGAGCTCACAGAAAGGTAAAGTCTGATTATAGCATCTGTCACCCTTGTGAGGCCTTGGTCTCCTTTTTTCTGTCCCTATTCAGGCAGGTGAGGTCAGAACAATCCATTAGCATGTGTCTGCTTTGTAATTTTTGTCTTATTGTAACATCCCGCAGGGGCTGAGTGTCCTCAACCACTGTCACCCGTCAACTGATCAACAGGCTAGAGTGGCAGGACGGTCTCTGACCATAGTTTTCCCTACCATCTTCCACATTACTCCTCTTTATGTCATCCCTCTTATCTCCTCCTCTTTCTCCTCCCGCATCCTTCCTCTCTCCAACAGCGAGTGCAGTATCATTAAGAAGCCTGAACTCTGCTCATCAATAATTGAACAGCCAGAATCATGTAGAATTCTCTAAGAACCCTGTCTGCCGCCCTTTGTACTTCTGCGCTGTGAATTGATTAATATTTCATTTGTGTGTGTGTGACTGCGTGTGTGTGTGGTGTCTTTTGAGGGGTATTGAGGGAGGTTAATGTGCTGTCTCATCAAGCTCCTTCTTTGAAACCATAAACATTTCCTCTCACTGTTCAATGTGCTTACCTCTCCTGAGAAGGTAGGTGCCTGCTGTAAAATGCCCTTTAATATAACACCTTTCCCCCATAGAACAGACTAACTGCTAAACGTAAGAGCCCCCTGGACCTTTAACTGCCATGTAATTGATGTACTGTAACAACACAGAGTGAGATGATGATTTACAAGCTGCAGCCACCTCACAACAGTCCACAGCTGCTAATCGTATGACTTCTGAGTTCATGTTAATCTGAGATGGCGCTCACGTTGTAGTTAAAGAAGCTTTACTCTCCACATCTATTTGACAAAAGATTAAGTGCAAAAATTGTAGTGCCCATAATATGTAGAATACTTTGGCTAAAGGTTGCACAATGTAAAGCTTCAACCTTGATAGATGTTTAAATATATATATACTGTATATAATAATATATAATTGGTCTCCAACCTTCTGTGATGTCACACAATGACAGTAAAACCGCAACACGCCACTCATTATACATTAAACTATTGAGTGTTTATTACGTAGTGAATAGACCAAGGTGAACAAGGGACACTGCAAGTTTTTAACTGTACTAGTTCGACACTGTCCTGTAACTATATTTAATTAAATAAATAAAGGAAAATAAAAGGCAGGGTAAAATTGGCAGGTCTGTAATACTCAGCATTGATATATTCAACACTGGTTAAGGTATCCAAACATGGCCAGCATGGCATTATGTATGAAAAATATGATGTACATTTTCGAATTATTTTACGATTTGTTTGGCTAAGTGTTTTTCTCTTACAGTTTTGCTACTATTGCCAAACCGCACTGTGCTGCAGGCAAGGTATACAGAGGCATAAACATGAATCTTTACTATTAATCTTTAATATATAAACTGATATCACACACTGACCCTCATATCTGGTCAAATGAAGCGCACATAGTAAACACCTGAAGTGGTCAAACAAGCACAATAGTTTAGTGCACGACTAAAGACTTGGAGATGAACTATCGTGTGTGTTGAGAAGGGTGAGACAGTAATATGAACCAACAACAAGAAAAGCAAATAGCCAGACAAGTATTTATGTGTATAAGGAAATTGGTGTTCTGAGAGATAGCGAATCCTCAGGTTTGGAAAGCCTAGCATGACAAAATGCAAGAATAACATACTTTTGTAGTCAAGATGAAATAAAAAAATTAATGAAAATTTAAGATAGACATTAAAATGATAATAATATGATTCACCACCACCAAACCTTGCTCAGTGAAAGGTTTCCAAAACTCCATTAAACAACCTCCTTGTGTGACTCCCTGAATTTCTTAATTTCGCAGTGGTGAATAAAAAATGTAGGAAAATGTGAAAAGTGAGTTTAGTATTTATATCATTAAAGAACCACAAGCAACAAAGAAGCTGATTGTTTGTCAAACTTGAGCAACCAAACCAGCAAGAAATAACTGGGCACCTTAAGCAAGAGCACAAGAACAATGGGTATTTTCATTACAGTAAATTTCATAAAATACCATCATCCCCCCCCCCCCCCCACACACACACACACACACACAGTTTGACTCACCCACTGAGGACCACAATGAAGTCCATTACGTTCCATCCGTTCCTGAGGTAGGAGCCTTTATGAAATACAAAGCCCAGGGCGATGATCTTTATCCCAGCCTCAAAACAGAACATCCCGATGAAGTAGGGCTCTGTCTTCTCCTGTGAGTGCAAAGCAGGAGAGCAGTCGGGCAGTCAGTGTGATAATTAGCTTACACTGAACTGAAAGGGAAGCACTGTGCATGCAGGTGTCATGTCCGGGTTTTATCAGGATCTATTAGCTCCATGAGGTAGTTGAGACTTATTTTTTATTTTCAGGTTGCAGGTGTGGTTGTGTGTCCAGATGTGTCCATGTGTGAATATCTCACCAGTCTCTTAGACATGGGTGTTTTGTCCTCTCCAGGAAGGTGCTGCTCCAGAGCCAAGACGATACAGTTGGCGATGATGGTGGTGAGGATCATGTACTCAAACGGAGTGGAGGGCTGAAGTTAAGGAACTTTTCACTGACCTAATGTTGAGTGTCTGGTAAAGTATGTTAATGTAAAGGATAAGACATTATGTTCTATATTTGAACTCTGACCCTTGAAAAGCTCCAAAACCAACACATGTTGGTCAATTTCTCAGTCCCAATCACATAAATCTTTAAAAACAGGTCATGAATATATACATTCACTTTTAAAAAAGGCTCAATAATTTCCAAAAAGTTTTGGGGTCTTTTCACATAACAACTATAAGAAATATAGAATATATTTTTATTAGCCTCATTATTTAAATAATGTGTTTAAGTGACACATAGACTGTTCACAGAAAAGCAAATAGACTGAAACACAGAAAGCTCTAAACAGGTTTCTAGGTCACAGTTAAACACAAGTGTGATCTGGTCTATTCATTAGAGCACAATAGTAGTTTAGGTGCTTGTAATAAATGGCAAAATCTTTTTATGGTTTCTATACAGGGCACAGAAAGTCTATGCACTTGGATGGAGAAATTAGGATTCAGATACATGATGGGGAAAATAATTGAGTTAATTACAATACATCCCAGTAGCACTGCAAATACAATGTCATTTAAGTGTAGATAGACAGGGTAACATCTCTATATGAAACTGAATTAACCTGGCATGTTATAAGCCCCAGGGCCGTAGACACCACCAGACACAGGCTGTACCTTATCTGAGGTCAGCTGCAACAGACAGCGACACACACACAAACACAGAGGCAACAGAAGGCTTATCGAGGCAGGGTGACTGGGTGAGCATGAGACGTGATCCTATAAACAGGGTCACTCTTACTACAAGCTTCATTGCCTGTTCTACGAGACCTGTATTGGTTGTCGGTTCAACTCCAGCCGCTCTGGGGTTGAGCTAAGCCAGCAATGTGCTCTTCATCTAATGCTCTGCGTGGGCAGTCCCCTTTCTCCTGGTTATGTGCAGAAGAGGTAGGAAGAAAGGGAGCTTAAATCTGCAGAGTGGAGACTGGGAGGGAGAGCAGAAGGAAGAAGAAGGCAGAGATAACAAGGAAGAATTACACAGGAGAAAGTGATAAGGAGGATGGTGTGGAGTGATCAGTGGAGGAGAGGATGATGGTTGTATAGCTTGCAAAAAAAAAAGGTGGGAGAGGAAGAGGCAATGAGACCAAGTAAGACTGACACAAACAGATCAATGTTGCGCTGGCAGATGTACCCAGCAGTGTTACTCAGGGACATGTGAGCGGTGAGAAGCTAAATAAACAGAGCAAACTCAATCTTACTCCCACCAGCCTGCAGGGATTCTAACTTAAAACTAAGGCTGTGCCACAGATTGCCACAGTGATCACATGTTAATCCCTGATGAAAAAGATAACTATAGCAGCCATCAGCTGTTGATGATGAAAACAAATAACAAAAAGTGCTCTACCTGCATAATATCTGTCTCAGGCTCAGGGGTTGATTTCAAGTTTGCCTTTCAACACATGAAATGTATATTTTGATTGTACTTCCCTGCAATAGCATCACTTTAGCCTGACTGAGAGCTCTCAGCAGCAGCCAGTCGCCACACCCTGCATTCCCTAAAACACACACAACAAACAGGAGGAGGGGTGAGACGAGATGAAGGGAGAGACAGAGGGAGAGAGAAGTAAGGAAGGGGAAAAAAGAGAGAAAATGAAGATAGAAAGACAGAGGTATCCAAGGCAACAGGCTTCTCTTCCAGGCAAAAGTCAATGCTACAAGACGGTTACCGGGCAGTTGAACTATCTCTGCGGTCACACACACACACACACACACACACACACTGAGGCTACAGCTTTATGCCATGTATCAGGCTAAATTTAACCACTACATGACAGATCTTGAAGAGCAATAACGGCTAAGTATCAGTCAAATAAAATATTTTTTCATTATTGTCAAAGGCATCACCAAGAAAATGACTTTGTCTTAGATTTCAATTTGTGGTAATTTCTTAAAATAGTATCAAAAGAAATCTATTTTTATTTTTGTAAATATTTTTCTTTCATTATATTCATCATCTCATGATTTATATATTTATATATTGTTGTGATAGTTCTTTGTATTTGTGGGTCATTTCATTGGGTGATGGACCAATATTGACTGATGTATTGTCCATACAGAGTGCAAAGTTTGATCAATCTGTTTTTAATATCTTGAAAGCCAGTCAATGTTTTAAACCATTACACACAACTAAAGTTAACATAACTTTTCTCCTTGTTCTCCTTAAAAGTGCCTGAAGAACAAATTATTTTCTGTGACCAGTCTTTTCAACATTAAAGTACCTTAAACCTGAAAAAGTGACGTTTTGACCACTTGGGGGCAGCGTACCATGGCTGTGTCCACAGCACTGACTTAGCATCACCTTTTAATATGGCAAAGGCGCAAGCACACAGTTGCCTATTATGCATTCAGATAAGGAGCAACATTATCATTCATTTGGAGTTTCTGGCAAAATCACTTAGGTTAGTCAAATATTATAAATATAAAATATAATATTTAAGCTCTGTTTTTGTTCTCCACCAACTCTACAAAATTAGTGCTTTAGTTGTTTAGTTTTAAGAAAATTAGATATTTAGCTACAAAAAATGTTCCACCATGTTCACCAACTAGTTTCTAACTTTGTCTTCTTGGCGTTTGGGGCTGAGCAGGGTACAGTGGGTGTTTTCAGCTTTTTGAAAAAAAAGGGAGAGAAAAATGAGAGAAGTGAAAATCAAAAAATCAAAGTTACAGGCCAGAGAACCAAAATGATTAGCTGAAAGATGCTGAAAACTCTAGAAATGAGGGTAAATCTCTATTGGTTCATTACTAAGAGAACTCCTAATGACAAGCCAACTGCAGGGGGTGGCAAGCACCCGCAAAACTGCTATGTTCATACTTTCTTGTTTTACACTTCAATGCATGTTAAATTATAAATCAGTGCTTTAGAAATTCTAAAAGCAAGATGAGGGCTGTAACGGTTCAAGTGAAGGATGGATCACCATCGGCTGTCCGTAACCAGACTTCAAACTTGGAAGCTGTAGGTTTGCCATGTTTTGTTGTTGTACTGTTTATTTTGTAGGTTAGCTAACTTGACGTTAGCATATTACGCGGCTAATGCAGGCTGGGTGATGTTGGACTAATGTTGTAATATTGAGTGCCACTCAAGAGAAACTGTGATAAAAGTTAAGCCTCATTTGAAGCTCACTAAATAACGAGAGTAGTAGGTTGGATGCCAGTAACTGTTGGTTTATGTGGCTTTTTGTGGAACTTAGCTATACTACAGTGCAGTTGTTAGTTATTACACAGAAGCCCATTCTGCTCCACACCAGTGTGTGCATGTGTGTTGCTACTGTATGCAAATGTCAGTATACTTGATAGACATGCCTTGAAGGTAACAACATAGCAACGTGTGAAAAAGACATGGTCAAACTGCAGGAATTTGCTTGGCAATGTGTAACTTTGACTAGCACCAAGCAGCTACAGTAGCTTGCTCAGACCATAAAGCTGCAGTTTGTAGCTGGCTGGGCAGTGAGTTGAGATACACAGATACACTTAATATGCTTAACTGCATAAAAGTACTTCATATCATATATATATATATATCATAAATTAAGCAATTTGTAAAAACAATACAAAAATGGCACTAATACTGCATACTGCACTGTTGAGCCACTATAAATCATTGTGACAGCCCTGCCATCATATATACAGTCATTTTATCATTTGTAATTACCGATTTGGCTTCTGCAGCCTTTTTGATGCACTCATAAATTCTGTAATCACAGACCTATTGTTGACTTATTTGTCCAAGAGCCTTCAAATAACGGATGGGTTGTATACAGATGTTCCCTGACTTCCCCAGAAATTTTAATAAATTCTCTCAATGTAACACTCAATGTTGAGTTTATCATAAGTTACACACCCAACAAGTGTCTTTAAACAAAACCCATCACCCCTCCTCTGTGCTGCTCTGGAGTGTGACGTTGATCACGGATCGTCTACCAGCTTTAGCAGCGAGGCGTCTCGTGAGCAATTCTCTGAGTCACAGTGACGCTGGCACTCTGCCTCGATTCCTCAAACATGCATGTAAAAATAGACATGGAGACAGAGTGTGATGCCCCGTGCCTCTGTGAATACGCTCAAGCTCAGATTGGAGCCAAGCCCCTGCGATTATTATTACATAGAGATGAAAATCAAAATGAATCGGAGGCATCTGAGCCTGGCTTATTGGAAATCTGTGAATTATCAGCAGCATGTCTGTGTGTGTTAAAGGCAGAGAGCAGCATTAAATATACAATTACAGAGGAAAGCCAGGGGTGTAATCTCCATTTGGAGTAAAATTAACTCTATTTAAGCCTGGGATATGAAAACACTGAGAATTCAAACTGATTACTATTAAAACATGCGTAAGATAAAATATGTTGTCATCTGAATGGATTAAACAGACTGTTGCATCAAACATATACAATCATTCTTTAATTCCTTATCACCTCCACACCTCAGTGGCCAGCTTGAGCCAGTTGATCAATCCTGAGGATAAATGTGGCCATATTTCAGTCAGTCCTGCGAGTAAACCGAATCAACTGAGAGGCACAGCCCAAAACGCTTATATACACCTCTTGGTCAGGAAATACAGAAGCTTGTGGATAGACAGAATGTTGGGAGCATGTCTGATGTTTTGTGAATTGGTTACCTGTAAGCAGATTGGAGACCACTGCACACTTAGCATAGTAGCAGACAACATTTTCTAGTCTCGTTTTCTTCAGCTACAAATCTGCTCTCTTTAAAGAAGTAAAAAAGCAAGCAATAAGTTGAAAAAAAAATAATTTGTAATTGGAAATAAATGAGATTAGGACCATAACTACACTCGGGACCCCAGGGTCATTTCCTTGCTATTTTTCCATTTTAATTTTTCATGCAAGGATACAATTTAGTTAGAGGGAAATTAATAGCCTTCCTCACGTGTAAGCTGACCCTAGAGACATATGCAAAGAATTTACAACTGACAATGCAACATTAATTAAATTACCATCTGCATATTTCAAATCCTGGTTAAGCCTCTCAGCAAAGTGAAAATGTTTTTTAAAAAGAGCCGTGACATTACCTGTTGAACACCTAAAATGATTACCTGACTTTTTCATATTTAAAAAAGTCTGACAGGCAGCAAGTACATAGTTATTTTTGTGTGGCCTGATGAAACAAACTCTATTAAATCCACCAATCAATTATTTAGAAGTGTACCTTCTCAATGGGAAACTTCCCGCTGCGGGGGATCCCAGTGGGGATCAGACAGGAGGATCAGCTGCCAGTCCTGCCACACTAAACTCTGGCCGTGTGCTTAATTAGCTCTGCTTCTTCCCTGCCAGGCCTCGATCAGACTCACACATCCATGTACACACACATTAACCACCCCTTAATAAGAGAGGATATGTTCTCGGGTAAATATCAAAACATTGTGTAATATGCTCTCACACAGAACTCAACCACTGAAACCACTGGATAATTCCTGAATTGATCGTCTGCTGTTAATTGAGCACTCAGAGAAAGAAAGACCGTGAGGTGACAGCGGCAAGTTGTGCTCCAAACACAAGGCTGACCTTTACAAGATGTCCTGCAGTGATTGTGTGTGTTTGTGCTCTTGTCTTCCTATTTCTGTGAAGACCAATTTGAATTTTGGATGATGAAAACAAGGACATTTGTGGGAAGCAAGGATGTTTTGGTTTTAGTTATTTCAAGTGTTAGAAATAAAGTTTAAAAATAGAATCAGGTTTGTGTTAAGTTTAGGGAAAGGGCTGTAGTTAAAATTTCTCCTTTAATTCAGTTCTACATTTCTAAGCACAGAGGAATAAATGCACAGATTAGGACAATGAAAAAGGAATAGCCAAAACATCTGATGCCAGGCAACCTCACAATGATGACAAGGCTGCAGGAAGTCACTGCTCCCGGAATAATCCAGCATAAAACCCCCTTACAAACCTTTTCACACATGTTAATAAATGAGTTTTAGTTTTACCCCTATACAGAGCCAGGCTAGCTGTTTCCCCCTGCTTCTAGTCTCTGTGCTAGGATAAGCTCACTGAACACAATTATAAATGCAACACTTTTGTTTTTGTCCCCATCTATCATGAGCTTAACTCAAAGATCTAATACTTTCTCTATGTACAAAAAAGGCCTATTTCTCTCAAATACAGATCTGTTAAAATCTGTGTTAGTGAGCACTTCTCCTTTGCCGAGATAATCCATCCACCTCACAGGTGTGGCATATCAACATGCTGATCAGACAGCATGGGGATTGCACAGGTGTGCCTTAGGCTGGCCACAATTAAAAGTCACCAGTCAAAGAAACCAGTCAGTATCTGGTATGACCACCATTTTTCTGACACGGCGCAACACTTCTCCTTCGCATAGAGTTGATCAGGTTATTGATTGTGGCCTGTGGAATGTTGGTCCACTCCTCTTCAATGGCTGTGCGAAGTTGCAGACAGCAGGTTGAGACCCAGGATGTTGAGCATGCAGATAAGGCACACCTGTGCAATATCCATGCTGTCTGATCAACGTCTTGATATGCCACACCTGTGAGGTGGATGGATTATCTTGGCAAAGGCGAAGTGCTCAGATTTTGACAGATTTGTCAACAATATTTGAAAGAAATAGGCCTTTTGTGTACATAGAGAAAGTCTTAGATCTTTGAGTTCAGCTCATGATGAATGGGGGCAAAAACAAAAGTGTTTATAATTTTGTTCAGTGTAATTACAATTATAATCTAAATCTGCAGCTCCCCCTTGGCTTTTTGGAGCTTTATAATGAGTTTTTGAAACTTTACTGTTTTGTGTTACTCTCATTGCTCTTGTAGCATCATTTTCAGATGCAGCAAACAGAAGTTTTTGGAGAAAAATCTGTAAAATTCCACTGTACAGTAACTACTTACTGCAAATGGTGGACGGACACAGTTAGCAGCTAGCTGGTGAACACAGTCATGCAGAGCCAGGAGTTGTTGCAGCCCAATAACAGAGAATGAATATTGGACTATTGGCCAAAAACATCTAGACTCTAAATAAAGATAACTTTGGTCCATAACTGCTGGATGTGTAAAGAGGCCACTATCTGCTAATAATATTAGCTTTAAAAATGTCAGTGTTGTGTTCACAACTTGTTTCCCCAGGTGGCCAAAACATCTTCAACCACTGGACATTAAGGTTAGGAAAGGAGGTAAAGAATGAAAGTCTAGAAGTGCAGAAATACAAATGTGTCTATTATTGTTTACATATTTGTATGTGTCCCTCTTTGTGCTTGCTTGTGCATTTAATGTGCATGAATCTTCAAGCTCCAAACATGAGTCACAAATATTGGAGAGCCGCTCATCACAGCCACAGTGGATATTGACCAGAGCTCAGCAACACTCAGCTCAGCATCACTCCCTTCAAAACCATATTAGCAAACAATATAATATAGTATGACTCAGTGAGTAATGACTTGTTGTAATAGCATATGACACAGCGATCAGACATTATTACATATAATTCCTGTTAATGTCTGTTAATCAGATATAGTAGAGCTCATCAGATGTAATGAGACTCCCTCCACAACAGCACATTAACCTGGAGGTTATTCAGTCTGGCTGCTTTCCTTCTGTTCACTACTGAACACAGATTATTTTTATTCAAAGACAATTGTATTCTTGATGCAAGTCTAAGATGTGCCTGTAGGTTCAGTTATAGTAATGTTAATGGTAATGACCCAACTGCTGGAGGGCTGAAATATCTGTAATACGGTAACCAACACCACACATGCTTTAACCCTTTTTCCTAAGCTGTTGTTTCTATTTTTAATCCCCTCAAATGGATAGGCAAACCCAGAGAAAACGACAATAGACAGTGATCAACAATAGAAGGACACTCAGATTCTATTTGCTTGGGTTTTTAAAATCAGCAGTAGGCCAGTCAGTGAGTCAGGAAGCTGCTGAATGGAGCAGAACAATAGCAGTGAAGAGGCCACACCTGGCCCCGACACCTGGTGAGCTGCACAGCAGCAGCACAAACACACCACCAATGGACATTTGCGTGCGGTTGTCCTCTTCAGCAACAGACCAAGGAAATAATGTAGCCTCTCCATTTTCAGTGAGTCATTAGGTTTGAGAAAGCAGACAAATAATGATTAATCAAAGAGAACTACTGAAAAGGAATAAAAGAGTTTTTTGATGTCACTCTGGTTTAGTATTTAGGCAGATAGTGGCAGATATATTTTAGTTGGCTAGCTTTTGATAAGTGGTTAGAACTGATCACAATGTAAAATCTTACAAAAAAAAAATGCTAACCTAAAGATATCTGGGTTTACAGTAATATGAAACAGAGAAATGTTTGGAACCAGAAAATGTTTGGCATGTGCTACGATTAATCAATTATCAAATTAGTTGCCTCTTAATTTTCTGTTGATCGACTTATTATTGCAGCTCTACTTACCATTGCAGCTCTACCCGAGTTTGATATATTTACTGTACATACCTCATCAGGAGGGGCAGTGATTATGGTGGCAACAGCAGGTCTTCATAGCCTTTTGTTGACAGAAAAGATTCACAGCCATAAACAGAAAAACTCCTGTTTGTTCCTCTAATCCACTTTCCACTGACACCTCCTCCCCTTCTGCAGCAGTTTTTTTGTGTCTAGATATAGCTATTGTCATAACCTAAGTCACCCACTGTTCTATAAAATAGCAAAATAAATAAAATAAATACAAATTCTCTATTGTGCAGTATTGGATTGGATTTAATCAATCAATGTGAATAAATGAAAAAAGTAATTGTGAGTATGTGTGTGTGTGCGCGCGCTGTCCATGGTGCTGGCATTCCCCATAGACACTCTATTGCACACAGAAACTAAGTGGCAAAACACTGAAGTGAATGTGGCCGTTTAAGGACTTATCTGAAATTGTGCACACTTTTGCTAATATGAGACAATTGAATTCAGACTGGGAGCCACAGATGTATAAAAAAATAAAAGATTTCTATGTTTATTTGTTAAACTGGAACCCAGTTTACCCACCTTTGTAATTCACTCCTACAGACTCCGTGCACATCTCAGACGAATGTGTTTGTATATTTCACACCTTACCCGCTTCACTTGCACCATGAAGCAGAAAAAGGATATGGCCACTCAGTGATTTTCTTGGCGTACTTCCTGACCACGTTGTCCTCGCCAAAGATGAAGAGAGACCTGTTGACGGTGAAACAGTTCTCCCTGACCGGGATGGGGTTGTACAAGGCCATGGTGCGGGCACGTTGCGCTTTGGTCTGCTTAAAGGCTGGGGAGATGCCACCTGTGGACACGGCCGCCCCATCGCGGTTCCGGTTGCGCTCGGACCCCCCATCCCCTGAGCTCAACAAGCCCGGGACGTCGTCTCCAAAGCGGGCCATTCTGTCAAAAGCAAACCACACGGGAGGGAAGACTGGGTGAGACAGGAGACAGAAACCAGGTTATAGTCTCCTAGAAAGCAGGGCGCGGTGCTGCACTCGGTGTGACAGCCGCGGAGTGGCGAGATCCTGAGCACTTTTAGTCCATTATCAGTTTTAATCAGCAAAAACACCGCTGTCAGTGTTGTTCAACTTAAAAAATTTTCCTCCTGTCGGTCCAGTGAGGAGCCCGGTTGAAGAAGCACGTCGAGTCCTCCCTTTCAAGCGCACTCTGCGTAAAAAAAACCGACACAAACCCAAAAAGTAATTCAATCCCGCCTCAATTACCAATCCGTCGTCTTAAATGAAGCTGTGGAAACTGATTCATTTTGCAGCGTTTTATCCATCCAAACACTAATAGCTTCAAGAAAAGCTGCAACAGGTCACGTCTTCAGCCATCCTCCGTCCCCTGAGCGAAAAGCAGAAGAGCGGGTTGATCCATGGATTTTTAAATACACTTGCAGTCCACAGTCCACTGAGTAATTCAGAGCACATCACTCCCGTCTCCTCTACACTCTTCTCTGTTGACCACCAACCACAAGAGCCCTATCCTACTGCATGTGTAAGAGGACGACCGGGGGGGGGGGGGAACTTTGGCATTTTCCACGACACCCCCCCCGAAACAATGCGAACAAAACAAGCTGTCAACTACGTGTCACACAGAGGAAAAGATAAGCCTCAACCCGTCTGGTCTGCAGTGGGGCAGTGAAGGACGTGTCTCCCTTTTCCCTGCACTGTAACAGCAAGAGGAAAGAAGACAACAGTGTCTCCTAATGCGACGGTTCAGCCCAACTCTGCTAACCTTTATCCAACCCCACATGCAGTTCACTATGCGCAGATCTACTTAACAAACAGCGTGTTAACAAAAAACAGACATGCATTAAATTGATAGAGTAATAAGGTAATGAAAAAAAATATTAGATGCCATTGCCTCCATCTTGACGAGATTATATAAACAATTGAACATTGCCTGTTCACTTGTTACTCCAGATATTAACTCCCCTTACTTTAGTATTTTACAAGACATTTCAGCAAAAGCATGAATATTTACTGTAGGATCACTCCAGCGTTTTAATGTGAGTGGTCAACGACCACTTGAAGATGGGGCCATGGTGTTAACATTGGCTTTACCTTGTGTTGTTCACCCTGCGTGGTCACGCCTCAGGGCGAGCAAACTGAATGCTGGTCACGCATCAGATCTGGAGGAGAGTAAACACCTGTTGTGAAATGGAAATACACAGCGCCAGCAAGACACTCTGGAGGACAGCAGCAAGCATCTTTGGGCTAATTACAGGGTTCAGAGCCTACTAATGTAAGGCTCCTAGTGAGGGGAAGTCTACTGTTGTGTGCTGGCTGGAGGGGATCATATATCGACTCTCATGAGGATGGGGGATTTTCACAATGAACGGGGAGAATAGTGAGCAGGGGCTGACGCATGTTGGATTGGAAGGGTGGAGTTTAGAATATTATCTGTGTGATCTAAAAAAAAACATGTATCAAGCAATAATTAAAATACATGGTTTGGAGTTATTATATAAATCACTTGAACCAAAGCTAAATTGATCTACAACGTTTTATGTGGCCAAAGTCTGACATAGCTTAGTCCTTTGTGCCACAGTCCTCTGTTATATCCAACAAGACTAAGAGATTATACTAGGTGCACTAAAACAGCATTAAACACAGAGTAAAACCGAAAAGGTGACTGTCATTAGCATTGCAGGTATTTGCTCATAAACCGGTGTTGAAAAAATTAATATTTTGAACTAGATGATAACCACAGTAGTTACAGATCATCCTATGGGGCACATCCATTCTAAATTTCATGACAATGTTGAGAAATTTCATTCAAAACCACAAATAACAACCTAAGACTGACATTGCCATCTGCTTAAAACTATTAAAATCAACAAACATATGGGCATCACACATACTTCCCGCCATCCTGCTGCTATAAATACTACAGCACCAAATGTGTATTTTTCCACAGATTAAAATTATCCAACAAACACACTTTTTACCTTTACATCTGAGTAACAATCCCAGCTGACAACAGGGATACAGATACAGATAATTTAGTTGGTTGAACAAATACAGATGATGGTGTACTCGCTCATCTGTAGTGTTTGCTTTCTCCTGGTCACGTGATTACTCTGACGCTCAAAATTCAGAATAAGGCAGGAAGTGAAAGGCAGAATGGACAAGATGGAGAAAAATCTGTACTGTGCTAGTTATTAAAAAATGTCATCTCTTCATTGTATCCCATTAAACATCTGGGTGAAATTTTATCATAATTACTGCATCAATTCTTGGGTTATGGCCAAAAAGCTTGTTTGTCAAGGTCATTTTGAGGCCTCAGTGACCTCGACATTTGACCAAAAGAAATCCCACCAAGGCATTCCTGAGATTTCACGTTCAGGAGAATGGGACGGATGTGCTGTCGCTGTCCCATGACACTATCATATCATTTTTCAAATTGAGATAGTAAATTGATGGTGATGGAAAAAGAAGTCAAAGAAAAGATGAAACACAGGAGAGAGTTAACCACGACGTTGACACTGACGGGTATTTAGTGATGAGGGTATGACGAAGGCAGTGATATATGGTGTGTGGCCTCCAACTCATTAGTGCTCCAACATTAAAGGCATTAAAAATAGAACACATAACAGACAGACTTTTGACGTCTCCTCATTATAAATGGTGAGAAGAGATGTACAACACGTATCTTCTGTGATAAGACAAAAAAAAACTGTTAAAAGAAAATTCATCTTCTACTTGCTTTTTGTGATTTCAGTCTCAGCTGAGTGTAATAGAAATGTTACCTCTGCTACTTCCTCTGTGCAGCACTAAGTGGGGGATATCATTACATTGTTTGCTGCCAGGACGGGAGCGTGTAGCAGCCACAGCTTTCTTGGCTGAGAGGTGAGGGGTGAATTATGGTAATTAGGTGTTAGCAACAGGGATGATTAGGGAGGAAGGATTATGGTTCTTTCCTGAAAAAAGACACAGAGCGAGCAGTTAGAGCCTCTTTGCTGTAGATGATGCTTTGAGTCAGTAGCTTTTTATCTAATTAAAAAAAAACCCTCTTGGACTCAAACTACTGTGACTGAACACAACTGAAACATGACATCAATGTATTTGCTCAAAGGCTCAGCTTAACCAATCACTCCATCTTTGATAAGAGTGGTCAAACCACTAAAAAGCTAGTCAGTACCACTTTAAAAAGAGCTTATAAGTAATAAGGCATGGCTTTATTATTAGTTAATAAAGGAAAATACTAATGCTTTCTATATCAGCTATAATCCATTAACAAGAATAATATTTGGGATGCAAGGTTGTGAAAAATCCTTTTGTCCAGTGTTTATTCTTCTTCTCTATTATGTAATAAATGTTAGTAATTCATAAATAAATACTCATGGGTTTTTATTTAAAAGAAGTTAATGTGAAAATGAACTGATTATATTTGAACTCAAAATGTTGGATAATGAAAGAAAAAGGTGTGTCAATATTTCCAAGAGTATATTTAATCAAATTAAGGAAACACTTTAAAGTGTTTACTTTAAGTCTCCCTATTTAGCATTTAAAAGTAGTATGTAAACATTTAATAAAATAAATAGTTTATAAGACATTATAATGCAGTTGTATAGGAGATATGTTTATTAATGTATTTGCAACTATAACTGTTCCAGTGGACACTGCAGAATAAACTTCATATAGGACAACTTAGTAAAGCGGTGAGGGGGCTGATGGCGCAATGGATAAGACACATGCCTTTGGTGTGAAAGACCTGGGATCAATCCCCCACTGTGACCCATTCACCATTGTGTCCCTGAGCAAGACACTTAACCCCTAGTTGCTCCAGAGGCGTGCGAACTCTGACGTGTATAGCGATTGTAAGTCGCTTTGGATAAAAGTGTCAGATAAATGTAAAGCACTACTATTGTAATAATATTAAATATTAGTCTTCATAGGTGAAGTAATAACTGCTGACAAATACTGTATATTACTTTATATTATAATACCTTTTGTCAGTTTACAACTACTTTATAGTGTGTTATAAACCATTTATTAAATGTTTGTAAACTGCCAATAAATGCTAAATAGAGATAAGATAGTGATTAGATTTCCAATTAGAAGTAAGACTCCTACAGATCCTACAAAAAAAACTCACTATGAAAAATACAAAAAGGACTAAACATCTTTCAGACAAGCGAAAATATTGTACTGTAAAAGCTTCAGATCCCATAAACTTTTTGACTGGGCTGTGAGCTGGCTGGATTAAAAACAGCAGATAATGTAGTGAAAAACCAACATACTTAACCACGATAACACAAAGTTATAGAAAATAACTATTGGTGGAGAACTGACAGTTAATTTAATATTGTAGACATATTGTCAAAGTCGGAAAATCTATCCGAGGAACACAGGTTTACCAAGGTTACCTGCTGTACTGACAGCAGGTTGACAGTTCCTCCTCTTTTAATGGGACTTTGTGCCAGAGGACTGAGGTGTGAACACAGATTTCAATTCAAAAATAGAACATGTGAACAGCGCTAGCTGGCAGGCTTGTATCTGAAACCTCATCATCATCATGCTCTCCACTTAATAGTCTTGTAATAAAATTAGCTCACATGTGAATTCAGCGCATATGTGTTTACTTGACACATATTTGGTTGTCATATGTGACCGTTTCCATTTTCGCCAACAGGACCACATATACTGTGTAAAAGAGCAGCGCAGGACCATCTATTTGGAGCAGAGAATTAAAAAGAAACTCGATGTAACAAGGAAAAAAAGACAGCCAGTGCAGGATAAAGGAGCACTTAGCCTGCTCTTACAAAATGTTCAACAATACAATCTAATAAGATAAGATAAGATTGTAACATTTTAAGAAATATTTCTTAAGTTGTTGGCTGACAGAATGAAGCTTGGACAGTCTGGATCCGACCATATATCAATTCTGAATGGCACAAATACTAAACAATATACTTGTATTGGCACAGACCTCTGGCTGTTTGGAATTTTTGTTCCTTTGTGGAGCACGTAACCAAGTCAAGTAGGTGAACAGAAAAGACTAAATGACGTAGTAGTGTAAGTAGTGTAATTGGACAAGTCTAAGTGCTGGCAGCCAGTGTAGTGAGTAACACATGCAGCATAGTACAGACTATTTACATAGTGCTGTGAGACGGACAGACGGAGCGAGACGTCAGATAAGGAATCTGTGTGTCTGTCTGAGTCAGACGTGTCAACACATTTTCATCAGTGTGGAGAACGCACTTGGTGACAGCCATGGGAGGGGCTTTAAATGTGCAGGTATAAAAGAGCAGATCAAAACACACATAGCCTCACAACGTCAACATCCTTAAAGTGTTTCATAATTATGAAGTGCTTCACTCGATCTCTTTTATTCCACTATACCTCTGTTGTAGCTAGATGTATTCTTTTTTTCTTTTTAATTGTTAATTTTAGTCTACATTTTATTTAGCTAGGAGGTTTGAACATTATATCAAATAAGAATGCTGGCACCAAAGGATCCTAGTAGTGGGTAGTGCAGTGAGTTGTATGTATAATCAGTCATGTGCACTTCTCTCCTTTATGTGTAATTTATTGCATTTAAAAAGGATTGCGTAAATAACTGGACAGGATGATTGCACCTTCTGCTGGATTTACTAGCCACACTTCTCAGTTTCTCACAGGTTTATTGACAAGGAAGGTCGTGGCGGGGAAGAGAAACTTTCATTTATAATACCTCCTATGACAGCAGAGTGGGTGCAGCACAAAAACGGGGAAGGGTGCTGCACTGAAAAAGTTAGAAAAAGATTGCTAGAAAGAGAGTGGAAATACAAGATGAACATAATATCTCACCAAACAAAGTTTTTGAAAGTAAATTCCAAGCTGACATTCACTGGATTTTGAGCTTTTGAAAATACATTATGTGTGTCCAAAGAGTGAATTCACCGCCACTGTAGTGAGGCAGCAGCTCAATCAACATCAAATTCAACTTCAAGTTGAGGATTAATGACCACAGCGCCGTAACTCCCTGTCTGCTCTTTGGTTGGTGTTCTAACACAGTCGGATGCTGTGTTCGTTTATTATGAGCAACTGCTTACTCTCTGTCTCTCTCTCAGTGCAGGTCTCTGAAGAATACTGGTTGATTAAATTTTTTTCTTCCCCACCACAACATTCCCTCCTACCTGAGAGGTATGAAGTGGAGGCAGAGATTTCAACACCCAACAGAATGAGACTTTATCGTCTCTTTTTTTCTAATGTTATCATGATTTTTACCTAAATTACATATGCAAAAATGGGAGTGTTAGACTCTGCTAATTAGATGCAGGGCATCCCTAGATCAAACTCTTAAAATACAACATAAATGAGCTGCAAAAGGTGTGAAAATGCTGCTACACCCAAAGACATTATTCCATTCAATTATAATTTCTTGAGCTTGGAAAGATACCGTTATATATTATACTTGGACTGAAATCAACTGTTTGCATATTATTTCATACAAATGGCTTAAAACACAATATTCATTGACATCAGCACAAAAACAATATGTTCACACAGTCTGTCCACAGAGCTGTTGCATGCTGCTGAATGTCTAAAAAACTAATTAATATCAGTGAAAACATAACTATGTTGGCAAATGATTTTGAAATGCAGGGGCTACTTTCTGTTTCCAATGGAAATGAGCTTGGAGCTTGAATCACTTCCACAACAACTGTATTGAGTTGATGATATTAACTTTTGAGTAATACAATTAGGCACACTTTTATTATGCTACTAAAAATTAATAATTTCTGATATGATTCACCTACAAAACCTACTTAACATAGAGTCAGCATCAGGTGTTGTGTTCTCATTAATTAGCTTGTATATCAGGCGATGCTTAAATCTCCAAAAACACATATTAAACCTATGAAGTTCCCCCAAAATAACCACTGTGCTGGGTCAGTGGGCCATCGGCCAGACCACAGAATTCAACATGACACAGAAAAGCTCAAGGCAAACACAGAAGGACAGGCAGACGACAAAGCCAGACCTATTGATGTGGTGAGATGAAGGGGCCGGGGGATTGGACTATATTTAGTTTCATTGAGATGGTAATGGTTGGAACATGAGAGGACTTGTGAGTGTGTGTGTGTGTAAGAGAGAGTGTATGTGTGGCTTTGCATGCGTCTGGGTGCGTGTTAATGATGAGCTGTGCAAGAACCACCATTTGAATTTCTGGGCTTTACATTGGGAAAGTGTTTTTGATCATAGAAAGAGGAATGATTACAAGTGGGTTTGGCAGAATTAACCGTCATCTCTCTGTAATAACACATCATGGAAATAGCAGCACTGTTGCTTTCTTTCCTGGCCTTGATCAGCACCCAAAGGAAATATGATGAAACACATTTACCCTGCAGCATGATTTCTCTGCCTGTGTCTCTCGCTCTCTCACCCTTCTCTATTTCTCCAGCTGTCTTACCCTCTCTCTCTCTACCCAACCCAGATTTCTGCCACTGTTGTCTTCTCCTACTTGTTTCCTAGCAACTGAACTGACATGCCCCCTATTTTCAGCCCCGAGAATCTGTCGCCGTAACCCTAGATTTTATGGAATAACCTATATAAATCATCATTCCCTATGGGGACCTGAGTTATGGTCGTTGACTTCAGACAAATGGTCCTGTACATAAGCATGTTGTTAACCTGGTTTGTGATATTGCAAGTTTAAAGTGGTCAAAGCAACAGTTGGGCAGTGAATGGTGCGCAGTAACTAGATAACAAAACAAATGTAAAAGCTAACATTTATACAGCTGTTTCAGATGCTCCAATGTTTTAGGATTTTGCAACACTAGTTACAGACAGCTGCATCTTTTTCCTCTTCATGTAGTGGATCTGCTGTGGTGAACTTATTGACTTGGAAGAGGATTAGTCGTACACTGACCAAATGATTTTGAGAAATTCATTCATACAAGCTTTACACAGATTTTGAGGCACAAGGAAGTTAAGCACCAGATAAAAACACTGCAATGCAGTCTTTGAAAGCACGCTGTCCTTATTAAGTGGTGAAGTTTGCATTTATTTTAAAAATCCCTATCTATAATTTTGCTCATTTAAATTACTATACTTACATACTATAATTAAAGTTCTAATGAACTTGAAGTGAATGAACTATGTCCAGAAATAACTGAAGGGTTTGACTTTGAAAAACATTGTGTTTCTCACCTGAAAATAATTGAAAATATTGTCTGTTTTACTACTGTATTTACATTTGGGTCAAAGATTGTATCTTTTATTACCTGTTTCTTGAGGCTATGTGAGACATCACCCTAATGATAGAGAACTATTCCCATTACCATTAGAAACTCTAATGGTAATGGGAAACATGCCTCTTAAATAAATAATAAAATGACTGAAAAACATGATTAAACAGTTAATTGAATAATCAGTTGTGCAAAGTAAATTGAATGTCATGGTAGGTTTATCAGGCTGTTTTAATGTATCTGTCAAGAAAGAGCCTCCATCATAGTGCAGGTGGATGACATTTACAGCTGATATGTAATATCTAATAAAAAGCCAATGCCAGGTTCATTTATCAGTATAAGACTAATTTACATGTGTACCAACATTATCATCACATTATACATCCTAAAAATCTGTCTAATGCTGCACAACCAGTGGTGGGAAATACAATTGCTGAGCAATTGTCTCCATCTAGTGACAAATAGAGTTGCTACATTATTTTATTGGGGGAGAACATTTCAGTGTTCACTGAGGAAGATGAAACAGTTTTCTACAATATATTTATATAAGCTATTCAAATTAGACAAGGATTTTTGTTTTCATGGTTGTGAAACATGTGAAAGCGATTTCCTTTGTTCAGCCACCTCGATGATCCAAGCGTTTTCTCTGGAGGCACAAATGTTTGAAATTAATTAAAAGTAGCTTTAGAGGAGGACAACATAGGTTTTGCAGAATAAACACCTTACAATGTAGTTTTTAAGATGAAATAACACATTTAGGTGTTTGGGAGAATATTTCTTGTACAGCATTAACGGACAGGGTGTTTAAGAGATTTCTTAGTCCAAACACGTCAAAAAATGTGGTGCTAAACCAAGAAGTATAAAAAACATTCCCAAATCCTGATGATGAAAATCCATCATAATATACAGTGAAAGGGGAGCAGGAGGGCTAATCAATAAAAATCCATGAATAAGGATTTTGCAGTGACTGCTTGGTGCTGCAGCTATTTACCTTTTAAATTAAACCATCCATTAGTCCATATATCTGTCAGCTGAAAATTAGAGTGTTAATAATCAAACTGGCAGCCCGACAGATCCATACTCGTCAACAGACGACTGTAGATTAACCACAGAGGTGTGAAGGGCTCTGCTGGTCACAAGCAGAAGGCTGGTAAGCTGGTGGATGGTGGGGTACCAGGAAAAGGAAAGGTATTGTGCATTGTGCATAAGTGATATAGGCAAAGAAGAGGAGAGGGCCAACAGTTTAATTTGTGACCTCTGGATTTACCCCAATTTCGCCATCCTGACCTCTTCGCACTTTTGAACCCCTTAAAGACCTGAATGAATATCAGATCTGATTAGGTTTCCTCAGACTTTACAAAGAGCCAATGGAAATGCCCCAAACCTTCAACAATAATAAAATAAAATCTCAAAGACCCAAACCAAGGTTATCGGTTTAATAATTTCATGTTTGTCACTTTTCTCAGATTACTAAAACTGTCCCAGCAGATCATTACTTAATGGCTTCTTAAGTGGCAGCTGCTCCAATCTGGAAAACATACTGTGCAGACAAACTTGACTGAAGCTGCGGTGAATCACTAAGACTGTAGATTATGAATGCCCTCTGGTGGGCGAAACATTGCTAATTTAACACACACGGGATCAAATCAAACTTTGGTTTGAGATTAATCTGATGGAAGAATTAATAAATTCTGAGTCTCGGGCACTGAGTGTCTTTACCAATGTTTCGGCATGCAAAGGAGGTTCCAGTGTGCCACATCAAACCTATAAGGAGCTTTAATATGTGAGGTGTCACTTTCTTTCTTTATTTCTCATTTCTGTGTGTATAATTAAAGATTCAAGAAAATCTTTTCCTATAAATCCCTCCAGCTGGATTTTGATGCCACTTTCAACATCTTTGCCCCTTCATTTCAAACAGCATCATGATATAAACAAATGATTACTTCACAGGATATAAACACCATCCATTCCTCTCATGAATGCATGCATGAGCCTGTCTGTGCAGTAGGCAGTTCTCAGCCCCTCCACTAGGGGTCACAGACATGACACTGAAGTAGCACATTGCTGACATGTTGGATATTGACGATGACTCAGTTTGCTTACCCAGCGTCCTTCTCCACATTTGTCAGAACTACTCCCTCCCGGAGAAACATAAGTCACGCAGCTGCAACATTTGGGTTCCCTCTGGTTTGGTGGGAAAAGGGATGTGATGAATATCTCTCACACACACTTCAGGCGTGTCTCTGGCTTGTTTCCCTGCATATTCATCTCAAAAAGCGGCTAATGTGTGGATCTTGATGCTGACCACATACTACACAACCCATCACTTGAATTGTAATCTGAAAACAGGGGCCAAAAAAGGCAATTTAGATATACATAAAGCTCCCTGCTAAGCCCATTTGGCTTGAAAGAAACAGTGGCTGAAAGAAATCCTGTTGCACTACAAAGGTCTTATTTGCTCCAATAAGCTAACAGCACTGAACTCTCAGAGCACAGCACAATCATCTTTGATATTTAAATCTGAAGCTCTGAATAAACAGATGGGAGTGAATTCAAGGTCTATGGCGGGGTGCACATTCATCCGCCTCAGCGTGTCAGGACTTTAATGTCTAAAGAAGCACAAGACGGAATGGCTAGTTTCAGCATGTATGCACCTATCACTGAAAGACAACACCTTCCCATACACACAAACACATCTATTAACATAGTAAGTATTTAGGCATTGCACTAAAAGGGTGAAATCAGCATGAATACAACTCAAAGGCATAATAGAAAGAAGCATGGAGGACTGTTATCACATTTTAGTGGATATATTCTAAACTAAATCCTGCTATGAAGGTATAATAACTTTGCCAAAAAAAGCTATTTTAATGATTTTTAGGTTGTTGTTGTTTTTTTTTTAAACATGTGAAGTAAATAATTTTTTCCATATAAATGAAGTTTCTGGAATATATTATTACCCCTAAGAGTGATCAATAAAGGTACCTGTTATGTTATCTTATTTGATTGGTTTTCTTTTTTGTAACTTGACATTTTGCAACCTGGAACATTCAAGACCCAAATCACTTCCTTCCTGGTGTCCTGGTAGCCTGTCCCTATTTTAAAATTAAGGGATGGGGAGGGTTAAAGGAGTCACTCCTCTAGCCAAACATCATCACATGAGTGTTTCTTATTTGACTCTGTGCATGCGTCCACGCTGTTGGAACAGGTTGACAGGTCACCTTGCTTCCTGTGCTAAATGGCTTCTATCACAGTGCAGTGTGGGAGGTCAACACAAACCACCAGCTGCTCAGAAAAACAAAACTCTCCAGCAAATAAAATGTTCTGCAAGGCTCAGAACAAGTCAATCAATCAAACAATAATAATAATTATTGTTTCGACAGGGACTAGAAGATGCTTCCAGGTCAATATATGATGGATTTCTTAATCAAGTGCTCATTTCATTCTGAGTCAGTTGGATCTAGCTTTTTAATGTTCCTCATGAAGCTTTCTGCTTTATTTTCCAGATTAACAGTTAAGACAGCTACACTTCTTAAAGTGCACTCACTTACTTAAAAACAGATATAAAATGACACATAAAATTCCATCCTACACAGAGCCTGAAACATTATTTTAAGATATAGCTTGAGCATGTGAGTTATCAGCGCATTTCTGGTCTTTAATTATTAAACAGATAATAAAAGCTGAGCCTGCCTGCAAACCATATGAATTTAGATTCCAACTCACAGCTGCACAACGTGTGTGTGTGTGTGTGTGTGTGTGTGTGTGCCCATGTGAATGTGCAATAGTAAAAAAGAGAGCATGCCAGTGTCATGTGGTGTTTAATGGGAGGACCGTAGGCTATATTTCATAGAGAGCTCCCTCAGGAGACGTAGCTGGTGTCAGTCAGTAAAGCAGGGCATGAGCCAAAAGATGAATGGTAGTAACATTTAAAGCTGTAATACTGAAAGAATGGGGAATGGGGCCATGCAGATGATCCTCTGTGTTGAGTCAAAATAAAGGCAGTCTCAGCTGTTCTTTGTGTTTAGTGCTAATTAGCACGATAATGCACTAAACTAAGATGGTTAAACATAGGGCTGGACGATATGGCCAAAAATGTTATCACAATAAAAAGTTTCATGTCTTTCGATATCAATAATTATCATGATACATATCAAATCATTATTTCTTTCGAGTTTAAAGGCTGATTTTTGCTCCTGAGTGAAAGTTGGAGGAAGAAACCTGATGGTTAATTGTGGTTCTTTATGGTCAACACTTGATGCCAAACAGTGGATCCCTTAGCAAATCTGAGGTAGAACATTAAAACAATAATGATAAAATCTTTGTCAACAAATATGCATGAGTAAAATAAAGTAAAAGCTTTTTTCAGTCCTTTTTCCTCAACAAAATAGACAAAAAAAAATTTTGTTTATGATTCAAGTGAATAAAATCAAGCATTTATTGAATATTTATTTGTTATATTATTGAAAAAAAATCGCGATAATTATTTTTATTGTTTTATTATCCAGCCCTAGTAATATATTACACCTGCTTAACATCAGCATGTTAGCATTGCCATTGTTGGCATGCTGACAGTAGCATTTAGCTCTAAGCACCGCTGAATTAAGTGCATCTTTAGAAAGTTGCTAGTGGACTGTAGACTCTTAAGCTTGTTTTTTAGATTATTTTTTGCATTTTTACCTTAATAGAAAATGACTGAGTGGTACCTGTGTGCAGAGAGGAGGAGGGATGACAACAATTATCCCCAGCCAGAATCGAATCAGGGGGACATACACAATAATATAATGCACATCACTGAATTTTTAAACACCAACTAATCTCAGCAATCTTTAGTCATGAAACTAAAAGAGAGCAACAACTATGCAATAATTAGAGCAATAGAAAATGTATTTTATTAATCAGGGGCCTTATACAAAACATAAATGAGAGATCAACGTGAGGTTGCTCACAGGAAAAAAATGACCACTTCCCTCTGCATCTGTCTCTTTCCTCTTTGCTGCAGTCCTGAACTCTTTCCCATTCCCTCACTGTCTTCATTTTACACCCCAGAGCAACATTTAGTCAAACCCAGACACCATCATCTACTGACAGATCACACATCTTGGTAACTCATGATCTCTCTCTATCTCTGTGATGGTCATCAACGGTGTCAGTTTGGAACATTTTACCATCCAAACACAGGAAGACAGAGAGCGAAGAAAGAAACAATATAGGGAGGGTGAGTGTGAGAATGACTGCAGTAGTATATCATTTAATCACTTATTAATGAGAAGCTCCACACCCAAACGCAGCACAAATACATCCTTGTCATAAAACAAATATGCCAGCTTAAATTAAATGAAAACATTATTATAGAGTGTGCGATTGAACAAACATTTTCTCCACTCCCTCAATTCAAATTCTCTCTCAATAACGCTGCCTTTTCCATTCTGCATATTGTTTGATGGACACATGGGTTTTGTGAAAATGGCTTTTCAGCGTGTCATCATTAATAATTCACTTATGACAAACAGCACTGACATTTACACTGCGCTGGGTGTCTGCCTGACACTAACTGGGAGACAGTAATGAAGGAGAAGGAGACAGATTCAGAGACAGATTCTCTCTCAGTTGTGTACTGGAGAAATTAAAAAAGGGTCAAGCCTAATAAAATGGCAAACCACCAGTGGTAAAACACTGACGGAAAGAGCAAAGCTGCCTGTGATGACCTTTTTAGAAATAGTGAGTTGACCTTAAATTGAGCTTCAAGTAAGTAACTGTAGCTCTGTGAACAATGAAGAAGAGTGAAACTAAATATAACATGCAACCTATAAAGTGCAGTCAAGCCCCTTAAGCAAATCTTATGAAACAGGTATGAATGAGCAAACAGGTTTTTATGACATTTAGACTGCACGCCTTGCTGTCCAATAATGCCTCTGTTGGAAACATCGATCACACACTCACACACAGTTTTCGAGAGACAAATGGGAATAAGGGATGTGTGAATGGGCCACTGGCAGACTTGCCGGCTGACTAAGTGACGGACTTTGTAAATCATTGTCTTGCCTCTTGAATATCCGTCTGACTCGCAGCCCAACAGGTTGAGAATAAACCGATGTGTGAGGCCCTCCGAGGGCAGCAAAGCGCAGATGCTCTTTTAAAGCTAATGCAACGTGGGCAGAGACACACTGAGAGAAGCAGTCAGATTGAAACCAGAGCTGGTGGAACCGTGACAAGATCATTCTGTCTCCACTCTGTAGAGAAACTTCACAAAACACTTTAGTTTTATCCAAAATGGACAGGCATGAAAGTAAGAAATGGCATGGTTGATCCATGCAACCTACTGTGTAGATATTTTTTAAAAATATTATTTTGAAAATAAGAGGACTCCAACTGATAGCTTTTATAAACAGTCAAGTTCATAATGACTAAAAACATTCTGCAAGAAAAACAGACAGGTCTCTAAAATGTGTATTCTGAGGATTAGCAACATAATTTCAAAGCACCATTAGTCATTTACAAACTTGGTGGAAACATGCAATATTAATGCATATTTGGCACTGAACAGACATTTTGTCAAATCAATGAAGAAGCTATCAGAATATCAGAAAATATAAAAAATTAAAAAAAAAAAAAAAAAAGATTACCTTGTTTTCATGAAATGGCAAATGCACTAACAAGAGTCTGCAGCTAGCTAGCAACTCTGAGAGTCTGTACTTAGTCACAGTGGTGCTTAGTGTGCTTTTGAGTTAAATGCTAACTTAGTTAAGCATGTCCAATAGTTGTTATATACAATATTTCAGTCAAGTGGTTGACCAACTTTGACCGGCTGTTATTGCTAATATTAGCTAAAAGAAAAGTCATTTGGTTATGGCCTTGCTACATGCAGTGTTTCATGCGGACTCATACAAAACTATAACCCTGAACCAAAAACCAAAGAAACTCCTTGTTATTTGTACCGGTGGATAAATAATGAGGCTTGTGCTTGCTGTGTAAAGAACAAAAACACTGACACTACTGTAAACAGGCAATTTTCCAATTGCAGCTCCGAGCAGTGAAGTCAGGCATACCCTTTATGGATAGCCAGCAGCACAGTCAGTGTGCTCCAATCAGGTTTTGATCAGAAGAAATGATGATAGCACACAGTGTGTCCAAGTCTGTAAACACTCCTGCCGAGAATAGAACTAACACGGATGGGTTGCACAGCCCGGTACATAATGATAACATTATTTACACACAAAGATAAACACAAACACACACACATAAACACACCCACAGAGGCTACAGCAGCGATGATGTGCTGATGTCTTTATCTTTCAGTTCTAACCACTGAGGCCTGCAGCATTTACAGAATATATCACCTGTGAGGAATCACATGAATTGTTGATGTGACATCCCTCAATATGTCTTGTGTGCAGATTTATATATATGTGCGTGTGTGTGTTGCTGGTCAGCATGGCAGCCAACACACAGACAGTATCTCAGTTGAAATGTTCAAATTTCTGTGATGGGTTTTGGTGCAAAGTATCCAGATTAGGGACAAATGTGAACATCTGAACGATTCAACTGAAAGTTGGTGTCGTATTTTCTCTAGAAACCATAATGCAACTCTGATGTGAAGCAGACAAATGTGAGCCGAGATATTGGTCGTTCCTTTTTTAACTGGTAAGATTCCGTTGTTTATGCCCTGCAATGCTAATGATTTCTTTGGAAATGGTCCATATTGAAAATGTTTTAATGAAGGCCCTGTAGCTGGTTCCACTGTACACCAAGAACCTGGTCTCATGCCAAGTTAGCAAAGTCAAACAACAGAATGAATTTTCTTTCCTTTGGTTTCACATTCTACATTGTAGTACATTTGGAATATATAGGGTTGTCACTTGGAAGCTGGCCTTGTGATTATACTAGATAGTCTTGCCACTCTTTCAGAAGTCTGCTCTGACTCAGTTTCCAAGTTCAGCTTAATGACTCATGGTTTTAGCATATGCTTCCATTTGTTGAACAACTCTAACTGCTTTGAATCGCTGGCTTGCAACATTTAAATTAACCAATACTCCCTCACAGCCATCAGCTCTTCTTTTACTGCTTCTCTCTTTACTTCAGTGAGACCATTCTGGAAATGAAGCCTCCGATGCTGGGGATATGAATAGTTATGCCACAATACCAGGTATATTAACCAGACTGACCAGTTTTGTCTTAAAAATCTAAAGGACTTTGATGTCAATTGTAGCTGTGATACCAATGTTTCCAAAAAAAGTCTGTTTGTCAGGCTCAATTTCTGTGGGACCTTTTCCCATTTCCCAGAAAACACAAATTACAAACAAAAACACAAACAGCACCAAGGTGAAATAGAGACCAAAATATTTTTTGTGCTCTTTTCTGTGACCCACATCGAGTCCTGATGCCCAATTTATTCGGTCGGATTACTGTCATTAGGGCCATGTAAACGTCAGCTTGAGTACTGTTATTTCATCAAGCACTTCAGAAAGGATGTCTTTATTCCAAACTGCTAAAAGCAGAACAAGATACCAGAATCGGAGGCGTAATTGCTTCATCAAAGTGTTTGCTGTCGTTCAAGCAGAGCTTGTATTGGAAGGACATAAAAAACAAACTAAATTAGACTAAATACAAAGTCAGTGGCTCATAGAAATTCCATTGCTCATTGCCATCCAGGGTTCAGAAGGAAACACACTGATGGTTTTTGTTATTCTTAGGTCAAATCCAACACAATGGCACTACAGACCAGGTCATGGAAACACCAGACTCAAATGGGTTCTTCCTCTGGGAAGTATGAATACAGCAAAGGTTTTGGCACTCAGAAACAGAGGGAATACTGTCTATATATATATGTATAGAGTGTGAAAGTGGATATTTTAATGTGAGTGAGGTACAAGTGGAAAGGTCAACGGGTGACTAAAGTCAGAAATCCTCTTGGGAATATAATGCATTTTCCCAAGGCATTCTGGGAAGTTTGGCCTAATGATGACACTAGAGAAAACATCAGGACATCAGTAAGACATTAAGCATATTTCATGGCAATCTGGACCGGGCTTAGTATAATTACTGAAATAGTCAAATGGGTACTACAAATATCCATCCAAAATATCATGGCAGACTGGCCAGCAGTTGTTGAGATATCTTGCTAAACTGAACCAAGGGACCAGCTGATAGCTGGCAAAAACTCACTCATCAGCTTTCTTTTCCAAAATATATTGCTCTCGCTTGATTTGAAATTAGATTAATTTCTTTTGGAAAAACAAAAGCAGGTGCACGCTTTGGCTCAGGCACAGCATCTCATTTTCCATCCTCCTGTCAGGTGGCTGTGGGTTTGCTGCTAAGTGGCCCTGAGAGGTGGATGTTCATGGTTGTAACGCATCCTGACTCACTCTGGTCATTTTCCTCTCAGCAGCAGACATGTAGATCTGTCATGTAGTAAATGTACTAGGCAGGCCAGAGAATAGTTATCTGGTCCAGGCCTGGTGATCAAGTATCCAACCACATCAATACTACTGTCACATGGACTTAAATATCAAATTAAGGGAGGAAATTTCATTCTGCAAAATACTCCTCTTATTTCTCATTCACATTCTATTCCCTCCTCATCTCTTCCCCTGAATTCATTGCACGTCATCTATCTCCTCTCCACCTGCCACCCTTCCTCTCACTGTCTTTCTGCTGTCACGCTGCCTAAGCCTCAGTCTCTTTAGCTATAGACATAGCTCAGCATGGGATGGCTCATCCTGTACCTGTGGTGAGGAAGGAGGAGGAGGGGAGTGGCACAGAGGGTGCCAATGCCACTAGAGGTGAAGCCCCAGCTTAAGCAGGGAAACAGAGTGGGGATTCACCACTTTAATCGGCTAGATATTCCAAAGCGCCACGGGGCAGGAAACCAGTAAATACAAGCACACACATGCATGCACATGGCATGAGCATGTGAATGAGCATATAGTAAACACACACACACACACACACACACACACACACACACACACACACAATGCAAACAAAAATACTGTATGCACTACAGTAATAGTAATCACTCACATCAAGATGCTATTTTCTCCATTCCACAGCAGTATGCACACCAAAAGCTTGGGTCACATTTAAATGAATAGTTTAGACATTTTGGGAAATAGATCGTTTCTCTTTCTGGCAGAGAGTTAGATGAGAAGATCAATACCACTCTCATGTCCGTGCAGTAAATATGAAGCTACAGCCAGCAGTCAGTTAGCATGGCTTAGCAAAAAGATAGAAACTTCTACACCAAATATCACTAATTAACACGTTTTATCTTGTTTGTTTAATTCATACAAAATTCTAAATGAAAAACCTTAATGTAAAAATTCCAATTTGCTGTTTGGCTGGGAGCAGTTCCTTCCTGGGATCTCCGCTGGTTGCTCGCAGCCAAGAAATTCTATCTGGCACACAACCCCCGTTAAATGGTGAATTTGCAGAAATTAAAAATTTTATTGAATTGTAGAACTGCGCACAGGGCATTGATTCGCTCAGCTCTCCACCCTCGCTCTCTCTCACAAACACAGTGAACATGGATCTATCTGTGAATAGTCTCTGTTAATTTGAATTCTTGAACTCTGATGCTGGATGTTTGTTCATCAATCCAGATGAATGTTGAAAAACATTTTAAAAACAGAAAGTAAGAGTACATAAGAATTTGAGAAAACACAAGTTAGAATGCTGAACAGTCTGACCATAGGTTATTAGCTGTCCAAATAATTTGTTATTATATTTAATTATATTATTAATATTTTCAGGTTTCAACCAGTGCAGCTGTGACAGTTTAAGCAGCAAGAGAGAGTCAGGAAATGAAGAAAGACCTGTAGGAGAGCAGGAGGACAGCAGCCAACATGCTGCGGTGGGAGAGCCAACTAGGGCACAGGCAACAGGTGAGACTGACTGCAAACAGAGAGATGTAGAAGCAGGACAGATCAAAAAAGCAGATTTCTTAGGCAAAGGGGCTTCATTTCTATTCTTCACGGTATTTGTTTGACACACTGTGAATCAATGGAGCTGTCTAGTCTAATTTTATAGTCACTGCTGTGTTATGATGCTAATAATAATAATAATAGACCCTATTTGTCAGCTGCCTGATCAGAAAAATACTGGTCCAAAAATTCAAAAGGGTTGCTGTCACACATTAATTTAATCACTGTATGTCAAAGCAACCCTTTTCCTGAACTGGAGAATCAGTATTTTTACTTAAAAGGTAAATTTGATATTTTTCCACCTGGACCATATTTTCCCATGTTTGTGTATCTATGTGAATAATTGGGACATCGTTTTTTTAAACTGTTCCAGGATTGAACGAGCACACTGCAGTCTGCAACAGCGAAACAGGGCTGCAACGTAATCGCTGTGGGCAATTGAGCCTCGTACATCCACCAAAGTGCTTGTTTTTGACCTGACAGGCTCAGGTCTGACAATATTATGGAAAGGATCCATAACCTTCTTTAAAGAGTAAGATCCTTTTTGTTTAACCAGAAACAGTCGCTCAATCGCTCTTGTCAAAGCCACCAGACTCCCTTGACAAAAATACTAATTTTACCTCTCTGGTCTTCGGTGTTATTGCGTGACTTTGATATTTTTAACCCTTTAAAACACAGAAGTCAGACAATAACACAAACAAACTAGCTAACCGAGGCAGCAGAAGACTAGCAACTCTTGTGCTCTGCAAGGTAAAATTGTTGTTTTTATCAATGTAGTCTAGTGGCTTTGCCAAAAGCAATATAGTGACACTTTCTGGTTAAACAAAAAGGATCTTACTCTTTAAAAAAAAGGTCTATCTCTGTAGGGATCCTACAGAAAATGTTGTTGATGTATTTCCCAAAATGTCAAACTATTCTTTTAAACTTTCAATTACACCAACTAAACTAAACTAAACAGTGGTGTGAACATACACAAATCCATGCACTGAATATTTTTGACCACCTTTACAAGTATAACTGTCAACAATGTATTTTTGTGTGTTTGACATTACTAATGAGAAAACGTCTGAAACGTCTTTTCTAATTGTACTCTAAAGACAGAAATCTGAAGGTAGGTGTGAACATTAGCTTTGACCTTTTCTTTATTCTCAATTGGTTGTCTGGAACATTTACTATGCCACAAATTACCATGATACAAGATTTTGTCTGTATCACCCAGACCTCACTCGTAGCTGAATGCTAACATTGGACTACTCAAATATTGTGGAGGCAACAAAGCTGAACATAATATTAATGTCAGTTGCATCCCCGATAGATTTGTCCTCTTTGTCAAAATTAAATTTGGTTCCGGCTACACTGACATCTCTGCTTGTGTTAAATAGAAATATGGTGAGCCACAGAGGTAAGTCAATGGTCGTTACCACCCTACAAACAAAAAACAGCAGGACTCATCTGCAGTAAATTAATCTGTTTCTGCTTTATATCCTCTATGTGTTTTGATTTCTAACCACCAACACGTTGGGCACTGAATTTTGTCACAATGAAGTTAAATAAAAAATAGAAAGCGCAAAATAGAAATTAAGTCCACTCTGTGATTCCAAAATGTGTTTTTTAGTACTGTTCTAATAAAAAGCAGCCATAGTTACAAAGGGTCAGGACATTATTGTGTGCAGCTGTGTTGCTGTGGTCTGTTTCTACTTTCTATGACCATTGTAAGTAGATCTGAACTCCATACCTGATTTCAGAAACAGCAGCGAGGAAAACTTTCATGATACAGACTATTTAGCATAAAGCTTAGGATAATTTAGCAGGCTGGAGAAAAAAAGATTGTATTTATATCAGCATCATACTTACTCCCACTCCTTGCGTCGTGCCTGTGGTGTGCTTTGAATCTTATGAGCCTGGTGGGCTTTGACAATGTCCCTCTGCTCAATCAGGCCACCCCGACGTCTCTTGATCACATTGGGACTGACCGCCGAATCTCCATCCAACCCCAGCATCCCCCCTCCAACTTCAAAAGTTGATACCACATCAAGAGACAGGCCAAGACGGTTTGGATGCAGAGGGGCAGCATGGCCAGACATGTGTGGGAGGTAGAGGGTGTCATAGCTGGTTGAGAGACTTCGTGGCTCCAGAAGGGAGTGGGACTCAGAAAAGAGGCTCGACCCACCGGCCAGTCCTGCACGATGCTTCTGCCAGTCCTCTGGAGAAGAGGGAAGGATGTAGTGCCTGGGGGTGCTGCTACCACACATTGTACCCATGCCCAGACTAACAACTGGACACTCCGACCCTGCTGGACCTCTAGGTAGCCCCAAAGCATTGTGGTCCCCTGTCAGAGACTGCGAGCTGACCGAACAGGAGCCCAGTTCCAGCATGGTGGGAAGGCTGCCCGGGATCTCAGCATAGTGCTGCAGTAAGGAAAGGGAGTAGAAAGGAAATGGAATACAGGGACAGAAAAAGTGAGAAACTCTAATACCATAGATAATATTATGTACAAATCTTAATTGGCATCAAAGAACATAAAACATCAGGAACGTTTATTAAGTGTAATTTCACTTTAACAGAGGCTATGCTGACTAGGGATGTAAACAAATATAATTAAATGTTTTGACTATGAACAAATAATGTGTTATACAGACAGCATCTGAATTTGTGATTTAGTAGTAGACGTGAAGTTAGGGACTGTCTCAAAAGTGAATGCAAAAAAGATTTATTCAGTAAGTCTAACACACCAGATCAACTCATCCCATTATATGCACAACCTCTAGTTAAAAAGAAAAAATAATAACAATAGCTTTATTTGTATAGCACTTTTCAATATAGGTAACAAAGTGCTTTGCAGCAATCAATGTAAAACATGGACAAGTCAAATAAAAATCAGTGTCACACACAGCGGTGCAACGACTAAAACATAAAACAAGTCAATTCACAATTAAAAATTACCCATGGCAATTCTGACTGAAGTGCACAGCTTTCTTTCAACATACGTTTTTTTGAAGATGCAGTCCAAATACAAATCATGTATGCTTTATCACTATAAAAAGTATAATATTGATAACTTAAATTATAAATAATAATAATAATAATATATTAAAAATATTATTATAAAATATTATATTATAAATATAATAATATTAGGATTATATTATATGGCATATTTTGCGGACTGCTAAACATATGCTGTACATAAACTGTATATACAGGCCACACGCATCTCCACTAGACCATCTGCATTTTTTTAAGCTTATACTTCTTTCTTTTTTTGTAGTGAAGCACACCACAGACAGCTGTTCATCACACAAAGTTAATATGTTGTGAACTTATTTAAAGTATCTGTAATGATTGATCAATGCCCCCAATATCGCTATGAGCTTTCTGGTTTCATTAAAGTGTAAAATCAAGGATTCAACAAAATAAAAAAAGTTTTCTTCCTTCATGAAAACAATTTTTGCCCAGTAAATTTCTGCTGTCAGTCAGCCTGGTGAAGACATTTTGGCCAGCCACTGTCTTCTTAGCTTCTCAGGAGCTGCTGTTGATAGAACAGATGGTATAGATACAGATAGCAGCTTTGTATTACACCCATGGAGACTTGATGCAGCAACATCATTCCCACTTACAGGTGCGGACACCAGTCTGTACTTGGGTGTTGGCTTTTAGCTACATCAGTCATACACCTGAAGAGATCTAGCTTCTGTGTAACCTATTTGTTCAGCTAACCTTCCAAGGCAATTTGCCAATGGCTCCAAAGCTCTCACTGTCTTTAAAAGAGTCACTTTAAAATATTACCTCTAAACAAAACCAATTAGATAAGCTTTAACACAGCCATGTAAAACAAATAATCATTTAATACTGCCAGTGCTATGCTTAATGGTGCAATTAGGAAGAGAGAAGAACGGGAGAGTAATTTTATCAACCCATCTTCTTCTTTATCTGATAGGAACATTGAGGACTTGTCTGTGTTTGGTATGTGCTATAAGCACGACATGCACACACTGCATCTTATTGCCTGACATGCTGCAAAAGCCTCTGCATTGCTGCTGCTCCTGCTCTAGATTTATGAAGCCCTCACCATTTTAGTTAGCAGAATGAAAGATTTCTGGTTTACATTCCCTCTGGGAGAAAATGTTCTAAGATATTGCGCAGTAAAAAGTGGATGTTGTGCAGTTGTATGGAGCAGATAAGATGAAAGAATGAAAGCTATTCAACTGTCTTGAGCATCAGCTTAACATCCATCAGGCTGCTTAAGCACCCCGAGAGCCATTAATTACACTGCTGTCAATAAGTGGATACACTGCTATGAATGAGATTCTAATTTTCAGAGGGCCCCCTTGAGTTGAGGATGCTGATGGAATCACTTGTGCAAGAAAGGTGCTCCTCCTTGATTTAATGATGTCTCCATTAACACCTTCACATATCAACATTTTTGCACAAACTGAAATATATATGCTTTGCTAATATCTTGTGTGTACAGAGAAGAAGCTACAAGCCTAAGGGTGAGAAGCAGCAGAACAGAGATTGTTGATGTGAGAGAATTTGTTCTTTGTTTTCAGGAACACGGGAAAAAACCCCAGCAAAAATCTGCTTTAATAAACTCATGAGGCAGAAAGTGACATTTTTCAAATGAAATGATAAAACAAATGAACAAATGTGGCAAAAAAAAAACCAACTTAAAATTAATCATTAAACACTTTCCTGATTTCTCAGCTTATTAGAGCTAGTAGAAGTGAGCTAACTGGTGTCAGTGCTGGTGTAAGTGTTGTTCAGGTGAACTATTCTTTACCAAGTCTCTCTTTTAGCGCCTTTTAACTCACTGTTTTGATTTAACAGCCCACAACTCAACAGTTTTTCATTCTTATCTTGTTTTAAGGCAAAACCTCTGGATAAACCCACTGTATGCTTGCAGCTCAGAAACAGCAGAGACATAGTTAGCACCTAGCTGTAGTAGAGCATTTAGCAACTAGCTAACATTAAGTAGCAAAATATTTCTCTCAGTAGTTAGTAGAATCAAAAACTTGGCTAAAAGGAGAGTTCCAAATCTCACTTAGCAGGGAAATATAATACTGTACTTCAGTGCTTTTTCCACCTATTTCCCCAGTTAGTCAGACAGTGGTGGTCACAACAACGGCAAGCAATAGGTTCAATGCCTAAATGAAGCAAATTCCCACCCCTGGCAGAACTGTTAAACCACAGTGCCGTAGGAGGACCATTACTCTCCACTCTGACAGCTCTCATTGGAATAGCTGAAGAGCACACATTCATGGCCACTGCAACTAGACATATATCCTCTACATGGGGAAAAATGACTAATATCAAATTACTGCAGTTGTGGTCCTTGCTGATTGGAATGATCTAAAGAGCTGAGCATTAAATTAACTATAAATACATGTTTAAAGCACACTTTTCATTTTGAAGCAGCAAGCAGTGATGTTTACTGTATATAGTTCCTGAATGACCATGCCCGTTACTTCTGACGGCTTAAATTCCCTGCTCTCTGGGGGGTGTTAAAGGTATATAATGACAATGCAGTTGCTCTTTAAATCTGGCTTCCAGACCTGGCTTTAATTGTAGCTGCTTAATGAATATGAGCTGAGCTTCCAACAGAGACAGAAAACACTTGGAAATCACCAGCCCTGCCCTCTGCCTTCTCTTCCCAGCTATATTGAGTCCTTCAAAATTATGTCCGTATAGGGTGAGACTCATCTGGAGAAGACCATTGAAATATATAGATGTGAATATTTATATATGATTTTAAACATACAATGGCCCATTGTGGGATTCCTGGCAGGAGGAGCTCTGTCTGAGAAATGGCAGGGGAACTTCCATTGATCCGGTGCTGACTGAATCCATTTTGCAAATTATGTTTTCAAACTGGCTGAACAGGAATGCCAACACGATTAGCTGATATATAAGGATGGTTGAGCAAAGACAGTTGGATCTGTGTATGACACTGCCAGAGGAGCTCCAGCCACATGAACAAGAAAATACAAAAATACTAAACAAACTGACTCAGAAAGGTGCCATATTCATTATCAATAGAAATAAAATTGGCTGGTACAAACATTTAAACACCAAAACCTCAATGCCAGACTTGAAAAGATGAAGTACATACAGTACTGTGCAAAAGTTTTAGGCAGGTGTGGAAAAAATGCTGTAAAGTAAGAATGCTTTCAAAAAAAAATAAGTGGTAAACTTAATTTAACTTGAGTTAAGTTGAGGGCAGTTGTATCTAATACAAAATACACAGAAACAACACAAACAATATACAATTGTGTATATAGCTGTACAGATGTACTACTGTAAAGATGCACACACAGAGATGTTTTGGAGCTTGAATGAAGGATTGACAGGGTTACAAGTAACAATATAATGTGTGTGTTGGGTGTGTGTGTGTGTGTGTATGTGTGTGTGTGTGTGTGTGTGTGTGTGTTTACACACAATATTTTAGATTAATATGGTTAGTAAAAGTTTGAATGACAAATAGGCCTCTTTTTGAGGATGAAAGCTAAAATTGATATAGACACTGTTGCCACAAGCACAAGGCTGCTCTTTAACATATTGTAGTTCTTATCAGCAAAAGTGCACTTGGTTCATCTATGGTGCACTCATGTAAAGGCCATTTAAACTGATCTATACCTAACATATGTAGCCTACAGTATATTCAATACTGAGGCACTTAAGTGACTTGTTTGTGGTCTACCATCTTTTAGTGAGAATGACATCATGAGATAAAACAGATATAAACACTCTAAACAATCCCTTATGTGATGTATTTTGTCTTCACAGTCTATATTCTGTTCAGATACAGGGAATAATTTAAAATTTGGGGAAATATTGCTTATTCCTTTTTCTTGCTGGGAGTTAGATGTGAAGGACAATACCACTCCTGTGTCTGTCAATTAAATTAAGCTACAGCCAGTAGCCAGTTTGCTTAGCTTAGCATTAAAGACCATATTTTTTTCATACTGCACATTGCTGTAGCTCCTCTTTTCACCCTGTGTGTTGAAGGCTTTGTTTTAGCTATGGAGTGATACATCTTGTCTCTAAATAATCTTTGTTGGGAGTTGCACATGCGCAGTTCCTAGTTAAGGACTACTAGCCAATCAGAAGCACAGAAGGGCGGGTCAGCGAGAAGCCCGTAAACAGCTTCGATTCAGCTGTAGGCTACATGTTGCTGACCAGCTTGGCTAAATGGACTGGAGCAAGAGCTCCAGAGTGATGAGTTATTAATCTGTAACAAATGTATCTTTCATCCATAAAGTTTTAACAGAGTTCTGTCTCTACATCACAGAAACAACTTTATATCCATTGACTGCCTGGAAGGTAGCTAGTGTATGGAAGGGAGAGGAGAGGTGTGTGCTGCAGCTCAGTGTTTTTCCACCGATGTTTTTGAGGGCTTGAGCGCTTGGCAAGCATTATATGAGGCACATTTAAGCTTTCATCCCTGTGTTATCACAGGGATGAAAGGGAAGCGGCTGGACTACAAACAAGCTGTTTTCAAGCAGTTCAGAGCAGGGTTTTCTCTGGGAGATGGGAACTCCCTTTGGGGTGGAAAAGTAATATAACTCAATAAAGGAACGGGGAAAAGGCAAAAAGCATAATACCACCTCTTTAAAGTCTGGAAACAGCTATACTTATCAGCTGACAGGTGTAGTTTGTTACCTTTGAACAGAGCTAGGCTAAGCTAAGCTAACCAGCTTGCTGACACTTCATATTTATCAAACAGACACCAGAGTGGTATCATTCTGCTCATCTAACCCTCAACAAGAAAGCAAATAAGCACATTTTCCAAAACTAGCTAAGTGTTTGTTTTCATCATTGTTTTATTCCACTCCCTAATGCTAACCATTTCTCAGAACCATTAGTACAGCCAGACCATACCACCAGTCCAAAGACAGATCTTTACCACAGAGCTCTAAAAAACACCCACCCTGCAATGACTAAAACACCAAGGCTCAGCTGCTTCCTATGCACTCCACTGGGGTTACTCCACACAAATATTGTGAAAAGAAATTGGCTGCGGTTTGATATAATTCTCATAATTAGCTTTTAAGGGGTTGGTTGTAGATTAGCCTTAGTCACTGAGCTTTCAGACTGCCATTATCTGAAATAGTTCACAAACATTGCTAAGTGTTACTCACAGCTGTGTGGTGACTTTCCAGTTACTTAGGTCAGGTGAAAGCAGACAAAAGAATGTCAGCCTTTGACAAAAACTGAATCACAATATTAGAAGTTTTTTTTACGCTCTTTGTTGGACAGCCAGGTGCCTGCAAGGTTACTAATGAGGAGTGAAGGAGAGGCACAGGCAGGCGAGAAACCTTCTCACACCTGCTGCCCACAGCGGCCCATGCAACAGCCTGATTACACATCATACTTCACCACATCCTTCCCTCAAACTGGATGTCACCCTGGTGAATGGCCAAACATGTGTCGGGAAGTGTTATGTCACCTGAACCTACTCTCATGGGCAATGCGTTTGAATGGAAATCAGGCGTAAATAAGCAGCTGAAAATAACCATCATGTAGCAAGATGGAGGAGGTTCAGCCACAATGCTAAGAAATCTTGAGGACAGCTTGAAGCATCCAAAAGGGGAATATTAAATATATTTCATGCTGGAAATCTGATGATGTCAGTCACCTTCAATCACAAAAATCTGGCCTGATGATGTCATTTCCTACAAATAATATTTACTATTATTTAAGTTTTTCTAAATGTGATTCTTCATCATACAGGTAAATTAAAGAATAGGGCAATAAGATGGAAGGTTAAAACAAATATTACAAAAAAGGTTTAATCAATTGTACAAGAAATCTTTATGCTAGTGTGATGCATCTTATGTTTGAATTTGAATGAAGCTATCCATCATAATGTAGTGGGAACAGAGGGGACAGAACAATATTCTGTGCATACATATGACTCAACTGTGTCAAAGTTAAAGTACTGAATCATTTTTGGTCACACTGTGTGCTGTTTATTATTTTAAATTTACATTTACTCATTTGGCAGACGCTTTTATTGAAAGCGACTTACATTTGAGGAACAACATTCAAGCATCACCAAAGTATCAATACAGCAAGTGACAATAGGTACTAGTAAGAGCAGTAAGAAATACTAGTAAGAGATAATATGCCATGTATGGCATCAATGGGATAAATACCTAGGGAAAGAAGTAAGAGTTGAAAGAAATAGTGCAATCAATACAAGGTATTGTATGGAGATGGAGATGGAGAAGAAGAGCACAGGAAGTGCATGTTAGAGGTTAGGGGTTAAAGGTGTTAAGAGAAAGGGTTCTCTGAAGAGATGAGTTTTCAGGAGCTTTTTGAAGTTAGAGAGGGATGCCCTTGCTTTGATGGCATGTGGTAGCTTGTTCCACAATTGTGGTGTTACAGATGAGAACAGCTGGGACTGAGATTGCTTTGTGTGTATGGATGGCAGAACCAGGCGGCGTTCGTTGGAGGAGGGCAGTGGCCAAGAAGGAACCCCTTCACTCAATTAGCCATAGTTATAATGAACACATCATATACCGGTTATCAAAATTTATTGTACCAACATTTCTATTTTTCAAACACAAATGCATTTAGAAAAAGCTCCATTCATTTAATTAACACAGAAGAAATATCTAAATATTGGACTGATATACAATTATTTCAGTGCAAGGTTGGTTGTAGTGCATTTATACTTTCTTTCTTCCCATTCCATTACATGTTGTAAATAAGAACACATTTATCTCAAAAAGCTTTGACACTCACCCACAGGTGGATCTGTATAAAGTTCTGTCTTAATGAGATACTTGTGGCCTCTCAATAGACTGTATGTCAGTTTCAGTGTTTGTGCATCCAATCTGCATGAGTTGGAACAGCGTTTCATCTATCAGTCTATTTCTCTCTTTTGACTTGATGTGCTTCATTGTTGAGAAGCTGCTCTCACAGATGTAAGTGCTCCCTATCATGCTGGCCATTGACAGCGCAAAATCCCTTAGGAGTGGAAAGCGGGACTCCGGTAGCAATCTCCAAAATGAAATTCCCCTCTCACTGCGCTTTGCTTCAAAGAAGGGGTCTGACTGTAGTTCGTACAGTTCAAGCTGCAACTCCAGAGGTTGGTCGCTGGATAACGCAATTCGTGACTGCATGGCGTAGAAATCTTGAATGTGGTCCTTGAACTGCTGCTGCAGTGTTGCAACGTCGGCTCTGTACTTCAGAAATGACTTCTTGCATTCAGGGACAGTGTACCAAATTTGGATGGTCGGAAGAAAAGCTTTCTTGGAACAGGGCTAGTTTACACTGAAATGCATTCATGTGTGCATAGAGATCCAACACAGTTTGGCCTCTTCCCTGCAACTGCATATTCAGGTGATCGAGATGTGGGGTAATATCTGTAAGGAAAGCCATGTCGCAGAGAAACTCTGTGTCCCTGAGTTTACTGCAGTAAGCACTTATATCATGAAGGCTGCCCTCCAAGAAAACTGGGATTTCAGCGCGCAGCGCAAAAAACCTCTCCAAGCACTTCCCGCGGCTCATCCATCTGATCTCAGTGTGCATCTGTAAATCCCCATAAGCTGCGCTCACTTCATCCAAAAATACAACAAACTTCTGATGGTTGAGAGACCGGTTCCCGCCTCGAATGAGATTGGTAACCTTGGTAACTAAATCCATGACATGGCTGAAGTTGACTGTCTTCGCACAGATCAAAATGAAATGCGATTTAGCCTGTGAAAATAATTCTTACAAAGAATACTCACATTCATAAACATAAGTTAGCTAGTAATATTTTACCCACCTGATATATGATGCAGTGCAGTATTGGGCAGTCAATGCCGCTCTGTCTGAGGAGCCCGGCAAATCCAGTGCATCTTCCTTGCACTGATGGTGCGCCATCGGTAACAACAGCAGAAAGCTTGTCAAAAACACTTTCAACGGCGTTGAAAATATCTTTGCCTTTGGTAGTGTCATGCAAAGACACCAACTTCAGTAAGTCCTCATGCACTTCAAATGAATTGTCAATGGCTCTTGTGTAAATGAGGAGCTGGCTTACATCCATCACATCTGTACTTTCATCCAATGCTAAGGAGAAGTATTTGCAGTCATGCATAACTTTTTTTAGATTTCCTTCGACATGATTTTGAATGTCAAAAATTCTTCGTGTGACTGTGAGATGGGACAGAGAGACTGTTTCAAAGTTTTTAGCCATGTTATCATCTCCAAAAGCTTTAGCCATCTCTACTGCACTGTTTCACCTTCTGACAATGGCTTCTTTGCTTTAGCAAGCTCAAGAGAAACCCTATAAAATGCTGCAAGAGCGGACTCTTGTGTAGTCGTAGCTTTGGTAAAAAGGCTCTGCTGTCGATGTATTTTTCCCTTGAGGTCAGCGACGATAGCGGCTCTGGCACCTCCGCCTTACTTGTCATATTTGTCTTTGTGCATGGTGTTGTAGTGCTGACTCAAGTTGAAATCCTTCATGGCTGATTTTGTTTCCAGGCACATAGGTTTGCCTTTGAATTCTATAAAAAGATAATCTGTTTCCCATCTTGCCTGGAAGACACTGTTCTCTTGGTCCAGTTTTGTTTTTTGGCTGCTCATTTCTCTCTTCGTCGCGGCCTGGTGACACCAAGAAGAGACCATGTGCTTGGTTAAGGGCCTCTTGCGTTACAAGGGAGCGCCCTCTGTCGTTGGAAATTATAATTACAATTGGAATCCGGTTCAAATGTGGTCAAATGGCCCGCTTGTTTCCATCGCCTGTGAAACTAAAAATTTATTAATATTTGGAAATTGACTTGTGGCCGCACTGAATGAGGACAAGGGCCGCAACTGGCCGCAAGGCCCATCCCTGATTCAGCCCCTTCTGTGTTGACTAGCTGCATGAATTTATCTTATTTGAAATGAAACTTATGTACTGTGACAGTGTTTCCCAAACATCTCCAGGAGTAAGTTACACCTTGTCCTGCCTGTTTTAGACATCTTCCTGGTGGTACAGTGAAAGCTGTGCCCATTTTTCTGAATGTAGCACAGTGTTCACGATTAGACAGGAGTGTCTTGACTGTCTTCACCTTTCTTATGCCATACAGGGAACTCACTGTGTCACAGCCAGAGAAGCAATATTAGACCAATCAGCGCATCACACACTTCTTCCCCTAGTTGGTCATGGATCCTTTCAACTTCAACTGTGCGAGTGTTGATTCCTTTTCCAGTGTGAAAGTACAGATGAGCCCCAACCTCTTTGTAAAAAGCAAGGGCTAGAACAAACACATCAGTGTCAGGACTTCCGATAACTATATGTCTGCTGTAATTAGCAGCATGTGCACAGTGTAGCAGAAGTCGGGTGTCTGCCTCTTCCTGTACTGCGAACAGATCTGGCATTGGTAAGACTTGCAGATCAGCTGTATTTTGTCTTTTTCTTAGAGCATGGCACTCTCCTCCATGTCAAACGATTAAAGTGAGGTCATCCATCAGATCATTTCCGGATTTGCACCATCTCTCAAAGAAAAACTGTAGGAGATTTTCTTTGTTTTCACCACATGCCAAGAACTTTATCCATTGCTTTGGTGTCCTTTGTTCTTCAGAATATATTTTGGTGACTTGAGAGTCCTTCACAGCATGTCGATCTCATTCTGCATTCTTGATGCTCATGGTTTTGTAGGTGTCCGGTACAAAATGCACTACCTTGGACTTGCTTGCTTTAGCCACACTGACAATCAACCTCAGAGCACTGTCTGCAAACATCCCAAATGTTGCTTGGGGTTTCATGACTTGCTATAGCATGCCCCATACTTTTGTCACAGTTGTAGTTGCAGTGTCTTTTAAGGTCTTGAGCTTAATTTTTTTCATTGGCTCATAGATTCCTGCCTCATCAGTTTGTAGCCTCTTTTCACAAAAATCTAAGAAGGCTTTCTCACTTCTCTCTTTTGCTTCATACATATCTGTGAAAATGGGCTCTGATGCTACATGAACTGATGTGATGTGGTAAAGGACATCTCTATCTATGGAAGGATCAAATGGATTAATCATGTTCTGAATGGGGAGTTTGCATGTTCTCCCCGTGTCTGCGTGGGTTCTCTCCGGGTTCCTCCCACCATCCAAAGACATGCGGGCTAGGTTAATTGGTGACCCTAAATTGTCCTTAGGTGTGAGTGTGAGCTTGAGTGGTTGTTCGTCTATGTGTGGCCCTGCGATGGACTGGCGACCTGTCCAGGGTGTACCCCGCCTTTCGCCCGATGCCAGCTGGGATAGGCACCAGCCCTCCGCGACCCTGTACGCAGGATAAGCGGTTGACAATGGATGGATGGATGGATGTTCTGAATGGTGGACGTGATATTCTTTACATCCTTCTTGTCACATTCTCTTCGTGCATCATCTAGTTTCGCTCGTTGCCTTGTTGTGGTGTTGTGTCCAGCCATGTCTCTGCACCCCATAGTGATGGCTGCGCGCTCATGTTGTGCGATCTATGATCTGCATTTTTGTTGAGTGAAAACCTAGTTTTGGAGTCACAGTTTGCTGTCTGCTCGATCACTTGGTCACATGCAGTATAAAAGCCATAAGTCTGCTGTCTCTGGGCAACAAAATCTCCTGATTGTAGCTGGTGGTTTATTCTTACTAAACTCTAAACTCATCTCCATCCAGTATGTTGATAGGTATCGGGCATTGTTGAGCCTGTCATAAGAGAAGAACCATGGCAAAATGGAACGGGCACTTGACAGATGGAGACTCCAATTTGCCAATTCGCGTTTCTCTGATGAAGAGGAGAAGGTCCTCAACCATCGATATGTATGTGCTCCAAAAGTGGAATGTCTTGTTGGTGGTGTTGTCTTTGATAAATTTTTCATACCCTCTCATAACTGTCAAGAAGTTCTCATACATTACCAAAACATCAAAGTCTTCACCAGGGAAGGCTGTCTGCAGATCAGCAGCTATCTTCATAGCAGCTTCACGGTCGTTTTGTGAAATGATGTCAAGGTATGCCTGCCAGCAGAGTCTTTGAAGTGCCTCATACATTAACTTGTGGGTACGCATGCTTCTGTTGTACTGATGTCCAGTTATGACTCCTATAGATCCTACAGCAACAACTTAGGTTCAATGATGACATCTTGAAATCCTGCATCCCCAAAGCGCTTCCCAATACAGGACCAGTATGCCATGGCTGTATGAAATTACCCCATTCTCAGAACTAGTCATTCCATAAATGCGGTGTTCATCCAGCGACTTTCTTGCTTTTGCTTCTTATCCATTACCAACACAATTTCATTCAGCACCAGTTTGTCTGCTATTTCTATTGAACGAGCATGGATGGTGTGTACTGTGTCTAGGTCTGTTGGACTGGCGTCAATGACGGGCAGGTAACCATTGTTGACTACTGTGGAATTATATCTCTCTGTAGCAGTGTATTGTGACCAGTCCATCCAGGTAAAACACTGCCATGGACTTCTTGAGTCTTCATGAAAAAGTAGGCCGCATCCAGTCTTCGAGCAGAGTCCTGTGTGTCCATGTATGTCTCATGTCCCAGTTCAACTTCTGATCCAAAAGGTTTTGGACCAGTCCTCTTTACTCTAATATAGGTTTCAATATAGGCGTGAGGTGGTTGAAGAGAACTTTTCCTTGTTCTCTGTAGAGATACTGTCTCAGTAGACACACCACAAGTAATTGGCCTCTGAATTACAATAACATTTGTGTTATGTGTTGTTCCCTTTCCAGAGAGTGTTTCTTCACCAAAGTCATTGTTGTCCCGTACAAGAGTTGCTTGAACTTGAACTGTAATGTTTGGTGGGATGTATGTATCACCTCTTTGCAATTGCAGCTCTGCTAGAGCGTTGTCATGTTCCAGTACTTGTGAGTTGGAGGAACAGTGCCCTAGACCATTCAGTATTCCTATCCTGTTGTATGTCGTGCAGCCATGGCTAAGGAGGAATGCTTTGGTATGAGCCAGTGTCATCTCATTGCAAGATTCATGATATCCTGACACAATGACACTATCTTCTGATTGTTCTCCACACTAACATTGGCACACAAACCATCAGTTCTAAATTCTGTAGTCATACCTGTTGTCCAAGCTAAGGACGCTGTATAATTCATTTGGTACCAGATTTGAGGCAGTGTCCAACTGAAGGTCTTGCGCTGTGGGTGGCCATGGCAGTTTAGGAGTAGTTTTGCACTTGGCCTCTATAATCTCCCTGAGTGACATGGGTGCATGATACAGAAGTCTTGAGTCTTTTGTTCCTTGCCCTGCTCCATGACTTGGTTCTGTGTCATCTTCAGTATGGTCTAATGATGATGGCTGTGTAGCTTCATCATGGATTACTTCATCAGCAGTTAAACCATCAACATACACTAAATAATTTTTTTAGGGTTTCAAAAATCTCAAAAATGGATATGACTTTTGAAGGTCAATGCCTTCTTTTTCCTAGGCCATTTAGCCAGGACAGCCTTAACACCTCATGATTTCTCAGCAACCTCTCTTACTTACAGAAATGGGCATAGCCTGCCTGATATGGATTGCTTTCTGGATTTCCCTCTCGAGGAATTTTGGGCTTGTATAACGTCTGTAACAGCTCAAATGATACATGGCCTCTGAAGCTACAAGATCCCTCCCACGTATGTGCATTAGTTGACTTTCATCCCTCCGTTCATCTGCAGCAAGAAGTAGCTTACCTTCAGTTAGTGTTTCACACTGAGCAAGTTTTTCTTTTGACCTTTTACTGCTGTAACTGTGAATTAATTGTATTGGTTCTTTCCGCATTTGAGGCATCAAACAGACAGGAGATGGGAAGCTCTTTTTGGGAGGATTGGGCCATCTGATGCAGAACGCAAAACCCAAACCTTGGATGCAGTGTCATCACTGACTTCCTCTAGCAACAGTTGGGCTTTATCTACATGATTATGGGACACCAGGTATGGGACATAACAAAGGGGACAAAGATGTGTTTATCAAAGGTGTTTATCAAAATGTGCTAATGTGCTTGTTTGTCTTGCACCGTCACAGTGGTGATTGACAAATGGCACTCTTGGAGTGCAGGCCTCATGGGTCCACAGAAAAGCCTACAGGTCTTACACTAATATTTGAACATAACACATTTAAACATTACTATGTTTGTGTCATACACACACTAAAATTCAAAGAACACATAAACAACTGAACATTTCCTTTGTTGTTACAACTAACCCAGACACTTGTTGCCATGAACTAGCTAACCTTACAGCATACAGCTAAAACCTTAGCACTAACAATGTGCAGGAAAGATATCTAGATAAAACTGGCTGTGCTTGCCACAGGGTGCTACTTTTTCCCAATAAAGGACCTTGGAATAAGGTCTAAACTGAGCAGTGCAAAGACGATCAGGTGATTTGTAACGTGTTCCTGATTGGAGAAATTGGACATGTTACAACTAACCCGTATTACAACCAGCCCCGGTCTCCCCTCAGATCTTTTACTTAAGTAAAAGTAGTAAAACCACAGTGTTGAAATGCTATGCTACAAGTAAAATTCATGCATTCAAAATTTTACTTAAGTAAAAGTACAAAGGTATTAGCATCAAAATGCACTCACATTGCCAATGGTAAAAGTACATATTATGCAGAATGGCCCATTTCAGAGTAATAAATTATTTTTTGATTATTATTATTATTATTGATGGATTAACATCATGCTAACATGCTCACAGTGGCAATGCTAGCATACTGATGGTCAGGGACGTGCACAGGAATTTTGAAGGGCAGTTGCTCTGACCTGAAAAAAGGCACTAAACACAGTATCCAAAATGTATTAACAATATAAATGTCACCAAAATACATATGAGAAAAAGAGTTCCTTATATTATTGTTTATTGTTTTTTTTAAATCATTATTATTTTTTATTTTTTTTCCTTTTTTTTTTTTATTTGAAAATAAATAATCTAGATTGAATTGACAGATGGGGAAAACTCGCTTCTAATAAAATATTAAATAAAAAAACGCTTAGATTTCGGAAAAAAATACAATCCTTTTTTAACCTTTTGGCTTCCCGTACATTCAGTTGCGCTTCTAGCTCGTATTCACTTCTGTTGGTACATATCACGTATGGTAACTGGGCAAAACTACGCATGATTTGTTGTAGTATGATTGCATAAAGGAAGGAAACAGGAATTCCGGTAGGGAACAGAATCGACTGACGTGCAGGCAGCGCTGCAGCAGTGCAGCCACTTAAACAGAGTTTGCCCTTCCCCTACTGACTTTCACTTTCGGTGCCCGAATGGAAGTGAATGAGGCTTTGCGATCGCGATTATTTATTTTTTTTTTTTTTTTTTCTCGGAAGGGCGAGTCGGAAGGGCAACTTGAGTCAGGAAAGGCAAACGGGCAGTTGCCCGGGCAACCAGAGCAACCCCCCTGTGCACGTCCCTGCTGATGGTTAGCAGATATAATGTTTTCCTCATTCATCATCAGTGTTAACACTGTCATTAAATTTGCAGTATTTGATCATAAACCAAAGTATTTTGATCTGTTGATGGCGCCAGAGCGGTGGTCCTCAACCTTTTTTGGGCCAGCGCCCCCCTATCCATTATCCAGGTCCCTTACTGCCCCCCATCAAAAAAGATGAAGACCTGTCTCCCGCACGCGTCGAGTCCATTTTGTCCTCAGTGACCAGAGTGCAGTTAGGCCGCGCCATCTCTGTAAAACACTTTCAGAGGGTGTTGGGTCTCCTGGCAGCAGCGTCCAGTATAATACCTTCTGGACTACTGCACGTGAGAGCCCTGCAGTGGTGGCTAAAATCCAAGGGATTCTCCCCGAGGGGAAATCCGCTCCATCTGATACGGGTTACGAGCAGGTGCCTTCGTTCCCTGTCTGTATGGAGGAAATCTTGGTTCCTGTCCCAAGGTCCCGTGTTGGGAGCGATCTGTCGCCGAACAATTATTTACAGACGCCTCACTCACGGGATGGGTCGCGGTCATGGACGGCCGCTTTGCGAGAGGCTCCTGGCAGGAGCATCATTTCTCTTGGCACATAAATTGCCTCAAAATGTTGGCGGTATTCAGAGCTCTGAGGAGTTTTCTGCCTGCTCTCCGCGGTCGCCAAGTCCTTGTCAGAACCGACAATACGGCAGTGGTGGCCTATTTGAATCACCAGGGGGGTCTGCGCTCGCGCCCGAAATGCAAACTGGAACATCAAATCCTCCTGTGGTCCCAGCAGAGACTGCTGTCCCTCAGAGAGATGTACGTCCCTGGGACCCAGAATCAGGGAGCACACATGCTGTCGACACAGGGGCTGAGGCCCGGGGAATGGAGACTCCACCCCGAGGTGGTGGAGTTATTATGGGAATGGTTCGGCCCCATAGACGTGGACTTGTTTGCGTCTCGAGAGACTACATACTGTCCCCTGTGGTTCTCCCTCTCCCTCCATGGTGGGCCATGGTGCAGACGTGGCCGAGGCGGCGTCTATATGCCTTTCCCCAGTTGCTCCGCACCCGGGGGTTCTGGAGCAGGTCCGTCAGGACAGCGTCAGCCTACTACTAGTAGCCCCGTTTTGGCCGGCACGAGTGTGGTTCTCGGATTTAATATCGCTCCTGGAGGGCCCGCCCTGGCAGGTCCATCTGAGGAGAGACCTGCTGTCCCAGGCGGAGGGCCAGATCTTTCACCCGCACCCCACCCTGTGGCAGCTGTGGGTCTGGCCCCTGAGGGGGCACAGTTCCTGGAGGTGGGCCTAACGGCAGGCGCAGTCGAGACACTACTCAGCTCTAGAGCCCCATCCACGAGAAGGATGTACGGCCTGAAGTGGAATGTGTTCGCCACCTGGTGTAGAGAACGGGCGGTGGACCCAGTTACCTGCTCGGTAATTATGATAATGGAGTTTCTCCATCACCATTTCTCCACGGGCCTCTCCCCGCCCACTCTCAAAGTATATGTGGCTGCCATTGCAGCATTGCACGCCCCTCTGAGTGATGGACCCTTGGGGAGGCTTCCACTGGTCGTGCGCTTCCTCCAGGGTTCCCACCTGGGACCTGGCAGTGGTTCTCGAAGAGCAGGCTGAGGCCCCCTTCGAACCCCTGGAGTCGGCTGAGGCCAAGCACCTGACCCTTAAGATGGCCTTTATCCTCACTATCTCTGAGGAGGGTGGGGGATATCCAGGCACTTTCCGTTTCTCCCTGATGCCCGGAGTTTGCCCCAGGGAGGGTCAGGGCCATCCTGCACCCTTGTCCAGGCTATGTCCCTAAGGTTCCGTCCTGTTTGGCAGGGTCCACGGTGCTGCAGGCGTTTCATCCCCCACCTCATGTGACGGCGGAGGACGGGAGACTTATTTTACACTTAGTATTTACACTCTGAGGTCTTCCCGGTGGAGGAAAGCAGACCAGTTGCTGGTGTGGTTCGGGTCCCCCAAGGCTGGGCTCCCCGCTTCTAAACACACCATCAGCAACTGGAGCGTTCAGACTATTTCCCTGGCCTATCAGGTGCGCGGTTTGCCTTCACCTATGGCCGTAAGGGCGCACTCTACTCGAGGCATGGCGGCTTCTAGGGCCCTCCTCGCAGCATCGCTCCAGGATTTGTGTGACGCGGCTGGCTGGGCCACCCCTCACACTTTCATCCGGTTTTACAGTCTGGACCTTCCTTCTGCACCCGGCACCCGTGCGCTCTCCTCTTAGTCGTGCCTCAGGTTTTTGCACGCTGGGGGCAGGCGGGGTTTCATCGCGGCCTAAGTGGGTATCTTGTTCCCATAGTGTCGTCACCGACACAGTTCGAGTTCCCTCGAAGGGGAACGTCTCGGGTTACATATGTAACCCTTGTTCCCCGAGAAGGGGAACGAGACACTGCGTCGGTCCGCCACACCGCCTGGAGTGCCTTGCTTCATAGAAAAGGGCTAACGTGTCCTGTGTGCCGGCGTGGTTATATACGCCTGCGGTTACGCCGTCACACACTACCGTTCTAGCAACACCAATAGGATTGGAGTAGTTTCATTCATAATTCAGCCCTGCCACGCCCAGAGGCGTTCCCATAATGTCGTCACCGACGCAGTGTCTCGTTCCCCTTCTCGGGGAACAAGGGTTACATACGTAACCCGAGACGTTCTCTGACATGTAAAGGCAGCACGAAGCTGCACCACAAGTAGCTGACGGAGAAAAAATACACAGTTTTGTCTAGTCGCAGTGGACTAAACTGGCAGGTTTTAATGTTGCAGACCACAGTTTTTTGCAAGTAGTTTAAAGTTTAAACACGTATTGTTGTGAATCTTACGTGTAAACTCGCCTTACAATTTCCAACCAACAAACGCCCACCAAAAGCAGCTCAGCACCCCCCCTTTCAAAATATTGGTTCCAGCGCCCCCCATCATCCTCAGAACGCCCCCATTGAGAAACACTACGCTAGAGGAACACTTAAAGTGGAACTCCACTGATTTACCCATCAAAGTCTGTTTACAGGTATCGGGAAGTACTATTGCACGTGTAAAAAAAATTTTATGAAGCCCTTTGTGGCCTGAGTCTCCGACAAAACTGTTGGCGGTCGAGTTGCATTGCAGTTAATCCCCAGGTTAATATCTCTGGTTCTGCTACAATTCTGATCCTTTTTTAAAAAAAAAAAACAATGTGACAGGAGAACAATTCTAAATCGTACATGAAAGTACTCACCAACCATTGTTAAGGAACCACGAATTGGCCTCTCTGTACAAAAATGTCATGGCAAGCCAGTCTAGACCAAAGTAGTGGACGGATCAACAGCCTAAACTTGTAATCACTAGAGCCATGCCTCTAGCATCGCTAAAAATGTCAAGGCAACAAAGAAATAGCATAATGTTAGCCCCTGTGGTCTGACTATCAAAACACAATATAATGTATCACCTACCTTCTGTAGACGTGTTAATGCAAATAATATATTGTACTTGCCATTCATATCATGCATCCATTTGCTTTATTTTTCTTTCATGATTATTTGCTGTATCCCTCCACTGTATGTTATTCTGCAACAACAACAACAACAACCCAATTCCCCTGCAGGGTGTATTAAAGTTTCATATTATGATTATGTAAGTATTGTGCCATAAACACTGAATTACCGCACTTCGAATACATTGGTTAGTTGGAAGCCTGAGTAAGAGACGTTTGACAGTGCACATACGGGGTAACTCAACTTGTGGATTTGTTTTCTGTGTTAAAGCTTACATTTTGTTTTGTATTGGACCTAATAAGGAACATTATTAAACAACATAGTAGTACTTAATTTTGATAAAGCTGTCAGTTGCTGAGAGAGTCACACTTATTTTAGCAGAAAAACTAACGGTAAGTCTTCTTTTCACCTTTGTGCCCATTTTCTTTAATAATTTATAAGGCAATCAGGCCTTTTGTCTTTACTACTCGAGACCCATAGTGTCAGGAACAATAATCCTGTCACTCTAACATCTACTTCACCTGTATTCTTTTCAATGTTTTCATGCTTTTATCTTGTATTGTTTTTTGTATTATTGTCTCTTGGGTATTATTGTCTTTACACTTGTTAAAGCACTTTGTAACTTGTTTTTGAAAAGTGCTCTACAAATAAAATAAGGATTATTATACTACTTACTATTTATTAATAATAATAATCATCACTCAAAATACATCTACACGTGCTGTTCATTTGGATATACTGTATATATTATATCCATCTACCTCATGTACATAAAAATACCTGCACTGTCTTGCTGTCTACAAATGTTGTTGTTTTTGTTTATGTTTGTGTGTATGTGTACATAGTAGTTTGTGTCTGTTTTTTGTTGAGCTTGTTGTCCCGTGTGCTTATGCTTGTGCTGTGTATGTACGGTGATGTGCAAAGGTTTTAGGCAGACGTGGGAAAATTGCTGTAAAGTAAGAATGCTTTCAAAAATAGACATATTACAAAATTAAATTTATCAATTATTTTTGAAGGAACTTGGCAGGCAGGTTGGCTTAAACATGTTGGGGAACTACCCACAGTGCTTCTGTGGATTTAGGCAGCCTCAATTGCTTCTCCCTCTTTATGTAATCCCAGACAGACTCGTTGAGATCAGAGCTCTGTGAGGGCCATACCCTCACTTCCAGGAATCCTTGTTCTTTTTTATGCTGAAGATAGTTCTTAATCACTTTCGCTGTATGTTTGGGGTTGTTGTCATGCTGCAGAATAAATTTGGGGCCAATCAGATGCCTCCCTTTTGGTATTGCTTGATAAATAAATATCTGCCTGTACTTCTCAGCATTGAGGAGACTATTCATTTTGATAAAATCCCAAACTCTGTTTGTAGAAATGCAGCCCCAAACTTGCAAGTAACCTCGACCATGCTTCACTTTAGCCTGCAGACACTTGTAGTGCTTTTCAGCATATTTGCGAACAAACTGGCTTCTACTACAGCAGAATATTTCAAATTTTGATTCATCAGTCCAGAGCACCTGCTGCCATTTTTCTGCCTACATAATCCCTGACTTTTTGCAAGTGTACCAAGAAGAACTTATGCTGTTTTGAAGGCAAATGGTGGTCACCCCAAATATGGATTTGATTTAGATATTTCTTTGGTTCACTCACTTTGTATTCTGTTAATTGATAAATATAATCTGTTAACATGTCTATTTTTGACTGGATTCAAATTCCCCGTATGTGCACACATCTGTCCAATAAAAGTGATTCTGAAAGTGATTCTATGATACGCAGCCATCAGACGATGAAAAGACGCTTCTCAAAGGGATCCTACTGCTGTGATGACCTTCCAAGAAAGACCATTACATAACACCACTGACACATCAAATCAGTAATGATCAACACTACTAATAGGAACTCCCGGTCATGGTCCAATATTTGGAAGGCCTCATGGGGGAGGGCTGAACAGTAAGAAACTGTCATAGGACAGTTTTACACATTATAATCTGATATTTGAGAATGTGTTGAAGTAATACAACTAAATAACTAGTACCCAGTACAGAACAGAGTAAAACCACTGCTATCAAAAGAGCATCAACCATTTGTTTTTGTTTGTTTTTCAGGTCTTGGAGTTGAACTGTGTTGAACTAGTGGACTAAAAACAAGAAATTCTCAGGTGCTTTGGGGGAACAATGACGTGAAAGTGTGCTGCACACTCTGTTGTCCCATATGTGAATGGCTCATAAAGTTTCAATGACGTATAGATGTTTGATGAACAAAGAGGCCAAGAAAGGTTTTTGACTTCAACCTGGTGTCCATGAATCCACTCTTGAAACTGTTTAGCAAAGCATTTCATCATCTTTGTCAGTGGGACCACTGATTGAATACCAGGTCATGTAAAATGACCTGGTATTCAACAATGCAGGGCAACTTAACTGAAACCGCAATGATTTGAACAAGATGGTTGCCTATACCATTAGAGATTGATCATATTTTACAGCTTGCAGTAGACAGCAGTGTGACTAAATTAACTAGTTTGTTTTGTTGATGGTTTCTTTAAACATGACTGTGTGTGTGTTTGTCTAAGTGGTGGAAAAAGCTTAGGTTGCACTGCAATACTTGACTCATATATAGTATTCTGTCACTGAAACACAACACACTTCTGTTATATGAACTGGCCATTTGCAAATTTTTATACACTAAACGATGTAAACATACCTTCAACCATCATACAAAATAAAGTATACCTAGTGCTGTTCTGATTTAGCTCAAAAATGTGTTATGTGTCATGTGAGACAATGAAAAGGGTTGAATTACAGAGAAGTGCCATGAAAACGTGCTTCTCTGCACATTTTGATGTTGCATTTATGTTTTAGCTCAACAGACAGCCTCACTTCAGTGCAGGGTAAATTGAATAATATAAAGAACAAATGGTTCAATTTAATGGGATCCTACCACAGAAGTAATTTAATTATGTGGAAAGGAATAGCCAAAGAATAAAATCATAAAACAAATGGCTTTTAGTACATAATGTCTGCACAATTACATTACAGCATTCCATCCCTATATTATAGGGAGAATGTCTTGCACATACATTATTGCTGTTTCCACATAGCAATGAGGCCAGTGACATTTAAATCTTTCTCAAATTAATCCACAAGGTTGAGGGGAAACAACATTGTGTTTGAAACATGGACATAAAACATATAAATGATTGTGATCATTGATTTTACCTTTTACCTCTGAGATAATGTCAGAAAAATATAAACAGTATCTCATAAAAGTGAGTATACCCCTAACATTTTTCTAAATATTTGAATGTCTTTTAATGTGACCACACTGAAGAAATTACACTCTTTACAGTGTTACAAAGTGAGTGTACAGCTTGTATAACAGCGTAAATTCGCTGTCCCCTCAAAATAACACATCACATAGCCATTAATGTCTAAACCGCCTGCAAGTGAGTACACCCCTAACTGAAAATGTCCAAATTGGGCCCAAAGTGTCACTATTTTGTGTGGTCACCATTGTTTTCCAGCACTGTCTTAACCCTCTTGGGCATGGAGTTCACCAGAGCTTCACAGGTTGACACTGGAGTCCTCTTCCACTCCTCCATGACAACATCACAGAGCTGGTGGATTTCAGAGACCTTGTGCTCTTCCACCTTCCGTTTGAGGATGTCCCACAGATGCTCAATAGGATTTAGGTCTGGAGACATTCTTGGCCAGTCCATCACCTTTACCCTCAGCTTGGAAGTGTGTTTGGGGTCGTTACCATGTTGGAATACTGACCTGCAGCCCAGTCTCCAAATGGAGGAGATCATGCTCTGCTCTAGTGTGTGACAGTGTATGTTGGCATTCATGGTTCACTCATGAACTGAAGCTCCCCAGTGTGTGCAGCACTCATGCAGCCCCAGAACATGAGAGTCCCACCACCATGCTTGACCGTAGGCAAGACACACTTGTCTTTGTACTCCTCACCTGGTAGCCACCACACGCTTGACACCATCTGAACCAAATAAGTTGATCTTGGTCTCATCAGACCACATGACATGGTTCCAGTAATCCTTGAAGTAATGCTTGTCTTCAAGCAGGCTTTCTTGTGCATCATCTTTAGAAGAGGCTTTCTTCTGGGACAACAGCCATGCGGACCAGTTTCATGCAGTGTGCGGCGTATGGTCTGAGCACTGACAGGCTGACCCCCCCACCCCTTCAACCTCTGCAGCAATGCTGGCAGCACTCATACATCTATTTCACAAAGACAACCTCTGGATATGACGCTGAGCACGTGCACTCAACTTCTTTGGTCGACCATGGTGAGGCCTGTTCTGAGTGGAACCTGTCCTGTTGATCCGCTGTATGGTCTTGGCCACCGTGCTGCAGATGTATGTAGATCTATGTAGAGCAACAATTCTTTTTTTCAGATCCTCATGAAGTTCTGAACATCCAGTGACCAGTATGAGGGAGTGTGAGAGTGATAACACCAAATTTAACACACCTGCTCCCCATTCACACCTGAGACCTTGTTACACTAACAAGTCACATGACACCGGGGAGGAAAAATGGCTAATTGGGCCCAATTTGGACATTTTTACTTAGGGTTGTACTCACTTTTGTTGCCAGCGGTTTCGACATTAATGGCTGTGTGATGTGTTATTTTGAGGGGACAGCAAATTTACAATGTTATACAAGCTGTACACACAATACTTGGGGTTTTCTCACTTTTGTCACCTAACTGTGGAAACAGTTACAGCTGCACATGTACATGTTGTTGATGCAATCTATACCTGTAAACTGATTCAGTATGCTCCCAGCTACAGCCATGTATTCTATGAAAGGAGCATTGAGGAAGACCTTAGAGTGTGGCCTGTTCACTTCTAGGTAGCAGCAGCTACTGAATGGTAAAAAAAAAAAAATCCGGTACTTGAAATAAATGCATTTTTTTCACTGTTTGACCAGGTCAAAACTAGTTTACAGGCACCACCGGTCACCAGACCCCTGACAAGATACCACAGGTTAATATTAAATAAAATGAGTTAAGTGTCTCATTTCATCATTTGCCTCTAATTAACTACCTTTGCCTTCTGTGGATTGTTAACTGTCAGGTTCCACTTCAACCAATGATTACACATTAGGCATTTTAGATGACCCTCAGCTCTGGTGTTATTAATTCACTAAAGGATTTGTTTATTTTCACAATGCAGACATTCTTTATATTTATTTGACAAGCGTTAAACTGAAAGACTGGCAGTATGTGAGCAACTAAACATGAACATGAATTTAATGTGCCTCCTCAGGGTATAAACGATATGATTAATCACCTTTATAAATGATTAATCAAAATTATTCAGTATTTTGAATGTGTATCGGAACATGCAGCATGTTTCAGTTCAAGAGGTACAGGCAGGTTCAGTTTTATGCTGAATAGAGGCACTAATTTATACACCATGAAAACCAATTTGCACTACTTCCGAGGAGAGTGGTGTTATTCAATCAGGACAATCAGAACACTTGACAGGAAAAGATTAACAAAAGACAAATAACAGGAAAATATAGCCTCACTAGACTGGGGGTTGTAAGTGACAAATGTTAATGTGATAAAATAATTAAAATGACACTCCAGAGAGAAGCAGGATTGATCCAAGCAATGGTCTGTTTGCCCTCATTCAGAAGAAGATCAACTGATCAATTCTAACAGAAAGCTGATCACACTGCCTGCTGAACCACTGAACAGTACACTAGGGTGTTGTGGGAGATATCATGTCTGCACTTTTAGGGCTCCACTTCAAGAAAAAGAGAGTCGTGAAGTGATGAAGTCGGCTGGCAACACAGTGTTTCCCTCCAGCAGCCTGTCATCTATAACACAAACACTGATTATTCAAACTGCCTCTTCCTTTACTGTCAAACTCCCATGACTTGAGAAAACAGGATGTTATGCTACTTCTGATGGATTAGTTTGTCTAAATACACCACACCGTGCACTGCAGGCCATGACGGGTATTCATTTCTCAGGAAGATAAAATTATACATAACATTTGACAAAGTCCAAGGTCACATAAACACAAGGGCAGAGACAGACAGACATAGCGACAGATGGATGATACAAGCAAATCATGTATCTAAAACCTCATCAGCAACTTGTCAGACAAACACTTCCTTTCTATTCACTGCAGCAAATGTAGTCTCAATTTTCTCATCTTTGATTAATTCCTCCCTCCTTGAGGTAATGATCGCAGCCTTCCCAAACCTGTGGGATTGAACTGGGGGGTGGATTTATTTTCCTACACTTGAATTTGTATCATTATTTCGTCTAGGACCACTTAGTAATTAGCAAAACCTATTTCAAGTCTGCCTCCACGTGGCCCTTAGACTGAAACCTGTCACCCTGAACAACAATCTAAAGATGAAAATTTGAATCTTCTTGAGTGTGATGATATGACTCAGTGGCCTGCCTTATCCTGTTGCATTGACACAATCCAAAGTGAGGAGAGATTAGCGCTCTGTCGTGGTCTTTGTACACTGCTAATTTGGTCATGTTTTGTAGGGTAACTGAGCATGCAACAAGCCAAGGTGACTGGAGTAATCCCTCCAGAGTCTCCTAGACACAGAGGAGTCTTACATTCACGACAAAAAGTAGCATCTCATTTAAATAAATTACTGTTAGTATCAAATAGCATGCTTTTATATCAACAAAACTGCAGGCTGTTGTGTTTAAAGTAACATAAAAGCTTCACCACCATGCCTGTATATCTGTTTCATTGATCTGCATTATTATTGAAGACAGAAGAAGTCTTTCCATTATGCATTTCTGTCCCCAGTTCCTCTGGGTGGCACACAAGCATAACCTCTGCCAAAAAGCTTTTCAGTTGTCGATAGGCGATAGTCGCGTGGTTTTTTTTTTACCAACACCTGATTGAAAATGTAAATTACGCTGGATTTCTTACCTATAAAGAGAGAACTCCTTTCCATTTCGTTCACCCTTCCACTGAAAATGAAAATGTGGCAGCAGACACGACCACGTCTGCCGTACTAACACCCCCTGCCAGTACTGAGTGTGTGTGAGAGAGAGAGAGAGAGAGAGAGAGAGAGAGAGAGAGAGAGCCCTGCCTGGTTATTAGCCAGGAGGAATCGGGGGAATTGGGGCAATTTCCAGTTACAACACCTTTTATTGACAAAGACCCCAAAATACAATCAAAGCTGCTATTATGTGACATGTTCGAAATTGTAATGAAATTTCACGTAACTATTTGTTTAGTTCAACGTGAATACCAAACTCGAGACTGCTCATAAACAGCACTACCAGCCTACGCGGTAACCTACTTGTTGCCTTCTGCATGGTCAAACAAGCAGCCATAACCTGGAAACCTCGATCTCTGGCTCCAGTCATGACAGGAGGCCATGCAGTTTATATATTTATGACTCACCTGTTCACATTGAGCACACATATTATCTTCAAACTATTTCGCCCATGTACACACTCCATTTGTTGCCATAGGGACCAATAAAATCCTTAGTCGATCTGTCGAATGGAAAAGAATGAAGCCAGATCCTGAGATGAAAATCACTCAAATGAACTGGACTCGTTTCCTCGGTTAACAGACTAGGGTAGGCTATTTATTTATTAATTAATTTTTTGAACAGTTCAAGGTGATGCAGCGCAGCTTGGCAGTGTCTCTATGTGTGATACACACTCAGGCCGCTGGGTGACAGTAAACACATAGAAATTGTGTTGCTGAAACAATCTCTGTCTGCCCTCACCGTCGACAGCCTTTGGGTTTGACTAATCAAAGATTTTTTTTTCAGTTCAGCCCTCCTTTAATGTTTTAAATACGAAACTTAACAATTTATGCAAACAATTCTTACTTGACAATGTGAGACCAGTTAAACTTGCTAATGGATGTAGTAGCCTACATTCAAACTTTATTTAATGCAGCCTAATGAATTTAGTTTTAATTCTGTTATAATGAATTAATTCTTATAGCCTATAGTTTTATTTTTTTGAATTTGTATATTTTCTTATGTAGTAATTAATTGTCAATTGCCTAATTATTTATCACCCCATGGCATCTCTATGTCATTTTGGAAGATGAATTTGCTGAACACATCTCTCATACCTTAAAAATAAAAGTGTAGTCCTAACGCAAGTCTATCCAATAAGTGATATGGGACACTATAACAAATTTCCTGAAGCAGGACATTGATCTACAGTACTTTTCACTGCATATATATATAAACTATTTCACACAACATTATTGTATAATTGCATTTTATCGGGCTAAATTGATGCGCCAGCGTTTGATCTAGTCCAACTCTCGCGATATTTCGGTCTCAGTTACCTACCCGTGTCTTGGATATTCCAGTTTCACCGTTGAGAAGCATCAACATAGTAACCCGGGAAAGGCAACATCAGAGGCGGGTTGCGACATTTCTTTCTGGGAATCTCACAGCTGACCTGGATATCTGGTTGCCCGGACAAACCTTGAGAGTAAAACAATGGGTGCATGCCCAGAAAGTTGCTAGCTTTAGTTGGCATAACTGCTAGCTAACATTGGTTCGCTAACGTTAGCTGGCTGCTAGCGTTAGCAAACAGACTGCTGAACGAAACTGAAGAAGTCCGGAGAAGTTAGGATTTTCCCATCATGAGCACGTCAGCATGACTGTGGACATATAAACACGTCGGATCGTTTCCCTAAAGGTATATGTTAAGTCTCTTCAAAGAGGTGTATAGCTAAGTTGATTCATGACTTTCCTGTCAGCTAACATTAACTCTCTCGAGTTGGCGGCTCCGGCTATTCCCTGGACCGAAGACATTTCGAAATAAGTCATCTTGAAGTCAAATGTTACAAATAGTTGGAGACATAATTTGTGGATGTACAGTGATTGTACTAGAAAGCCAATCATGGTGTCTAAAAGTTTGTGTTGTCTTTATAATAAGTTTTTAAACTCCTAGTAATAACCTGGCTGTTTGTTCACACACGAAAGTAACGTTAGATTAACCATGGACTGTGGCCAGTAATTCCTGGACAGGGTGTTTCAGTCGTAGCCTTCACACAGTCATACCTCGACTGATGCGTTTGAGTTAGATGGCCATTACTTGCTTTTCATTCACTATTGGTATAGTTTTTTTATATTGAAAATAAACAACGCTGTCGTTAACATCAACGACCGACAATGTTTGAATAAGTTAGCCCTTGTAACGTTACAGGTCCTGATGTTCAGGATCAGTGTGAACACGCCTATTTCATGGTCTCGCTGCTTTACAAAACAATGTTAAAAATACGAAGTCGCCGAATAGAAGGTAAACTTCCCAGCGACTTATCCGGGGACAAAAGTGCGATACCAGTGGGCTGTAACGTAATGAAATTACGACTTACTACGTTGGAGTGAATGTGACTAACGTTCAAGTCAATACAACCCTCTTCTTCTAAAAGAGACCTTATTATTTCTTCCTCGCCCAACATGTTGTTACTGCGAAGTAGACTTTTGCACAGTGGTGGCGTTAGTGGTCGGAAGCGATATAGCAACAGCCTATGGTCCTGACGTGAATGTTTTTGTTATCTAGCGCCCGCCCATAGGTGGCAGCAAATGGCACCTACTGCTGACCAACGCTGTAGTCGATGAGCGAAAAAGAAATTATGCGCCATCTTGGATTTTACATGATTGTCTTTGCTATAATGGAAATAATCCGCACTCCGCCACCGAAATTGTGTTTTTCCTCACATAACGCTCCCCCGACATCATCTTGTTTTATCCTGATAGGTCAAAGATGGGTTCACCAACCACTCGACGAGATTTCCAGTTCAATATAGTTTCGTTAACGAACTTTAGGAGTTCTAAATGCCTGAATTGGGTGGGTTCAGTGTGACAGCGATACATGACCGCTGTCTCGTAACGTTACCATAATCCCGGATCAAGCTTGCCGTTTGTACACTCTTATTATTATTAATAAGTTATTGACTGACTTATGTTATTCACTTAAGTTATTAACTTAAGGTTAAAAACCTAGACACGTTAGTTCTTTATATATATATTTGTTAACGTTACAAACAGTTTAACACTTTTAGCTGCTCTTGGCTCTCCTACCATACATTTTGCATTCAGCCCCATATAGATTCAGATAACAGGAAAGACACAGACTTCCTACTTTCTGTAGTCTTGTTTAGTGAATCTCATTTACACAGACTGCACTGTTAATTATATGGCAATGCTGTAAGGCTGTTACTAAGAAATACTGTTGAAGCACAGATGAATTTAGTCTTCTTCCTGTTTGCTGTCATCTTGACGTGATCGCCTCAGGGCGGTGTCAGGTGGTTGTTATGAGTAAAAGGCATGACTTCTAAAGGATTCCTTATGACTCTAGGAGTGTTAAAAAGACGGGGAAAAACACCCATAATGAGCAAACTAACTAGGCTAGACTGGCCTATAAATCCATGGTACAATAAACTGAAGTTGCCACTGTCTGACGAAGAGGGTTCCCTTGTCAGAACAAAGTTTTGGTGTTTTCTTTATGAGTAGTACCATGGTAGGAAGAGGCACCTGTACTCTGTACCTGTAGCTTTACAGGTGTTTTAAATAAACATCACATGGCTGACATGTGACAAACTTCAGTTCCGCTTACCTTCCCTCACAGAAGAATGTGTTGTTGTAGATCCTGTTTTAAATGACACAGTGCCTTTAGTCTGATGTCAACAAGCTGTCAGAATAGTTACATGTGTTGTACTAGGAATCAACAAGGCTATACACATAGAAGATAATTTATAATTTATTCACATGCTTGGCATGGATTGCAACTTGAGACTGTTGTCCCTTGGGCTTGTTTCCTAGTCCTTTTCTTGTTTTGAAAGAGCTTGATGTGTTTTGTTTATGTATGTAATTCCTAGTTTTGGTTTCAGTTAACATTGTGGTTTAATCTGCCTGTTTCCTGAGATGTTACTGGCCTTTATATCTGTTTTGTGTATATGTTATACAGTAGAGTATACTTTGGATGACATTTTGTGTTTATCTCATTTATGTCCTTATTTGCCTGTCTAATCTTTGCTGCAGGTGAATGAGAGAGATGAGGAGGAGCAGCAGGAGGACTGAGGTGTCTTTTAAAAGCTCTGCTCAGCAGCTCTCAGATCACAATGCAGGCACAGGTGTGTTTAAAAAAACAGTTAAAAGATCTAGATGTTATACGGATTGTTTACAAGAGCCTCTGTATGACCTTTTGTAATAATTTTTATTCTCTTTCTCTTGTCAGAGCTGACAACTGCATGGAAAAGTTTGGCTCAGTCCAAAGCTGCTGTATGACTTTGTTTTTTTTTCAGCCTCAGATAAATTTGCCATTTTGTAAAAATGAATGAAATACAGTCTACAATATCTGATGATGGGGATGACTCTCTTTCATCTTCACATAACTCAAACAGTCTGACATGTGTATTCTTCCTCTGTAGTTGCGGCATATAGAAAACCGTCTAGAGGCAGTTCCAGGGACGGGGGTTTTCCTGGACTCTATCATGGACCCCCCTAAGAAGAAATCTTCTAGGACTGTCCGCTGCAGGGGTGAGTTATTGAAAAGAATATAATAAAAATCTCTTAATGATTAGTTAAGTTCTACACTTAAACCTTGACTATTTTAACATTGCTCTATCTATCATAGATGAACAACAAGCTGATGACAGTGGAGGGTCTTCAAAGCGCAGGGGGCGTAGTCAGCAGAGTCCAGAAAAGAGCAACTCACGCAGCCCACTGAGAAATACCACCCAGGACAGCAATGTACGCAGGAACAACAGCGTTGAGTTCAGGGAACCGCTGGCCTCCTACAGGTACAAATACTGCACTAAACCGGATTCATGAAACATCCATAGCCACTTCTCTCTAAGGTGCATTGCTGTTAAAAATAAAATAAAACTATACCTAAAAGCTTACAGCTTTAAATATGAAGAATATGATGGTGTTTATTCCCCCCTGGGCTTTAATATTTTCATTGTTATTATAGCGCCACCTCATTGTTCTAATTTGATACATCAGGAGAGCTCTTTTACCGAAATAACGGTCAGTCCCCAACACTCATTCATTCAGAGACCATATGTTCTTCAGCTGACTAGCTCTCAGACACTCCAGTGTTTGTATGATAATGCAGAAACATTCTGCTTCTAGCATTGTCACTCAGTGTAACACTCAAAGTGAGGAACTATACAAGCTCCCCCTCAGCTTTACAGAGCTTTATAGTTCATTCTTTAGCTGTGACAACTGCTGCTGTTTTGGTGCAATCTCCCCGCTGTCTTAGTATTGCTTTCAGTCTCAGCAGGCAGATTTTTTCAGTGAAAAAACTCTAAAACCCACCATACACTAAAAAGTCTTAAATTCGCTTAAGTGTGTGTTCTATGTCTTAAATAATTTTAAACAGGTCTTAATTTTCCAAAGTCCATGTAACGCTACCTCTAATGCTCTTTGAAATGCTCCCGGAGCGCTTTAGAAGGTTTTTTTCCTCCCGTGGTGTTGTAGTTTTTCTTTCGCTTGTTCAAATATAATTTGCTGTGTTACGACTACAAAGACCAACATGCAGCTGTCTTGTTATTGCCGTGAGTCTCTTTCGGATTGATTGTAAAGTTACCACAGATATAAAACGGATTATATATATATATATATATATATATATATATATATATATATATATTTTAAACAGATTTATAAGTACAACCTAAGCGACTCACCCTTGCCTGAAAGAAACGGAGCTTAGGGCTACGTTAAACCCAGTTGCTAGCAATATATTTGAAGCCTACTGTCGCTGCTAAAATTTCACATGTCCATTAATGATTTTCAGTAAACTATGGTAACACTCAATGCATGGCTGTCTCCCTCTCTTCATTCTATAAAGGACGAGTGAATGTGAGAGAGAGAGCAGCAGACCGTGACGGTGAAAGTTAGCGGTGGATAAGATCAGCATTAAGTTGTGAGGTTACAGCTCTGTCCTGTACTATACATCCTGATAGTTAAATTCTAAAGAAAGGACAGTGTTTACTACGTAGGAGCTGAAATTAGTAATGTTAAAGCAAATTAGGGATGCAAACTAGTCCTTTTAAGCTAATGAGGATATTTTTATTTTTACAAATGAAAATGCTTGTAATTATACAGAATGTTATCTGTTTTTTGTTAATTTCTACAAATTTATAAAGCAGTAAATTAAGACACAAAAGGCAAACATGAATAATCCTAGCTGTAATGAGGTCATATTAACAGTGTTTTCCTGCAATTATAAAGTTTAGGTGGTGAGGCTCAAAACAGCTTGGTGCTGTGCCATGAATGTAAAATCATTGTGGATCAAAACTAACCACACAAATTTTCCCAGATCTAATGGTTATAGTTCAAACCCAGTAGACTTCTTTAGCAAGTTTAGCTTTTGGGGTGTAGTTTATTCAAAATCTGCTCTAGATTTTAAAACTTATTATTCACAGATGTGCTTATGACAATGTTCCATTTCTTTATTGGAAAACAAACATTTTCTTGGGGGATGAACCCCCAACCCCCCCACACAAAAATACCATCTTAATTTTTTATATTGTACCGCCCTGTGAAAGCATGTTTTAATCCCCATGGACATTGTTTTTAGCATTATTTGTAAATGTGCCTGCTTTGCACCTGCCTTAACTTCTCCCTGCACTCACTCACACACAGAACTCGTCATTTTTGGGATTTTTCCACTTGTGATCCTTTTTCAAGGCAGCAGGTGCGCCCCATGCCACCGTGTTAATTACGTAGCTTATCAATGTCATTGTTTCATTGTTGACATCGTCCAATACCAATTTTGGAGACCAACCATAACTTGAATACATTTATTTACTCTGCAAGTAATGTTGTGACTGCATTTCCTTTGTACATTTCTTTTTTGTTGTCGTGACATAGGTCTTAAATTTCATTCATTGTGGTCTTCAAAAGGTCATAAAAGTCTTAAATTTGACTAGGTGAAACCTGCAGAAACCCTGTCAGCAGCAAACAGAAGACAGACATACGTAGTGGAGCATTTAACAGCTAAAGAGCCAGATATTTCCCTCAGGTTCTGGTAGAGACCAAGGCAGAGTGAATATTGCACCACCTTTTGCCTGATAAGTCATTGTCCTAAGATCAAACACTCTGCGGGTAGTAGAATGTGTCTGACTTGACGGCAGTGTTTTTAAACTCCACCCCTGCACACGCCAGAAGCTCACGTTTGACTTTCAAGTCAGAGAAAGTCAGCTGCAGTCATCTCAAACGCACCTAACGTTGTGTTCATAGCTTGTTTCCACTGCCCCCAAGTGGCCAAAGAAAAATCAGTTATTGCAGGTTTCAGAAAAGTCTTGGAAATGAAATGTCGATGTTTTTGCTTATGTCTTGCAATTAGCAAATTTAGATAACGTTTTGATGTTATTATACATAGAGATCCACCAGTAGTCTTATTCTGTAATGAAGGCAGTCAGTGAAGGGATTGTAAGATTTTAATTACCAAATTTTTAGCTTATTGTAAATAATTTTGAATAGCTTTCATCATTCAGGTTGACCGCGGGGTCTTAAAAAGTCCTAAAAGGTAATAAATTCATTTTGCGAAAATTAAGGCCATTAAAAAGAAAGAAAAAGCCTTAATCGGCATTTAACAAGGTATTAAATTTTGTAGATAATTTTGTCAATGTAAAAATCCTTTTTGCCCAAATAGTTTGTGTGCTAAAAGTGTGGGTGAATGTATTTATTGATATTGCACAGCCAAAATTACTAGATCGGCAGGGCGTAGCGACTGTGTGATTCTGCTGTGTAACGTTAGGCGCAGGGATCTACAGTGCGAGAATTTCACTCTCATATGCCCCTAAAAATAGATCTGTGCGAACCGACCGTAATCTTCCACCACCGCCAGGTCCCCCAACGCCAGTCGTTCAAAACATAGTCGGACTGAGCTGTGGCCGCTCGAACAACCCCGTTACTTAAAAACAAGGTCGAGATGCGCCGGCAGCAGCTGAATCAGTAAGACCAAAGACAACATGGAAAACAGAAGCAGCGTGTGGGTTTAGCTAATGTTATCTGGCTATTTAGCTAAGTCGGTACCTTTTATTGAAACATGTTCAACTATTCATAAAGCCGATGTGCCACTTTTTGGGAACAGATCAATCACAGCCTGAATGGAGTGGGACACAAGTTTGATGTGCTAAAGCAAACGTTCCAAATGTTCAACTCATCATTCTGCATAAATAGTTATGATTATTGATGAGTTTGTAGCCTACTTAAAATTAAAGACACAAGCTACCACGTGGAACATTTTTCTTGCACAAAGTTAATTAATAAAAACAAGCCCAAAATGAAACAGCTGTAACTGGAATTAATATTACATATAACAGTGATAAGCTATATACTGTAAGCTACTATTACATGAAATTATAGTGAATATAGTAACATCATATAAATAATATATCAAATCAACAGTTTACTATTATATTAACAATATACTTTTAATATAATGGTATTATATAATACTAATATACTCATTTATACTAGCTCCTCCACCAGGTTGTGGATGGATCCTCTGCAGTGGACAGATGTAGATTTAACCAGAGTCACGATGCCAGTGTGGCAGTATGTGCTCCTTCTAGCCGCCTCCTGCTGAGTGCAACATGTTCACCTTTTTCCATTTTTAAATCTGTTTTACTAAAGTTATTGTTATAAAAATTTACACACAACCCTTTTAAAAGTGTGTTTCGAACTTAACCAGTTTCAAATCAAAGTGGCGCAGCAGTCTTAAAATATGTAGAAAAGGTCTTAAAAGGTATTGAATTTTACTTCAGGATTCCTGTGTATATACCCTGTCGTTGAACTAAAATGATGTCTTGAGTTTGACCACCCATAAATGTCTTCTTCTGTACACTTAGTGAGTGGTGAATTAAGAGTAAATCTTGATCCCCTTCCTGATCCCATGTAATCTGGTTTGTCTTCAGAGAGGCCACCCCTCCACCACATCCCTCCTCTCAGCTGGAGGCCTACAGTCTGCAGTCAGTGCCAGGGTCTTCGTACCCATCCTCTCCTCCTCCTCCTCCTCCTCCTCCTCCTCCCTCGAATCCTCTGCTCAGCCAGCTGGTCTACCAGAGAGACACAAAGGGAGAAACAGACGGACAGGGACCTGGACAGCACACACTCCTCAGCTCTGGAGAGCACAGAGGTCCGCTACCTCAATGACCAGTCAGCCCTAGTCACCCTGAGGACTGTTGGAAACCAGTCACATCTCACAAGCGTAAGGGTCCCAGCAAGGGAGGCTGCTGCGGAGGAAAGCACTCCCAAAGCACAACCTGGCATGGATAACCAAGAGTCAAGCCCATGTCTAGCTCCAGCCCTGGACTCCATACGCCGAGGGGAGAGCACTCCCTCCACCAGCCCTGGCTCAGCTTCCCAGCGGCTGGAGAACCTAAGGAGACATCAGCCCGATGATAAGCTGGAGAAGCTCAAAGAGCGCATTCGCAGGCAGAGACAACATCTGGAGGAGGCTGCAGAGAGAGAGAAGCTGCTGGGTTATCTGGAACAGCCCATTGTGGCAGCTGTGGGAAGTAACAATGCTGGAACAAGCAACATGCCCACAGCCAAAATACGGAAAGTAGCAGCTGCACCACCTGCACCTATATACAAAGGTACCGTCGGTGTAGGATGTATCCCAAACTTTAACTTTCTTGTTTGTTAATTAAAGAGTTAATGACATTCAAAATTATAGCTTGATGTTTTGGGAATACAGATTTTAGCTGTATTGTATATATGGATGCTGCAGCTTACATCTTCAATCCTTTTACTCTCAGGTTTCAACAGTACTGAGACAAACATCCGAACTCCTGATGGGAAGGTTTGGAAGGAGGAGGAGTTTCACAACCTCAGCAGAGAAATATACAAAGACCTGTCACGGCAGTTTGCTGGTAAGCACGTGACACAACTCTTCTCATTGCTATCATTCCTTATTTGTAGCACTTTCTGTTTCGATCAGTCTGAACTCTGGCCATCATCTGCAAGGAAGACAGTTTACAGTTTAATCAGGGAAAATCCATTTTGATCGGCTGCTCAAATAAATTCTACATTAAGGAAAACACAGAGTTGTATTTATTTGTCAGAAGCGCAAACAAATATTGTATCGGCTGTTTTCCCATAGAGGAGTTAAGTTTGCCAAATGTTGCATAAATAAACATGATTTATACTCATAGTCTTTGGTTTATCAGAATAGTTTTTGACTCCAGTCTTTTCTTTAAATTTTTATTTAGAAAAAGAATTTAATTAAGAAATGTTTGTCAGTAGCCATGTTTCCATCCAATTGTCATGCGAATTTTGTTGCAAAAAAGAAAAACAAAAAAGTAAATGCGAAATAGGTTTGTTTCTATCAGCTGGTTTGAAGCGAATAAACCAGGCTACGGCAAGCGTAGTTACGTCAGTAGTTGAAGTTACACATGGCTGTAATAAACAAGACATATGGGTTCCAGAAACCAGAAACAAAACCAGTCGCATGGAACTGAGGGTCATTGATCTTAAAAAAATGGAGAGAGGTCCTCAGAAATGTGTTTCAAGCGGACATGGGAATATCCGGCAAGACGCTGACAGCGGAAACAGCTAATCAGACGTGAGTTACAAGTTTACCACGTCAGAGCTTATTCGGCAAAAGTGTTTCCATCTCCCATTTAGCGCATTAACTGTTTTCGGGAAAAAAAGGCAAAAACCACCTTAAGCGAGCGTAAAAACTTTTTTGCGAAATTTAGGATTTTTTTTCCATTACCATCAACCTTTTATAATGCGATACTTCAAAATGCTCATAAAAAACGTTGATGGAAACACCACTTCTTTGTGTTGCTTTGTGGCTCATTCTCTGCATGTGTCTTTCTGTGTACAGAGAGCACCAGATCCAGGCACCAGCAGCAACAGAGAGCAGACAGGTCCAAAGAGAGGAGGCCCCCCAAACCAGTCAGGAAGGTCCACAGAGCTGCCCCTTCCTCTGACCTAAATGCAAAACCAGGTATAATAATCCTCTTTTATGTGAGAGGGCCAACCCACTCTCTGATCTATTTTTAATTAGTGACAGTAGGAAAGCACGTGGAACAGTCTGGCAGCATTTTAGCGTGGGTCAGTGCACACTGTCCCAAACCCAAGAGCCTCAACTGTGTGTGCCGAGTCTGAGTGTGTGTTTTTTCTCTGGCTTTCCTGCTATGGTGTCAGTGCCTTTTTAAGTCAACACCTTTTGTGTTCTTATCTTACCTTTATTCCCTTTATTTCTACATAGATTTTGTTCTGTTAACCTGCATACATGCTGATGTCAGTTCAGTAATGATTTGGCTGCTATCACCTCTTAGTCTTTTGGCCAGTGCTAACTTAATCCATGCAAGTTAAACATAACAAAACAGAAATATCCAAGTATTTTTTTTCACTTGAATCCTAATGAGTTAAAGCCTTAAATGCCTCAAACAGACTGCGGTATTTGGGGTGTTTTTTCCCATCTATTCAGTTGTTTCATAACAGGGGTGTGTGTTTGTGTGTGTTATAGTACATGAACCAGAGACATTGCTGGCTTCTGAGGCTGTGTTAAGACTTTAATCCCTGGAGAAATGTACAGCATGTGTGACATGTAGTTTGTGACCAGCAAGTAGCATACAGCCACCCACATAAAATAATCATGGCCACAAACTGGTGTAACCTGGGGCGTAGCAGACCTCCCTCCCCACTCACATAGATGCTTCCAAAGGCACACATGATTGCTGGCTATCTTCATCTCTCTGCAGAAGCACAAGGAATGGATTTGTTTTATTTATAAAGATGATAATTTGGCATGATTATCCCAATGAATGAGTGAGTCTCATTGCAATAGTTGAAATACACAGTGCAGGACGAAGCTGAAAGCTGACTGTAAAATAGAGTAGGCTATATCTCCTGTATTCTTCTACTTGTGTTTCTCTCAACTTTTGAGTTGACTCTTAAGTCTGGCTGGTCTCTTCTGTTTCGTCCTGGTCCTGGCACAGCACTATAAATAGCCCTCTGAAATCTGTGGCCAGGTTCATTGGCTCATCCGCCCAGTACAAACAGCTGCTCGGTTAGTGGACATACAGCTTCATTACCAGGAACTGCTCTTCGGTAGAAGACAGTCTTTGTGAAATGTGCACTAGAGATTATTCCAAGTAAAGAGACATTGCTGTTTTTGAAATGTAATTTCTCTGTGCTCTGAGCACCACAAATGCAATTCTACTCAAAGTCATTGTATAGGGCTGACTGCAGAATATTGAGCAGCAGAGTAAAAAATATTTATTTACTGGAGGAAAATATACTTTGGGGGGATTTGGGTAAACTGCAGAAACAAAGTTATTTTGTTACACCACCTCTCCCACACAGCAACTTCATAAAAGCCATTTAAATTGGTCTTACTAAAGCAATTGTGTCTTTTCTTTTGTATCCCTGTTCAGTTCTCTTAAGCTGTGTGTGTATCTATGTTCAAGTGAGTCTGTTACAGTGTTGGCATGTCTGCATATGGGTGCTAACACATGCAGTCATGCTTCAAGAGGGCCACATGAACTATACTGAATTGCAGTGCTCTTCACTGGCAGCATCTAAGGTGTTCATTTTCTATTGCACTGCAGTGATAAGTCCTGCATCGTGGCGAGAGGGCCAAAAGCTGGTAAAGATGGTACTTGGTCCAGTTCCCAAGCTGCCCAGGGAAGAGGACAGACCCTATCCAGCTGACGGACCGAGTAGAACAGGTGGGACTTCTATACATGCAACTACTCCGCTGGCTTTTATGTTAGCCCATTTTATGACACCAACAGCTGACCCAGCTTGCCTGTAACACAGCCATCTCTGCTGCAGCCATTTCTTCAATGGTCTTGTTGCACCTCTTAACATTCTGTCATTAACTGGTGTGTCAGGATGTAGAAAGAAGGTAAAAAGGACATAGACAGAAAATATTATTAGCTCTCTACTAGACTTTAAAGAGCCACTCAGAATGTCTCAGCTTGACATCATAAATGTCTTCTCCGCACTATTACTGTAAGTTAAATGGCATATAGGGCAAGACGTAATCACTAAAATGCTTATCTTTTGTCTCATCTTGTTATCGACAGAGTTTATCCATGTAATCGGAAGAGAGTTAGCTAGAGGTTTTGCATGTCTGGGGTCCACATTTAGACAGCAAGACTGACAGCAGAGCCAGTCAAAGAATATTAATAAATAAAGAGTCTTTGGCTGCTGCTGTACACACAAAGCCATTAGACTCTGTCTCGCACTTTCTCATACTCACAGCCTGTCTGCATCCACAGCTCTGTCCTTGCTAGCTGCAGCTGTACTGGGTACCGCTGACCGGAAGGAATAGAGATTGACTGGCTGTTCTAGTTGGGTGCACAATTATACATGGCCTGATTTCCAGAGGTTGCCCCCAGTGCAGGCAACATGTACACTAGGGAGTGGCAGAGTGGGGCAGGGAGATGCAATGAGGCTCACTGTAACCATATTCTGAAAAAAACTGTCTGGATTAGATACTGTAAAATCTAGATTTTCACTTTAGCCCAGATTAGAGTTGCCATGGCAAACCTGCCCCCCAAGCCCCATTTAGAATGTGTATTCTGTCTGGATCTGGTGCTTTAGCTTTGGAATAATTTTTAATCTGCTGCAGTCACTTGTTGGCGTATGAAGTGTTTGTCCTGCTTTGATGAACTGATATTGATCTTAAATAAACATTAAAACAGTTGATGGGATTTTATAGCCTAGTACTAGTAAAAAATGTAAAGACTGGTCACATGTGAAAGCAAATTTGAAATGTTCAGTGTTTCATCAACATAGTTTCCACTGAAGTCTCAGTTTAGCATCGGAGCTACTTAGCAGCATGCCATATGTTAGTGTGTGGGTGTTTGTTTCCGTTATCACGTAACAAACTGTAATATTTTGCCTTTCTGTCCACCAGCTTTCCGGCACCGTTCCAGTTCAGACCCGCGCTCAGAATCAAACCCACGGTCTCGCCCTCGCAGCACAGAAAGGCCTCGTAATGGATTTCAGGGGCAATCCAAAAGCCACTTCACCACCACATCTACTCCCTCGTCTGCAGATCGGGACAAGGCCCCAGTGGGTGTAAGCACGGACCTGTTGTCAGCAGACATCCAGGGGATACTTGATGACCTTCAGCTGGAGTGCAAAGCAGCTGAGAGGGAGGAAAGGAGAGAGGAAAGGGCCCGGCAAAGGTCCCGGGTTGGGAGCAGTGGAAGGAGAGGGAGAGGGGGATCAGGGTCACGGACAAGGAATCCAGTCTCTGTTTGGGGAACTACTATGGCAGCAGATCACTCCTCAAGAGGCTGCCGCAGCGCCAGCCCCACTACACACCGACCAGAGACTGGCAACACAACGGACACAGGCCACAAAAAACGACACTATGATGCAGATACTGTTCGCCAGTACATTTCCAGGCAGAAAGAGGAGAGAAAGCGCCGCCAAGCAGAAGAGAAGAGGGCACAGAGGGAGGAGGCAGAGAAGAGAAACCAGAGATTACAGGAGCTCTACAGGAAGCAAAGAGAAGTAGCTCAAACCGCAGCCCTTCCCAGCGAGGCACCTGTGGCCCCTGTACAAAAGCGCCTACAGGAGACCTACACCAAACTGCTGCTGGAGGAGGCCCAGCTGGGCGAGGAGGCCACACAGACACATCCTACTGTTCCTTGTAATCAAATGGTAATGTACATATACATGAAACATAGTTACTCATTCTAGTCAATATAGGTGACCATGTGAAATTTATTAATAAAATGATCACATATGTAAGACACATATGAATTTTTGACCTGTGTTAATTTGTGTTCTGTCACAGAGACCAATGTACCAGCCCTCAGGAGAGTCGGACAAAGAGAACAAAAGACTAGAGGCACCACAGAGTCCCTCAAGCAGCGACAGGTCTTTGAATGATCAGCCACCTCCTCCGTTATCCAGGTACACACACACACACACACACACGCATAAACCCCCTACACTCAGATTTATTGACACAGATAAACAACAAACAACTCTCGGCACAAAACACATAATCTGGTATCTTGTGGAAATAATATTTGGCCCATATCTAAGGAATCACTTGACTTTACTAAACAGAAACTGTTTGTTCCCAGACAGTTGGTTTTATAAACACCCTTTGCGAGTGTCCCAGAAGCCTCATTGCTCTGCTTTTTAGTACAGGTTTAAAGAAGACCCTATGAATCTAAAACCATATTTCTGTTTTCCATCTGGAGCTCAGTGAATTCAAGCATGGTACTGTGATAAGTCTGTTCGTGAAATTTCCTCACTACTAAATATTCCACGGTCAACTGTTAGTGGTATTATAATAAGTGGAAGGGATTGGGAACAAGAAAATCAGCCTCAGTAGTCAATAGCTACAGACCTCTAAATGTCGTGTGGCCTTTTAGATAAGCTCAAGAACAGTGCATAGAGAGCTTCATGGAATGGGTTTCCATGGCTGAGCAGCTGCATCCAAGACTTACATCACCAAGTGCAATGCAAAGTCTCGGATGCAGTGGTGTAAAGCACGCCGCCACTGGACACCAGAGCAGTGGAGACGTGTTCTTTGGAGTGACCAATCACGCTTCTCTGTCTGGCAATCCGATGAACGAGTCTGTGTTTGGCGGTTGCCAGGAGAACCGTATTTGCCTGACTGCATTGTTCCAAGTGTAAGTTTGGTGGAGGGGGGGATTATGGTTTGGGGTTGGGGGGGATTATGGTTTGGGGTTGTTTTTCAGGGGTTGGGCTTGGCCCCTTAGTTCCAGTGAAAGGAACTGTTGATGCTTCAGCATACAAAGACATTTTGGACGATTTCATGCTTCCAACTTTGTGGAAACAGTTTTGGGATGGCCCCTTCATGTTCTACCATGACTGCGCACAAGTGCACAAAGCAAGGTCCATAAAGACATAGCGAGTTTGGCGCGGACAGCTTTACTGGCCTGCACAGAGTCCTGACTCCAACCTGATAGAACACCTTTCTCATCCAACATGTGTGCCTGACCTCACAAATGCGCTTCTAGAAGAATGGTCAAAAATTCCCATGAACACACTCCTAGACTTTGTAAACAGCCTTGCCAGAAGAGTTATAGCTGTTATAGCTGCAAATGGTGGTCCAACTCCACATTAAACCCTTTGGATTAAGAATGGGATGTCAGTAACTTTCATTTGAGTATAAAGGCAGACGACCCAAAACTTTTGGCAATATCAGTAGGTGGGTAGATTTCTTTTGTCACAGTTTAACAGGTTATATAGTGAAATTGAGTTTGTAACTCCCTTCTGCTGCATAGCAGGGGGGGGGGGGGGGGCTGGGGGTGTGGCAGCTGAAACTTCTATATCTCTTCCCAGAAGGTAGCAGGGTGAACAGGCTGTGGCTGGGGTGGGTACTCTTTAGTATCCTTTGGGCTCTGCGTAGGCGCCTCACCTCACCGTTATCACTGATACTCGGGAGATGGGTACAAATGATCTTCTGAGGAGTTTTAATCATCCGCTGCAGAGCCCTCCGGTCCTGGGCCGTGCACATCCCATTTCAGTTTGTGTTGTTTTCAGTCAGGATGCTTTCTACTGCTCCTCTGTAAAAGCCGACTATATAGTAGATAGTGTATATAGTATATCTTGTCTGTGGACATTCTGGGTATTTACAATCAAAGTTTCTTTCTTTAGCAATTATGATGAATACACTTTACGTATGTTCAGTTTTATCATTGTTTTATTAAAGTCAGCTAATTATGTCTTTTTTAACTCTCCTTCACTCTGTGTTGCTCTCTATTGCAGGAGTGATCTGGATATTGGAGTTGCCTCTTTGCTTCAGCCTGACCGTCTGAGTCCAGCTCGACCTACGACCGGTCCCAGAAGCAGTACGCTAGCCCCTTTTGGTGACCATCTCCTCTCTCGGCTTCTCAGGCTGGAGAGTGCGGTCGCAGCTGGTGACATAAATCACACCCAACGGCCAGCCACATCACCTTCCGACAGGTCGCGGCGCATTGAGGCGCTCAAGGCCACAGCCGCATCCCTCTCCAACCGTATAGAGAGTGAGGCACGGAAGATCGCTGGGGAGGGGATCAACTACGGTACAGCGACTTCAATGGACGTGGATACTATTTTGGCTCCTAGGCCATCTCAGGCTAATCTTGATGATGGATGCTGGGCAGATGGATGCTGGGCAGAAACAGCTTCCACAGAAAATAATGATGTGGCGCTGAGGATCCAGAGGATTTTGACTAGCACAGGTCATAGTTCATATAATGGCACAGCTCTTCCAGGAACAGGCAATCTGCACGCCCTCAGGGGACAGAAAGAAAGGAAGGGTACACACACCAATCCTCAAACAACTTCCCCTGATATAACAGGCACCATTCTTAACCGTTATACACATGAAAGGAGGAAGCTAGTCAATGGCTTGGAAAAGGTAGAAAGAATGGATAAAATGGCACAAAGGAGAGGACATGGATTGATGGAGGACAAGAATCAGACAGATGTCCACGACTCAAGTGGTTCCATCAGTGAGGGTCCTCTTCTGAGTGAAGGGAGTTTTTCTGAGGATGAAGCAAGCCCTTCTCATCCCTTCAACAATCGTGCTCCTAGACCAGTAGATCGCCTGCAGGCAGTGGACTACTGTGCACGTCAAAGACGGGATTACCAGCGGTTGGCAGAGTTCCAGAGGGAGGCGGCGAGGTGCTCCGCCCTCAGCTCACCCTTTACGCAGCATGACGGCAGCAAAGAAGCGTGGGAGGAGCTGAACAAAGGAAGCCCTCTAAGCGTTATCAACATTTTCACAAAGAACCTTCAGGGCCATGCTAAAGGTTAGTTCACATTTGAGTACCTTTCTACTAAGGAAAATATGTCCAGTTTTCTATATCAGACAACTTTATCAGTGTCAGTGGATTCATGAACAGTTAGTTTTAATGTTAATTTTAGTATTTGTGGCCAGTACAGCAAAAAAGAAAGAAAATGGTGAGAATGTTTTTCTTACTTTTGTATGTATGGCTTAACTTCTAATAAAAAATGTAATCATACAGAAAATGTTTGTCATATTACTACAATAGTGGTCATACTAACAACCGGTACAACATACTCACTGTCAATTGAAGGGCAAAGTCATACATATTTCTCCCCTGTCTGTTCTGTCTCTACCTTGTCCTATAGCGGGTGAGAAGTACTCTCCCTCTGCCCATTCTTTGCACTCGGGAAATGGCCCCGTAGACGCCGCAGCCTATGAAGATGACTTTGTGTCATCACATAGCAGCGGAGCCAGTGACCAGTTAAAGAGAGACTCAAATTCACGCAGGTAAGAGAAAACAAGGTGAAAGTTAGTTTTTAAAGTGACCACTGGATGGCAGTCATGTCACACAAATAAAAAGATCATGGAGCCCTTTCAGACAGCAATACCCCTCTATATTATGGAGTACATAGATTTGTTTTTCCTTGAGTAAGGTACAAGGTACAAACACTCAGACAGATTAATGCTGCTGTGTATCCCATGTTAATTAGACATGTTAATTGTTTGTGCCGTTGCACAGATCCTGAATTGTATTAGTAAAATATGTGAAGTGATTCGATCATACGACTTTTCTTCCCTCTCTCTTAGCGTGAACAGTCATTTTGAGGAGCTGATGAGGAGGTCCCCTTATGAGAATAGTACAGGAGGCATCAATTCCCACCATTCATCCTTTCACTCATCTATTCACTCACCGCATCTTTCCTCTCGTTCACCACCTGGCCCCTCACCCTTCTCTAAGCACTCTACCAAAAAAAGAGGTGAGAATTGATAATTCTTTGATATTTCCGTGGTATAACTACAATTTTCAAGATTTTTTAATTGAAAGAGAAATAAAGGAAATTGTCTCTATATGGTCAAATGCTGCAGTTTTGCAATTACAAATCCTTCTACAGCATAATATAATTACTCCATTTCTCTGCAGGCACAGCATCAGACCAGAGTGATGCCACTCTGGTGGAAGAGCAGAGGAGCTCCTGCTCGCCTCCCTCAGAGGTTTTGTCTTCTGACTCCAGGAAGAGGGGCTCAGATAAAAGCTCTGCCAATAGTCAGGCCAAGAGTGTCCACTCTAATGACACTTCAAGGGAAACTTCTCACCACAGGTAATGATCTTTGGCAGACTAGATTAAACGTGTGGGGGGGCGGGGGGTACTTTAAATATTAAATACTTTCCACTGCTGGGTTTCACTGAGTGTTTTATTTTTAGTTAAGAGCATCTCTAAGATATCAAACTGAACAGACTGCGCAGTGGCATCAGTGAGGTGAATGAATGGTGTTCCCACAAGTTTAAGTTAACCCACGCATTCAGTTGTCTCTGGTATTTCCTTCCTTCCTGGTTTTTTGTAACCTTCAGTACAACACTGCTTTGTGGGAAGAGTGGTGGTGCTATTGGCTTACATTGGGATATTCTAATGCTTCCCTGAAAATGGTAGGTTTTATATGTTTCTTTTAGAGGTCGAGGCATGATTGTATTTCTTTATTTCCTGGTGCTTATTTGATTTATCACAAAGGTTTGTAATATATATTGAAACGTTTGTTTTTATGGGATAGGCTGTCTGTTTAAATCTGTTTAAAATCATACTGAAATTAGCCTTTTAAGCCTCATTGTTTCTTTCCCGAAACATTTCTAAGCTATACTAAAATGGAATTTAAAAGTCTCCGTGCACTCAGGGATGAATCGGATCTTTTAAACACTGGGTCATCTCTGTTGTTACAGTTCCAACCATTTAGAAACATCCACTTGGTATATAATGTAAAAACCCAAAGGTTAGTTTATCTTGGCATGACAAATTACTAAACTATGCTTGGAGAGCCCTGGTTGAGGCTGCCAGTCTAAACAGTCTTGTGGGTTGCTGTTCTGTTGAAGCCCTGAGGGTTTAAGCAGCTGTGTAGTGCCCAGCAACAGGAGGAGGCTGCAGTTCGACCCGAGACGGAAAACACTGGTTATTTTGTTTTGGGGGCCTGCAGGGTGCTTGGTCGGGTCAGCCAGCTTCAACACAGCTTGGGCCAGCTGCCAAAGGAAAGGAGAGAGTTTTCTTCCCTTTAATTTCAGTGCCCAGTAGTGCCATTAGAGACCTCTTATGGTCCTCTGAAGCCCAGGTAACAGATTCCTGCCACTCTGTGGAGCCTGTGTGTCTTTATATGATAAAGTCTTAAAGGATTGTGTTTGAGGAAAGGAGGTTGGTTTAGTGTTCATATGCATTCGGATCTGTTTCTGTTCATATGACTAACTGGTTAAACTAAGTGGTTTAGCATTGAGATAATAGTAATATTATTGTATTATGATATATTAATGGAGTCTGATTGTATCCTTAATGAGAAAGTAGAGTGTATCCTGATCGCTTCAGACATTGCCCTTGGCCTCTGATCATCTCTGAGCAGCACAATAAAGCCATTCATAGTATGGGCCTCTCACAGCAGGGTTCAGCTGCCTCAGTTAATTCTAGGACTAGGGGCCCCGTCTTTGTTTATCATTTAGTCAGCCTGCTCCTCTGTTCAAAATGGTCAACTCTGCAAAGCTTGCATCATCCCACTTCCCTGTGTATGATTTTAAAACCCTATTTTAGAATTAGTTTAAGAAAACAATTAAAACAATGTGTTGTACAAAATGTCTTAATATATGGTTTAAAAACATTGTAAATATCCACGATCAACCTGAATGCTTCAAACATATCCACTTTAGAAGTGATGTTTTCTGGGTTCACAGTAGTATTTGATCTTTCATTAACTACTTACCTGACCCCCTTTCTTTCTTTTTCTAAATATATTTCTAGTTTGGGACTTGACAGTAACAATTCTTCAGGAGCCAGACCCAAACAGGCTTCTCCTTCTGGCTCTTCAGACCCTGGTTCTCCTCCAGGAGCACACTCGCCCAGAGAGCCTGTGAGAAGTGGCTCTCTGGGGGCAAATAACGCAAACACCACAGCTCGCAGTGGTAGAGCGGAGACTAAGACCACAGGTAAATAAAACTCATATTAATATAATAAACAACAGATATTGTGTGAAGCAGCACTTTATTAGAAATAAATGGTTAGTTACACTGTGAGGTTTAAGAAATGTGATTACAGCATGTATAGAAAGACTTTCAAGTCATTGTCATTACTTTTCTGTGCCTAGCGGAAGTCACAACTGTTAAGATGAAGACTGAAATCTGACCAAGATGTAAACAGTTCTGGACTCCTTAGGCCTATTTGTGAATCATGTGCCACACTCCACCAACTTCCCCTTTTATTAATCTCTCTCTGCCCTTCCTTTCAGGTGAGCTGCAGTACTCACCTGCTGTCTTGCAGCAGCGTATGGCAGCAGAGCTCCACTACCTGGAGTCCATCGAGGAGTCAGTCCGACAGCTGGGGGACGTGGAGAGGCTGATGGGTGTGTCCATGGCTCAGCAGGAGAGTGCATCATTGGCCCAGATGCTCAAGGTGAAGAAGACTAGATAATGACTCAGAAGTTGTGTATGCTGTGTATTTAGCTGTGTTTACATATCAGAGGTTGTAATATTTAGTTTGTCCTTAAAATTTCATTACACTCGCCTTCCATAATCCCCCTTTTGGCTCATACAACATGGTAATTATTTGACGTTTTTTTATATAGCTTAATATTTTGATGATCGTAAGACAACACATACTACCTCACTAATGTTTGTATTACTACACTGTATTAACCTGCTCCCTGAACTTTGACGCTGCAGGCCAAGCAGCAGAGCCATGAGCGTGACCTGTACGAGTTGAAGATCAAGGCTGAAAGGGAAGCACTGGAGACACAGCTACAGCTGGAAGAAAACAGACAGAGAGTGGCCCGGGTACGACTACACACATGTGCATACACATACAGTTCATCAGTTACTTTACTCTAATCAGCAATATATATGTATGTATTTGTAGACAATAGATTTAATGCTTGCTTCCTTTCGTATTGAGTGCTTTTACTTTTCTGTGCGTTTGATGTCCATACTTGATTTTTGTGCAGGCTCATATAGAACTGCAGGAAAGCTTGGCAGGAACTCAAAAAGAGACTTTGGAGGGCCTCCAGGAGGCAACTACGAAGATGATGAGTCAACAGGCTGAGGCAGCACGGTACACAGTCGACGCTGCCCGACACATCAAGGAGGTTAGCCTTCCCTGCCTTCCTCTCTGCCCGGAAAACAGCCTGTATCTTCATTTTGTAACAAAAGCTGATGGATTGTTGTGTTTCAGTAAATAAATCAGAGGAGGAAATCATAATAGCCAGTGAAAGACTCATAAAAGCAAACATTTGATCTGTATGTTGTGTTTTTGTCTGTCAGATGACAGAAATGGCACGGTCGCAGATAGCAGGAGCTCTGGTGGCACCCCCTGTTCCTGCTGATTCCTCCATGTTGGACCAGCGGGAAGAAGAGCAGAGCTCCTATTCAGAGCAACGACAAGAAAAAATTGACTCTGACAGGTAAACTTAAAACACCTTTTGTGAAAGAGTTTTTGATCATTAACACTGTATACTGTTTTTCACTGTGATTAGATTTTAACGTCCCACTTGTTTTGTGAGTTAAATCTATGGCTGTTTAAATTCTGAATGGACTAAATCGCTTTACTAGTTGGAGTAAAAGAGACCTATTGTCATCAGTTTTGTTTATTATTAAGCATTGTAAGCATTTCTCACTGAGGGATGCATTTAAGTCTGTTCTGCATCCTCTCTTACAGCTTCCAAAGTGAGGTGTCAAGCAGAAGGAACAGGCCAGAGGAAGCCTTGTCTTCACTGAACAGCCTGAGTCACTCTGACTCTCTGACCTTCAGAAGACCCAACCTCAGGTACCAGTCAGGCCTCCCATGTAGCATTACTTTAACTGTTTTCCATTAAATATGGAGAGGAGAAATCTAAAGAGACACTAAATCTGTCCTTTGTCCCTTTCCTCAGTGGAGCAGACTCAAGTAGCCACCGTAGCCCGTCACAAGTCTCCTCAGACCACATAGAGCGGACGAAAAAAGATGCAGTAGAGGGGAAATGGAGGAAGGGTGGAACTGTTGAGAGGACGAACAAGGAAGCAGGCAGCAGCTCCATAGAGGAGGAAGTTCTTACAGCAGCAAATGACTCCCTCTGCAGTGACAGCATCGCCTCCGTAGTGGATGAGAAAGGTATCGGATACTCTCTCTGTTAGGGTGAATGTGAAAAACACAAAGCTTGATATAGCTGAAAAGTGTACAGTGAGCTTATCTTATTTTTCTCCCTCCAGTAGATAGTACATCAGTGGCAACAGAGTACTCTCTCAAGTTTGATGAGTCCATGACAGAGGATGAGATAGAAGAGCGCTCCTTCCGATCTCTGTTGCCATCTGAGGCGCACCGCCGTGGAACTATGTCCCGCCATCATGAAGAATCAGAGGATGATGTAGCCAATCACAACACTACATTGGTTTCAGGGGCACACAATATCTTAAAGGTGAGAGGGCAGTGTAGTCATACAAACATTTACTAACACATATCCTTATGAGTGGTTGACAGAGGAAGGTGGGTGTAACCACTGACCAGCACGATTTGTCCCCTAAAAAGTGTGACTATTTGAGTTCTTTTGTCTGGATGTTACTCTTGCATGTAGTGTGCAGACCTCTTTTGTCCTCTCATACATTACTTACTTACATACTTCTCATTACCTCAGTTAGCGTTTCCTTTTAATATCCTTTCCTTTTAACTTAACTCTTGCTGTGGATCTTTTCTGTTGCCCCAATCTAACCCTAGCCTTTTCACCTTTGTTTTCCTGCAGCCTCAGGATGCAAACATGGCCTTTTCTGGCGGGCAGGACAGCTTTTCCCAGTTCACCATGGACATGGTGCGTCAGTACATGAAGGACGAGGAGGTAAGACTGCAGCACCAGAGCTCTCTGCTGCGTCTTCGCCAGAAAGCCCTCAAAGAGAAGACCAGGACTGAGCTGGCTTGGCTAGAACACCAGAAGAAGAGGCTGAGGGACAAGGGAGAAGATGACAAAATGCCCCCCATCAGGAAGAAGCAGAGGGGCCTTCTGATGAAACTACAGCAGGAACAGGTACGTGGGGGCTAAAACATGATGACATTAAGTGACAAATGAGATTTGGGGTATATTGTGATCTTAACCATTACTAACCAACCAACTTTAACTCCCTCCATACTCATGTTCCCAGGCTGAGATCAAGCGACTTCAGGAGGCCAACAAAGCAGCCAGGAAGGAAAGGCAGCTGTTGCTGAAGCAGCAGGAGGAGATTGAGCGGATGAGAAACACTACGCTCAGACTGAAGGAGCGTCTCAAGTGTGCTGGGGGTGAAGCACCACCTGTAAGTAGTGCAGCAGTCACTAATCATCTTCACTACCTATTATTTAAGGGATTTCATTTCAGTATTGGTTCTACAGAAGTAGAATCTTGACGGATGAAAGAAAGTAAACATACTTAAAATATGCTTTACTAATGCTCGGCCTGTCTGCTTGTCCATTCATCCATCCTCCAGGAGACGGCTGCATCAGAAACCCCTGTGTCTGAGGCAGCCTCCACCAGCATGAGATGTGCTGAGGAGATCCGCAGCCCCTCTCCCTCGCTCTCCATCTCTGGAAGTGAGACTAGCAGCATCATGCAGAAGCTCAAGAAGATGCGCTCTCACATGGATGAGAAGTAAGTGTGTTCTTTTTGCTTAGTGACAATTTGACAAGTGATTTATCGTCATGGTCCCTTTCAGTATTTTTAACGGTGCTCACTGTAGATGTGTCCTGCTGTCTTTTCCCTTGAGGTTTGATCCTTTTTGTAGGAATGCTGATTCTTTTGGCCCCTGAGTCCAGCAGTTTAGAAATATTTTCCTGCTGGATAAGCTCTGTAATTAAGTGGTGCGCTGTGCTGTAGTCTACGGGGTCTTATTCTTTTTCATTCATTCTACCATAGTGTAAAAGTCAGACATCTTCTAATTATATACATAGGGTCTTTACCTTAACTGGCAACTAACTTAATTAAAACTAATCAGTGCATGCCATCTTTTTTTTTTTTCTGTTTTAAAGCGCTCTGGATATGTGAATGTGTGGATGTGAAGATAAGCATGCTCCATGTTGTTCTCCCTCTAAACTAGACATGAATCCACATCCTGCCCCCTTAACTTCGGATTTGTACAACCTACAAGTATCTCGTTGTAGGATCTGTACGAGGTGAACTGCAGATTATATTAAACTGTCTTAAATGTTTGTAACACTATGTAATCTTAATACTGCAACTTTGAAATACAGAGACGTAACTATTTTCAAAATAAGACCAAACAGAGGTTGTGCATTCCATCATTTTTATTACACCCATGACGTCTTGTGTTGACATGTGCTTTGAGTTCCTGTTGGTCCTCCAAGGTTTTAGACTTGGCTAACAGCTTTGGTCAGGTGATTGTAGAGCCTCTTGTGACCGGGTAGCTCCAACAAGTTGGTTTGTTGTTCTGGGGTTTAGGATTTATAACTTGGCTATAAATCACAGGCCAATCTTCCATGCAGTTCAAGCTAGGTCTAGATTTGTTTAAATGTATACTAGCAACACAATTTTGCTTGTGATCCTGTTAATTTTAATACATTATGAAGTTGAAATTCATTCATTCATTAGGTTTAGATCACAGCAAATATAACGATTAAGAAGATCCTAACATAAAACTGTTTACATATTTGTGTCTGGTCATGCATTTAATGGCTTGCTTGCTATTGTCTTTTTTCATAAACTATCAAAGTCTCTTACCTTCCCTCTGTCGTTCTCCATTACCGTGTACTGCTGTTGATCATTGCCAAAGCAAATGTATTCAGCTTGACAAAACACACTAACAAAGTTGTTTTCAATTCATCTAAGGCTGTAACTGTTACCTCGCACTGTAATTTGTTCAAGAATCAGTGTTACTGATTAATATTTTTTAACCCCCTTCATAAACAAGTTTGGCAGTGATCATACCTTCAACCAACCCCCACCCATGATGCCCACATGCTAATTTAAATGTTCCCATTCTCCCAAAACATTTAAAAGTAAACATTTTCTAACAGAAACTTGACAGACTGACACCACATTTGCTCATATCACTCTTGTCTCTCCCTTTTTCTCTACTTGTCTTTTCTCAACATTTCGTGTGTGTGTGTGTGTGTGTGTGTGTGTGTGTGTGTGTGTTTTTCCGTACCCATGTTTGTGTGTGACTCTGTTGACTTGGTCTGTTGCGTGCTTGTGTGTTGTAGACACTGTTCTCCTGTCCACTACTTCTTCTCTGTGTTCACGGCCCACCACTGGGCCTCCCTCAGTGTCTGTCTTCCCAACCTCCACCCTAAATTCCAGCTCTTTATCTACAACCAGTTGGTCAGGTACTGTACAGTGCTCTCTACCTCTTCCCCAGCACCTCCACCTAGCCTTGCCCTCCCCTGGCCCACCCCACCCCACCCCATGGAACATGCTTGTATTCATCCACTGGCACTGGGACCTTGTAGGGTTGGGGCGGTGAATGATGAGTGCTTGGATGTGTTGGTTTGTTTTTTGTATTTCCAAGATTGGATTGGTCAGAGGGAGGGGGGAGTTTGAGTGAAAACTTGAAGAGTGCCCAAGGAAAGCTGCCTGGCTAAAAATAAGCTAACCTTTTGACAACTTAATTTTTATTTCAATAGGATTTTTTTTGCTGTTATTTTGGATTAATCAGTTGGACACTTTCTTGCCATTAGTGTGTATATTAAAGCACAGTGGTTGTAGAGTGATTTTAAACAACAACAAAAAAAACAATGTGGAAACATTGAGAATTTCAGAAGTGAGATAAATTCAGTTTTGTGAAGCTTAAAGGTTATGTTTATTTTAATAGGAGCCTTCCTTGTTAAATGGGAATCTCAGGCTGAACACTGGGATTTCGCTGATTTCTGTGGTGTTTTAACTTGTGACTCTTCCCCTATTTCTTTCATGCGTCTTGAATGAATGCTGTAGCGCATCTCTCTTCATATTGTGGCTGCTGGTTGGTCAGCTCCAGCCAGCTCAGTCATTGATACGAAACGTTTTCAGATGAAACCACACTATGACATGAAAGTGAATGCATTTTGTAGAGAACAGACCGGAGATGGAGTGGTCTATCTCTTTAATGAGCCCAGTAAATCTTAACTAGCCCTCTTTATTAGGTAACTGTTGCATAGGATGAGATAATAAGTACAGATGGCCATTGGCTATAATAGAGTTTGGGAAGGCACTAAAAGAACCCCCAGTCTGGTTCTTCAGTATCTGGCCTGTCATCAGTTTACATTAGGTCAAGAGAAAGGCCTCTAAATTAGATCAAGGCTAAATAATACTGCACTGTAATGGCACCCATAGCTGTGGGAGACCACATTACACAACAGCTATACCTGACTGAACTTTATTTTAGGCTTCTACAGAGAAATGTATGTATAAGACCCAGTGTTAGCGTAAGGATTTTAGAATCACAAATTCTGTTGGCTTTGAAAGACACTGTCACCTTTGCATTTAAGTCTCAATGGCCTCATTGGTCAGGGGAGCACAGGTGTTTGAGGTGTGCGCGACCAATCAGCTTTCAACCTCTGGGTTTCAGTCTGATGCATGAATCTCACATCTTCACTTATATTTTTCCGCCCCACTTTTCTCCTGATTGACATGTCATCACTTCATGCTTGTCTATTTGATGGGTGCTTGTCCACTTCTTTATATGGATGATTATTCCAGGAAAAAAAAAAAGTAAAGCATGTATTTGGGGTGTGTGTGTGTGTGTGTGTTTGCTTCGCTGAGTGTTGAACAGGAGGTTTGAGGTGAGTTTGCGGTGATAACCGGAGATCCAGGGGATTTTGGGTCTGCTTGCTTCTGCGATGTCATGTTTTGAAATTCCTAATGCTAAATGTCTTTGTTCTACTTCTTTTTACTCCCTCATCACTGCCACCTCACCTTATCCCTCACCACCCATCATCTTCCCGTCTCTTCCCACATTTTCCCATTTCTTCACCCTTCTTCTCACAATCATCTTCAATCTCTTCCCTCAACTCTTTCCTCATCTCCATTCTCTTTTTTCCCCATTCGTTCTTACCACCCCCTTCCCCAGGTTCCTCACAAAGCGGGAGCAGCAACTGATGCAAAGGCGTCACCATGCCGAGGAGTTGCTGCAGTGGAAACAGCGGCTGGACCAGGAGGAAGCAGAGGTCCGTAGGATGGAAAAGGAAGCCCTGGCTGTATGGGACAGACAGACACCTCGGGACAAGGACATAGCAGAGAGTCAGAAGAAGGAGGTCGCCTCAATTAGCCCCAGTCACCATCAAAGCTCAGAGCCCAGAACTGACAGTGAGAAAGGTGAAGCAACAGGATCCTTTAAGCCAGCTTTATAGTCAAAACCAATACGGAAGCAGAGTGAAATATTTGACGCATCTTACAGTTTAGGAATAAGGTTAAAAATGAATCTGGACAAACAAAGGTGACTTCATGTTTATCTGTTGTACATGTTTCAGAGTATGTCAGTGAGGGTGACTGCTCCTTGGTGACACCTGAGTCCAGTATACACACAGAGGGACTGGTGTCCCAGCAGCCAGGAAGCCCATCTTCAGTACAGCCTGTGTCGATCCATGAAACACCTTTGGCCTCCGTCCAGACCATGCCTGCAGATTACACCCAGGAGTTCACATCAGCTTCCCAGTCACCTAGTAGACAAGTACATATAAATGTGTTTTTCTTTCCTTGTTGTAGTTCAGTAATGATACCATCTCTTTGATGGTAGCTGAGTTCATTTTAGCCCCTCCAAAACTGACCTCACAAAAATTCAGTTTATAAGCTGTTTGGGTTATTTGTAGTCTTTTATTGAACTATTGAAAATGCTCTCTTTATATTGTGTAAGAAATCTGCAACCTATTTGTTGGTTTACTGTACATTTAAAATATTAAGTCCATCTGACTGTGTTGTTATATCCTGAAGTAATATTCTTTTCTCTTCCCCTCCTCCTCCTCCTGTTTAGTCTCCCCAGTCTCCATTCAAAGGCAGCCACAGCCCTGCAGCCTTTCCTTCAGACGGCAGCAGCAAAACCAAGATGCCGCTTCGCTCCTCCTCCCGGACCACCAACCAGGCCCACACTCAGCCAAGTGACTCCCCCATGGCCACACAGACTGGTGAGTTACCGAATGACTCAACACACATATACTGAATATGTAACGTTTTTTTGAGTGTATAATAAGTTCCTGGTAGTTCCCAGAGAAGGTAGAACGGGGAAAGTGGAGAGAGTGGACATAATGCAGCTATATTGCTGGCAGTGTGTAGTCAGGCATAATGTGATGCTGCCAGGAATACATTATGCAAGCACTTCCCTGATACCTAACCTGCTTAGCTGTGTGATAGGAGGAGAGAACACTTGCACTTAGTTATCCTACAAGCAAAGACTTTTTTGCTGGCCTGGAACTGTAGCATTTATTTATTCATTGTCAGGGCACTGTTTAAACCTTTAATCCTTGTAATTCTGTTTGTTCATTGCGTGCAAGCCAAAGCAACATGTAGAAAAATTGACGTAATACATTCTTGGTAAAGAAAATGTATACTAATCTCCAAAGACTTAGGTTTGCGTTTGAGCAGCCTCAAAGTTGGATTACCCTTTGCTAATCAGAGGTCTGGCACTGGTCTCACATTCTAACTGTGATTTATCATCTAAATTTGCCTTCAGAACCCATTTCAGACCAGAGTGACATAGAGAGCCGAATCAAGGCCCTGAAGGAAGAACTCAGAAAACGAAAGTTTATGGCCTACCAGCTGAAGAAAGAGCAGAAGAAGAGGCACAAGGAGCGCCTTAAGGCACAGGAGGCCAGCCTATTGAAGCAGCTGGAGGTGTGTGTGTGTGTGTGTGTGTGTCACTCACATTATGTACTGTATGAGATTGTGTACATATTATATATATATATATATATATATATATATACATACACTGTACGCATTTCTTCATACTTTAACCGTTATTTTCCCGTTTTACTTTCAGAGCTATGACAACTTCATCGAGAAAACTAAGGCAGAACTCAACAAGGAGCCTGACTCAACACCTGATACGAAGTCTCAGATAATAGATTCCACCTTGATCGCAGAGCAGTCTAGTATTAAACCACCTGCTGACAGGTACCCAAAACAGCTGTAAACATATCTTATACTGTAATATGAGTTTGAAAAGATTGGTGTTCAATTAAAAACAAATTCCTCTTTCTCAGGTCTGAAACCAGCAAAATCTCTGACTCTGAAAGAACACGGCTTGATGGTTCATTAGATCACAGTGAGTGATTATACTCATCATAACTAGTATATACATTAAGTACAGTATTTATTTAAAATGTGTTTTGACATAGATGTTTTAATAATAATGTGACCCTTTCCTATTATGACAGATGCCCTTCCTCCACCTGATCATAGTAGATCAACATCAGTGCCTGAAGAATTGTCTGATGAAGACCCACCGACAGTCACTCCAACCCCAGTACATGGCAGCCCAGAGTGTCTCACCTCAGGGCAGAGGAGCCACCTGTCCACAGTGGATCTTTTAATACCTTCCTCTAAGGAAGGCCAGGCACAGATGATTGAGCCCGGGGATGAGAACAGTGTGTCTTACCAAAGATCTGACATTCAAGAAGAGCTGGAAGTAGAAGTAAACTCCACGTTAGAGGATCGACATTCTGAACGTCTTCTCAAGCTAGAGAAGGAAGACAGACTTGACTCCCAGGAGAAGTTGTCTACATCCAAACATATTTCCTCTTTCATGAGTGAAGAACATCAATATTCTCCATCTGTTAGCTTAGAACAAGATAAACAAATAAAGCCAAGGGAAACCTCTGAAGCTGAGGAAGCTGTAAAACCCAATATTATTGACTTCTCTTTAAAGAACGGGTCACTTATAAAGGATGTTGAGGTGTCTTCTCCCATAGCTGATGGCTATCATGATGACTTTGAGTCATCAGTAGATTCTTCACCCAGTGAGGAGCATCACAGTTACAAGCCAGCCTCTCAAATCTCAGTTCCTGATGAGATCAAGGGCTCAACAAAGGACTCACCTAGCAGATCCACACCATATGACAGCCAGGATGAGGAGGTAGAAGAGGAAATAGCTGAAGAACCGAGTCACCATTCAGGGATTAGTGGAGATAGCCACCAATCTGGAAGACTGCTAGATCTTCATAACCAAACAGACTCCAAACATGACGAGGACCTTGTTAATTCCAACCACTCACTACCCATCTCTCCTTTGCAGACCCCTCTCTCTCCTGTTGTAGATGAAATGCCAAGCTTTAACATCGGAGATCGGGTTCTTGTCGGTGGTGTCCAGCCTGGCACTCTGAGATTCAAAGGTCCGACCAGCTTTGCTAATGGCTTCTGGGCTGGTGTGGAGTTAGACAAGTCTGAGGGCAGCAACAACGGCACTTATGATGAGGTGGTATACTTTGAGTGTAATGAGAGCCACGGTATCTTTGCTCCTCCAGACAAGATCACACACCTGCCAGACAAGTTTGAGATCTACACAGACACCACGGAGGATGAGGACTCATTCTTTGATGATCTGTCGGGTAAAGGCGGGGATAAACATAAAACAGAGGAGAACAAATCCCAAAAACAAGGAAATATGAAGAGTAAAAATGAACAAACCTCTCGTGAGGTCTATGGGCCTGGAGATAAAACCGTTACGGATGAGTCTGTTTACAAAAACCAGGCCCCACTGAAGGCCGTGTCCCACCTCAATTCACAGCATTACAAAGAATCCAAGCTTCCCATTTCTAATGGCAACATCGGGGACATCATTTTGGATTTTGAAGATGCACCAACCACCCTCCTCATCTCTGACTTGAACAAGAGTAAGATTTCTACCCTTGTTGAGAGAGAAGACGTAGACTCACAACAACAGTTTACTCCTGTGGATCTTTCCACAGGTATCAGAGATGATAAGGATGAACAGAAGGACAAAGACCTACTGGACACATTTGCAGATAAGCTCCTCAACAACTTTTTGAAAGACACTGTGAAGCAGTTTGCTGAGATTAAAAAGGCTAAAGAGCAAAAGATAGAAGCTGCCAATCAGATGAATGGAGTCCCGTTAGGCGAAAATGTTAAAGAAGAATGGTTCTCTTCAGTGGAGCAAAAAGATTACCTACCCTTCTTCCTACCTGCAGAAAAAGAGGAGCTGTCTTCTCCTGAGCTGTGTAACCGACCGGTGAGTGTATATTTCTGATTCTTTAGTAATATGTTAAGAAAAAGTGAAGATAAAGACGTGTTAATTAAAAGGTCACAATCGGTGAGAAAAAACCTTGTGATAGTGATGTACATGATTGAACCGTGGAATCTTTATTGTGGGGAAACATTAGCAATGACAAACAGTACTTGTTGTTCTGACCTGGGGAACCCTCGTTTTTGGTATGTGTTCAGCCAAAGTCCAACTTCATGTTGACAGACTGAATTTGGCACTCCTTGCTGAAAACCTTTTGTGTCAGAAACATCAGTAAGAATACCCTTAAAGGCTAGGTCAAAAGTGTAAAAACATGATTTAAAATAGGACCTGTTCTGTCACGGTGTGGTTTAACAATCATATTTATGGAAGGTTCTAATCTGGAAGAACCAGAAAAGGCTGGAACCAGGCATGAAATTCACATTTTCCTGTATTTCTTTCACAATAGGAGAGTCCAGTGTTGGGGGCCAGCGGTCAAGAGGAGCTTGCCAAGCGACTAGCAGAGCTGGAACTGAGCCGTGAACTGCTGGATGAGCTAGGTGACGATCAGGACTGGTTTGATGAGGACTTTGGCCTCAGCTCCCGCCGAGAACAGCAGAGACTCAAACAAAAACAGATTGAAGAAGAGGCAGGGCTGGGGAGGTCTGGCTCATCAGCTGGAGCAGCCCTGGGGGGGCTGGTTTCATCACCAGGTGGGGAACCGCAAATAAAGACCCCACCTAGACCTGAGCTACCGCTCCCCCTGCCCCCCAAACTACCTGAGCAGCCTGCCATGGTGGTGCCCCACTCGGCCACAGAGGTGGAGAAGATGGTCCACGCTGCCACTCAGGAGATCTGGGAGAGCTGTGGCCTGGGGAAGGAGGGAGCCCCGACCCTTGCACAACTGCCAAACCCCAAACCTTCACAAGAGTACCTGGGTAAAGAGGCCAGCAGCCAGGACCAGGAGGCCCTCTGCATCTGCAGCTACAGAAAGGTGAAAAAGAGAACTTACAAAACAGCAAAAAAGAAGTCTGTATAACAAACACAGACCAACCAAACAGATAGCAAAAAAGTTGCATGTGTATTGTAAAACCACAAAACAAAGAAGAGAAGCATCCATGACATCCTTTTCATGCCCCTACCAACCACGAAGACAGCCTTTAGTCTGAGAGAGTTCGCTGAGGTTAAATGCCAAGCGAGTTCCCGTTATTCAGCAGATTCCTCTTGGAGTAGCATCTTTTAGCTATTTCAGTTGGACTTCGGACTCCCGCTCCAGACATTGCCTCAATTGGTCAGATTATTTACTTTGAATGCAAATACTAGAGCTGTTGAGCAGTAAATATTATTTTGACATGTTATCTCACACATTTACGTTCGCCTAACATGGGATTTCTCAGCCTGAGAGACCTATTTACTATAACATACACATTCATTACACATTCAAGCGCACATATGTGATCACTCTGTTATTCCCTAGGCTGTGTATGACCTGACATGGGAGATGCTTCAGGAGATCTATGCTGAGGACCCAAATGCTGATCAGCCTCAGTGGGTCAGACCACGTCGGGTCAAGTCCTCCTCCTTCCACAGAGTAAAAACACCAGGGGACATCACCAAAGTCCAGGTACAGTTCTGCAGGACAGTCGTCACCAACAGAAAGAGATGCTACATTTATGTGTCTGAAAAGCACCCACCTTAGCTTACTACTAACCATGTGTTTTAATTCTAATTGCCTTACCTTAAAGGGAACTAGGTTTGTAGAATAAATTTGGACCGTCAGCGGTTTGTTTCTTATCTTCCAAAGTGACTGGAAGTGTAAACAGACTTCACAATGTGGCTTTGTTAATTCACTTTGGTAGTTCATTTGAAATGCAGCGTAATACTTTATACACACATGATGATGTGGTTTGTTTTGTTTTTATGTTTTTTACGTTGTGTCACAGGAATTCATCACAGCAGAAGTACTGAAAATGTACGGCCTGACAAAAGATCAGAACCAGAAGACTGACTGGCAAAAGATGCTGAAATTTGGCAAAAAGAAGCGGGACAGAGTCGATCACATACTGGTAGGTCCCAAAATTTTGAGAAAGTTTTCTTTTTTATACACACACACACACACACACACACACACACACACACACACACACACACACACATGATGTTGAAGTGCTGCACTTTCATAGCAGGTGTTAAATTTCTCACCAAGATTAGAACATCTAATATAGTAAGCATTTGTAACCCACTTCATCAAGATCACTATCATGTATTGCTTGCATATTTGTTATTTTACAAGTTAAATATAAGAATATTGCTTTTGTACTTCTCTGTTTAAATTTGAAATTCATGTGCAACCTGATGTGGGAGTTTTCTTTCAAATAATATCAAAACCCTTTAGTTTATTTCCTCTAGATGGCACCAGCAGTTTTATAAAATGGTCATATTTCAAAGTTTTGAGACATGAAGATGTTAAGATTACAGCATTTAATGCTTTATCAATTTATATGAAGTAGACCTTTATCTGGTGGGGAAAAAACAGTATAGTTCCCTCCGATTAGCCCCCTTACATGGTAGTTTTTAGCATAAAACTGAAAGTTGACATTTACATTTTCAGTCATGAAATTCTTCCACTTGACTCAGTTAGTCTCAATAGTTGACCTTGTTTGTTTCCCAGGTTCAGGAACTCCATGAGGAGGAGGCCCAGTGGGTCAACTATGACGAGGACGAGCTGTTTGTTAAGATGCAGCTGGCAGACAGCATCTTTGATGCTTTGCTGAAGGATACTGCAAACGTGCTGACGCTAATCTATGACAAGAGGGCCAAAAGAGACACCCTCTCCTGACAGCTTTCCTGCTTAGATTTTAAACTACAACCTCTATCTCAATCCCAGTCTTTCCTCTCCCCAGCGAACTCCAGCCAACCTACCGCCTCTCGGTCTTCCACCAGCTGATGTGCCAACAGCAACCCTCAGATGCCTTCAGTCCCAGCATTACCTCTCAGCTAAACAACTCCTACTTGTTTCTGTTATAATTCTACACACAAAACGCCTTTTGAGCAATCCAGCCTTCTTAAACCATACCACCATCTAGTCTCAGTGCTCACCTCCTGGACTGGTCCTTTTATAAATGCAAGTTGCAGAATGAGTAGATGTTTTGATAGGATTTGTTTGAATTTAAAGTCCATTGATGCTGCTAATTTGATTGCTCCATATGGGACTGTAATATACAATCTACCTGAAACAAAAGTAGGTTGTTATATTTTGTATTGGATCTTAAAGTAAATATATATATATATGGATTCAAAAATTGTAAAAGAGTAGTAGATAAAGAATATACAGCGCAGTCCATAAGTGGTTTGACAGTGACACACTATTGTGTTGGCTTTGTAATCCAGTACATTGAAATTAAACAAAGACTATGAGGTTAAACATTTAGCTTTGGGTTTTTCATCCATATTGGGTGATCAGTTTTCAGGTCCCTAAACCTGTCGTAAATTAAAGAACTAGCTGAAGCCTATGGCCCACAGTTAGACTGAGGTCAGGTTGCTGTTTGGCCACTGTTAGCTCATCTCATATGTTTACTATAATTTTTGGAAGACTATCTATAGAAAAAAATCCAAGACTGTTTATCCAATATGGATATGAACAAACCCCCTTAAAGCTGTGAGTCAGCAACTTTATAACCATTGTTGAATTTTAAATCCAATGTGCTGAAAGAGAGCTAAAACACATGAAATGAGTCACTGATCAAATGTTGTCACACTGCGCTATATTGAAATGTCACTGAGATCAGATATTGTATGAGATAATTTGCCTCCATAATTATTGTATTTATTGTGTGAAAATATTTGATTAGAGGAGTAAGGAACATTTTGAATTGTAAATGATCTTGTCAAGATATACAGAGCAGATTTTAACATCTAATGAAATCGTAAAAAGCACAAACAGAAATGTGAATGTGAACATGGCAATATATTATGTAGGAGGTTTAAGGAATGCTATTGAAACCAGAAAAAAAGAACAGGGGAGGGGGGTTTAATATTTAGTGTTAGTAATTAATTCAAACTGTTATGTATGTATGAATGAATTGTTGCCACAACTGTTCAGTGTGTCAACACAAGTCCCACTTTCATAGTATGTTAATATTTTGGCGCAGACACTGTGATCTCATACAAACAGCAAAGAAAATGCTTGTCCAATGATTTGCAGTTTATTACTTTATTTTGTGCTGTAACTTTTGAACCCCATTCAACATTGTTTTCCGCTATTTATTTTTTCACAGTTTTTATTATTTTGTGTTAGTGTTTGGGGGAAAAACGTGTCCATCAACGCCATGTTCAAAAATCAAGTAATATTACTATCTCTGCTGGTGTTTTTTTAAGATTTAATTCGGTCAAACACACTACGTACTCAAAACAGACATAATGCAAGTGGGCCAGAAAAGGCCTGACTTGATATTTTTAGAATCGCGTCATAGGGCAGTACTGAAATGCTGGATTTGAGCCTTACTTATCCTACAGTCATTTTACTTTCTATGACCTGAGAGAACACCACTTTCTTTTTCACCTGCCCTGGTAAAGGTTGCTAGCTGAACATTTGCCAAAAAAACATCTAGTTGTGTAGCAGCATGATTACGTGCTCCACTTGCTGCTGTGAAACATTGGCTTCATAGCAATAAGCAAGTTCAGACTAGCCGTCTGAATGTAGCCCAGCGATGTGGAGGTCTTTATCAACATTCAGTTCAAGTGCCTCTTTAAGTTGAGTTTAGGAGTTATAACTCTCAACATCCTTTGGACCTATTTTCTTTGAATGTCTCTTTGAACTGATGATTTTTAAATGGCCGCTCTTCCTTCTAACCGGTTTGCCAATACTTCAGTTTCTGCCTTATCAATCTTTCTGTATTGAAGCAGAGATTAGGAAGTGTTTTTTGTTGTTGTTTTTGTTTTTTAAACCTTCTGTTTTTCCTGTGCCTCTGCCTGAGGAAATGTTTGTAAAGGAATCGCTGACTCACCCGAAATGTCACCTGCTTCTTGTCCACGTCAGCCCTGCCTCTGTGCATATAGACACAGTTGAGTCATTGATAAACTGTATCAGGAACTAGTTTGTGGACACACACACAGTCGCTCCAGCACACAGGCTGCACAGTGGGAGTCATAGAGCTGATGAGGCTGAGCACGTAGGACTGTATCCAAGGGCTTATTTGGGTCCTCACTGTCAGCACCGCTTTGATCCAACAAACTGTACCAAGTCATTGTGGCATGTGTGACAGAGCTAGTTAATGTTCACTGACTGTTTGGAGCTAAAGTGACCTTAAACTGAGTACTTAGTCTTTTTTTCTACCGTCAACGTTTTAAGAGTTGCTAAGGTGTATGTTAAAACTGTAAATCATATAATGTAGAAAAAGACCAAAAACATTTGACACCAGTCTCTCCATGCTGTATGACTTGTATGTCTGGTCTGTAGGCATATGTAACTGTAATGGTGATATGATTAGTACCTTAGAAACACTTTCTGCAAGGCTTTATTGCAACCCCCCTTGGATTGTCCTCTTGAATTGATTGTATGTGGGAGAAAGTTCCCCTTCTGTAACTATGCAGTACTTGGTCTTATGCATTGCTTGTATATGTATCCGGATCACATAGCTTAGACTTCTGCCGTAGTCTGTAGATTTAAAAACACCTTCAAGATGCTTGAAGCTGTTTGGTGTAGGGTGGAGTTGATTGGAACTTGAGTTTAGCACAAAAGATTTGATCATCAGATGAACCCAGTCAGACTAGATTTCCCTTTTCATCTTTTGAAATGTTTATGAATATTTATAATAATGTGCTATGAGTGCGCGTCAGGTGCACTTGGAAGACTTCTTTTATGGGTGTAAATATACTGTTATCCAATCTGAACCACTGTTACTGTAAACCTGAACGATTGTTGTAAAAATGAACACTGTTTACTTTGCAAATATGTGCGTAGTATATATTTGTTAACTAAATGAACTTTGAAATTGTAAATAAAGCTTTCATTGTTTCTAAAGGAATGCTGCCTTGAAATGTGTTCTGGTTTAATTTAGAGGATGTAGTCGTTACCTCACAGTGTTGCTGCAGCGCTGACAGCATCCCAATGAATGTCCTAATGTTTTAGGTGTGTGACCGAAGGCACGTCTCGAGATTTGTATGCTCGTTTCCTCAGAAGTGCAAATCTAGGATGACACTCCTTTAAACGCTAGAGGTTTGAAGCCTGTTACTACTAAAGTGATTGACTGCAGCAGGCCTGTAGCAACCATTGCGGTTTAATGCTTATACAGTGAGGAAAATAAGTATTTGAACACCCTGCTATTTTGCAAGTTCTCCCACTCCGAAATCATGGAGGGGTCTGAAATTGTCATCGTAGGTGCATGTCCACTGTGAGAGACATAATCTAAAAAAAAAAATCCGGAAATCAAAATGTATGATTTTTTAACTATTTATTTGTATGATACAGCTGCAAATAAGTATTTGAACACCTGTCTATCAGCTAGAATTCTGACTCTCAAAGACCTGTTAGTCTGCCTTCAAAATGTCCACCTCCACTGCATTTATTATCCTAAATTAGATGCACCTGTTTGAGGTCGTTAGCTGCATAAAGACACCTGTCCACCCCATACAATCAGTAAGAATCCAACTACTAACATGGCCAAGACCAAAGAGCTGTCCAAATACACTAGAGACAAAATTGTACACCTCCACAAGGCTGGAAAGGGCTACGGGGAAATTGCCAAGCAGCTTGGTGAAAAAAGGTCCACTGTTGGAGCAATCATTAGAAAATGGAAGAAGCTAAACATGACTGTCAGTCTCCCTCGGACTGGGGCTCATGCAAGATCTCACCTCGTGGGGTCTCAATGATCCTAAGAAAGGTGAGAAATCAGCCCAGAACTACACGGGAGGAGCTGGTCAATGACCTGAAAAGAGCCGGGACCACCGTTTCCAAGGTTACTGTTGGTAATACACTAAGACGTCATGGTTTGAAATCACGCATGGCACGGAAGGTTCCCCTGCTTAAACCAGCACATGTCAAGGCCCGTCTTCAGTTTGCCAATGACTATTTGGATGATCCAGAGGAGTCATGGGAGAAAGTCATGTGGTCAGATGAGACCAAAATAGAACTTTTTGGTCATAATTCCACTAACCGTGTTTGGAGGAAGAAGAATGATGAGCACCATCCCAAGAACACCATCCCTACTGTGAAGCATGGGGGTGGTAGCATCATGCTTTGGGGGTGTTTTTCTGCACATGGGACAGGGCGACTGCACTGTATTAAGGAGAGGATGATCGGGGCCATGTATTGCGAGATTTTGGGGAACAACCTCCTTCCCTCAGTTAGAGCATTGGAGATGGGTCGAGGCCGGGTCTTCCAACATGACAATGACCCGAAGCACACAGCCAGGATAACCAAGGAGTGGCTCTGTAAGAAGCATATCAAGGTTCTGGCGTGGCCTAGCCAGTCTCCAGACCTAAACCCAACAGAGAATCTTTGGAGGGAGCTCAAACTCCGTGTTTCTCAGCGACAGCCCAGAAACCTGACTGATCTAGAGAAGATCTGTGTGGAGGAGTGGGCCAAAATCCCTCCTGCAGTGTGTGCAAACCTGGTGGAAAAACTACAGGAAACGACCTCTGTAATTGCAAACAAAGGCTACTGTACCAAATATTAACATTGATTTTCTCAGGTGTTCAAATACTTATTTGCAGCTGTATCATACAAATAGTTAAATCATACATTGTGATTTCTGTTTTTTTTTTTTTTAGATTATGTCTCTCACAGTGGACATGCACCTACGATGACAATTTCAGACCCCTCCATGATTTCTGAGTGGGAGAACTTGCAAAATAGCAGGGTGTTCAAATACTTATTTTCCTCACTGTATGGTTATTCACAAATTTCACAGGTTTGGGTCACAGCTGAAGGAACATACACATCACAGGTTTGATATTTATTAGTTTAAAAATCTTAAAATGTGACTAGACAGAAACTACTAATGAAAACTGTGCAGAGATGAACTTTACAGAATATATTAAGTTGAATGTGTGGACTTTTAAAACAGCATTTAAAAAAAACAACATTTTAAACATTTCTTAGGTGGATGGGTTGTGCTGGAAAGATTTGGACTCATCACCTATAACGTTTAGTATTTTTTTTTTAATCCTGGCGAAGGCCCTGATTCGCAGGTCTTTAAACACAAATACATGGTCCAAGATAAGATTTGTTTACATCGAAAATGAGTCTTAAATTTTGTCAGAAATATCGGATAAGCAATACAATAGCTTATTTTTCATCTAAAAGTCACAATCTTCAATTACTGTAGGTGAATATACCTGTAATTTTTACACATTAAAATGACCAGCTTTTTCTCTTGGGACTTGGAGTGAATGGAGTTAGTTATGATGTCACTGAGATTATTCCTTCAGCTGAAAGAAGACCGTGAGATGCCTTTGAAAACCCCAGAAAGAATATAGAAAGTGGACCTTGAATTGACGTTTATTTATTGATTTATCCATTAAACCCATGGTAAAGGCCAACAAGGAACTTTCACGCTAAAGTCATAGTTTTAAAGTTAAATCTAGATAATATTAATATTCATTATAGGTTATTTCCTGTATGAAAGCCGTGTAGGGGCAAAAATACATCAGTAGGTCACCTCTCTCACGTCACTTTACATCGCCTGATATCAACCATTTCATGTTCATATCAGAGAAAGTTAAAGAGGGACATGGATACCTGTTGAGAGGGTGTGTTGCTTTATTATGAGTGGTGTTTTTCTAAGGCCGTGTAGGAGCTAGACGAGGGGAGGACCCATGAAGCCTGCTGACCGGGAAAAGAGAGGGAGAAAAAGTTGTGAGAAGTTTTCTGACTCGGAGGTGAAAACTCGTTCACACTGACGGTTAGAGGCAGCAGCTTGGACGGGGAAGATGGCGCGGCGCTGCGGCCGTGCCACGTCTCGATTTACCGGAAAACTACAAATATATCCCAGAAAAATAGCAACGTCTGCAGTTTGGTTATGTTTTTGTCTTCTTTTTCCTTCTGCCGCGGAGGCTGGACTGTACTCCTCTTCTGACCAGGTCGTCTTGTTAACTCCGGAGAATGCGGAGTCGGTTTTAATAAACTCAACAGCTGCTATGGTTGTGGAGTTTTATGCTTCATGGTGCGGACACTGTATCGCCTTTTCTCCGGTTTACAAAAACCTGGCTAGAGACATTAAAGGTATGGACCTACAAGTCACGTAGCTTCAGCTCTTTAAAATATCATTAAAGTTTGTAAAGAATTTTCAGTTTTGCACCACTGAGCTTGTTTTGACATAAGCCTGCAAACATTGCACTTATTTAAAATTAATAGTCTAATTAATTTAACATTGACGTGGTGACATATGCCTGTATTTTTATCATCTGCCTGGAAGCAGTGAGAGCACGGAGCTGTTGTTTCTGTCTGTTAATTAGAGCATGTGATCTAATAAATGTGTTTCTATTCTGCTCAGCACTGTGGCTCTCCATCACATCCTCTCCATCCCACTGAGTTTTGTTTCTGTTGCTCATGAGCCAGAAGGAATTTCACACACAGCCATGACAATAAATATAGTTAGGATGATAGTCAAAGTTTCTGATGTTGGCAGGAGGCCTGACACAGTCCTGGCGCTTTCATTCTGGTGTTTCTCTGTCACCCATAGTCAATATTGTGCAGTTCCTCTCTTGGTGTGTTATCAAGTGCCTTGTTTGGGAGTTGGGACTGTCATCCAGCTGATTTTAGGAGGGAAATTTAAGAGAAATTTGGATTACATAAAGGTGATAGCACTACCCATCAGCTTTTAAACCCGCAGACGACATGCAAAGTGACAGTTCAGTTATTTTGTACCAGAATCTGTCTGCACAGGCCCATCAGGGCTGCTAGGTGTGATGAGTTTGTTGCCTTCTTTCACAAATAAATATTAAAGGACAGTTCCTTGGCAGTGTTGACGCACAGCCTTCTCCTGTATTGATATACTAAAGCGCACACATGGCACAAGGACACAGGAACCATCCAGTGTCAGTAGACAGTACACTAAATATTTACTCTCTCTCCCTCTATTTGTTGTCTGTTCTTCAGAGTGGAAGCCAGCTGTGGACCTGGCAGCTATAGACTGTGCTGCAGTGGAGAACAGCAAGGTCTGTGCTGGCTTCAGCATCACAGGGTATCCTACGATAAAGGTATTATACAGTGGATATAAAGTCTTTACACACAGGCCCACATACTGTGTTCGTCCTTCTTTCATGACAGCTGCTGTGTGTGAGAATTCACTTATTTAGTCAGAAAAGCTGAGCACCAGAGGCATATGTGATTTGGTGACGATAAACACATACGCTCCACGGTGTCTACTGAAGCAAGTAATGGAGCAAGTCTTAAGGCAATTTTATATTAATGTTAATTGTTAAGTTTCTAATAATAGTCCAAATAGTAGTCTAAAGGATATTGATCTGGCTCTGTAAAGGACACAGCTGAATTAAGTGTGTAATAAAAAATAAAAATGTTTTTAGTTTTTGTACTTGCAAAGCTAAAATAATAAGTTAATTAACTGATTAGTCAAAAGAGAGAAAATCAACAACAAAAAAAAATGCCCAAAGTTCACCATTTCCAGCTTCTCTAATTTCCTTTTTTAGTCTTTTATGATACTAAACTGAATACTTTTTGGGTTTTGAACAGACAAAACAAGCAATTTGAATATGTCTTCTTGTCAAACTAATTGATAAGGAAAATAACTGCTTGTTGTTTTTTCCCTGATTAAAATAAGAGAGAATCACCCAGGTGCTGTTAAAACAAAACTTGTAATAACTCTTATTCTTTATCTTTCTTTATCTTTTATTCCATGGGTTGAATGAAAGAAAACATTTGAGGCACACCAGACTACACCCACACCCCTTTTCTAGTCTCCTGTTACAGGCTACATTATCTGAACTGATCATAAAATCAGGAATGCTCCCAGTTTAGCTGGGAGCTCCCTTTTTCAACACTGATGCTGCATGTGTTGTTTTTATTAGCATGTTGTATAGAGTGTGCATAGGCATGTGTGGAAAACAAAACACTTATTAGCAGGTATTTAAATAAGTATACATGCACTTGATAAACCAGGGTCTATTTAAGAGCACCCACACTCTTATCTATCCTATCTATTAGTGTGCTTTAGTTGTTAACTAGTGATCATTTCTTGGATTTGGATATCTCTTATACTTCTGTAGCCATTATAAATAACATTGACATTTCTTCAGCAGTTTAAGAGTTTTCTATATTTTAAAAAATGTATATATAATAACCTTTTTTCCGGAGGCATTAGTCACTTAATAACTTCAAAATCTAAAGGATCCACTTTGTAAATGTATTATTCAGTCATGTCAGTAGTGGTATTAAAAATTCAGTGCAATTTTGTCAGCTCGCCTTCTTTTAAAGGGGTTTATTTATAATTTTTTAAACTCTGGACAAGAACGTGACAGATGGGGTTCGATACTGTAGACGCCAAAAAGACAACAGTGTGTTCCCAGTAGACTCAACTTGTGCAGGATCAGCAGACACACTACAGAAATGTGCCAGCTGCAAACATCTGCATTTGTATTTGTAGCATATCTGATTCGTCAGCAGTAGTGTGTGCTTAAGACTCTCAGTCCTGTCTCTCCTCATCCAGCGACGAGCCAACGAGACAAAGAGCTCCTTCTGTTTGAACACACAATGCAGCTTTAACATCTGTGACTCATTTTAACCAGGAAGGATTTAGGGGTCATGGCGGGCAGAGGGGAAAGCTGCCCCCCACCCCACCAAACATTACACAACATCGCTTTGCTTCTCTCATGGTCGTGCGAGCGCAGTCTCATCTGATCTCTCTTTCTCTCCATGTCCTCCGTAACCCCAAACCTTCCTGCCTCTTTCACTTTACAGTTCTTCCACGCTTACTCCACAGCTGAGTCTAACGGACAGGCTTTCACAGGTACTACTACACACACGGTAAAAATGACTTGTCTGTCATAGAGAGCGTGCAGTTTCAACAGGCCTCATGTCAGAGAAAGAATGTGTCATAGTGAATGTATCATAGTGAATCTGATAACACTATGATCCGCATGCAAATTCTTTCTGACAGCTGATATTTTATTTTTGGCTTAGGTCAACTTGTGTACCATTTTGACACGTATGTAATATTGTAGTTACTTTGGTAGTTGTTTATATATGTGCTCAGGTAGTCATTACTGTGTTTTAGGGAATGATAATCCTGTGTGACAACTAACAGCAGTGTATAATGTTCTCTTGCTCTTTGACCTCCAGCTTTCCCCCGTGATGTTCGGGGGCTCCGTCACAAGATCATAGACCGACTAGAAACCCATGAAGAGCCCTGGCCCCCCGCCTGCCCCCCACTGGAACCCACCAGGTATACTCGCATACACACACGCTCAGTTTTAACTGTGGGAATTTAGCTGTTAGATTCTTTTAAGTGATTTTTATCAAGTGACAAATGTAAAGGCTTATCTATCTATCAATCAATCTGTTTATCCACTGATGACAGTGACTTGTAGTTTATTTTGAAGACTATATTTTACGATATGAAAATGTAAATTAATGTCAGTTTATTTCAATTTGTCCTTATTTAACCTGTTGTTACATATAAAATAAGGAGGATTTAATTTAAGTCCAGATTCTTTCCCTGACCTGTCTATCGCACACCGTGTCATGAATTGCTATTTCCTTGTAAACATATAATCACACTATTCTGTGAATTGCAGTTCCATGTTCAGCTACAGTGTTTCTTCTTTCCTTTGTTGCAGTATTGTGCTGTAAAACCCATATTTCCATCCTATTGCATCATTTCATCTGATTTCATCTGTTCTTTATTAGTGACATATTAATTTGACTAACTACCAGGCCAATAAAGCAATTATTTTTCAGTTTATGTCTGTAAGCCTGTGGTCAGAAATACAGAACATGAAGTGGAAACATGCTTCCACTGAGAGGAGTCTTCATTAGGTTATCACCAGTAGGCCATTCTGCTATTCCCACATACTGTTATGCATGCATTCAGATAAAGACACTGCATACATATAGTTGTGTAGGAAGAGGAAGGAAGAAGTCAAGTTTATTTATCTTTTTATCTTTAAAGGGAACGTACCATTGACACTTTCAGAATCTTGAGCAGTTCTCCTTTTTTTCATTTATAAAGAAAATAATAAGTGGATTTGAACCATCAGGCTGTCTTACTTCACAATAGAAATTCCTAATTGCAGCTATTCTTTTCTCAACCAAAAGACCATTTTCAAGTGGAAATAACGTAAATGATAAATGTGTACAGTTTTAGTGTTTATGATTGTGGGTCCTCTTTAGTTAAAAGTAGTCTCGCGCATGGATAAAGGAGATCCAAGGCAACTCAAAAATCTATAAAAAGCCAATCAAAATGAAAGGAAGCCATTTCTGTTTAATTGTAGAATGACACTTTTTTAACATGAAATATGTCCATAAAATTCTGCACTTGTTTAATTCTTCCTTTTAATCTCTATTAGATGAATAGCTGATCCCTTTAAGATTTATTGGTAATGTTTGGAGCTTCTTCAAGGCTTAGCAAAAGTCATATCTGGGATTCCAGTCTTAATGTGTTTCATCTGCTCCTCTCTGTCCAGCCAAGCGGAGATCGATAGCTTCTTTGAGACCAACACCGTTCAACACCTGGCTCTGATCTTTGAGAATGCGAATTCCTACATCGGCAGAGAGGTAACAGCTCATGTTTCCATCAACCTGAGCTGTGTGTTCTTCTCTTCTCAAGAATATTATTAACTAACAAAACTCTGCTATTTGTTAAGGAAATATTATTAACCAGGTTAAGGTGTGATGAAGAAGTATTGGAGACTAATTAAGACTTAACATAGCATGGTTTATTAAGCCCGGCCAGGGAGATTCAGTGCCAGCATAAAACATGTAAATACATCAAATGCCTATACCAAACCTGAAGGATACTTCCTGTCTTGGGATATTTTTTCTTCCTAGATCACCAGAGATACACTAAGTGTCTAGGGTTATAAGGTTAAGGTAGTAAGGTTACTGTTTACCCGTCTATACATACGTGAGGAGTCTCATTATCAACTCAGCTGTGTCAGTCAGTCGACAGGCAGGCAGAGTGGAGAGACAGCGTCTGATCTAGAGATTTGGAGAGTCCCTCGCTGTAACCTTTGGCTTACTTTAGCTAAGCAATTGACCCTGTCGTGACCTGGGGAAACCTGTCATAGTACCCATAAATTATTTCTCCAGTCTTTACAACTTGAACCAGAAAGGAAAATTTGTCAAAATAAGAGGGTGTCATGTTCGGTCGTAAAGAAATCCTTTATCCATGTGGTCTTTGATTTGAAATAATTGGACATCACATATATACATGCCATGTGCTATATAAAGTATATATAGTATAAGTTAAAATGTCGAAATATACCTTTTTTATAACTGTGTGTGTGTACTGTGTTCTCCAGGTAACCCTGGACCTGTTACAGTTTGAGAACGTTGCTGTGCGGAGAGTTCTGAGCACTGAGGAAGTTCTGGTAACCAAACTGGGAGTGACTGAGTTTCCATCCTGCTACCTTTACTATCCTGGAGGCAACTTCACCAGACTCAAAGTGTGAGTATCTGTGTAGTCTCCAGTTTCTACTGCATAACACAGTGTTGAGCATTTTAAAATGATAATATTATCATAGTGACAATGTTTGTCAGCTAGGAAAAAATATGTAAAATTTAAGACTTTCTATTATATTCAAATAGACATAATGTGTAGTGTAGAGATTTATGCCGGTAATAATGATACAAATTTTCTACATTTTTTCAAATGTATATTGTGTCCCTAATGGTAATACTTTTACTGGTTTGTGAAAGCTTTTACATTTGCTTGCACACACACTCCGGTAGGTCTTTCCTTGCTTAAGGAAGTGATGTGTTTAGATTTCAGGCGTCAGTTAATACAAGAACTTGATAGGTAGCATTGAGGTTGTTTTTCAAACAGATCCCTTCTCACTAGCCCGCAAGTCACGAAGTCTACTTCAAGCAGGAGGGTATAAAATAACAGGATCAAAGTTATTTATTTATCATTATATAAGACAAGGTTGTACAACGAAATGAAAGTTTGCAGTCCCTTCATGCCACACACATAGAACTTAACATAATGTAAATTAATAATTACATTTATTATATGATAACATAAAATAAATAATATAGTATAGTACAGTATAGGCCTATACAGTTGTTATATTTATACTGAATTATATAGATATATATGAACAAACACATTATAATTCTGCAGTGCATTTTTTGAATTTATGTCTGAAGAATGTAAACAGTGCTAATAAGATATATGATGATAATATGGTTTTCATCTTCACATAAAAAGTTCTACATTTGGGAAACCGTGTCCATCAACTTTGACACATATTTGAGCACCAAGCGTCATTGATGTAAACACAGAGTCCACCTCCTTTCATCTTGCCAGAGTCTTGCACTCTGTCAGCTCAGAACACAGTTCGCCTGCCAAGTGCTTGATCGGGATGTTGATGGAGCAGGTCTCTGTAAAGGTGCGGGCACAACAGTCTCTGATTTCCTGTTGCTTGGCCAGCCTGAGCCCCATTTCGTCCAGACCGGACATTATCCAGGAGAAGCCTTAAGTCCAGGCTGGGCCAGCATGTCTCCTATCCCGGCTCGCTTTCCTCTCCTCCTGGGACGATCAAAGCACCTGCTGTGGTGCACGGTCCGGTGGATCTGGCTGGGTGGATTAATCCAAACCCAACTAGCTTTGCCGATGACTGTATTTCTGTCATAGGTAATATGTGTTTCAGCAGTGTAGTAGAACAAAATAAATAAATAACAGATGAAAAAAAGAAAAACGTTGCAGCGTTTGAAGAATCTACCGGCTGCAGCATCTGCATGTGCACCAAAACCTAAGCATCTAAACATCACATCACCATGGAGTTGCCTTACCTATTCAACATTTTTGTTTGCATCGTCTTTAATTGATTAATTGCGGGTTATTTTTATTTTAAAGGACTCATTAGACTCCATCTGAGCACTGTGGGGGCATGTACAGACTGTACTTGATTGTTTGACAATCTTGTTGCACCTGTTATGGCACAGAGATTTGCTCCCCATTCATTTCTATGTGGAGCTCTTTCCAACTTCTACCTGAGCAGAGGTCTAATTAGCCACAATAAGAGAATGGCACATGTGTGGGTGTGCAGGACTTTATTGCGTTCTGTGTTTTTAAACGCAACAATAAAAAGGCAGGTTAATGACCGTGTAGCAAAGGGTTCAGCTACGTGCATGCACAAAATAATATTTATTATTATTATAAGTGGCAAAAGAGAACGTGAATTTATACAGTGTTTCACACTAATGAGGGTTACAGAAGAAATGTTTTGTTGTCCACTTCCTTTTCACACTAGTTGGTTTGGGACACTCTATAAAATGAAAAACATACTGTGTAAGTAGATGAAGCCAGATTCTGGTTGAGCTAAATAGTAACCATGGTGTACAGCAGTAACAAGTACCACCTCAACTGCAGATTGTTATTTGTGATGTAGAGGACAGTACACTGTACAATGTTGTTACTGTTCTGCGTGTGTTTCTCCATCCAGCATGGTCTGCAAGCACCAGTCGGCATACAATTGTTTATTGTCTGTCATTAAAAGTACAACAGGCTGCATTTACAAATTCCACACAAAGCTTTGACATATGTCTAAGTAATAGTCAATAATAACAATAATAATGATAATTATTATAATAATAATAATCAATAATTCTCCATCCTTATTAGTACCATTTGAAATACAGCCAAAGAGATGTCAAACACATATTGGGTGGGTGGATGTGATTGAAAGGTGTGAAGCGAACATAATTTTATATATATCTAGATAACATCTTTACATAACAAACTTTTGACGGTGATTTCCATTTAGCTTGATCTGAAAACCGCAAACGGCAAGTTTTTTTACCCTTCGGTTGCTATTGTTCCACACTCGACGACTTGGCTTTCTGCTGAAAACCTTTGTCGTGTGCTCATTATCTGAACCCTATTCATGAGAATACTTTTTAACATCTGGCCTCTTAATGGGATCAGAGCATCAAAATCACTCCCATTATTCACTATCATAAAGCGGCGCTGATCATTCCTCACCCTGCAAATTCATCTGCTGTTTCTGCCTCTTTGTTTGGCTGTTTCAATAACTTGGCATGCAAAGAGGACTCTTTTTAGTTGACAAATGCAAAAAGGAAATGATTTATTGCTGATTTATTTATTCACCCTCCATCTCTCCCCTTCCAACCCCCCTCATCTCCATCACTGTACAGAGGGGAGGTTTTTTAATTTCTTGCATGAAAACAATGCCATTGCTTTTCTGGCTTCACCTGCCAAACAAGCCGCAGCCGCACACAGCGACAGATGGCCTCCCATCATCACTGAATGTCTGATTGATCCTGGGAGAGCAGAGAGCGTGTGTGTGTGTGTGTGTGTGTGAGCGTGCAGGGGCGTTGCACATCCGTCATGCATGTAATGTGTGCTGGTCCCAGGTGAATGCATTCCCTCCCAGCCCACCCTGACGCCTGCCTGCTTGCCGGCCCCGGGGATCGTTGGATAAATGGCTCTCCTTCCACATCTGTACACTCCCACCAGACACGCAGGTGTAATTGAGTCCCGGGCTGGTGTGAGTGAGCGTGGGCCCAGAGTATCCATCCTCCTTATTACCATCCTGTTCCAGTTTTTACGATGCACTCTCTCTCTCTTGCTCTCCCTCTTTCTGTCCTGGACGAGGGGAGAAAACAAATGAGAGGAGGATGTGAGGGGTAGAGAGAGAGAGAGAGAGAGAGATAACATTTATGACTATGGTTTCAGTTGCAGGGTTTTCACATGGCATAATGATCAGCGATCTCTCTCTCAGTTCCATGCTACTCTGGCACCATCTGCTCAGTATTTGAAACGCGTTCCCGTAAGTGTGTAAAATATATAGTCACAAAAAAATACAGGTCGTAAAACATTTTTTATGGCGATGGACTGCTGAAACAAAAGGTTTAAAAAAAAAAAAAAAAGAAATGGTGCATTTGTTTGAGGTTCCTTGCAGGATTAGAGCCATGCCCTTGACACATCGGCTGTACAAACTGGGTTACACATACACTACATGGCCAAAAGTGTGTGGACAGCCAACATTATACATATATATCAACATGAGCATTATTTTGTTTATGTTGAGTTACTGAAGGGTCCCCCTCACGTGTCCTCCTCTCCCTCAGCACAATCGAGGCTCGTACTTTCTACTCTTACGCCCTCCAGAGGCTGCCGGGGGTGGTGCGATCAGGGAAGCCTCCACCGGTTGCCCCAGACGCCCACAACAACCGCAATGAGGAGCCCTGGAGACCCTTCAACAGGTACGAACAACACACTCTGCCCGTCATTCTCTCCTCATTCGTATTATTTGTTGACGTGATGTTTGTGTGCACGCGTGTGTGCGGTTGTGTGCCCAGGTCCAGGGTTTATATGGCAGACCTGGAGTCAACGCTGCACTACTCTCTGCGTGTGGAGGTGGCTGCTCATTCTGTGATCAAAGGAGAAGGCCTTGTTTCTCTCAAGAATTATGTCTCTGTCCTGGCAAAGGTAAAGTTACCAGAGAGAGCACTGCATACACACCCAGGACGGACAAAAGGTATAAATAAAATCATAATTATTGATTAGGGCTCATTCTTTTTGGCTTTTCATTGATAATATTTTGATTTGGTTTTATTGAAATATTTCAATCAGGTGAAATTTTGATAATAAAATCAGTATCTGATTTAAAAAACACTTACCAAACATGCTGTATTTGATTAATTAGTTGTTTAGGACTTTTTATCAGAAACATGTTCCTAGCTGTCCTTGTCAACGGGGTACAGGATTGTTTACTGTAGACTATGGTGATTAGAAAAGACAACACCTTGGGTACATAGGGACAAAAATATCTGTGTGAAAATCTGTTTAATCTGATCTGTTTTTATAAAAATAAATCTGTTGGTCTTTGAGTGGAAATTGGTCAGAAAAAAAAAGATTGCATCCCTCCTTAAGCTCCAAGAGTAAAATGAACATCCACATTCAACAGACATGCAGTTACAGCAGGTCACCGCTAGATGGAGAGTGAGACAGCAGAATGTTTGTTCACACTGTAGATTTGACATTGTTTTGCAGCATTTAACTTCCCTTCATAACATGTTTTTTTTATCACTTTAGAATTGATTAGATCACTTTGCATATTTACCTTATTAATTGTTTTGCCAAACGCACATTAGTTTTTCACCACACGCACACATACTCACATTATTAAAAGCAGAAGAGGATGCCATTGACTAGAGCAGGAGCACAAAGACTCTCTTGGGTATTGTTGACCCTCTTGATCTTGGCTCCCAGGGGGATTGAAGCGTGGCTGCCAACCACTTGCTGCCCACATAGTTTACACAGACACAGCCTGATTACCAGCAAACCTCCCTGGGATACCCCAACCACTGCTCCTCCTCTTCCACCTCCTCCTCTCTCTCCTCATGCTGTATTCCTACAAAGGCATTTCTGTAAATACTTTAATGTGCAGGTCCTCTGTAGTTCACCCCCCCCCCCCCCCTTCTCTATAAAGGATACACATTTCTTTTTATATTCATCTCCAGGGTCTCATGTTCGTTTGATTAATCTGCTTTTATTTACATCTAATAAATAATTTTCTGGCTTTCGGCTGCTTTCTTCCAGCTTTTTCCGTTACTGATCACAAGCTCCCTCGATGCCTCTTTTCCTCCTTCCTCTCTGAAGTGTGCCAACCAGGCAAACATGTTGCGATGATGAGGCCTAACCTGCTAGCCCTGTCCCTATTGGCTACGCACCAGGCTGTCTCACTGACCCAGTCTGCCACCAATCTCTCTGATTATATCTCACTCTCTAGGGAGGCATTGTAGCAAGCTAGCGTGTATGAGGGACGCGCAGGCACTGTGGCCTCCCATTAGCTCCAGTTTGTTTAGTCAATAGCGGCAAGTCCCAGTGGTATTTTTAGCCTGTCCCCCTACCAGGATGGACCAGCCGTTTAGCAGGGCTTTGTGTAGATGGGGAGGCCATCATTGTTGCAGCTGCCCGTGACTTGTGACAGTACTTATTGTTGTTTGACTGAGCGATCTTGTTACAAAGAGGCCGAGTCCTTTCAGAAAGTCAGCTGGTAAGGAACAGTTAATGTAACACAAAACTAGAATTGAAGGAGATTTGGGATGTAAGTGGATGATACTTACAGTACGCTCATGAGCCAGTTGGTTAATTTTGAAAAACAAACATTTAATGATTAAATGTTAAGATATGATGCCGTTCATAGGCTAAATACCAGAAAATGAAATGGATTTTTAGTTTTCTTCTCCTCTACTGCCATGTTTCATCTAAATTTAAATATTCCCTCGTCGTGGTTACCATGCAATATGTAAAGATCTGACACCTGAACTCCCCACGTGAGTCATGTGATTAGATTAGAGTGAAAGTGACTCACGATGTCTTGGTGAGCCACAGTGAGTGTCATCACTTCACGCCAGTGACTGATTTCCTCAATTATGATGCACTTTTTAATTTTAACCAAATGGAATGATTAGTGGAAAGTGTATTTGCATGGGTAATATTGCCAGAATGCATGTGTGTAGGGCTGTAACAAATTGTTATTTTGAAAAATGCCCATTGCAATTTCCTGGAGTCCAACTGGACATCTTCAGATTGCTTTTTTTGACTGACTAACAGTCTTAAACCCAATGACTACTATAATGAAAGACACGAAAAAACAGCTAATACTCACATCTGAGAAGCTGGAACCATCAAATGTTTGGCATGTTTGCTTGAAAATGTCTTCAGAATTACTTGTTCTGTACATCACACACAAAGTCTGTGTGTAAAAGATTATGTGTTCATCTCCCTCATGTATTCATTTCATGTAAATCTCTGTTCTGTCCAAGAATTGTAATTCCATGAATTGTTTGTTTCTTTTTTTATCCACAATCATCCCATCACTGCATCTCCTCATGCATCTCAATCCAAACATGTAAACACAGGGATTGTTTTTTTTATTTATTTTAAATTTTTTTGCACCAGGTCATAATATTACTAGATTTACTGTCTTGTCAGGCTGAAGCCGGATTTATGAATCCTCTACATGTATATGAGGATTAAAAAAGTGGATCTTGGGAAGCATGAGAGCATTACGGCGAGGTTTTTGAGGATTACACCTCTATCCTGCTTTTCTTGAAAGAAGCTCTTCAGCCCAGAGGGGACAAAGGGCCATAGGGAATAAAACAAAGAATTAAGAGGTGGGCTTTGGTCTAAAGGGACATGCTTCTTCTCATGTCAGGGCTCAGGACATAGTCACACATTCACCTGTATTACCAAAGTAGCTCTCTGCTTTTATGAAAACCATCTTTCTATGTAATTATGGATCATATGAGTATTTTAATAAACAATTCTCCAAAAAATAGTTGATTAGTTGGCTGCTTCAGTTGTTTCCCCTCAGTGACAGTATATTGTCACGCACTGTGGCACGTGTGTGCTCTGCCCCCCCCCCCCCCCCCCCCACTTCCCCGGGTGGATTGACGTAAGATTATTACCAAGAGGGGCTTCACCCCTGTCTTCTTGCCCAGTCCCCCCCCATGTTGCAGCCAACAGATGCCTCCCTCTCGGGACCCTCACCACAAGAAGCTTGCGGTTTCTCAAGTGCTGCTGATACTAATCGGATCAGGAATGACATATTGCTGGGGTGAAGGGGATTGTCATGGTCCAACTGTGATGGGGGCAGGAGGGATAAAAGGTTAGAGGAGGGTGTGTGTTTGTGTGTGTCGTCAAGATAGAGAGAACAAATGTAGGATATCTAGTAAAGACAGAGGTTGAGATGATAAAATGTAGAATGTTTACAGTTTGAACAAAATATAAATCCAGTCCAGTTGATGATCAGTAATACCCAATACTGAATAAGGGATTAAATGTTGTTTACAATAGGGTTTGTTGTTCTTGTGTAACTGTGATGCTTGTTGTAGATGCATCATCTAAATCACTATTGCCTACTAATTAACTACTAAACTCACTATGTACTGTAGAAATGTAATGTAGAAAACAGGAACATAAACTTCTTTGCTGTCACATGTTTTACTGCAAGTCTCTTAAATTAAATTTGAACTCACCCACTGAAGGCTGACCGCCTGAAGGCTGTGACTTGACCTGTCTTTCCTTCAAAGCCTGTCACTGTTTTTGGCACATAATTCTTAAACATATCTGTGAAATGTATTTGGCATATTTATTGAGATTGTGCACCATCAATGATCAAGGCCAGAGAGTCGTACAGGGAGGTTAAGAAAAAGAGAAATCAATGTGAAATAAGACCAAATGTGATAAAGCAGAGCAAGATGACACTGACCAATATCTGAGTCCTTACATACTGTTTGTACAAGTAATATGTTGAGCATGGTGAACGTTTTGAGTTTTTAGGTGATGACCCGAACCAGTGAGCTCATGAATAGTGTTGCTTTGGTGACGCTGAGTTAAGCCCATTAGTGGAGAAACACCTGCGTTTTCTCTTCTGGTTAAATTCATATGGCTGTTTAATGAGCTTTTCTGAGTGGCTGGCAACCAGACCCCAGATCCAGATCTAAACCTATTAAATCACTCTCCCAGCAGTGAGCAGCAGGCATCAGAGGCCGTTGTCTGCTGTCATCCCACCTTTAGTTGTGTGTGTGAATGTTTGCTGTTGCAACAATAGAAATTGTTTTCCTTTGCTCATATCTGATAAGTGATTATTTAATGTGCCATGTTGTTGTCACCATTATTGTGTGTGTTTGGTGTTGAAGTGGTGTGTGTCTCTTTCCTTATTTATTTGTAATGACCAAGTATACTTTTGATTGACTGTGATTCTTAGTTATGGGAGGCAGTTGCCTATGTGTTGCTAATCATACCAAACGTTTCAGGGAAAACATGGTGCATGAGTTTCACCTTTAATGGCCCAGTACCAACCAATGTGCTGTTTATAATAAAATAAAATAAAGGTCCTCATGTTGGATGATGCTAGCTCTTTCTGTCCTCAGCTTTCTCTGTTTTTATTTTATTTTGTTATCTAACAGAGTCACCACAACTTTGTAGAAAGCTGTAGTCCCTATGTGCAAACAGTAAAAATAGATGAGTGGTTTTACCACATTAAAAAGGAGCAAAAAGGTAAACAAAAAAAAACTAAAGTAGAGCTGAAACAATTAATCAATAAGTCAATTGACAGAGAATTAATTACCAACTATTTTGATAACCTAATAATACTTTTAGTTATTTATTTAACAAAAAAAAAATCTTTGCTTTATCCAGCTTCTCAAATGTGAAGATTTAATGCTTTTCTTTGCCATATAAATAATAAACTGAATATCTTTGGGTTTTGGACTGTGGGTCTGACCAAAGATGATGACGTCACCATGGGCTCTGGGAAATTATAACATGTTGTTTAAGTCTTGGAAAAAGCTTGATCCCCTCTGCTGTGTCTATTTCTGAGAAACGGGACCATGATCATAAACTATTCCACAAAGGGGCTTACAGTAAGAATAGGAAGCACATTTAGCTCAAATTGATTAAAGCGCTCTACTCTCTCTGTTACTGTCTGAACACTCAAGACATCAGCTGTTCCTATTGTCAGTATAGCATGTGTGAAGACATGTTTGTCCGTGTCTGTCTTGACTCTGTCATCACTGGTCTCAGACACCCATCAGCTGGATTTCCTCTTTCTCTTCACATGTCTACCTCTGCTAGTTACAGTGTCATGTTTCCTCCCAGTTGTGGTTGTTACCATGGTAGTTTGAAAAGATGTAAATACACAGCAGGAGAAAGCACAAGGTAGGCAGTGGCTAAGTGGTTGTTAGTGGCTTAGGAAATGGATCTTAATGAAGGAAGAGGCTTAAGCTCAGCTGTTGTCACATTTAGTAGGTTTCATTAAAGGTGCTGAGAAGGAAAAACACTCAAACCACAACTTTTGTGCAGGATGTAAACCAAGTGCACAACGTTGTTAAGGATGAGTTGGCAACTGATAATCTAGGCATTACATTTCTGCTTGGTACATTGTGTGTAGTAGTAGGACAAAATAATGAATGAATGGTTCATTTCAGACAAAGGAGAGTGTGTGATAAAAGGCCATGAGCTCATGGAAAACAACACAGTCATAAAGCTTTAAAACTATCGATAGAAGATAAAATTACATTACATTTCATCTGCTCCAAAATGAAATGAAATGTTTTGTCTCTTTTGTTTCTTGAAAGTCAAAACCCGTTCACATTGTGCTCTGTTGTTTTATGTCTGCAGCACTTTCCAGGGCGTCCAATGGTGATGAACCTTTTGAAGTCTGTAAACTCTTGGCTGCAGAACCAGACTGGAGAGATTTCCTACGAGGCATTCAGAGAGAAACTAGATAACTCAGCACAGGTGAGTCACGACAGAGCCATATTACCAAATATCCAATAGGTTTTGGTCATATTCATGAAAATTTCAATGCATGTTCTTGTTTGTTCTTGTCAGTCAAGCCAACATTCAAATTATTCTTAGTTCACTTCTGTCTTCCATCTTTGGTATTCATTGGATTCAGAAGTGGAATGTCCATTACATACTGTATGAGGAAGTACACGAATGCAAATTGAGAAAAAGTACAGACCTTTGTTAGCCTGAGCATGCAGGCATCTAAGAGGAAAGGAAGAGTGACCAGACAGATAAGCAGCTGCAGGGAGAACAGAGGGCAGGGCACCACAAAATGCTCCCAGACTGACGTGAGGACGTCTGTCTGGGAGCTGCCTTGTCATTCCACTAGATACCAAGGTCACTTGTCAGTCTGGCCACTTAATCAGTTCAAAACCACCTCAGAGGCACCAAAGTGATGCCTATTCTGTCAAAGAATGGCCAAAATGTGTTGTTGTAAATATAAAATCGCACAGTATGAGTAGATAAAAATACATTTTACAAATACAGTTGTTTCAATATGTGCTTGTCTCTGTGCCACTACATACTGCTGGGGATCTATGTGCTGTTGTCTCTGGAATGAAGCCTGCATGCCTCCAGTATACCGCCCCTCGCAAATTGAAAGAGTCACTTACTTACATCATTAGCTTTTAGAAGGCAAATCAATTGATCAATGAATCAATGGGAAGGTATGAATAGACTTTGCCTCAGAGGAAATGGACTCAGTACACCCCCAAATCTTTACTATTGACATGTGAGTAACCCTGTCAATCACGCGAGCAATGGCAATGCAGTGTGGCGAGAAAAACGACTTTGTGTCAGAGAAAATATGTTATTGGATTCAACTGTGGCTCATGGTTAGAGATTCTGTTCATTAGTGGAGGGCTGAGCCATTAACCTGAGATTGACTTCATATTGATCAAGAAAACTATGTGGCACAGCTTTCATTAAGTTGAACAGGTTGGGAGATGCCGGAGAGGCTCTACTTTTTAGAGAATCTCTGGAATTTAGTCTCATATAAAGAAGGCTGGAGTTATTCTATATTTTTCTTATTGTCAAAAGATTACCATGAAAAGACCAAAACCATGAATGTGTTAGTCAGTCTCTCAATACTTTCCTACTTCCCTACTCTGTCTGTGGCACTTAGACACAAGCCCATTCAGTCTGACTGAAAATGTAATAAAAATAGGTCAATATATCTAAAAGCAAACATTCCACTAACAAGATTGAAAAATTCATTTGTTGGGGACTATTTTAATCTGTAAATGTTTTGCAGTGATTCTCAATTATCCAAAATATATATACACATATTGACACATGTTGAGTCAGAACACCTGAACAGCATGTGTTCAATCAGTTTCAGAGTGTGTGAAAATTAGCAGAGAAGTATAAACAGTTAGCTAGAAGTAATGAATAAATGGATCAAATAGTTAACTAGCTAAATGTAATTGATATACAGTTGAATTAGCTAAAAGTAACAGAGAAGAGGTTGAAATAGTTAGCCAAAGTAACTGATGAATAGTTGAAATAATTATGTAAGTAATGATGGTTGAAATAGCTTCTGACACTAGTAGTATAAATGCAAACTTTACCAAACCAGCCTAAACACTGATAGTACATACATATAACTGTATGAAAAGAATATTGTAACAAGATCCACTTTTATGTAGTTAACAGAGTTGGATAACATACAATTTTAAATGGTGAGTGGTGTAGATGAAAGGCTACTTAATTTCATCTGACAGGGCTGTGGGGTATGTCTGGAAAAAAATCATTGTACGTTAAGAGAGTTATTTATAGGAGCAGGATGGTGTGCAATTGATTTCAAAATAAACTACGATTTTCATGTTTATCATAATGTAAGAACATGTAAATACAACTGTGTTTTTTAAATAGTTTTTCGTCTGTAATGGAGACCTGTAACACAAAGGAATAAGCTGTGTCACACTTTGGTCACACTGACAATACTTGGAATCAATTCATTGTTGGTTTTGGCCTTAGAAAATCACCAAGTGCATCCTTTAAGCTTTTTTCTTTGTTTCACTCTTCCCATTTGTCTGTAATTTCTGTTTGTCTGTCTGTTTTTCTTCCTTTCTCTCAGTCTCCAGACACTGCTTTGCCTGAAGGAGTGAGGTGGGTGGGCTGTCAGGGTTCAGAACCCCACCTGAGACGTTACCCTTGCGGGATGTGGATTCTCTTCCATGTTCTCACCGTCCAGGCCAAGAGCTCTGCAGGCACAGGTACGCACGCAAACACACACACACACACACACACACACACACACACACACACTCACTCTCACATTCACAATGAGGTTTGCTATGAATGAAGGTTCAGGAAGACAGGGGTGGACTAAGGATGAGGGCTTTGTGAGGCTTTGTAAACAAATTAGCCCAGGAATGTTTGGAGGACTTTTTCTTTTTTTTCATACTGACCAGATTTAACTATTTAACAACACGTAAAGAAAAGACTGAACACACACACAGACACGCTGGATGTCGTGATGACGTTTTGACTAGAATTCTTTGAGGTTTTGTCATTTTGTCACTGCTAAAATTGAGCCTAATTGTAACTGTGTGAAAATGATTATGTTAGATTAGTGGAATGTGAGTGGTTGATAAAACAGGCAGATGACCGGAGGCTCCACTCCTGGCAGGGACATTAATCTCCCTTCAACTCGCACACAAACACACACACACACACTCAGAGGTTAATCCCGAGGTTTACGGACCATCATGTGACCTGCAGATGGACTGGCCAAAAGGAACGTCCATCTGGCCCCCCACAGGCCACCAGCTTAATGGATGGATACACACACACATACCGTACAGTGTTGACGGTAACAAACTCCATTCATACATATCCACACGCTGTGTGGATTATTAAAGGTGTGAACACAAGCCTAACACATCCTTATTTTCATAAAGAGCACATACACACACACTCCCAGACACGTTCCCACTGTCGGTCCGGTTCATCTGAAGGTCCTGCTAAGCCGAGAACAAAAGCTAATAGCTACAGAAAAATATGTTTGTGGACTGTTGAAATCCTGAGACAACAGCCTGGCCACCATTCACACAGAGGGTTAACTGTATTTAATCTCCAGATTGGGTTATCCCATTCGCATAGATTATTCATCTCAATGTGGGGTTAACCCAGCTCCCTGTGTCTCTCGGCCCACATAACCGTGGGAATCCAGGGGGCTGTGAACCCACCTGCCATTAGCAAGCTTACAGGCTACAGCACAGGTTAACAGTACATTTTAAAGTATAGAGACAAGCAGCTTCACAAGGACAGGTGGTTGTGCTTTACATAGGAGGTAATGACTGATTTCTACTTGTTGAAAGGAGGGAATCTATGGGAGTTCGCATTCACACATACACTTATGAACCTCCTGTTTAAAGTAACAAAATCAGGAAAAAGAAAAAAGTCTGTGTTTGATCTTATATGTAATATGTTGTGATATTGTTTTTACTGAGACTTACACAGCTCAATACCGGTGCTCAGCATTAACTGACCTCCTTTCATTCCCCTCCAGATCCCCCTCCAGAACCCCAGGAGGTGCTGGGTGCAATGAGAAGCTATGTCCGCAGCTTCTTTGGCTGCAGGTACTGTGCTGAGCACTTTGAGAACATGGCAAAGGAGAGTCTGATGGAGGTGAACACATTGACGTCAGCGGTCCTGTGGCTTTGGTCCAGACACAATCGCGTCAACAACAGGCTGGCAGGTAGGAGCCAATGTGATCATGTGTAACTTGTTTGGAGAATCTCTTTGGTGCAAACTAGAGGTGATTCTCCTTTCTAATATTTCATTTACAGCTGTGGTACACTTTTAACAGCTGTTATAGCACCTTCAGCGCCCAAAATGTGAAGAAACTATGTTGGTGAGGTATAAATATGAGAGGGATTTAATTCAAGTCCTTCATAAAGGATTGGATCGCTCTAAAGTGGGTGTGGCTTAGCGAATATGAAGGTGTAGTGAGATATGGAGCTGCTTTTTGCTACAAAGAGGATGTGGCTACTCTGTCAATAGACAGATGAGATGTGATAATAGACCTTAACACACATGCCTTCAAATGAGGTTAACTAATATGAAGTTTTTGAAGCTTTTGTAAAAATAAAACAAAAAAAACATAAACACCATGAAGCAAATTATCAGATTTCCTGTGACAGTAAAGTTCAGCTTCAGCTTGTCAAACATGAGGATTTGTTGCTTTTCACATAATGTAGTCATGTAGACATTTTATATCTCTGTTTTGGACTGTTGGTAAGACAAGATAAGCTATTTTAAGTTACCTTGATTTCTGGGAAAATGGGCATTTTTCACTATTCTCTGACATTTTATAGACAAAACAACAAGATTGATTAACCGAGAAGACAATTGGCAAAGGTCAAAGAGGTTTACTTGCTACACCGTTAACTCTACAGGAGATACTGTATGGATAATGGATATATTAAGTCCATTCATTGTAAGTCCATGTTAAACACCATAGTGAGCTATCTCTGTCCCTCCCACTTTTTCCATCACATCCTTTCCCCATTCGTCACTCTTCTGTGTCTACCCAGCCACACTTTGAGATCTTAAGCATTGCCGTACTTAGTTTTCGGGGGAAAGGTTTTCAGTTCCAGTTCCCTCTCGTGGTCAGTTGGTCTTTGTAATACGACTAAGAGGGTGAGAGGGGAGGATGAAGGATGGATCCTCAGATCAGACACCAGCTGTCACCCCGTCTTAGTCCTACAAGTATCATCTGCTTCTGCCTCACCCCACCCCCACCCCCCACCACCACCACCACCACCACCACCACCACCACCATCTTCCATCCATCCATCACACCTTACTTTGATTGTCTCCCGCTCTCCACAATGACCAGTCATCAACCGTTTCTTATTCATATCGCCTTTAGACTTCTTTCCGCAAATCCTGCACTTGTACCTCAGAGACCTGTACCTGCAAAGCTGCACAGCTATTTCTGTCCAGATCATCCTTTTAAAGCACAATTACTTAATTATTCACTTTTAGTAGATCATACACTGATCAGAATGTACTTTTCATTTCATTTTTTGTTTCTCTTCTAATGCTCCTGTCTTTTCTTGCTCTGTATATAAATGTAGAAAGTTTTCATACTTTTTTGTCCATGCTGTATCAGCATATTACACGTCTGCACGTTAGTCTCGAGAGTATTAAACAGCTCCTAAGCGTCCCTCCTCCCTTTTCTGTGTTCATATGATTTTATTAGGCACGGGGCTGTCATTAACAGCCCACTTTGTTAAATCACTATCTTTTGTTTGTGTTGACTGCCCCCTCTTCTATCTCAGGGACAGCTTGTGTCCTGAACAGCAGGGGCCAAAAGGATACCCGTCCCCGCATGTGTCTGCTCCCCAGACACCCCGCCACCTTCATCCATCCGTCTTCCCTCTCTTCCTCTTTTCCTATGTCTTTCTCTCTTTCCACTCATCATCCCCTGGGACTCATATCCTCCGCTTGACAAGTAATAGCACAGCATCCTTGCAGGATGGTCCCCCAGGAACCAGCCCTCTTTGCCCACACACAAACACACACACAATTCCCAAGGTATTGTGTGACAGCAGGTGGCAAACACCATAACACAAGCCACTCCCCTTTTTACCCACACAACACACACACGGCCTTTCCAAGCATGGGTCAAGTTGTGGCGTGTGGCAGGGGGAGTTAGTCATGGTGGAGGGTGAGTCGAGGTCCACAGGGGATGTCGGGTGAATCAGAAGGAGGGAGAGGGAGGAGTCGAGGGTTGGGCTGTGTTTGTAGCAATGAGTGGCGGCTGTCTCCCTGAGGAGAGCGCACTCCATCCCTCCATCCACTCATCCCCTCCTCTCCCCTTTGCCTAAAGTGGAGCTCTGTAGCAGGCCTCCCCGCCCCTCCTTTCAGGAGCAACCATGCATGAAAGAGCAGCTATTTGTAAAGCGACTGAACAATTAATTTAGCTGGCAACAAAGAGGCCCCAGGGCCCTCGGCCTCCTCGCAGCAGCAGAATTAAGACCGGTGGCAGCTCAGTCCTGTTGCTGCTTGTCAACAGGCTAAGACTGATTCACATTTCTACAGACAAAACAGCTGCTGCTGCTGCAGCAGCCTGGCTGCCTTGAGGACTGTGTGTTCACACGCAGCATTGCTCAGGGTTAGATACTGATATAGGGGTAGATGAGAATTTTTGTGATGATATTCTTGAAGATATTACAAAATAACACCTTTTTACTTTTTAACCTATAATGAAAAACAACTGGTCAATTAATAATTAATAGTTGTGTAGTTTAGTTGTTAAGGCCTAACAGTTGTTGCCTCTTCTGACTGTCTTCCGAGACCACTTGAGATGGTAAAATAAATGTCTGTGCACCATTCAGATTTTTGTTTGGGGAGCTTTGGGACTTCTCCTTTTCCTTTTGTATGCTGTTTTTGATCTACACCTTTACCCAATTGGGGTTGGATGTGCACTCTATCCCCCTTCTTCGCTTTGAATAAATTACCTTTTGCACATTAAAATAATAAGTAACAACAAGGTAGAAGGTAGAATTATATATTTATTTTATATATCAATGTTTGACTTGTGTGATTTTTATTGATATGATATAGGTATTTATTGTGTTGGTTTGTTGGTAGTATGATACCCCCTAGTGATCTGGACTCAAGCAGCTTTGCTATAATTTCATCTAGAACCACAATGGCAATGAGTGTTTGAGTTTATTGTGTCAAGCCTGAAATGTTTCTTGTGTGAGATTTAATGTCTTCTCATAATGTCAAATAAATTTAAGTAAACTAAACATTCAATTCCAGTTTCCAGTACTTGTCAGCTTTAGATTATATGGAAATATACTCCAGACACATTTGAGTCAGTATCACTGAATGTATTGAGGGTCGATACCCAGCCCAAGTGTTGGACCTGTCATATAAAAAACACAATTCCTGGTTTAGGTTTTGTCTTGATTATTTAAATGTGCATAAAATGTATGACATCATCCGCGGCCATGACGGCTCAGTATGCCACACGGTGCAGGTGATCCTCACTTATAGAATTAGTGCTGAGGAAGCTAGTTTTGACGTGCTGAACAATACATATTTATACCTCATGAATATGTATGCGCGGTGGTGATGACATCTCTTTGACAGGCCATTGTGGCAATCTCAGTATGGCTGGTATGGCTAAAGTCACCCTGGCCGCAAACGTGGCAAGCTGATTAGAATAAGGAAAGAGATCTGAGGCATCTGAGGAGTGTGTGCGTTCTCACCTGCTGAAATGTATAAAAACCTGCACACACACCCACATGCTGCAGCCCATCCAGGACACCATAAAATTGATGTATCCTTTATGTAAAGTACTGTATGCAGAGTACATACACACATGCATATGACTGAGATTAATCTTGAGCGGCGGAGAGAAGGAGGAGGGCGCGGGGACGGAGGTGGTGGAGGATGTAAATTGACAGTGCTGTAAAGTGACAGACCTGCTTGCTGCTCTGCTTTTTTTTTCCTCTTTTCACACAAACAAACAAACACACACACATACACACAATGGCTTGTTGCTGACAACAAGCAATTTATTACTAGATGCTGCCCTGTGTGTGTCTTTACGGGCATTTGTGCAGAATGTGTCTATTGTGTATGAGCCTGTGTATTTGTTTGCATGCCCATTCCTCTGCCAGTCTGTTTGCATGGATGCAGTGTGGTGTGTGAGTGACGAGGGGCTTTAGTGAGCAGCGGCTACATAAAAGAAAACATGTTTAAGGAGAAAGTTTTTAATTCATTAGAAGGGCAGCTCCTCCTCTGAGCTTTCTGTTGCTCTTATGTTCAATTTGGAGATTGGACTTTGCTTTCAAAGGGGTGTGAAGGGACGAGACAGGTGCTCCAGAGCACCGAGGTCTGCTGCCTGAAAACTCACTGTGTGTGTGTGTGTGTGTACACGTGTGGGAAAGCTGTCCACTTTGGCCACATGTATTATCTCACCACCCCTCCCACTGGGACATCCCAGAAGCCCATTGATCATTGTTAGACCCTGTCATACACTCTCTGTCACACACACACACACAAATGTCAATCCCTAAATTACATGCACACAAACACAGACAGATGATTTACATATACACACTTAAACACATACGTACACATATGCATATAGGCACTTAGTTTTTATGAGCACTGTGACAAGATCAAATGGGTTCAACACAGATTGCATCCAGTCCTCAAAGCACTTACATCCTCAAGTCAGTGCACCAACAAGGAGAATAAAAGAAACAACAATGGAGGAAGCAGCTGACTCTGCAATTTATGTTGTGGGATTCCTGTATGTGGCAATGAATCTGGGTCCATGCAACGTTTTCTAAACTTGGTTTAAAGTTAGTGAGGTACTTGTGAGTTTGTTACAGTGAGAAAGACATTGACAAAGCTGTAGTAGTGAAAGAAATAGGCCTATTTAGTTAAAGGCCTGCATTCAAAAGTTTATTTTAAAGGAGTACTTAAGTATCACAAGTAAAAGTACTTAATCTACAGAGAAACCTACATAAGACAGTTGTAGATAGCACTATATACAGCATGCAGTGCATTTAGGCTGATTAATGTGTAGCAATGCATCCAATCATCTGAATTAATCAAATGTTTAACAAACTGCAAATTACCAGAAACCCTGTAATACCTCCTATTATGCTGTGTGCTTGATCTGCTTCCAGTACTAAACTGATCAAGTTTTCCAAAACAGTAACGTTACTGCTGCATTTATCTCTTGAGGTGATTTGAGTGAAGACCCCAACTTCCCGAAGATCCAGTGGCCTCCACCAGAAATGTGTTCAGCCTGCCATACGGTGAAGGACAATGGGGAGCACAAGTGGAACAATGAGCAGGTTCTCCCCTTCCTCCTGTCCTTCTTCTCATCCAACAATATCCTCACAGGTACGAAGTTTCATAAATTCAAGGATTTTACCAAACTGCAGAAATGTATTGTTATTGTATTGTTAACAGTCTAGAGCTCAATAAGCCTGAAATATACATCTTTCCTCTTTTAACATATTTTCATAGAGCAGCTTCACATACAGATTAACAATGATTTAGTTGTAGCCCTGGCTAACAATCATAAAGGATGTGTGAAAAACATAGGAACAGTAACGGCAACAAACAAACGAGGAGAAAAAAAGGGAACAGGGTAACAAAGAGCTGAGATAATCCCACTTTGTTCCCCTACCCTCCAGTTCTTTGCATGCAAGTGTGTAAAATGTCAATTCAATTTCATTCTACAACATGCTTAATTTTAGTTTGTCAAATTCTACCAGATCATTTGAAATCTTATCTAGTTGGAAAGTATTAAGTGCAGACTTCACTACCAATGGTGGAGACTACTAATGTCAATAATGTATATTTTGCTGCTGTAAAAAGACTTTCTGAACTTAAGGTTCACCATTGATTCAGATGAATGTAGGATGTAGTAAAGTATGAGTCTAGATTAGAGGTGAACACTAAATAATGCACCTGTGTCTTTGTCTTTTTCGCTCTATCAGACTACCTTGAAGATGAAAAACAGATCCTGGCAAAACAGAGGGAAAAACAAGTTTTAGAGGCTCAGAAACGTGTAGAGAGGAAAGCCAGGGAGGCCTTGGGCTCCATGACACATCTACCACCCACTGTGCAAGATGAGGAGCAAGAGGAGGAGGAGGAGGAGGAAGCAGTTGCAGATGAAGAGGAGGAAGGTGGGGAAGAAGCAGCAGCAGCAGGTGAGATGGAGGGTAAAACGCCTGAGCAGACCCGCCAGGCCAAACCTGTAATGGAGGTGGGCCGAGGCCGGCGGCAGGCCCACAGGAAGCCGAGCATTGTGGGGATGAGGATGCGAGAGCTGCAGGAGGACATCGTGGATCTCGATTCATTTGTTAACGAGCACTACAAGGCCAAGGCGCTGCGGGTGGCTGCCTCCAGCCGGGTCAAACGACGCACCCTGCAGAGGAAGGTGGAGCAGGAGCCCGGGCCTGTGTTTGGGCTCGGCATAGAGCTGGACGCAGGGCTCGGGATGGTGGGCCTGCAGCCTATAGAACCGGACTTTGAGTTGGATGTGGGGCAGCAGAGAAAGCGGCTGCAGAAGCGAGAACTGACAGGCCAGTACTTTGTTGAGGAGGCAGAGTTGAACCACAGGGGACGCTGGATGTCTGTGCTGAGCATAGGATTCTCCAAAGTGGACATCAGCCTGTGTGTCATTCTTTATTCCCTGTCCGCCATGTGTCTTCTGGCCATGTACCTTTTCTTCAAAAACCGCCTCAGGCTACGGCGGGCTAAAGTAGCCCTACCCTGAACCAAAGTGTATCCAAATTTGACCTGAGTAAGCAATGATTAATGTTCATTAGGTTCATGTAGGCTAATGTTGGGGTTAAGGTAAGGGGATGTGTCAAGATTAGTGACATCTTAGGTGGTCCACTTAACTGTTACCTACAGCCGAATGTAGGCGACAGAGTGTTTAACCCTGAATGTCGTGGATGTGTTATGTCTAACTGGAAAGGAGGAGAAGGGGAAATTAGCAGATTACCTTCTAAATTTTTGAAAATCGGGTCCGTAATTCATTTGATCTGGCAGTTTGGGGTTTGTGCCTGAGTTCAGGATAATCAGTTGCGCTTTTATTCAGTTTGACCACTTATGAAGGATGAAACCTAATATGAAATGAATGGATTTTTCAAATATTTGTATGAAGTAAGTGCAACTAATATTGGGGGGTTGTACTAAGTGATTTTTGCTGCTTTACTGACGTCATGGTCATTTGTTTTTAATATCTCACAGTAGGGCAAAGACCTCGTACACTACATCCCTGTGTACTATGACCCAACAAATGAATATCAGTCACAATTTTTATATATTCACAAGTAAAAATATTTGAATCAGTTGAACTTAATATTCAAATAGGTGGTTCTCCGGTGATTTTTTAAAAATTTCTACTGCATCTTAAATTACAGATGATCTGTTTTTTTCCGTCCAAAATCACTGAGAGTTTTGTGTTTGTCAAGTCTTACATTTCTGCATTTCATTTAATAATCAGATGGAAGTCCCAGGCCTACAACAAACTGTAAAAACCCACAAAGCATTTTAAGGGCTGAATACAGTGAGTGGACCAGCAGGTCCACACTAACTTTCACCAGAGAAGGGCAGATCAGCCCTTTGTTCTTCAGCTCCTTTGAGGTGGCTTACTGTACATTACACTCAGCGTTATGTCATGTCTTTTACATCACACTGCTGAGTCCACATAACAGCTACTGTGGTTGTTTGTGAAGTGTTGTAGAGCGACGCATATGTTCACACTGGACAAGGTTTTAGAATAAGCAGGATTTGTTTTTGGCTTGTGTCCACGATGTAAAGCTTTGGCTGGTCATCTCAAAAACACTGTGTTTTTCTGTTTGCTTCTTTGCTTCTGTCTGAATCAATAAAATTATTTTTGATAAGGACTCTTTGCTTTTTTAATACTCTGATCTGTCACTGAAAGCTTTCAATGGTTGGTGTAGGTCTATTTAAAGGTCTATGTTTTTGCCATTTAACAGAAATTTGCAGACAAGTAGTAAACCTTGATGCCAATACGTTTACAGAACCTCCCAGATGTGCAGGTCTGGCAAAAACAAGTTTCTGTTTGTTTTTTTTGTTTTGACCAAGACTCCCAGCACATGAGGCAAGGAGAACCTGGGTGTTGCATGTAAAAATGAGGGGGGTTAAAGCATTCAAGGTTGAAGGAAAAAGCCTGTTGCCATCTGGTGTGCAGCGCAAGCTAAATCCTAACAATTTCATTGGGATTATAGCAAGTGAGTAATCCAGCTTTCCTTTGGGACTGGAGGAGAGAGATTACCCTAAGGATTAGCTCCCTGCAGATAATAAACTTTATTAAAACGCAATCGGCTTTCGTGGGGCTTCTTCCCTCACACACTTGGAGGTATGCTCCATGGGGGGCAGGCAGCAGCTGACCCTCAGGCAGGGTAACATGGGTGAGATGGTCGGGTGAGGTGGATGAAAGAGGACGAGGTTTGGCGTCCGTATTACAAAAAGCCCATCTGAAGGACAACTGATACTTGATCTTGAGCCTTGTGTTTCCTGGAACGTTTGCTTGAATTCCCTTGACTCCTGCCCCTTACCTTCACCCCCAACCTGTCACACATACACACACTGATCTCACCCACTCCATCTCTTCATCCAAGCCACGTTTTCAGCATGAGCAGTATGACAGGTTTTGATGGCGAATTAGTTGAGTTAAGGCAGTCGATTCCTCTAACAACACACACACACGCACACACACACACACAATTGGCTGATTAATAGCCCTACATTAAAGCAGAGGAACATCAAGGCTGAGCAGCTGTGGTTCTGTGACTTAATCAAACTCTCGGATACTTTGAATTAGACCCTCGATGACACATTATGATTGCCAGAATGGATTGAAAAAAGCACAGTTTGTCACCGGGAAGCTTCTGCATGTTATTTATTCCTTTTTCAAACATTATCCAGTATATCATCTGACAAATTTTAATATCAGGGTGGGCTGTGTTTTTTTTTTACTTGGAAAACTGTCAAACTATAAGAGGAATTATGTGTCCTTCTCAAACTTTTTTGTGTTTTGGAACTATTTGTTTTGTTTTTATCTGGCATGTAATGTACTCGCTGCGTGCATTTGTGTTTACCTTAGCTATGGATGAATTTAAAGAATATTGTGAAATGTGTGTAGCACGATTGCTTAAGCCAAATTTTCCCTTGAGGATAAAAAAGTATATCATATCTTAAAGAATTACATCTATTTAAAGTTAAATCAATCACTTGTTTTTTGGTTTAAGTCCTTTTCTCCCACACATCTGATCAGTTAATCAGTTTAAATGTTTACCTGTGTTTGTTATAGGATTGGGGTCAGCGATGCTTCGTGCTGCTCACAGAAGCCCTTTATCAGGCGCCTTGAGCCTCCTTGAGCTGCAAGTATTATACTGGTTCAGACTAATGATGGTTAATGAGGAAGTTGGCAGCAATGGTAATATCTGTCTGCAGCTTTGCCAAGGCTGAGGTGAGCGGTTCACACTGAGGACAGGGGCTTCAAATCTAAATCAAGACACATTCAGAGATATTATCTGTCTGAATACAGAAGCAGTTTTATCAGTTTTAAATTTAATTTGAGGGTCATTGATCAAATGAAACATAGAACAACAGAGAAATTATAGAAGTTAACCATGAAACCATAGCCATTTAGACAGAGTGACAAATTAAAGGAAGAATTTACATAGTGTCTTAGTGAAGTGTTGGGGCCATCTGTCTGCACTTCACGTGAAGGTGCGAGGCTATTCAGCGAGCTAAACTGATTACAAATGAATGAAGATGAAAAACCATAAACAAGAGAACAAAAATCTTGTGAAAATGTGTACGGTAACAATAAACTGTATTTTGCAAAACAGTGAAATTAGTGACATAGTGTAGGGCTGCAACTAACAGATATTTTCATTGTTGATTAATCTGTCGATTATTTTCTTTATTAATCAATAAGTTGTTCAGTTTCTTTAACTACAAACTGCATCTCATCTTACAATATGACAATAAAAATGTCAGAAAATTGTGTCAGTGTTTCCCAAAGCCCAAGATGATGTCCTAAAATGTTTTGTTTTGTCCATCAACCAAAGATATTCAGTTTACTGTCAAAGAGGAGTAAAGAAATCAGGAAATATTCACATTTAAGAAGCTGGAATCAGAGAATTTTTCTTTAAAAAATTACTCAAGCATATTAATCGATTATCAAAATAGTTGACGATAGATAGATAGATTTGACTATTCAATTAATCATTGCAGCTCTAAACTCATACCAGGAAGAAACAAAGCAGTGACAGAACAACATTAATTATATAAAGTACATGAAGTGTATATACAGTATACAGTAATTAATCTAGTGAAAATATACCAAAGTCCTCAAAAGTAGGCTACAAACTCACACTTATTGTAGCCCAAATTTGCATTAGCAACAGATTAGCTTCAGACAGCTAGTATAATCTGTAGCTTGGTTACTGATCGTTGAAACTTTCAACTTCACAAAATAGTGATAATAAAACAAGTTCCTAAATATAGTGCTGCAATAAGGGCGTTTGGGAGTAGATAAAAGAGACAAGTCCTGTGAATATTTACTTGGTCACAGATTTGGCAAAAGACTGGATATTCTTGGTCACTGTGAGACTACCATTTAACCGGCAGAGACTCCAGTAAGTTACTGTTCCCAGACAAGAAATAGTTACACAGTTGTAGGACATATCCATTTTTTTGAACGAATTAAACAAACAAGACATAACGTGTTAATAAATTAGCCTTAGGGGTAGTCTAGAGTACCTTTGAACAGAAATAGACAAGACATTTTCTTCTGCTTCTGATTTTTATGCTAAGCTAAGCTAATCGCCTCCTGGCAGTATAGCTTCATATTTAACAGACAGACACCAGTATGTTAAAAGGGCCAGCACCAGTGTCGGGAAGGTTACCGATTACAAGTCACCATATTTCAAATGTAATAGTAGTGTAACTATTTCTTTGTAACTACTTTGTCAAAGTAAACATTTAATTACTTTTAAATCAATTTTCTACATTTCTAATGGACGTTTTGGTTTCTGTTAACCAATTTCAATAGACAGCTTAAGAGGAAATTTATGTGAGAACCATTTAAAAGCTCCAGAATAGCATCAAACTTTTCTAAACAGCTGTGGCTGGAAATGACAATGGAAACCACTGTGCACATGAAAAACATGCAAAGCAACAAAATGAATACTATTCAACATACAGCCTAGCTTTTTACAGAAAATATTCAGACATAATGTAATCATGAACATTTTCAAAAGTAACTGTACATTTACAATTTTTTTCCAAGTAACTGTAAGTGTACTGTACAAAATGTAACTGTTACAAATGTTACATTTATTTTGCAACTAAATTAATAACTAAATTACATGTAACTACTTACTCTCCAACACTTGGACTATTCCACCTCCCCTCATTGTCAAGCAAGAAACACATGTAACGTTATTTGTCAAATTGTTTAACTATTTCTCAACGGAAAGCAACAGCTTCAGTCTTACAGATTTCTTTGACCTCTACAGGAGAGATGAACATCACGCCCTATAGTTTAGTGTTGTTGTGTATTTTGGATCCCCATTAGCTGTCATCTGAGCAACAAATGTCAAGAACAACATACAAAACCGAACAACTAATAATACATCTCAATTCATTTGCACATCTAGGCTTCTGCAAAGCAGTGATGGACATTTACTTAAATACTGCACTTAGGTACAATTTTGAAGTACTTTTCTCGAGTATTTCCGTTTCTCTTTATAATTCAACTCCCCTATATTTGAAAGGCACATTTTGTATTTTTTGTTTTAAAGCTTTAACTATTGGTAACTTTGCAAATTCAGATTATTAATATAAAATATAATCAACAAATACATTTGGGTATATTATAGGTTATATAGATTAAGTTGTATAAGGTAGTTCATATTAGCTCCACCTTTACCAACTTCAACATTAAAGTGATGCATACATTGATGTCAGTAATTAAAATCCAATAATATAATATTAATCTGAAATGGGTTGTGATTCTCCCTATAGAGAATTTTTTTTACTTTTGGTGCTTTAAATACATTTTGTTGCTAACACTTTTGTACTTGATTTGGAATCTCACTTGATTACTTGTAATTCATATTACTTGTAATCAAGTGAGATTTTGAAATCATTACTTTTACTACTAGTAATAGTACTTCTTCCACTACTGCTACATAGAAAGTCAAAGTGCCCTGTATGGGAGCATCTGCCTTTGATGGGTTTCTCCACTTATTTAGTCACCTAAGATTAAAGGTTTCTGTCTTTGTCTTGTTTGTCTACATTGTTGGTGTTGGAGTTTGCATTCTTAGTTAGTGCTTTTATTACAAGGTCAGGAACAAACTTTGAAGCTCAACTTTTCGGCCAACATGGACAAATAGTTGTTAAAGTGCTTTTGAAAAAAGACAAAAGAAATTTGAACATCTACAGTTTCCGGAAAACTGTTCAAACTCCATCTGCTGATGAGGCTTATGTCATATGGACCAAAAACCTCCAGAACAGGTCGACTAGTTTTTTCAAGTTCATGATCCCCTGTCCAGGTTCAGCATGAGCCATTCTCTCAAGAAGGCTAGATTACTTTTTCGTGCTTATTCACTGCAAAACAAATGTTCTGCACTGAGACATTGTTGTGTTATGAAAGCACAGACTGAAGGGTAAAAACCTCACCGCGCTGCCCTGTTGTTGTCTTCCATAAATTAGACAATGTAGGGTTTTATAGTCGCTCTTCTCCTGTATGCTCTCTGCCTCAATGTTTATTACCCCTCCAGTATTGATATTAAAATGCAGGAGGGGCTTGATGCATTTTTCTGTCATCTCTCTTTCTGACTTTAATAATACTATAAAGCTTCTTGCTGTGGACAGAGGGAGAGGAGGGGTGAATAAATTATGAAAAAGAGGTTAATATATGGTATCGGTATATATCACGTCCAAACTAAGCCAGATCCCCATTCAGTTTTAAACATTCAGCCTTTTAAAGGAAGGAGTCAAGTAGGGTCAGATCCATCTCATTTTACTGCAGCGGTTCCTCCCCCTTTCATGTGGATGCTCATCTGCTGATCTCCCAAACATCATCATCATCATCATCATCATCATCATCATCATCATCATCATCATCAGAGTGTTGGGATGCTGTTTGTACCAAGAGACCGTCACTTTACTTCACTGCCAGTCAGCCAGTGTTGTGAAACAAAAAGAAACTGTGAGTGTGTTTTTTTTGTTGTGTAACTGCGAGCCCTCCTTTGTAGTTCCTGTAGTGTGTGTTTTGAATGACTGAAGGACAAGTATTGGAAGTCCAGTTCATCTGTGAACAGCAGAGAGTGCAGAAGTGTGGACAGGAGGGAGGGGAAGCCCTGAGAATCAATAACCTTCTACCATCAACTGCATTTAGGCCTTGATAATACGCTCGACTGCACTATTTTAATTTCAACACAAAGCTGACCTTTACTTCTTTTGTTCTGTTTCTGGTCTTTTTTACATTCTGGTCTCACCCCCTCCTCCAGACTTAGCATATAGCTTACAGGAAGCGTAGGTAATGAAGTTGGAGAAGATCCAACACTTGTCAGCCACATTATTTTAATTCACTCAGCTGACACTGCTCCTGTCATTGAAGTGGGAAGATTCATTCCTTGCTTTTCACAAAAGAAAATCTGTCTTAAAATCTCTGTCTGGTTTAATGTCATTTGTTAGCAATAAAAGGGCCTTCTGGTCATCTAAATATAATCCTTATCTTAAATGTAAAAAGCAAAATATGGCGCTTAATGATTTAATTTTTAAGTTTTATATTTCATTTAATTTCATAGCAAGTTTTAATTGAGATGCACTGTATATTGTGTCTGGGTCAGTCCTCTGAGAAAGCAAACTGAATTAGCAACACACTAAAAATGAAAGTTTTTCTCTTCATCACATCAACCTCTGACAGAAAAACACACAAACAACTGTTGGTTTGGAGAGTTGTATGCAAACCCCTACTGGTATTTTGTGCATAAAGTTTTGGATCCAGGATTAGATTCTTTATTCATTTGCATGCTAATCTGATTAATGTCAGGAGGTGATGAGAGTCTGGAGTCTAGCATGCATTAGGCAGCCTGCAGGTAGGGGGACACTTTGGGCAGGTGCCAGTAAATCACAGGACTTCAAATTAAACTGGATATACTGAATCATGTATTCTTTGCTGTGAGAGATTCAAAAAAATACCTCAAGAGGTTGTCAGTGCACGTCTTGATTTTAGTGTAAGGGGTCATCTGGGTTCTGCAGTCTGGTGAACCTTACACCTTAGGCTATTTGTGAATACCGAGCCACAGTATTTCAACATCTCCTCTGCGAAAAATAGCAGTTTTCTTGTGCTATAAATTATTGTATTGTTTCCTCATATCAAATTAAATAACAAATAATTTAATAATTGCCAAAATCTCTCCGCCGGTAATGTTTGTGACAAGTGAAGCCTCTATAAGCATCGCCAGTGTGTCTCGAAAACAAATCGAAACAGCAAATAATAACACTCCGGTGATATTTAAAATCCCAATCAAGTCTTTCGTCGGGCAGGCTTGGCCCGGACTTGGACTGCTGTAGCCTACTAGTTATTTGAGTCAAATGAGCCTATTACCGCCTCGTCTTAGTGCGACAGGGTCAGGTTCAATCAGGGAATTGGAAAATATCATTTCTGACGAGAATAGATTTCGTTTGTTCAACCAATCTCTTTTACTAATTACCCAAATGGACAGGAGCTGTCAGGAGACAATAACTATTCCCTAATAGAATTTGTCCCCGAAGTGCAATTTAATTTTCTCCCTTCCGTGCTCTCTCCTAAGGTTTCCCCCGCGCTTTCTGCCTCTCTCCCTCTCTCTGTTCCTCTCCTGCTTCCGGACCAAATGGCTCGGGAAACGGTGCCATCGCAACCTGATGTTTGTCTTGTCAGTGGATGCCGGAGAAAGTGCGGACCGACTGCTGCCGTTTCTGTGCGAGCTTTGGCTCATGCTGAAAAAGCAAAACTCAGCGGCATGGAGGAGAAGAAGAGGTGGAGGAGGAGGAGGAGGAGGAGGAGGAGAGAGGAGACAGTCTGCGAGCTGCGGTGATTAGGTAGGTCTGCACGGTGATATGTTCGTCTTGCAAACATAGAGGACATCTACAGCTGTCTAAAATGTGCATCTTCCCTGAAGTTAAGTCGCTGAGATGTAATGCATTTTGTTTCTATATTGATCACAGCCATTACAGTGAATTGTGAGTGCTGTTTTGCAGCCATTTCCACACACAAAAGTGAACGTGCTATTGACGTCCTTCATTTGGTGTTGTCACCGTTTGTAAGGTGCATTTGCTCTAGTGCTCATGTGATGTTTTGTGTGTGTGTTTGTGAGTGAGATTGAACTCTGCAACACTGGAAATAATGTTCAGAAGAGGAATGCACACATCCTGTGTTTACACACATAAAATAATAAATTCATATCCATCAAACATTTGATGTTTTGGCTCATCATAAAGCAGGCCTGCCGCAGAGTTGTATATACGACAGTACGCAGAGACACTCATACTGTTTCACACCTGTATTATGCTCCACATAAGCCTGCTCACACTACACGTGGACTTGTTTCTGTGTTTCTGACTCCCGGCTCAGTAAGATGGATCTGTGAATCGCAGATGTCAATGAACTCGTCCACTGAAATATTATATCTAATTAGAAGTAGCTGGGTCAACGGCTGTGGCAAAGGAGTTGCCCTCAGCTTGAATTATTGCCCGAGAGCTGCTTCCTCTGTAGCGCCTTCATATAGCCTAGACAAAGAGAAGTCATTTCACCTCTCTCAGAAATTGCATTATTCCAATTATTTCATTTTTTCCTCCCCTGTTTTCCTTTTTGTGTATCTGAGTTCATTGTTTAAGGATATAACATGGTGATGATTTGTTATTAAGTTAAATTTGATTCATGCGCGAGGGACTGTTGGATAGCAGTAAACAACTGGGCATCTTTTGTGGTTATTAGAAATATATTTTTGTAGCCGAATCTTTCATTTATCACTTCATCTTTTAAATATTGGCTGTGCTCATCTTGTGCAAGATAAATAGTTTCAGATGTGCATTGTTTTGCAATTCATCTTGTCATTCCCACTTTTTTTGCCAACTCATTTAACGGTGGAAAAAAACGCACATCATTTAGTGTCACATCGTTTTCGGGCTCACATCTTTTTCCTTTCTGCATTTTGCATCCGTCAATTATTCTAATTGCATTGCCCTTTGCTGACAGGTTAAGAGCATTTTTATCTGCATTGTTTTCCAGGGCAGCTAAAGGGCCTCGATACTAACAATCACAGTAATTGAATAGTTGAATAAATTGAATAATCTTGAGGGGAAAAGTGTATAATGAAAATAAAGTAAAACCAGATGATTCCCTTGCCCCACACCATGGATGGATGGATGGATGGATGGACGGAGGGGACACCTGCCTGGCCTGGAGTCTGCAACTTTGAATAGGTAAAATTCCTGTAATATCCCAGCCTCCTTTTTTAATCAGCTTGATGTGCGTTTTCGTTTTACTAAATTACATTTAAAACATTACCCACAGGCGAGCGGCTTATGGGATTGTGGGTCCCTACAGTACATAAACGGCGTGCGACAATAGAATAAACAGTCCATAGTTGGAAATAGGCTATAGGCCTATACGGGAAGGGATACGATGTTAAATCAGCATAATGTAGTACAGAAAATGTTGGCAGCGCTGCGTTACGTGTTGGAATTGGACACACACAAAACCCCCGTTTTCTTTCCCAGTGCAGAATATCAGTTTCCAACGCCACACAGTTTGTGTTGTAATTTGTATACACACTTCTTGTACACTTATTGTTTTTTGTTAATAAAATTACAAATTTTCTAACATTATTTGGTGTAAATATTTTTCCACTGCAAACAACATGTTTTACCTTAGATTTTCTGAGGGCAACACTGAATCTAGAGCCTCTGTTTATTATTATTATTATTATTATTATTATTATTATTATTATTATTATTATTATTATTATTATTATGCTATGCACTGAATTTATACAGGGATAATTCTAACATTTAGATTGCTGAAAACCACTTTGATTGTATGATCACGTAACATGAAATTTAATTTCTTGTTCAAATTAAATACGCTGGTGTTGCTGCAGTTGACCGTGTATCCAGATGTGTCTGGGCAGGTGTGGTGTGTGCTGGTGTGAGCTGCACACGTTCACCTGGGACCTGCAGACGGCCTCACTGTTGATGGAAACAACCTGCGTTGGTTTGGAGGCGGACCATGGGGAAAGCGCCACTGTGTGCTTTCCTTTCCACGCTTGAAGTAAATTGGAAGCGAAGATTGAGTTCATCTAGCTTGAACTAGCAGCCCTCCGGGGGGAATATCTTATCCGGGAGAGCAGTCTCAGACGATGGGGTTTGAAATGAACAGTGTCAGGAGGACTGCGCCCAGACTCCTAATCCTACCTGTCACTGGGAGAGACAGAGAAAGAGAGAGAGAGAGAGAGAGAGAGAGAGAGAGAGAGAGAGAGAGAGAGAGAGAGATACACAGGCGCTGCCACGCTGCCAGGGAAACGCACAGCTCACACAGGTGAAGGGGCTGTGGATTTGACTCAGACATGTGTCCAATAACACCACTTTTGTGGGTTCACTTTTGTTCCCTTAGCTGTTATTGACAACTCATTTGTCACATTTCACCCTGAAGAGATATTTAAACAGACACTGAGGAGGGTTGTGTTAAGGAAAAACGTGTGAATGAACTTTTTTGGGAAATATTATTGGTTTCATTTCATGTTGACAGCTTGCCTGCACATGCACCTTTTATACTTACAGCTACATGCCAATCTCATCCTAGATCGCCTATGTCTTCTAGCTGAATGAAACAAGAAAGAAAAATGTGTTTAATTTGATGAAATAGTTCTGTGTCTAACAATCCTACATTCTGTTTGATCTATAAAACCTTGTGTTGCATTTTGTCCAAATAATCTGGCGCATGCTGAAGAGAAGTCTGTTTAAGGCTTAGGCCTATTGTTAATTCCAAAAACAAAAGTGAAATGTAGCTGTTCCTCACATTTCCCTGGCTGCATGGGACCCCACCTTCTCCTCTCCAGAAGGAACCCTGCTGGCCCGGGGCCCCTCCGGGAGCCACTGCAGTGAGCTATTTATGGTCTCCACAGGAACAAGGTCCCGCCTCTCCGGAGACATTTTCATATACCATGTTAGACGCCTCTCCCCCTCTGCTTTCTCCTCCTCGCTCGTACACCTATGGAGGATGCTTTCCGCCCCGGGGGCCTCCTCTTCCTGCCCTCCTATTGGCCCCCTCGTGAGCCTCCGCCGCGATGACGTCAGGCTCCGCCGCCCCTGCAGCGTTGAATGGACAGGGCAGTCAGTCTGATTCACTCCAAAACAGCTCAACACGGCACGGCACGGACACCATCCCCCGGAATAGAGGAATAACAGGGATAGAGGCTTGACGGGACAGCGAGGGAGCTCACCCTGCAGAGAGGAGAGAGGCCTCAACATCAGCACCATCATACTTTTTTTTTTCTCCAAGAGACAGGACGGGGGAGTGCGCCCACCGTGTTGCGGGTGTATGTGCGTGCGTTTGTCTCCCGGTTTGGATCACGATGATGCAAAGTGCGGCGGTCCTACCGACAGAGAGTCCAGTAAAGAGTTTACCGGAGATCCTCGGCGTGCCACTGCAACGTAAGACATGTGTTTACCCTCATTTTCTGTCGATTATTAATCTGGAAACCAGTTGTCGATTGCAATCTGCGCTGCAGGGTTTTACTGTATGGAGAGGGCTTTAGTTACAGTAATCGAGGAGGAGGAGGAGAGCAAGCTGAATAGTACAGCCTTACATTGTCACTTACAGGCCAATAACGTGCCATGCTGCTTGTATTTCAATGAGCAAAGACGTCTTAAATAAAAGACTATTGCCATCAAAGCCAAGCAGTGACCATTCCGCATGTCCAGTTAATGTCTGCAGCTTCACAGGGCTGCAGGCTGTGTTCTGCAATAGGCTGCAACACTTGAGTGCAAAGATGGCAATTCCATCCCATCCCTTAGGAGAAATGAGATAATTTCTGTTATTTAAAGCAATAGTATTTCATTTCCCAGTTTGGGCTCAAACTTTGCTGCATCCTCCGTCAGGTTGTTGGGCTTACAGTGAGCCTTCCCAGCCAGCTGTTAATTTGTAAACGTGCGTGCATGGTCAAGGGATCAGACGCAGTTGTCATCACCCATCAGACAAACACACTCTGACTTTGATTGACTCTCAATACAGGGTCAAATTAAATGCCTGGTACACTTTATTTGCTCTGTCTCCGAAGCCGGAGGCCATTATTTGAGGATAAAACCAAATAATTATTATCAGCATCTTGTTGCATGTTCTACCTCCCAGCATCAAAGGCGAGAATTACCGTACATCTGTTCGTCCCGGCGTGTTAATCTGCCCCAGGCCCTTTATAATCTGATCGTGCAAGGATAGAAGTGCAATGGGATACAGCTCTGCTCTGACCTAATTATTTATTGGCGAGTTAGTAAAATGTACAGATGGACCTAGTCTAATAGGCTACCTCGAAAACAAAGAGAATCAAAATGGGATAATATAGATAATTACTAGGCTACTTCTTGGTTTCAAAACACTCAAAATAAAACGCTCTGTCCCGTCCTGTAGCTCTAGGTATTATTCAGGGTCAATTCTAACATGCAAATGATCATAACCAATAACAATACACAATCATATTAGGCCTATTACATTTGTACCGCATTGTCTGTTTGGTGTGAACAAACTGAAAACAAAAAATAAAGGTGAAACAGGATAACTGCATGATGTCACGTGTGTGCTTTCAGAGTCCCTCGCAGCCTGTTGAGCAAAGTATTTATACCTAACTAAAGGAAAAAGAGACTATATGTGGTCGGCTTATGCTCTTTAATTTTATAAATCGAGGCAGATTAAAAGATTGGATAAAGATCCTGCCACTCAGCCCCCCTGCAGTAGGCCTCCAGCATTCATCCTGGATTTAAACCCTGGATTATTCCAGGAATAAAAGCAACAGAAAATTTATCTAAATAATTCTTTATAGCATGGACAGAGCGCTCTGCTGACTCAGGGCAATTACACCCAAACCTTAACCTGCAGGCTATTAGTCTTGGATATAAAGTGTTTACTTCACGTTTAATTACCACAAATCATTTGACAATTGAAAGTTTGAGAGGCTGCCAGACTGCACCTCTTCTTTTATATATATATATACATATATATATATATATATATATTTGAAAGCCCCGTTCAATCAAAATGTGCTTCACTTCCTGTGTGAAATGACTGAGGTGATGAGGCTGAATGTAGTGAAGAGTGGAGAGTGGTGGCAACAGATACTAAGATATGATGCCGCCCTGAATACACGAGGTTTACTCTCTCTCTCTCTCTCTCTCTCTCTCTCTCTCTCTCTTTCTCTCTCACTCACACACACACACACACACACACACACTGAAGCTGGACGGTGGACGCTCAGTCGTTGCCAAGATCGTGCTGCTTTCCTTTCAGCACCACTTTTCTTCGCTCAGCTTCACCCACCCACCACTTATCTCCAGATATTTTAAATACCTCTAATTTATACTCATTTTTTTTAAAAGTCCAAGGCACAGATTCAGGTGCAAGCATTATCCCTGTAGGAATTTACTCACTGTTGAGGTAAAACTAAACCAGGCCAGCCAGTAATCCTTGTCTGCGTCTGCGCAGGAATTACTGCTCAGTATTTATTGTGTGCATTGCTTTCCTTTGGTGGTTTATAATAATGACCAAATATTAATCTGTCACTGTCACTCATCTAATTTGTACATTTAAACATTTAACAGCAACGTAATGCAAACAATAAATGCACTCAATTATTACATTTTAAAGAATTGAACAACAAGTTTAAACGTTGTGTGCTGGCTGCCTTGACCTCCATGTTGCATAAGCCTTTGTCTTTTGCAGACTGTATGCTGTGATGATATTAATTATAAGGCATCTTGAGCTTTGACGGTTATTATAAGATGATTTCACGGAAGAGATGTTTTCTCTCGGCGGTGAACAACAGCCGCAGCTCATGAGTGTGTGTGTGTTCACACTGCTTTTCTCTGCCCACTTCTTTTCGATATTGATTTTTCATTATCAAATATCATGTGGATGTTTGACTAAGAGAAGCCGCGAAAGAAAATGTAGAAAAATTGCACCGCAGAATAATGGAGGAAGATTAAATGCAAAATTAATCGTCAGTGTTGTTGGTTTTTAGATGCTAACATGAGGCCTTTTTTCACAACAGCAACCACGCATTTGTTCTCGTAAATATAATGCAAATATATACACTTGATTATGATAAAAGACACTAAATGAAATCACTATGGAATAAGCCAGTTGCTGTGCAACATATTTCGTGTAATAGGTATAAATAGACTAGCCACTGAAATTTGGTTGTTTGTTAAAGGACCGGCATTATGAGGAAATGTGTAATTTGTTATGGATGAACATTTTTATTTCTGTTTGATTCATTTAATTTAATTTCACTTTTAGTAATCTGCAGTTTACTGTAGTAGATCATCGATGCCGCTGCAGTAATATGAGGGAATCGGAAGGTTAAATACAGCACGGTCCCTGTTTCTGCATGTGGTCTGCTGCTGCTTCCCAGTTGTGTTTCTCAAAACCACAAAAAAGAAATTTAATCTCACCTTGACTTACTTACATAGATGCCACCACACCTCCTAGAAAACCAACTAGAGAGATGATCAGGCTACAGAGTCATAGAGCTGGTTAATAAAATTAAGAAAAATCAATATGATTGGCAAAAAGTAGCCTAGGTTATCTCTCTGCACTGCTGGGAAACAGCTCCGACTTCAGCACCTTGGACAGACACGGAAACATTCCCAAAACGTTTTTTACAGTTCAGCAAAGACGATAAAATTAAAAAAATGAAATTCATTACGGAAATTAAAAACAAATAGGACGAGAGAAAATACATACCACAGTAAATTGAACGACAAGACTGAGACAAAACGTTTCTACACTACGATCTTGTGTCTTTAAATATCATTATTATAACAGCCTATCCTTTAGGCCTAATATAATATTATCCATCCTGTCTGATATGTGATAGGCCAAATTGCAGGCTGGGACACGATGGAGGGAAAGCTTATTTTACCGATGAATATAAATGAACGCTTGCTTTATTTCTATGGATATCAGGTAGACCTATTGTTGTTTGCCTCATGGTCAGAGTTTCACTTCTCTTTTTACTCACGGTGTGTGTGTGTGTGTGTGTGTGTGACCTTGTGCTCTTGTCTCCCCCTGCAGAGATCCCTCAGTGTGCCGGCTGTAGTCAGCACATCCTGGACAAGTTCATCCTGAAGGTGCTGGACAGACACTGGCACTCCAAGTGCCTCAAGTGCGCCGACTGTCAGACTCCGCTATCGGACAAATGTTTCTCCCGGGCAGGAAGCGTCTACTGCAAGGAGGATTTCTTCAAGTCAGTGTGTTTATCTGTTTCGATTTTTTTATTGCTTTTGTCTCAGTGGTGAAGTAATGGCATTTATATATATTTTCATAGCTGTCCATGATTTATTATTAAAACTGAGTTGGTTTCCTCCCCTTAACTGTGCTCGATACAAAAACAAAATAAGCGAGATGCACGCAGAAAAAGTAACATTTTGGTGACTTTCACCTTTAAATGGTGTGGTGGGAGAGGAAAAGTGACTTATTCTGCTGGAAACTTGTTTTGAATAACTCGTCTATATTTGATATTTACAAGCAATTTATAGGTTTATATTTATAATTTATATCAGGCAACATTAGCCTAAATTGTTAGCTACTTGTTTCGCAGCAGATATTAAAGCATTAGCATAAATCCAGTGTTATGTCATATTGTTTAGCAATATTTACTGTCGCCTTTTGATTTTTTTGTATTATAATGAAAGAAAAATTCTATTTCGTCGATGTCAGATGATGTCAGATATTTTATATCAAGGTTTTATCAACTTTTATTTCTAAATATCAACACAGAGAGCCATTTAATTGATCATCTTTTGGTGAATTATTATTAATTCTCTGGGTTGAATTTATATTTCTTTTTTCTAATTGTTAAAATTAATAATCTATATAATTTTGATGGCCTGTTATAAAGCTATATCATTGTTCAGCTCAATGCATAATGCTGGACTATGTTTGCTCATTTATTTCAGAATTAAAATATGTGCTGATGGTATTTATAAAATCTCGTAATAATATAGAAAGTAAAATGTACCCTTTGTTTATATCTTTTTGCCATTCCTCATTTTTCTTTTTTTGTCTGTCAAAGGATTGGATTTCTAAAGCATTACAGAAGAAAATTGAGTTTGACTTTTATCCAAAACAGGATCATCAGATCCGAGGCTCTTTACTAAATCATGTTTGAAAGGTTTTAATGCTCCAAGCTTGAATGAGACCTAAAGAGCTCTGGAGTCTCACTGAGAGGTAACTGTGTTAGCCGACCCAGGGGACAGCAGGGGCACGTTTGCATGTTCAAACTGTGGTCAAGGGACATGTTTGACTGGACAACACACACATGCATAAACACAAAAATGCACACAGATCCAGTGGTGTGTGTGCTACCCGGTAGTGATTTGGAGCCTTCACCTTGCTCTTTTTATTTCTGTGGGTTGTTTGTGTGATTTAAAACCTCTCCTGAGTCAGTGTTTTATTGGTTCTCCTCAGGGTGTGTTTACTGTGAGCACCCCTCATCATCCTCCTCTTTTTCGTCTTCCTCCTTATCCTCCTTAGCTCTCAGTACTTCATCTGCAAACACATAAGCATGCAAACAAAATGCACACACACACACACACACACACACACACACACACACACACACACACACACACACACACACACACACACACAAACAAACAAGTGCATTGATCCTCTCCATCCATCAGCCTGTGGACAGGTCTATCGTTAACAGAAATGCATTCCAGTGCTGATATTTCCCTTCACAACAGCTGGAGCTTCTATTAATATAGACACTGTGCCATCATTCTTGGCTGCAGTTGAAGAAATAGCTGTCTAGCATATGAAATTTTAATCTTGGGTTGGTTTCAGTATCTCAATGAGCCTGTAAAGTGGGTATAAACAGGAGAAGCATGGCAGTCTAACCTGCTGGTGTTTTGCATCAAATTTACTAACGGCATCTCTCTTCCTCATGTTTTCCCGCAGGCGATTTGGAACAAAATGTGCATCATGCCAACAGGGGATCCCTCCGACGCAGGTTGTGCGGAAGGCGCAGGACTTTGTGTATCACCTGCACTGCTTTGCCTGCATCATGTGCAGCCGACAACTGGCCACCGGGGACGAGTTTTACCTCATGGAGGATGGGAGGCTGGTGTGTAAGGTGGATTATGAGACTGCAAAACAAAACGGTAGGTCTGCATACATGCAAAATATTAAGCAACAACATTAGCTGAAAAATCCAATTAAATTTCAAACGAAAAAATACAGGTTGAAACTTTACTTAAAAAGATCCGTTGCAACAATCATGACATTTTTATCACTACAGTCAGACTCAGTCTATGTGGTTCAGTGCTGACACAGAGGATGTGTTCAAGCTGTGTGCACTGTGCAATGCAATGAAATGACTTCTGACTGTGGATCTATGTTGTTTGTCGTCTGGGTGTGGATGCTGTCTCTCCCCCTCCCTCTCTTCTGAGATTTCCATGCATCTCTGATTGATTATGTAAAGTGAAGCAATGCTCCTATATGGTGCGGCCCCAATAACTCTGTTCCTCTGGCACTCTGGCTGGATAGATTTATGTCCTCTGCTGTGGGACAGATGCACAAGGACAATAATACTCTTCCATACACGACCATTCACTTCATTTAACACACAAATACTCCGCGCAAAGGCCGAGGGGCACTGCCTGTTAAGGAAACGTGACAAATGTAAGAAGGAGTCACTCACACTTGTAATGATGTTTTCAGATGATTCAGAGGCTGGGACCAAGCGACCAAGGACCACCATCACGGCGAAGCAGCTAGAGACCCTCAAAAGTGCCTACAAAAACTCGCCGAAGCCAGCACGCCACGTCAGAGAGCAGCTGTCCTCGGAGACGGGGCTAGACATGAGAGTAGTGCAGGTAGAGGGTTTTGTCTTGTCACATTCAGAATACTGCAGGTGTCCCCATTCCTGTAAAAGGCTCTCTGGTCCGTCTTTGACCTGTACAAAATGCAGCAGCTCAGTTTGTCAACACTAGCTTATCATTATCACTAGCAACCATTTTTATTAATTATGCTTTAAATACAAATGTAAAACTGGTATTATCAGGGTTTTCAGACTTTTACCTTTCTGAAGGCCTAAAAAGATGGTATTTTATTTAAAAGACAATACAAAGACGCAAAACAAACTCCTCTTAAAACTTATTTATATATTTACTTCAATGTAAGGAATTATTTGTTTTTGAGGCTCTTTTTAATATCTCTTTAATATTTCTTACCACAATTTTCCTGCTTTTTCTCTTGATGTTCAATTTTGTTCAAATTGTCTTCATGCAACACCATTTAGAACATTGCTTTTTTAAGTTTATTTTGATGAGAATCACTTAGTTAATTTAGACTAAGTTGGTCTCCATGTACCAAGTGTAAATTCAAAATAAATTAGATTAAATTTTATTTGTATAGCGCCAATTCACAACAACTGTTATCTCATAGCGCTTTTCATATAGAGCAGTTCTAGACTACTCATTGTGCTGTTAAGTTTTGATCTTCACAACTATCTCATAAAATTCTAACTGTTTTGTGTCAAACTAAATGGTTGGAAGAGTTTTAGATTTGAAACATTAATTCAGATTAAACAGAAAAAATATTATTTATGATGATAATTATTATTATTAGTTGGAGTAGTAAGTCATTGTTTTGAATAGTTACAAAATTTATTCTTATTTTCAGTAAATGATCATTATTATTATCCCTGTCAGGTGTGGTTCCAGAACCGGCGAGCAAAGGAAAAGCGTCTGAAAAAAGACGCAGGTCGACATCGCTGGACTCAGTTTTATAAAAGTGTCAAACGCAGCCGAGGAGGAACTAAAGTGGAGAAGGAAAGCTCGGCGGATGACGCAGGACTCAGCGACAGTGAGCTGAGCTTCAGAGGTACGTATCATGTGGATCATTTCAACCAAGTGCATATCTATTATTGCTTAAGAGACAGATTCCTGAAAGGGAATTGTCAGTCATGCTGTCGTGCTAATGGGATTAAGGGACTCTACAAGCTGCTAAATGACACGGTTCTGAGTGCAGCAGCGATTGAATGTGTCTTTGTGGCATTTCATTTGTTTTCTTGCATTGCTCAGTGCACTGTGTCAGGCAAATCCAAAATGGCATTCTCATTTCACATTCCCCTCACACCTCCCCATTGCCGCTGACGCATCCTCCTGCCTCTGTTTGTCGCCATGATGGAGCTTATTGGAAAAGAGAGAGGTTCCTTAGTGGGAAGCAAATGACATTTTAGACATCCTTATGTTATTTAATGTTCGCAAACCCCGTTTTGGGTAGTCATAAAAGTCCTGAAGCCACTTTTAAAAAGAAGACCATTTTTATGAGAAATGAAAACATGGTGACAGAAACTCTATAAAGCATGCGAGGCTTTTAGTCAATTAGAGAGAAAGTGCTCTGGGGCTTTGTTGTTATTGAAGCCACCCGGAGGAAGGATTGAAATGGAAACAAATATTTTGTGCTGCAGTAATTGCACACATACATACCTCCTTTCGTAGAGAAGAAGAGCATGCTTTCTCACCAACAAAATTCAAACACTTATCAAATACTTCAGCGGACAACTTACTGTACCTTCGTAAAATCCACATAATGTTGCTGCAATAAATCTCACTCATAAAAGCACTTAACTGTATTGAAATATAACAACTATATAATGCTCTTGCAGTTGACAGTGTGGACAGTTGATGCGTCCAAATGTTTACACCCCTCATGCTAAGTGGTGGTATCTCTTCCACAGATGACCAGGTCCTGTCAGATCTCGGCCACACCAACGGGCTTTATGGGAGTGTCGGTGACGTGACCAGCAGCGGGGTGCTGAATGGTGGCTTCTCAGTCGACGCAGCGGGACAACCCTACCACGACATCCGAGCAGGAAGCCCCTACGGTCTCCCTCAGTCACCCTCCTCCATCACTTCTCTGCCCGGCCACACCCCTCTCCTCAACAACCTAGGCTTCAATATGGACAGTCTGGTGGTGCAGGGCGGGCCGGGCGGCGTGGGACAGGCCCTGAGGGCCATGGCAGGGGGCCCAACCTCAGACCTCTCCACAGGCAGCAGTACAGGATACCCTGATTTCCCCACCAGCCCCGCGTCATGGCTGGATGAGATGGACCATTCCCAGTTTTGAGTCTTGAGCACGGTAGAAGATCATTGTAGGGATACGACAAAACAGACTCACAAAGCTTTTTACATTACTTTCTATCACCCTCCAAGACTGGTATGTTTTGTGATTTTGGGTGAAGAGGAGAAGGAAGAGAAGAAGTGTCAGTCCCTCAGCAGTTGTTAACGGTGAGGTAACAACCGCATCAAGATGTGCAGCCCGGATAAAAGCAGTGAAGAACACCTCCACACCACTGAATGTTCAATCTCAACACTGAATCATACACTTATTGTTATCATCTGACTTTATTTTGTCCTTTCACTCTGAATATGTGACTGGATTTCCAAAATTTTTCAGTGGATTTTTGCTCACTGGGGAATTAATATTGGCTCACCTCCCAAATTAAACCATCCCTGTCTATCAGCTACAACAATAGGGCTACAATCTAGATCAAAGTCCCTATGCGACCCAGGAGGCACCTGCATGCTTCTTGATTGATAATGAGTAGGACTGCTGTCTGGCCATATCAAAGCCTTTACATTGGCGATGCACTTTACTCTCCTCTTCTTTTTTTGTTTTTTACACATATGGACAGGAATGCAGAGAGAGGAAGAGAGAAAAAGAGGAGAGACATATGCACAAGGCAAAAACACAGTGTTTCATTGGGAGAGAAATTTACAAGAACAGTGGCACAAGTATGAATTTTGAACCATGCTGATGTTTTTTAATGTATTGCTGACGCTTACAAGTTAATAGGAAGTAGATGGCCGTTGGTCTGTCTGTCCGTCTGTCTGTCCGTAGAAATTGATGTCTCCTCTGTTTGAGTGAGGGCGAACACTGTTTGCTACACAGCAGGTCTCTCTTCTATATTTATAGGTGCTTGACTTGTTCTTGTCTGTGTAAAAGCTGTCTGAGAGCGGACATCTGTCAGTATTAAACTATCTGTTTCCAGACTCACCGGGCATCAAATGTTATGTGTTGGAGGACAGTTAAGAAGTTTGGGGTTTGGAGAAAACCAACTCTATCCATTCTAGTAATATATAACACATCAAAATGATTAATTTATTTTTTGTTTGAATGCACAGATTTAAGACAAGGAGATATCAATTTATAGACATGCAGATTTCTTTGCAGATATTACTGAGCAAATTAAATGGTTACACAAAATACAAAACATTCATTTAACATTCAAAACCCCAACAAGTATTAGTAGGAACACTGATAAAGATTTGCTTTGTGTTGGCTATTTCCTCAGTCTGATCCAAGCGTCTCTTGGTAATCTACTCAGTCCAGCAGAGCACTAGCTTTGCCTGCTATCATCCTACTTACGAACCCCAGATGTGTTGTCAGTCTGTTCTCCCCCTGCCTGGCCTCCATGTCAGAGGGATTACCACAGAGCCCCCCCACTATCAGGGCCAATACTCTGTAGCTTCAGACCGCTGGGCTGATAATGTTTCCTACAGTTCAGGCCACATCAGCCACATCTTAAAGCCCCCCAACGACAAGTGAGACGGAAGGATGGTTCACTTAAAGTGCAACCCCTGGTTCTGACTCTCTTGAAATACAAATTTTCTTTGAGCTGTAAGAGCAACTAATTGTTTGATCTAAGGGAAGGTTTACTTAAATACACATCTTTACTCTTATTTCTGTTTTGTCAAGTGAAGAAATGAAATTAAATCGTATATATGTGGGCACCTTTTCGCAAACAATTGCCAAGTCCTTTTTGTTTTTTTTACCAGAGCATCCTATTTGAGAGCCAGAAAGCAAATCAACTAACAGAAAGTGACACCATTAAGAAAATCACTTAACACTTTGGATTACAGCCCGCAAATTGCAGCATAATTATCTACTAATTACATGGTATCAATGAAATACTTACTGTGTAACTAAATTCATTTGTACATACAGGAAAAGAAGACAAGAAGACAAGAAGTTAGAGAATAACCTCTTAATGTGTTTAAGAGGGACATACATTACTTAAATTACTACTTAAATTACACTTTTTTGAATTTCTGAGTATGGATTTACAGTATACAGTAACATTACTAGAAAACAAGACAGGAAAAATGGGTTAATTGTGTTTCAAAAGTACGTACAGTATAAAACATTTCTATGTCCACCCTTAATGCTAGTTTGTTACCCCCTTATTCCCTGCATATTCTTACCTCGTACATCCCAGTAGATACCCAGTAAGGTTTCATTGATATGTACAAAATATTTAAAGTTTAATTTGCGGGGTATAATCTAAAGCGTTAAGTGAAACTCACACGCAAACACATTACCACTACAGTTTTGTTAAGTCTGTGTTGCCTCAGAAGTTTGCATCTTAACTGTTGTAAATGTTGTACAGTTTGAAAACGTGTTGATCGTCTTGTTTCATGAGCGCTATTTATTATTGCCATGTGTCTTTGAAAAAGATGTAAAAGAGAGCACTGAATTTATTCATTTATGCCTTCTGTGTAATGGTATGAACCGTGTACAGTCAAATCTATATGAGGAAAATAAAGCTGAATTGTCTTTGGGTTACCCTCGACTGCATTCCTCTTTAACAGACCGGGTCTGCTGTGATGAATGTGAGAGTTAAGATTTTCAGCTGAACTTTGTTTTCAATATATCAAAAGAAAAATATCGGCTGTAGGTGTTTTTATTATTTTGCCTTATCTAAACGCTCTTAGAGCGAGTTAACCCGCAAATTCATTTACCCATTGAGAGCATTTACCACACACTTAGGCCTCTATTCAATTGTGGAGATCCATTTAGTACCACCAACAGACAGTGGTCAGTCAGTTAACAGTGATTGATGCCGCTTTCCTCTCTTGCTATCGGGGTGGGGGTGACAGGAAAGATACATGAAGAGAGAGAAGAAAGAGAGAAAGAAAGACGAGATAGAAAAAAAACAAGTGGAGAAACAGATGCCTCGCTGGATTCACTGATCCTCTCAGTGCTAAAGAGACACAGCAGCAGATTGCAGTCAAATCTCTCCTTAATCCCTGTGCTGTTAACTAATTGTAGAGTGCTTTGTGAAATATGATAAAATATGCTTTGTGGTCAGGCAAAAAGGGAATGTGGCCCATATGCAGACAGTTAGCTTGTATGTCAATATGTCAAGCTGGTAAGTAGACTATATGCAGGGCTATAGCCAGGATGTTTCACCACATAGGTCATGAGTCCCATTTCACAAACCACACAGCCCTCGTTTTTTTTTTCACTAGCAACCAAAGTTTTCTGTAATTTTTATCTCCATTATTGCGGGCTAAAGGCTGTTTCAAAGCCTCCCTCCCCTGGTCTTACATTTTTTACATACTTTAAATGTTAAATAATGTTACATTTATTCTAATATTTGTTTTTAATTTAAAAACTGTCAAAGGTAGATAATATTTGGTCTAAACAAGTCAGAAGAGTCTATAGCCTTTCTAGCAGAGAGTCAGTGGTGGCGCTTGGGGCTAAATGCTAACATGCTCACAATGACAATGTTAGCATGCAGATGTTAGCAGGTTAGTTTAGCATGCTAACATTAGCTGTTAACGCTCAAAACAAAGTACAGCTGAGGCTGATGGGAATGTGAAGAGTTCTACAAGTTTTTGAAAATAAACAAAGTATAAGAGGACAATGAAAAATTTCAACTGCTGATGCTGCTGACCGACCAATAGAACCATCCCTAAAGTCACCCGCTAGCTTAGCTAAAAGTATCTTAATCAGCCTTAAAAAACCCACAACTGGTGAACTGGTGGCATAGGAGTTACGGTGCTGACCACGAACTACCACACCACTGATTTGTATTGGGGGCCTTTGTTGCCTGTCCTTCCCCATCTCTCTCTCCCCTCATTTCCTGCCATCTTTGTACTATTGGCTTTCTAATAAATGTATAAAATACCCAAATAAGAATTTTTAAAAGCAAACATGTGTATTTATGGAATAAGAAATCCTGTTCATGGTATTAAACCCCCCAAATTCTTAGAAAAATCATGGAGGACACAACTTAAGTGTCCTCATTTGTAGCTGTGACCCTGACTGTGTGTGTGTGTGGCTGCTTGCTCTACTTCTCACTTGCCGTTGCTGCGTTGCTAAAACCTCTCAGGTTACAGTGCATTTATTCCCTGTAACTACGGTGTTGGCTAACTATGCATAGCATTATAATGAAATTACAATACAGTGTACATCTGTATGAAACTCATTTGTATGCAGCAATGTGCAGCACTTGTCTGAGAGGAGGCCAACCTAACCCAAACTTAAGTGTTATTGATTCCTTTGTGTTTTAGCTATTCTTGTTACATTATAAAAACAAAAAGCAAAGAGTCAGCCTGGTTGGAGTTTGCACGTTTGCATAAAACGCCACAAATTGAGCTGATTTTTATTTCAACATTGATTGGCTGTGCTATGGGCAATAATGGATAGGCTCTAATAGTACTGCCTTACAAAGATAAAAAGCCACAGAGACAGTTAGGATAATTTACACGCCACTTACAGCACTAGTATACAAATAAATCTGTGGAAACTCCACCACTGTTGCTTTTGCGAAGATGACAAACACAAGCACAAATGCCATTATCATTGATCGCAAGGCTTTTATTACAAACTTCCTGAAGGAAACAGTTTTTTTTTTATCTGAAGCAAAAGGGAATAAATTAACATGCAAAATAGATACGATTTGTTGTGGCCCGAAAGTCAATCTCGCAGCCTCAAGACAGGGCATTTTTCTCCCCAAACGACTCCATCCAGCCTGCAGTGAACAATGATCCGCAGGATGACTGAGTGAGTCTTCAAGAGGAACTGGAGTCAAACAGAGGCCTCTCAATGACACCTTCAAGGTTGTGAGCTCAGTGCTGTTTTAATGTAAAACTGGGCCTTTTCCACTCAATAATTATCCTGCTGCACCCATCAGTTGGATGACAGGTAACCAAGGGAGGAGGGTTTATGACTCCTGAGGAAACCATGACAAATGCTGTAGTGATGATAACAGGTTTGCTGTATTGAAGGCCTTGGTCTCCAGTGTTGTTCTAATGGTTTTCATGTGACAAAGATACCGTGAGAAAGATTGCAAACCAGACTCTTTCCAGTTTGTTGACTTATCTGAAGTCTAAAAGCTCAGGTCTTCCGTGTTGGGGGAAAGTAGAAACGCTTATTCATCACCATAAACTACATATTAAACTTATAGCTTGGAGTCTCACACACACACACACACACACACACACACACACACACACAGTTCTGGACCAGTGCATGAGCCTCTGATATTAGTGGGATGTGTTTCAGCAGCAATGGGGATTTCTGCTTACTCTTGGGTTCCCAGTGATGCTGCTCAGAGTGGGTGTGGGGGTGCTGCAGCGTAAAGAGAACATGGGGGAAGTGGTGGGGGTAAAGGGTTGCATTAAGAGCTGGCCAAAGCAACGACATGGTATTGCTTTTACAGGAGAGAGAAAGGAGTGGAGAGGTAAAAGAAGAGAGAGCAGAATGACTGTGAGAGAAAGATGAAAAGGAGAGTGATGAGAGTAGTAAGCAGGAGAGATGGAGGCGCGCGCGCACACATATACACACACATATATATATATATATATATATATACACACACATATATACACACACACACACACATATATATATATATACACACACATATATATATACATACACACACACATATATATACATACACACACACATATATATATACACATATATATATATATACACACACATATATATATATATACACACACATATATATATATAATTATTATTTTTTCAATTGTTGATCATCATTAAATGACATCAATTTACTAACTGCTATGTAACTTAACTTCCACACATGGCAGAGGATGATCAGAAACCTGCAAAAGGTGTTTACATGCACGAGTACTACAACTACCAGGTTTCACGGGAACAACGGTTTAGTAAGGTTCCTGAAACCAGGATGTGATCTATATATATTATCTATATTTTGTTCATTTGAAATGTGGTGTATTGACACACAAAAAAACACACAAATTTCCTTCCAAAATATAGTGCAGTATTATGTTGCACAAAATGGAAGCACTCAAGCAAAGTACCAGTATCTCAAAACTGTACTTAAGTGTCCTACTTGAGTAAATGTAGTTTATTTCTTTTCACCTCTGAAAAATGTATACAATAACAATATTGGGCTCGGGGGTGTGTGTGAGTCTGCGGTTTGGAGAGGGAGGGAGCTGCAGTGTCAAAACCAAAAAGCTCAGAGGAAAATTGAAGCCCCATAATGGAAGCATAATGGGCTTAGTGTCAGAGTCTCGCAGACGAGCCGGAGGGGGGGGGCACAACTGCCGTCACCCTCTCTTACCTCAAGCCAACATAACGGGGTTTAGGAAGCAACGAGGAGACAACACCGGGTCCCAAACAAGCTTTAGAGATACACCAACAGCCTAATGGCTGGATGTGGACGGAATTCATAACAAAAAGATAGTCACTGGTTGTCTCTTTGTGGGATTGTAAAGCATCATGTCTCAGACTCAGGTTGAATACTCAAAAGGTTTCCTCTCAACTCACGCAGGGTCGCTCCTCAAAATTCATGAGGGTAGAGGCATAAAATATCATTGAGGAAGGCTCTAGAGCTCAAAAGTCAAGAGTCTACAAAAGTGAATGATGATACTTTTGGGGGAAAAAAATACTCCAGGCCCTCTTTTCCCTTGTGAATTGTGAAGGATAAGACATGGATGCAGATATAGACATTATGTGGCGAGATTTTAATTCACCTCATGTATAGCACAGCTCATGTGCATCTCAATTCACCACAGGCACTGTACAACAGCTGTCAAGGCAAAAATTGAATTTGAAGCGGTGTTCCTGGTGATGACTACCAATACCGGCTAGACCATCTACTGCTGTCACATATCTGTGACAGACTGACAGGCTGCAACCAGACATGTTAAGATGGTTATCTAACGCCTTTGTGTCAAGGCAGATTTAAGTAAAACACTCAGGGGTAAGAGCAGGCGTGGAGCAAGGGAGCGTGTTAGAGAGTACAGGATTAAGCTTTGTCCCAACTGTTGTGTACAAAATGTGCATTTGCTTCTTCATGAAGCTGTAGTTAAGATCCAGGATCCAGATTTAGTGTATTCTCATCTGGTGGAGTGTGTGTGAGCTGAGGCAGAGAGAATGTGCTGATCAGAGGGGCTTGAGGACGAGTAAAGCAGATTTGGACTATGTGTTGGTTATTTTTGGAGAACATCCAGATCTCTCCTATGTGACATAATACTACAGACACAGGTTGCTGAGTCCAGTGTTGTATGTACAGTACGTTGTGTGTATGCTGCAGGGACGATGAAGAATGGCCAGTGGAGTGGAGGGTGGATTAGAACTATGGATTAAAACAACAGTGGACAGCTTGTAAGGACTGCAAAATACATTTCTTTCCATTTATAAACACCAATCAATACCATTTGGAATACATAATACATTATACAGCAGTCAAAGTTTCACAATAAATAAAACTGTGTATTTATGTGTGCATGGCTGTACATGTATTGTACAGTATATATGTGTGCATGTATGTATTTTCATCACACTATTTAGGCTATTCTTATCATGTTTTAATGTGTTGCATAGTTAATTAGCAGTATAGTTACCAGCCATGCATTATCATTACTTTCATAGTACTGTATTATAGACAGGCCAAATAAATGGGGTCTCAGTGGACTTTGTATTAGTGCTCATTTGTTGGAGTGCGAGCTTGGTCATGTTGTTGGTGATTGTACATTTTTTTAGAGTTTATTTTATCTCTCTGGCCTGCTTTTAAACTTACTACCACCATACCTCCTAGACATGCTTAGTCTTAGTCCGGAATGGGGACCAGAACCTAAGCTGGCAGTGACTCCCACAAGGACTCTGAAACCGGGGATGATGATGATGTCAAGGTGTCAAGCAGAAGAGGAGCGAGAGGGACGTCTGACATCAGAAAAGCAGTATAGATCTAACTCGGGAATTAAGGGTTTATTTCGACCACGGTTGTGGAAAGACTAACCAAGACAGTTCTGGTGAATTTTATTTTGTTGCTGTCAAGTTCAAATGAAGTGCGTTTTACAATGAGTTAACAAGGCAATTAGTTTGGTTTTCAGAAGGTTATTTTGTGCATTTATTTTGTTTATTTATAAGACTAAAAAAGCTAAGAGAGCTTGTGTAACATAGCAAACTCGCTGCTTGCACACATCTCCCATCTGAAACTAGGGGAAGAGGCCTCAGCTATACTATTGGACTATCACCTCTTGAGATATAAAGTGGTATTACGAGTCAGGATGGGCCGGGGCTAGCTGGTTAGCATGCTAACTTCAGGAGATAGCTTTGCAACAGAATACACAGACGTCTTTGACATAGCTTCAGAACTGTTACTTCTTTACATTCTGTTCATAATGCTAATTTTTGAATGTTTCAAACTATTAAATCCTTACACATTGCACCTTTAAATGTGTTTTTCTTGTCTTTCTGTAAAGCAACAAATATGTTTTTACAGGATTTACTTTTTTTTTTTTTTTTTTAAAGCATCCATCTTTCCAAAACGTTTGTCATTAAGTTTAATCTGTATGGCTGTATGTATGGTTTAGGTTCAATGAGATGATCACAAAGATGGCATGTGAGTTTAGGGCTATCACTGCAGCACACTGTCATATGATGTTGACTGTAATTTATCTAATAAACAGAGAACAAGTCAGAAGGAACACATTTGTTGAAGACTTTAATGTGATAAATGACTAAAGCATTCCTTGAACATAATACAACTGAATCATGAACAAAATGGTCAGAGAGTCTGGCTGATTGTCAGACCTGGGCAGTAGGAGTGAGGGTTATGTATAAAATCTTCCATTACAGTATTTAATTTTATATCACAATAACCAGAGATACACTGTGATATAACTTTTCCGGCCTGACATATCCGACACTTCATCACACTGATGCACAAGGCCTGTCATCCCAATATTGCCTATACACATACCTGCTCAGAGGAGATATTAAAGGTGCAGCCACCTCTGTAAAGCAAAATCTTAACCAGTTGATCTTTATCATCTCACAGTAATATTCATATCACCCAACCCTACTGGGTATTTAAAGTCAATATATAGTATTTAGATTAATGAAAATACTTGTGGAGTGCTTCATTTCATGGGTCTTACCAAACAGAGCCGCTAATGTTTACACCCTGTGGTTCCAAAAAACTAAGCCAATGAAATCAAACTCACCTCAAGTATATGGAAATAAAGTCAAATAAAACCTTTGCAATCATGGTCTACCAACTGCGGGGGATGAACAGAAGATGAACGAGGATAGGGGCGGGGACCGGGTGGAGGAAGTTGATCTAGCCTTTTGGAGCAGTGTACTGACGCAGGAGAGAGGAGATGGCACTGGATTCAGTGACCTCCTCAGGGAGAGAGCCCTCCATGTCTTTGATGGACGGGTCGGCTCCAGCGTTCAGCAGGAGCTCCACGATGTCGGCAAACTCGCACGCCGATGCTACGAAAACAAGACATAAAAATAATGGAGGAGTTAGTAGGAGAAGAATACAGCAAAGAGAAGTAACAAAAGGCAAAAATTTAGGCAAACTTTCTGCAAGACATTTTAGCTTTTTAGCCATGCTAGCAGAAAGTCATGGTCCCCAGAGGATGAATACCACTTTGGTGAGTCTCTAACTTTTCCACAAGAGTAACCAGCGGGTGCTTTCAGGGTTTGTTCTCATTTTTTTAAAACATTATTGTGCATTTTGTATATTTCATATTTTATGTAGTTTTTGATTGTGTATTCATCTCAGTAAACATCTGATCAAAAAAAAAGAAAAGCGAATGACAAGCAGGTAGAATTTTTTACTTATCCAGGGAAATATCTCAACATCTAATGGGTGGATTAGCACAAAATATGGTACAGATTTGTATCTAGCGGCATCATCAGGTCACAATTTCAATTTGTCCAAAATCCAACGAAGGTTTTTACAGGTCAAGGGCAACTGGACTTGGTTCCAGTATCTTCAACCAAGTCCAGTTGCCCTTGACTTTAACCTTCATTGGATAACTATGACCTGGATGACTGAGAATCTTCACAGACAATTTGTCCAAAACTTTTGTTGACGGCCAAGTTACTGCAAAACTAATGACTTGGCTTGTAATGCATGCTAACACTCTAAAATAAGATGGTGAGCATGGTTATACCTGCTAAACATCAAAATGTTAACATTGTCTTTGTGATCATATTGCCATGCTAGAGTTAGTATTTAGCTCAAAGCACCACTGTGCAGCCTCACAGAGCTGCTAAAATGGCTGCAGTTTTGTTGAAACAGAGGTGTTATACTGTCTGTCTGTCATTTATTCTTACCAGGATGAATAATTGGGAATGTCATGGATCACTGCAGCTAATCTCAGATTATAATGGTGTGCACCATTATGAGTAAATTTGACTTATTCCTTTCTTCTACATACTGAAGTTTAATAAAGTATGTACAGTGCTGCGGTTAATGAAACACCCATCTGCAGGCCCAGCACTGACACTGGCCTGGACCTGTGGCTCTCTCAAACACTTTATTTCTGCCCCATTGGCAATATGTGCCCCACTAAAAGGGTCTTCTCTCTCTGTATATGGGGGAGGGAGGGTGGGAAGCTTGCACTTTCTTAACCCAGTTAGTGGGTCCCTGCTTATTCAGTGCACCTCTCGCCCCTGTGGCACCTCACTCCCCTATCTCGTCTCTCTTCCTCTCTCGTTCTGAGTGCTCTTCTCTGGCGGTGTCAATCGCTCACTCCTTTTAAAGAGCAGACTCTGGGCTGCGCCACGAGCGCTGATGTCAGCAGCCACAGTGATTGACAGCCAGGCCTTTTAACCTCAGGCCCAGGGGTGGCCGGCTGGTGGGCTGGCTGGCAGGAGTGTGTGAGTGTGTGCGTGTGTGCACGCATGATGATACATAGGAATGCATGTGAATGTGTAAGCAAGTGTGTGCGTGCACGCTTGAGTTGCGTCTACGAATAGTATCAGGTGTGCAAGTGTCACTACAAGAACCACTTATCTTTCAGCCACATCAGACTAACAAAGCTTGGCTTATTTTTCCAGCCACGCTTGCAGTCCTCCTCTTGTTGCTCTAAACATTTTATTTAGCCAGAGGTGTGTGTGTGTGTGTGTGTGTGTGTGTGTGTGTGTGTGCGCGCGCACGCGGCGGGTGTCTCGCCTGGGCCTTGAGCTGTAAAAAGTGGCTGGCCCTCGGGGGAGCCGTAGAGGAGGAGAACAATTTATGGTGAGCAGTAAACCCTCAATTAATCACTTGCCAGCCACTGTGGCCCTGTGCAAAGAGAGGTGGGAATGAATTTTCATTCTCTGCTATTTGTCTCTTGGAGTTCATCGCTTATGTTTATTAGTCATCTTTTTATGCCCCATCCTCGGGGCTTCCTCTGCTGAGTGTATGTGCGTACGTCTCTGGTGGGTGATGCAACATGCCCACTCTAACGCCACCAAACAGATGGTCCAGACACACACACACACACACACACACACAGGCTCAGAGGACAGGGGAACCGCCCCTCAGGGACATGTGTGTTGGGGCATGAGAGGGTCAGGGGGGTCTAAGGACCAGTGCTGATTTCCTCTGGGAGGCCTGGTGATTATTACACGCACGCACCCATCCACAGGACACAACAAAGAGGAATGGGAGAAACTGGGTAAAAAAACAACTGTAGAAAATAAAGGTGAGGAATGGAGGAGAGAGAGAGTGGGAGGAAGACAAATATGAGACAAATGTGGGAAAAGAGCAGGGGTGTACAGGAAACAAGCTGCTGTAGAGAGTGCGCGCACAGACAACCTCATTATTTCAGTGTACGATAAATGTGAAGTGTTTCGTTCCAAAATGAGATATTCACCATTTGAAAAATACACACATGCACTTACAAAAAAGCTTTATAGCAGAAAAACATGTGCTTTTTTTCTCCAAAGTGATTACACAACATTTTGGACTGTAGAGATTACTAAGAGGCCTTCTTACCATAATGTAGCGCCGTCTGTCCTTCATTATCCTGTGAGACAAAAAAAAAGTCTTTACATTAACACACCTGTGATCAAGGGAGAATCAAAAAAACCCAGAAAGTGCAAATTCAAAGAATAATATTAGGAATAACAAAATATATATCTCCAGCATTTGGAGGGAGAGAAATTGCAAAATGACTTTGCTCAAACTTCCCAAGAGTCAACAGGAAAACTTTCAGCTACTAGAATACTAATTGCCTCCTGCTTGTTGGCTGCGACACAGGGTGCCATGTTTTCATTGTACCAAAGGGGGATTATGAGAAGATGAGATATTGATTTGAGAAACATGTGACCTACAAATCAAATCTTTCAACTAGCAGGTGACTGCTGGCTCTAATCAACCTGCACCAACGAGCTACTGAAACTCAACATATTACAGTGGAGGTGCCTCCAGCATTACGGATCTACCCCCCACAAACACCAGACCGGAGTTAGCCTCAACCCTACATCTCAACCCATGCTAGAGTCTCAAAGAATAATGCTATTTCCATATTTTTCTTACTGTGAACAGATCCCGTGAAAAAATAGTGCGTTATACTGTATTTAAGCAGTATCGTCAGAACTAACTTTCATTGTGTTACATATTTGTAGTGGTTCGTTCACAGCTGTAAGCGGATACAAAGAGTGTATAGCTTCATTTAAATTAACTGAATTGATTCTGACACATAATTTGTGTCCAGTGGTCTGTTCACACTTCTGTAGTTGTGAGAAATCCTTCATATCTCCAACTCAGAATTACAAATCAAAGGCTGAAGTGAGCAGTTTTTCCCCACTCCGTTGCTCAAAATGATGGTCTGACCAATGACAGTAGCAGGACGGTGTTTGACTCAAAATAAGCTACAGGGCCTGTATTCATGGTAATGAAGGCACATGTCACCTAGTGTTTTTAATAGTTTTAGGACAATGGAGCTCTAAGGCACGGAGAAATAAGATATATCAGGCTTTGGATAGGCAGACAATACTTGTTAGTATGATGAAGTCATTGTTAGTTTTGGTCTTTTCATGAAATCTGTTAACAATAAGAACAATATAGAATATTTACAGCCTTATCTTTTAAATGGATTAACCATGGAGGATATTTGCCCCTTACACACAACAGCCCAGGGACAACAGAAAGAAGAGGGTGACAAATTCAAACAAGAAAATCAGCAGTGGCCTCCTGTGTGCACCTGTGTGTGAGTGTGTGTGCGTATGGATATGTGGGTGTCCATCTTCTGAACAGTTAAAATGATATTTGGGATCAAGGGGTCAATGGTAGAGATATAACTCTTGTTAGAACTGTGGATTGAGGACAGGGATGGAGAAAAGTCTGTGTGTGTGTGTGTGTGTGTGTGTGTGTGTGTGTGTGTGTGTGTGTGTCTGTAGGTATAATAAGACACAATATATGACAGGCATCATCAACAGGAGATTCAGTTCTTAATCACTGTTCTAGCCTGCCTTTGCACCTCATAATGATGATGAATGGTCAAACTGCTGCCTCCAGCACAAGAGCAGTCGTTCAGCCAAGTACAATGGTTTCAAACTCTCAGAGACAGATTAAAAGCCAGCAGGCGCAGTGACACTTCCTTCCATCCCGTAAAATGTCACTGCAGTGGAAATACTTCCAAATTACTAAAACTGTTATGGGGAATTTATTCATTAGTCTTTCCACCTTTGACCTTCTAACAGCAGATCGTCTCATGCACTTTCCTGTTTTGGTTACTTCCATGTCTTTCCTCTACTCTCTTCCGGTCCCTCCTCCTCTTCTTCTTCTTCTGACCACTCTACCTCCCACACCTCCCTCGTCTCTTATTTTTCATTACATCCACCTTTCTCTCTTTTCCATTCTGTCTCCTCCTCAATCTTAATCCTTTTCAATTCCTTGTTTCTTTCTCCTTCTTCTCACTCCTTTCCTGTCTTCCCTCTCTGGCTGGGCCCAGAGCAGAGTGATCCTATTGTTGTGTTTCTGTCTCGGTGTCGCTCTCTGTCTCTCTCTCTCTCTCTCTTGCTCTCTCTCTCAGGGGCAGCACTTCAGGGACCTGCTGATTGGATTAGAGCTTTCTATTCCCTCTGGGTGGATCACAGAGCACAGATGCAAATCGCCAGCAGCGTGGAAAGCGTGCCGTAGTTAACCCAAGACAACAATGCTGTCTGTCTGCGAGTCAAATCTCTACTTGTGATGTATTGCAGACATTGTGTTTGTCTCACACAATGATGTTGATTTGCGAGAGAGAGAAAAGAAATTGTAGAAGAACTGTACTGAAATTGACAAATTTAGATGCAAATTAATGGAAGGTAAAATTCTAACATCCAGGCATTTTCAGTAAAAAATAAAAAGGGGCATGCTCTGCCATTTTTATAAAACCACAGTGGCAAACGTATACTCCACTCATTTTATTTTACAGCATAAAGACTCAGCACAATGGGACAGTGACAGATGTTTACTGCCAGGGCCAAGTTAAAGACCTTGATACACATAAATACATACAGTTATAATTAAAGTGTAAGGGGTTTAAGCCCTAATCCACAGCGAGCGCTAATCTGCAGTTTGTGTGTGCCAGTGGTTGTGTGGAAAAGTTGAGCATGCCAGAGTATGTGTGCATGTTTCTTGCATGTTCATGTGAGGGGTCAGTGGCCTGTCCTCTCAGCGTTCCCTAATGCCCCTGCATCCAGGACAGAGGCTTGATGGAATCACAGGAAATTGGATTGTCTTCCATTTGCTTTGGAAGCAGCCTGGAAGAGACACTCCCTCCCCCTCTCCATCCCACTACTCTGCCCCAATACCTGCAGTTACCGTAGCACCCTCCCCGCCCCGTGCACCCCTGTTTCCATCCCATTACGGAGTCATGTCGCACCAAACCCCTGCTTTTACATGTCATCCAAAGTTTCCCCTTGCGGTGCAGAAATGCTGGGCTGGATGTCAGCAGAGTGCTCAATAAAGCAGCTGCTTGCACAATACAAGCAGCAGCAGAGATCCAGCACTGTGTAGTGTATCACCCTAATGGGGTGGAGCAATATGCTTAGGAGCAGCATGGATAGGGATTGATCTATTAGTACAATTGCAGTTTTGCTGAATTTAACTCACACCAATCTATCATTTCGACCACACAAATCATGTGAAGCAAGACGGATGAAGGACGAAGACGGCAAATCAAGGATGTAGAGAGACATGAGCATACAGTCTTATTTCTTCAGTTTTATGCCTTTACAGATCAAAATAAAACTGTAACTAGTCCAAAGATGGTCCAAAGAAAGTGAAAACAGAGACGGAATCTAGATAATTGTGTGTATAGATTTGAGACTTTTTGAGTCAGGATTATCTGAAAAGAGTGCAGGAATGAGCAGTGTCAGACTGAGGCCAATTAGGATCAAATAAAACATTGTCTGCAATCGTGTGTACCTGAAGAGAACACAGAAAGCGACTGTCACAGTCAGTGGAAAGTGGTTTAACCAGTTTTCTCCATCATATGATGGGACAAGAATACTCCAAACATTCAACCCGAGCCCTTTACACCAGCATTCAGTGGAGGGATTGAGGGCATATCAGAGGCGGAAACTTAACTCAGTCAGGAATACAAATAGGACACAGAGGTCCCTTGAGTCAATCTCCGCTCAAAACTAGGTTTCAGTGCGTCTGTGTATCATTCTGTTTTTGTCTGTGTCTGAGCCAGAGAAGAGACGGTGGGTGGAGGTTGAAGGTCTGTCAAATCCACTGCCAGTTGTGGGGTCTGCTGCAGAACGAGACTGAAGAAAGCCCAGTGTGTGTGTGTGTGTGTGTGTGTGTGTGTGTGTGTGTGTGTGTGTGTGTGTGTGTGTGTGTGTGAGAGTGAGTGTGTGTCTGAGTTTGTGTGAGAGAGTGTGTGTCCATAGACCGTAAAATCTTTCACGCTGGTCCAACTGTGAGTTCAGCGGGTCTTGGTATATGTCGGGTGATCTGGAAGCCACTGTAAGGAATTTCTTTACTTCACACCTTCTTTTTGTTGTAGCTAAATCGAACTCTAATCTCTTTCTTAAAAAAAAGGAAAGAAAAGCATTGTGTGTGGTTGCCATCTTACCATCATCTATTAACAAGAATTGTGTCATTCTCAGTAGTAACAATAATTTAAGTGGTATTCCTTTCAAGGTGGACACAACATTATTGGCACACAATGGCTTCATCACTGCCTTTCACTAACAAACATTTTTTCTAGAAATAAAATTACTACTTAAAGTGGGGCTGGAATTCAACATCAACAAATCATGACTACAGTCAATTTGAGATATTAGTGTAATTCTAGTAAACAAACAAGCCAAGGTGTTTGGCAGTTTATCTGCAAAAGCTAAGAAAAAAAAAATCACTTCCAACATGTTTCTCAGAACAGCAGCCACAATAGTTATGTCTTAAACTGCAGTTCCTCTAATGACCACTTGCAGACTGTTTTACAGCAAACCCATTCTTAAAAGGCAAACAGCCTACTTTTGTTTGATCTATTTTTTTCACCATTATATCCTCTTTCTCCAGTTCTTTGTATTTCTCATCTTTCTGAGTCTCACTAAACTTTTTATCCCCCCCCCCCACTGTCCCTGACAGCAACATTAAACAAGTGGGGAAAAATGGACAAGCAATTATGATTTATGATCAATGCATGCAGCAGCTGCTGACTTTTATAATGACAGTGGTCGGGGGAGGGGGAGAGAGGGGATGAGTGTGTGTAGGGGTGTGTAGGGGTGTGTGTGTGTGTGTTTCTGTCTCCAGGGTGTGTGTGGGGAAGAAGATGAGGGGTGAATCGATAGGCGACTGGGATCATTGGTATGCAGATTCCAGCATATAGCATTATGATGAGCAGGTGCCATTAATCAGAAAGCAGAACACAGATCTGAGTATGATTGAGGAGAGGAAGACCCTCCTTCACCGCGTCCCATCTGTAACCAGAGCAGCTACTTTGCCACCAATGCCATCCAGGTGGTCACTGAAGTTATTTAGAAAATTTATTACAAATGACATATTCTGCAGACTTTAGTGTCTACCATTTTCTAAAACATACAGTACCATGAGTTTTTGTTTTATTGCATGCAGTCATTGGTTTTCAGAATGGTAAGAAAATCTACTTGCAGCAACTTGACGTAGGTCAAAGAGAGATCATTTAGTCTGCTTTACTTTAATTTAAAAGTTATATTATCATTACACAGTTTGAAAATCCTCCCTTGTAGGTGCAATTAAGAAAATTCAAATATAGAGCAGAAGCCAAATGCAAAAAATCAACCAAATTCATAACATGCATGTTATTCTAATTTTCTTTTTCCAACCTGCAGCAGCTAACTGTCAAATCTCATATGCACCAACAAGAAAGAGTTCAAAAGTCTTCTGAAGCCTGCAATATGACAAAGAAATTTTGACATTTTGTTTGTACTTTTCCTAGGTCTTGGAAAAATCTACAGGCCAAGCTCAGAATTAAGAACCTTATCTCTTTAATGGATATTAAATTTTGAATAATGGATGTGGTCCCTGCTAGCTGCAGTTGCTTAAATTAACTGACAAACACATAGCTAAATATTGCTGCGTTGTTGATACAATGTATTATGTAATGTATTTTTTGTTGTACCTATTGCTACTGCTGTGATCTGTGTTCACTGTTGAATGCTGTTATTTGACCCTGTCTTGGCTAGCTATCGCTTGTAAAAGAGGTTTAAATCTCAATGTGACTTCCTAGTTAAATCAAGGATATATATAAATTTATTGGGATCCATCTCCAGAAACCAGTAGTAATTGTGAAGGTAGGAGATCAGGCTAAAAACAGATTTATTAAAAACATGTATTGTTGTATGCTTTGGAAAGTCCGATTTGTAATGAATGTACACGCAGAATCGTAATTGAAATCCCGAGAAGAAATGATCACACAAACATATTTATTGTGTGCAAGTATGTACTGCAAAGGCCTGGGCATGAGTGCACGTCTGCTGTGTGTCTGCTGTGTATGGTGTGTGTTAAACCTCCGTGTGTGTGTGTGTGTGTGTGTGTGTGTGTGTGTGTGTGTGTGTGTGTGTGTGTGTGTGTGTGTGTGTGTGTGTGTGTGTGTGTGTGTTGGAAAGGCCCCCTGCGTTAAAAGGATCTGCAGACCGGGCCATCCCTAATTGAATCTGGTTCTCCTCTCTGAGCAGGGAGAGGTAACCTTGCCACTCAGTGTGTGAGCACTGCCGCCCACGGTCAAATTAGCCTGACGCCAAACTCGCTGCCCTTCACACTTCCTGGGAGTGTCCTTCAGGTGCCCTGGTGGTCACCCTCCCCCCCCTCACACCCATAGCCGCCATCAGCAACCTCACAGTTTGAGGGGAAATTCTGAATGATTCACAGGTCTAGAGCTGACAGGGGTCTTGGAGGATGCCAGGGATTATAGATATTTATTGTGCCTGAAGTTGTCAAGAGGCCCAAAAGTGTGACACACCTTACTTCAGCACAGGTCATCCATCCCACAACAAAAACAATGGGTAATAAGATTATCCAAAGCCATAATCAATCTTGCTGTAAGAGCTGCATTAAAAGGACGAACATAACTTTACCCGCAATAGTTAGATTTTCTTTCCTTTCTAAATCACACTGGACAACTTTTGTCTTGTTTCCTCTCCCAGCCTCTCTTTTTCTCTTTATCTTCATTCTCTCCAACCCTGTTCTCTTCATGCACATCTTCTTCCCCTCCGCACATCCCTTCCATCCCCGCGTCGCCAAGCTTGCTTGTTCCCGTGGGACACCTTAGCCTCCATTAAAGCCATCAGAGAGGAGGATAAGCTTGAGACTGAGAATTAACATCGCCAGAGGCCCCGTCTGTCCTCCTGCGGCCCATCGATGATGTTTAAAAAGAAATAAATGAAATAAATAAATACATAAAAGAGTGTAATATGAAAATCAATGGCCAGGCAGCGGGGGCTGCGGCTGAGGCATTTGGAGTGAGGGACTCATAAAGCTGAGTACTGCGGGAGACTGATGGAAGGCAAAACACTTACTTTGTTTATTCTCTCTCCTCACCCCCGCCCCCCTCCCCTGTCTGAAACGGTCGAGGACAGCTTTAATGCTCCTGACAATTTATGTGGATGGTTAAGAACGATGGAAATCAAATAGTTGAGTGTAGGCAAGGCCCAGTGAGTGGCCAATAAGAAAGAAACAACAGCTGATGATGGCAAAGAGGACTGTTACCTGCTGGAATGGCTCTTTAGGCCGCACTATTACTGTCAAGTCGCTGACTCTGTTCTGAGTGCTCATATTATAGATTCATAACTGTATCTATGTCTGATAGGCCCTTTTAACACAGCGCGGCAACAGCTTCCATTTCATCGAGTCGAGCTAATGTGCAGCAAGTACTAAATATGAATCCTATAAGAGCACCTTACAGTGTGCCTTATAGTGTCAAGTAGTGTGTGCGGTGGGTATCGTACCTTTTCATGTGTGTGTATTAAACTTTACTGAAGTGTGTCCTGATTCCTCTTTGCTTGAAATTTGGTAAACTTTTACAAGACCTGTTCGACAGATTCTCCTCTATCTATTTACAAGTGTTAACTTTTCTAAAGAACACACACGAACACACACACACACACACACCCCTTGTGCTGTCATTCGACTTATGAAGACAAAGCCAGGAATGGCTTTCATAAATATCTGTATTAATGTGTAAACTACACTGTGGGAGATGTTATATACATGCTCAGTAAAAAAGGCTGCAAGCTGTGGACAATAAACATGCATGTACACATTCATCCTGCCTTAAATGCACCATCTTGCTTCTTTGTGGGGTTGGGCAATATGGATACAAATCCCTATCACAGTATCTGTAATTTGATATTGCCATATCAAGATATATCGTGATGCAATTTCTGAAAAAAGTTGAAAAGTTTCTGGCAAATATATTGAAAAACTGTGTAAGGAAACAATTGCCAGACAGGAATGTCTATTTTTGGCTTATTCTGCTTATTTAATACCTGAGAATGTTTTTTTTTAGTCACACTTGTCCAAATTTGACATAATACTGCTATAAAGCAGTTTGCTGATTGATTTGTAACAGTCAATAATGCCCTAATACACCCAGAGAAGAGAAAGAGACACATACCATGGTATAAACAGAATGGTCATATTGTCCAAACCTTACATATTACATTTATTCATTCATCCAAAGCGACTTACAATTACTATATATGTCAGAGGTCGCACGCCTCTGGAGCAACTAGGTGTCTTACTCAGGGACCCATTGATGGATGTGTCACAGTGGGGAATTTAACCTGGGTCTCTCAACCCAAAGGCATGTGTCTTATTCACTGCACCATCAACACCATATTATTGTTTTCCTGCTCTATTTTTCCCTGCATTCTATTTTATTCTTCAAATCCTTTATAAATTCTGTATTCTTACTTTCCCACCTTGCTGCTTTCCTTTTCCTAAAGACCCTATATATTCTAGGGTATAAGATGCACAATTACAAACCTACACACACCCACATGCCGACACACAATTATGACGAATCTTGCTGGATATTTGTTATGACTGGCCTGACTGAGCCATTAGTTATAGGAGGCAGTGCTGGGAAAGGGGAGGGATACAAACGTGTAATAATGCCTCAGCCATAGAATTTCAATCAACCACCACCACCGTGTGTGTGTGTGTGTGTGTGTTTACTGCATTTATGACACAAGTAGTTGACACAGTAGAGGACACAGATGAGAGGGTTCAGTGTTCCTTGTTTACTACAAAACAGGGCGAGCTGAAATTCAAAAAGCTCTAAAATGCCCACAGCTCCGTAATATAAACAGAAAAAGATGCAATAATAAATTTTTTGCAGAATATTGCGGCTTCAGTATGTAATGAATATCAATACAGGTTTACTATACGTTTTCCATGAAAAATGCGCGTGAACAGATGGTAATGCTCACAATTTGTTCAGTTTGATTAAAATGAAATATGTTCTCTGACATGCTACTTGATTTGTGAACCAGGAATTTGGCACAAACCTAGAATACCTTATTTAGGAAGCTGCATTTTCAGCCCTATTTGTTTAATTGCAGTACTCCAAATTCATATGGCAGGCTGACTTTTTGCCCCCCCCCCCATTCATTTCATGACAACAACATATTATTAAACTAATTATCATGGTATGACAGTTTTCTTCAAGAGTAGCACTAACTTGTGCACATCTAACAACATTTTATAAATATTATTATATACTTATATTTAAGTTGGATGGATGTTTATTATTTTGTGTGGTTAAGCTTCCCTTTGTGTCTGTGTAGCAATAGTCCATGTGTATATAACCCCTGTTCTGTCCTTGAAGAGAGGTCTGTCTAGTTATATTGACATTAGTTTCTTTATTGCTTAGTTTACTCTTTTAGTTATGTTATATTCTGTATCATATATAATGTTATATTAGGATTTATTTGCTTCTTGAAATTTTATTAAAGCAAACTTTCTTTTTGACACCTGTGTCACATATCAGCCCACATTTACACTACTACTGACATATCAGAGGCTAACGGCTGATATCACAGGATATATGTGATTGGCCAAATCATTGGTCTTCCTTCAGAAGGTAGCAATGGATACTGAAGCAGCTAATGTGAATATATCCCTTATGTCATAGTCATGTCATTGTCAAGTTTTCCTAAGTTGTGCGCTGACATACAGTCATGACTTCCTGTTTTACTTTATTATATAGATAAATCAACAGTCCGAGTCCACCCACACCACTTACATCAACATCAAATCAATGGATCCATACCTCAAGAGAGACTTGTCATTACCAATCAGCCACGTACAGAACTCAATCTGTCTATTTTACGCAAAGCAGCCAAACACAAATTGTTACTAGTTGAGTAATGAATACTTTTCTGAAATCGGACTCAAATAATAAAACGGTACATTTAAGAAGTGTAAGAACATGTAAATGAAAAGACATGCCAGACTGCCAGTGTTGAAGGCCCACATATTCCTGCAGGTTCTACATGTAGACTATGTGTAGGAGAATTGTTGTGTGCCCTCTAGCAACCAATTGTAGGCCGCCCAGTCAGATATTTATTACTATTGATCTAGTTGGTCCTGGCTGGAGACTTTTGTTCTGCCGACTGGAGGCTCTGACCTCAATTAAGTTATGAATTTCTATCTGATAGACTGGGAGAGCTTGGGGCCTGCTGTGGCCGTGCTACCACGCTGGATTAATTAGAATTAGCGGTGCTGCGAGTCGCCCTCCCCGCCTCATGGATCATGTTGTTTTAATACAAAGTAGAGGCGGAGGAGCGGGAGGGATGAAGTGGAGGGGGACGGGAGCTTCGGGGGAGGAGAGAGTGATGAGGAGAGGGGAAAGAGCGAGACAGACGGAAAGAAAAAAAGAAAGAAAAAAAAAGAAGCAGCAGACATGAGTCGAGTAAAAGCATGTGCTTAAAACCTTAGCTGCCTTTTCCTCTAATCACCTACTACTTATTTTAAACGTTAACAATGTTTCCTTCCTGGCATTGTGTTTGCGTTGTGACATCCTGCATCTCACCTGTCCTCCCTCTGTGGGAGCCTAATCCTGCCTCTGTCACTTACCCTCTCAGTAATCACTAAGTCAGACATTGTTTAAGTCTACTCTGGGCCATTCCTAACCTTTATTGCAGTCTGTATCACCTCTGAACCAAAGCCCTGCCTTCTCGACTCCAGTTTCCATTAATGGGCATGTCCTCTCTATGAATGCATATTTCCATGGCAACCCTACAGCTTGTTGGGAAGGTTAGAGGAGGGTTTAGGACTTCCTCCTGGAAACCAAAAGTTGTGTGTGTGAGATGAGGCTTAGCTGTGGGTGTGGAATTACACCGTCCCAGCGCAGAATGACCACAGGGAGAGCGGACACACACAATCATGTATAGACCAATGAAAGGACATATTCCTTAACTTTTAGTCATACAAAAGGAAACATCATAACTTAAAATCACTTAGTTTTTCTTGGTTGCTTATACACATTTCTTGAAATTGTGCCTCCTTTTCTCAAAACTGAAATCCACACAAATCCTTATCGTCTTACCCAATTTCCCAAACTTCCTATTTTTAGGTCAAAATTAAACTCTCCACTCAAATCCAATCAATCTTGCTGAAAAACCAAAGTTTGCCCTGAGACATGACACACAAGCCCTCGAAAAACACACACATACACACTCCAACACAGCCAGAGAATCTCATCCTTCACCTCTTCTTCTCCCTACTTCTCCTCCTCCTCTCCGATGTCCTCGACCTCTTCCTTCCCGTCTCTCTTGATCCATTGTTCCAAAACTGAATGAACTGACTCGAGCCATTATATTTATCTACTGAATGTTGTGATTGGTGTGTTATCAATTATGACTCTTTGTGTTTTCACCTGGGTAGTTAAAGTAGCCAACTGAGCTCAAGCTTTGCTGACTTGAGTGAAAAATATTGAATGTTAGTGCTTTCTAAATGACCACATGTTGTAGGCAATGAGAAATGAAGGGATTTGTGCGTGAGACAGTTCAACTAATCTGAATCACGAGTCAAAACAGGGGAATAGTGTTTATAATTTAAGAAAGTTGGTGTTTTTTTGAGAAATTGAGAAATTTGAGAAATGGCAATTTGGTTTTGAAATTTTAGTTTAAAAGGCTGGTTATAGTGTTTAAGCAATAGAGAAAACTAATATTTGAGATAAATGAGCCATCTTTAATTTCACTGAATAAACTGAATAAACTTTCAAAAGCAATAGTTTCAATTTGGGAAACACGTTTATTTGCTCTCTTGCAGCAAATTACAAGAGAAGATCGATATTGCTCTCAGATCTGTATGGTAAATGTGAATGTTCCTTATTTGTATAGCGCCTATCTAGTCTTTTTGACCACTGAAAGCGCTTTTACACTACATCGCATTCACCATTCATACACTGAGCCTAAGTGCTCAAAAAGAAACTAACATTCACACACATTCATACACTGGCGGAACAGCCGCCATTTTTATAATTCAGTTTATGGATTGTGTAAGACTATACATTTCTTTAATTTAGATTTTTATTTTGTGGGGAGTGGAGCATCTTCCTGCAGGTGTACAGGTTTAATTGTTTACTGTTGGTTGGTGATCACATGATGTATTCTTGAGGTGATTCTTTTGCAGTGTCTATCTTTTGGAGTGCTGCCTTTTTTCTCTAACTTTGTTTTGGGAAATACAGACATTGTTTAAATTGCATTTTTGCCTTTATCGTAGAATTAACAGTAGAGCGTAACATGAAATCTTCAACACCAAACACACTCAAACCCCTTTTACCTATACTTTTCTGTTTGTTTGTTTGCCTTCATTTGTTTCTGCATTGTTAATGATGCTGTTATGCATCCTTTTGTCGTTTCTCTTGTCTCTTCTGCTGTAGACACAAAACATTTTTTAAATAACTCAGGTCAGTTACTTGTAATTGTGAATTGTGTGAAATTGTCTATACTAGTTCTAATATGACTAGTTTCGGGACCTCTATCAAAACAATACTTGTTTTAATGCCTCACTTAACAATGTAAAACAGTTTTTCTTGTATCTATTTAACAAAATAAGACTTTATGACACAAGACTTCTTGAATGCATCTCTGTTTGATTTTGTCTCAACACAAAGCAGCTGCAGAAGAACTTCGTTTAATAAAACAGTGCATAATTAGCAAAGTGAATTAGATTTAAGGAAGAAAAAAATTATTTGTAACATTTTTAAAATAATTTCACTTCTTCTAGTTGAACAAAGGGTAACTAATTAGTAATGAATTTGTACTGTGGGATATGTTGTCACTGCTGTTGTGATATGATGGAATGTCCTAAACTTAAGCTAATGCCTTATTAATGCTCTTAAATACATTCTGGCACACAGAATATAAGTCCAGTGTTTAAGCCTTAATTTACATTATTACATTAAGTGAGGGTTTCCTGTCATCTTTCCCACCGTTTGTGCTGTCTGCCCCACTTTCTCTGGGTGTATTAGCTGAGGGGGCAGTGGCACGGTGAGGATGGGGGAGGATTAATGTAAAGCACCAACACCAGGCCCTGATCTACAATTGGCAGGTGGCAGAGTTGTGATCTGTGTATTCAAACACACGCAGCTACCTATTGTAGTCCCTCCCTGCCTTGATCCAGGATTAACTATCAAACGAGCCTTTAATGCAGGTTACCAGGGTTTGGGAACAATTCACTAAAACAATCAGTTGATTAATTTCCTCCTATGCCAAGCAAATAATAATACTTTTTTGTTTTAACTCTGAAGTCCCCCACCCCTTTTTAATCAACAAATTAAGCATAAATCATGTTTGATCTTTATTTACTGGTTGCTCAGCAGTTGGTAGAGGTCAAGAGAGATTACTGGTCTCTCTAATAGCCAGCAAACAACCCAAACATTCCTCTATCCTTCTCATGAACACACACAACCTCCCATACTCTTTGTTTCCTGTGACAGAAGCTTTGGACAAAAAGGACAGATGCATAGAGCCGTCAATAAAATGTTTGTTCTTTCTCTAATATTACAAAAATGCTACTTTCCTCATGGATTTAATACCAAGACAAAAAAAGAAACAAATAAACAAAAGGATGTTCGAGCAGGTTCTAATGAGAAGCATATCGTTCTGTAAGCTTTACATAGTGAGATAATTTGGCATTGCGACAGAGTGGTATGATTTAGCTGACAATATTTTTCTCTCAGCAACCTCTCTGCCACCTCATAAATCTGATAACCAGTAACTCTGCTGCAGAGGTCCAATGTCTTCTCTATTCAGTCTTCTCCACGGCCGGAAAGTTGAAAAGGTCCTGATGGCCCGAAGGCACAAATTCAGGGTGTGCCGCTCTGACTGGCTAAAAAAAAAAAAGAAAAAAAAAAGAAGCTCCCTCTGAAACATTCTTTTGGATACCTGTATGTACTCTGTCTTTGCTCAAAAAGGCACATTTTTAAAGCACCATAGGATTTTAAGTAATTAAAATACACCTGATATCGCTAGATTACCGTCGTCCTGTCTTTGTTTGCTCCTTTACAAATGAGTCATGATAAAAAGATTGGATTATTTCCCTCTATGTGTTTTAATTCGAAAAGCTATAAAATCAGACAAAAGTGATAAATTAAAAGTCGACTCAAATTCAGCCATCCATTATCACTACCTGGCCAAAGATTTATGTTTCCGACTTTGGCTACTGAAAAATCTTGGCACGCAGGGATATCAATTTATATTTTAATGATAGATACATGACTGTAAATACGATATATCTTACAAAAGGACAAAAGCCTCCATCCATACATCAGTCCTCCTCTGCTGTGATTATCTTGATATGGCTCTAAATCATTAGTGAAGTGTTTCGTAGTTATCCCACTGTTAAGTCTTTTATGAACCATTCACCACAAATCCCCCCCTGCCTCCCAGCAGGCATTCAAAACAAAAGGGGCCACGCATGACCACAAAAGAGAAAGTCATTTGTGAAATGTCCTGATTATGTGGGTTGTGCAACGTAAAACAATTTGCCTGATTACTTCCAATTGATTCGGCCTTACAGTTAAAGCCTAAGTGTGCAGCCCGGTGAACTGCACTGTGTTGTGCCGCTGGGCAGGGAAGAGGAGTAATTTCTCCGATGTGCAGCTGAGCCAGCTTACTTCCAAAAGCCTCCTGCCATGCTGATAAACCTCGGCGAAGGCTAAACACTAGGCTAGCTACCAGCTAACTCTGTCTGCTAAAGCCCAGAGGGATTTGTCTGTGGCACAAAGTGAATTAAAAGTGACCTTCTGGAAGGGCTGGAGAGGATGGAGAGAGAAGAGAGAAGGGCTTCTTTGGGTTTCCATGTGTGCAGAGCAGTGACTTTCCTTTCATCCCCAACCTAATACCATGTAATACACACACACACACACACACACACACACACACACACACACACACACACACACACACACACACACACACACACACACACACACAGTACCGACTACTACAACAAAATACAGCCACTGGACTCCTGTCCTGTCCTGGTGAAGTAAAACTCATCTTTGTTAACTTCAAGGGATCAAACAATGAAATTAAACTTCTCCTGCGGAGCAAACTCGAAGTATTTGTATTGAAAACTTTGAACTGCATGAATGTTTATTTTATTCTACCACATAAAAAAACATCCCAGCTCTCAAGTTTAGTCATTTATGCGAATATAGAGGTGGAATCTAGTAACATAATAGAGATCTGGTGTCCCGCTCCAGTTTTGGGCAAGTTCGGCTGTTCCACTCGCCTCTGTTCCACGATGTATTTTCTTACACTGATCTTTTGGAAAAATAACACCGGTGTTTCCTGTCCATATAAAATAGGCCAAGAACTCTTGGGTTGTAGTTGTTGAATAAAACAGAAACTAGAATATACAATGTTGAAAGCTTTGTCCAAAGACTTCAAAGGTCCTTAACAGACTCACGTCATGATGCAGACTGAGAAAGAGAAGATCCCGAATTCGTAATGATTCTTCAGATGGTTTGGACTTGATCTCTTCCAGTCCACTGAAGAAATCCTGAAGTGTTCTCTGACATTAAACTCAAATCCCAATCCAGTTGCGAGCTGCAATGTTCTTTGGTGATCTGCCGTCTGCTTATCTTTATATATTCTCTCTTTTTAAATTTCTCTCTTTTTATTTCTTGCTCAATTAAGTTGAGATACCCACACTCTCGTTATCAGGTTGCAAAGGTGAAAGCTGGAGCCTTTCTCCCTTTGGTAACAACAGTGAGTGAGGAAAGGGAAGTATAAAGTTCTTCCATCTGCACAACAGCCTGAAGTTGGGGCGAGACTTTGGTTCTCTAACGCCAAGAACTTCAAATGAAACATTCCAGGTAAATACGACATAAGAAGTCGTCATATAATTTCAAGCAAGCCAGGTTCATTCATATAGAAATAAATTATCACACCAATTGCAAACTGAAGTTCTTTTTGTTTTTTTAAGACACAAACTGAATGTACTAGCAGATTTTCAAAAACATCACTCACCTGACTGTTGATGTCCGCTTTGTGCTGCAGTAATACAGAGACCAGCTCTTTGTGTCCTCTGTCACAGGCCCAGTGCAGGAGAGCCCGACCCTTCGGACACAAACATGCAAGTGCACAGCAGATGATTAGTAGGACTCTACATACCTTTAAATGGCATGTGCAAAGACAGTGTGGATCAATTATGAATTACACACAATCACCCTCCTCCTCCTCACCCTTGTCCTCCTCTACCTCATGCTCCTCAAAGTTAACTTGGACTCCAATCTGTCTCTTTGCTCTCAGACAAAATAAATTATGCACTACCATTCAGAACTCAGAGCCTTTGGACCTCAGTTCCACAATAACCTGCGGACAGAGTGATGAGATGTGCGTGTGTGTGTGTACAAAGAAGAGCAGTGAGGTGGTTCAAGCACTGACCGAGGGCTCACAGACAAATTGCAGTAACCTGCACACGGTCTGTAAAGCTTGATTGATGGGACACTGTGCACAAAGCAAGAGCAACCCCCTGATCAACAAGCCCCTACTCTATCTCTCACACACACACACACACACACACACACACACACACACACACACACACACACACACACACACACACACACACACACACACACACACACACACACACCCCTCTCCTTAGGTCCAAGATCCTTGTTCTAATAAAACCACGCAAGCTCATTTTTCAGTGAGGCCAATTAGGTAAAGCAAACTCTCCAAGTCCAATTCTGTTGCTTAAATCATATTGATCACCATGGCTGCATGTTAAAATGGATACTTATAAGCCAGGCCAGAATACCAATAAGTTGGTCTCTCCCTCCCTTGCTCTCTCTTTCCTGCTGTCTTCCAGGTGAGCTGCTGCTGACTGCTGGCCACATTTTCTTTGAAAGCCACAGTTAACTACACTGCTCCAACAGGATACAGGATACTGCACGTGCGCGTACACACACACGAGTTGCAGTGATTAATAAAACACTGAATGTGTCAAAAAGAATAAGCACAGCATTCAAAGTTGAGAACCCACCATTTACAGAAACATTCAGAGTTCTGGCCGCCAGCCTTGATATTTAGAAGAGAGAGCACTAAGAAGGGTCTCTTCTGATCGTGGCTGAATTAGTCCAATCCAAGAAGATGAACCACAGGTAATAAAATGTTGAGCACATGCTGCTCATGTGAGTAGACGACTAAAAGCCTCCATTCTCTTTATTTGTAGAGAAGGACAAACTCCCACTCACTGTGGAGGAGAGAAGCACCGCTATATATTAGCAGTTACATCCCTAACTAGACACACAAATAGACACAACATGCAAACCAGGGGTCTGAAATCTAATCTCAGTTTAGGATTTCTGGGTTTACAGAAACACCTTTCCTAACTGGATCTTATCTTAGGATAGGAATTTAGCCATTACAGAATGTCCTAACTGGAGAAGAACTGAACAATGAAGATGGGAAACAACATGAACACCGAAATCTTTTGATTGAAAGGCTACTCAAACTTTATAATGACGCTTTAAGTTTCCCAGACCATATATTAATAGGAAACTGCCAAGACTTGATTTGATGTGATGCTACGTCCATTCAAATCTTTATCCGGGGCCAGTTTGGAAGAAAACTTCCCATAAAGGTAGGAATTCCTCTCCTCCACAGACACCATTAACACTTGTCCATTATAGCAAGCTAGCTAGCCAGTGACAAGTGACGTGAGACAGCCGTTGTCAAGGATAAAGGCAGTCTCATGTACGTTCTAAACTCAGATGACAGGACGAGTGCGGATTGAAGAATTTATAGTTATAGTTAGGATTTCTTAAGATAGAAGGTCTGAGATGGGATAGGACACAGCCATGAGTTTAGGAATTGCTTCTGTAATAGGAAGATTTTGCATACCTTTGAAACTTAAGTTAAGCTAAGACAAACAGAACATTTTGTACAGTCGTCTTCTTTCCCCTTTCTCCTTGGCTCTGCCCTAATACACACTCACAGGTTAGCATGTTTGAGCTGGTATGAAACAGTAAGTATGCAGGGTAGGCAAGTATGCAAAAAAGTATGCAAGTGTGACGCACATTTGAAAGATGCCAACATGCAATAACAGAATGATAAATCCCATTGGAAACATAGTTCAAACAAAGTAAAACAAAATAAAATAGCATAATCCTACAGACATTTGCAAGTGTATCCAAATCTTAGACTTAGAAAACTTTTGGGATGCAGCACAAACCCTTTATCCACACAATACAAGACAACAAACAATAATCTAAGATCATCTCACAGTCATGATAAAATGATAATAAATAAATTAATATGTCTTCCTAGTGGCATTTAAAAGTGCATGTCAATAACTGTGATTTAAACTGCACTACTATTTTTTATGAAATCTGATTGATAAAGACAGATAAAGACTGATTGACATTTAAATACCAGACAGACAACTTTAAGGCAGGATTATAAGGTGAGTTTTGAGCAGTTTCTGACAGATATAGTCTGCTGGATATTTCTTGAAGACAATTCTGGTCAATAATAATCGGGTTGCCCCTCTAGACTTCTTTGTCTCGACTGCAGTTTATCAACACATGATGCACACTTCTCCTAGAACTGCTTATTAGCGGCATTCAGTGTCACTGTAGCTCACATTTCAGGATCTTCTACCCACCAAACCAGCAATGCACCTATAAGATGGCTTGTTCTAAAAAGTCCTCACTTTAATGACACGCTAGATTCAGCCCTAGTAACTGAGCTATTTGTAAAGCAATTTTAGTTTTGTTGACTGATTCAGAGTGCAATCAGAACTAGACTGTCCAGTATTTGGATTATTTTGGAAGGGCTGAAATAATTAAAATAATCAAAAAGAACATATTAGTGACAAATAAGGTACAGGTAAACAAACTGGCAAACATTTCCCAAACTGAAGGAATGCAACACAAAACTATAAATGACATTAATCTTGCTTTAGAATTGTTAAGTGAAAGATTTGAGGTCAACACCCATGTGCTCTCTTTTGGGTTACAATAAAGAATTAAACTATTTAATTTATATACAAACAATACACAATGTTATTGTTTATGATTTTTTCTGACTCATTCCATTTTTTTAATTTTAATTAATTACATACAAAACAGCATAATTTGACATTGTCACCTCCATTCTGCTTTTCCCTAATAGTTTTTGGAAGTACGTGCTTTTCCACAATGTTCTATCATACAAGACATATCCGGTTTTTATCGTGTTATCTTTTTTATGTGACTTAATCAACAATAATCCTAGATAGCTCCATGTAAGGAAACTATTGGATTACTCCTTTGGTTCCCTGAATATTTGCTTATCTGTTTTTGTTTCATTGTTATTTGAATATAATAGTGATACTGGATGGTTGTTAATTATCTGAAATTTAGAAAATTGTCGGAGCAACCAAGAGGAATGTGGAAATCGCATGAATGATGGGATGAGTTCATTAACCAAGCTTGTCCTATTGCGTTCTAAAAATCCTCCACACACTTGCAGTCTGAAATGGTATTTGGCTTTGTTGTTGACTACTAGAAATATGTAACACAGGTGGATATTTGGTCACATGCCCAAAGAGTGAGAACTGGGACAGAGCCTCTTTATGCCTCTCTCTCTCTCTCTCTCTCCAGGCTGCAGATAAGGCTTCTTGCTGATGTGAAACTTCACCACTGCCCTCTGCTGTTGAGCAAGCTGCACTGCAGTTGAGCCAACCACAAAAATGGCAGTGGACACAGACAAAGCTTTCCCTGCCGAGGTCCCTTGGCCATCTGGCCTTTGGCTGGGAGCTCACTCACCAGCCGACCTGCCTGCTTATCTTTAGAGCGGCTGTGGTGAGGTGCTGAGTGAGCCATTTGGCCTGGCCGATATTTAATCGAGGGCAGATGAATGGATTTCAGGGTCAATCCAGAAAACACCTCAGGATGGTAATAGCAGGTCATACAATTTACGCATCTCACCCTGAGGAGTGTTTCCCATGTGTTTGTGGCTTCAGATCATTGAAACCATTATGTAACAATTGCAAAAAGAGCCATGTGAACCATCCCCCAGTGACCTGTATTTTCAATGATGCTCTACAGATCATTTTCACCTGCCCTCCTGCACAAGGGGTCAGAGCAGATGGTACAGACTCAGTGCCTTGCTAAAGGACACTTCAGCAAGGTAAATCTCTCCTGATATGTTGGTTGAACATGAATTATCTGTATTATCAAAAAATGGTAGATTTTCCTACTCTGCCCTGTTGTTGCCACTTACCCATATTGTATATAGACAACACAGTATTTTCATGGTAATAATATATTTATGCACAGCAGCACTATTAACAACAACTCTCACATGCCATCAGTACAGTTGAACTTGATTTCTAGGCACTACGTTTTGTTGTTACCTCTTCGTCTTTAGTATTGACATCCACTTTCTGGGAGCTGATGGCCTTGCTGATGTGGTCAATGTTATTTTCTCTGCAGTAGTCAAAGATGTTTTTATCCTCTTCCCTGAGAGTGATACAGAAACAGAGACAGAGAGGCAGAGAAAGAAGAAGATTCAGTCAATTTTTTTTTACCATAATTTATAGTTAAAGAATCAGATGACTTTGCTTCACTGTCTTTGGTTTAGATATCTTAAAACCTGGGCAAACCAAACCAAAACAACTATCTGCACGGCTATACACCACCACAGGTAAGTGAGAAAATACACTTTCTGTTATTTGGGTGAACCGACCCTATAAATGCCTTGCATGTCCAGTCAAGTGCTTCATGTGTTACATGTGTGCACACACCCAGGAAAGCAAACACCGTGCCACGAGAGCATTTAGTCATCAAACACACAGATAACACAAAACACAGAACTACTCTATCTGTCTCATACACAAGCAGCAGCCACACGTGCCACATCCCTCGGGAATACTGGCTTATACGACACACACCCAACCACGCACACCACCATCCCACCTCTGATTATATCTCTGTGTCTCTAATCACCTCCTGGCATTGGGGACAGGAGTGAGTGCTGGGGGGAGGCAGGTTGCAGTGGTGGTGGTGGTGAAGGAGGGCTGTTGGGTGAAGGGGAGAGAAGGGGTGAAATCTCATTTAGAGCTTTACGCCTTCCCCTCCCTCTTACCCATGCTGGCCATTCAGATTAATTGAATTTAGTGCTCTATTGTCTGATAAAAACCCTACATACCCACCGCTTTACCACTCCCACGCAGTATGTCAGTCATCCCCAAAGCCAAATCCCCCACTTCCTGTCTCCAATGCTGGCTTGCTCTGCCACACTGGGCCATAAATGTCCCACAGCACACACCTGGCTCCAGTCACACAGGAGACACTTTGGGCTGTCGCCCCATTAAAACTGATGTTGTTTAGCTTTGAGTTGAGTATGTGGCCTTACCTACACTGCCAGTGCTGTGTTAACATGAAGATACAGAGGCCAGACAATAGTCATATCAGAAAGGGCAACGATCTTCAGTGTTTTCTAATAAAGAACACCTCCACAAAATATAACCGTAAGAGGAAAAGAGCAGAGGGGCTATTTCACAAAATAACTGGCATTTATTTTATGATTAAAGCAACTGTTTAGGTTGTCACATACTGAATTAAATCACAAGCCTAGATGTGGGTTTAGAGCTGCAATGATTAGAAGATTAATCAATTAGTCTATCTGCAACAATTTAGATAATCATTGAGTCTTACATGCTAAGGTTTCCAACATCAGCCCTCTCTCACACCGCTGGATAAACTACTTAAAACTACCCCGAGTGGACTCAAACCATTCTAACGCACAACCAACACATTTTATTGTGAGAATTCAGTTTCAAAATAGACACAAACACGGCAAGACACAAACAAAGTTTTTTCTGTCGTTTGTTCTTTAATGAAGCTCTGCACTTTTCTTTCTTCAGCTTTTCATCTACATGCTTCTCTCCCAATTCTCTTTCCTCCCCTCCCTCTTCCCGCCACCGCCTCATCATCCCGTGATGAATTATGAATAACTCATTACACTTTTATCACGGCTACGTTATGTATGAGCACGTTCATTTACATACTCCTGATTACCAGCACTATGTTTATTCATGAGTCTCAGCACGGGGCCACACCCACTTCCTTGTCTGATGGCCATGGTGACCCCAAGTGTCCCTGATGTGTGGCCGCCATCCGTCTCCCCGGCAACTAATCAATAGGCCAGCTCATCAGTCTTTCGTCGATGGTCGGACAGGGCTGACCTGACAGGCGCATGACACATGCTCACATACATAAAGCACAAGCACACATCTGCAGTATGTAGTGGAAGCTTATATAATATGCACAATTGCTAAAATAAGTTTATTTATGAATGTACACACACAACCAACACCTGGATATAGTCTGTACCACAGTGAGAGTACACATGAAACCACCCACATAGACACAAACACACACAGGCTATAAACAAACAAATGATTAATGTGGGTCCTATAAACGACATGACATCAACAGCACTGCAATGCATGCTGGGAAGGTCACAGGCTACTCTGTCATCACAACAGCTGGGGTACAGAAGGTTGTGTGTGTGTGTGTGAGTGTGTGAGAGAGAGAGAGACAGAGAGAGAGAGAGTTTTATGTGTTCACATGTGTGTGTCCAGTATGGTGTACTGGCAGATATGTCCTTCATCCATCAGGCTAAACTGGCCACAGTGGTGGAGAACACTCATCTACCTGAGCTTCACACTGATCAGCACCACAACCACACCATCCATCACACACACACACACACACACACACACGGGCACACACACACACACACACACACACACGGGCACACGGGCACACGGGCACACACACACACACCCCTACACAATCCGTCATCAATTCCCCTATATGAGTCTGGTCGATGCTCTCAACATTGCTGAGCTCCATGGAAGTACGAGAAACAATGAGAACTCAAATAACTCAGCAGCGGCTTCCAGCAAAGTGTGCGGACAATAAGATCTCTAGTGTTGATCCAAATCCTTTTTTCCCCCCCAAGGTGGTTGAGAGAATTACAAATGTAGCATTCATAGCCTCTTCAATCACACACTGATCAGCTCAGTAAGCCAGGGATATTGCTAATCAATCCTGTTTTTGTCCACACACACACACAGATTAAGATGAGCAGTGAGCAATGCAATTAACTCTGTCTGGTTAACAGGTGCTTAGCTGTTTAATATGGAGCTTGTGTGTGTGTGTGTGTGTGTGTGTGTGTGAGTCAGAAAGAGGAAATTGAAATGCAGCAGAGCAGCGAGTGTGACAGTTCCGGCAGGTTATGCATGGTTTCTGATGCAATCGCATCAACGTATAGCGGCAAGTTTATGTGTGCACACATGTGCATAAGTGTGTATGTGTGTGCCATGTTAATGACTTCCTCCTGTTTGGTCTCCCTCGAGACATTGTTGCTACTGGATATCACCAAAGAGAGCATCGTTCTGGGAAACCTGCTGTACCTGCCTCCCTCCGATGTATCCGGTGCGTGTGCATCACCCCCCCGAATCGTAACGTAATTAAAAAGGGGAGACTCTGGCCACCCTTCCAGAGACTGTGCATACTAATCACATACAGCCATTTAGGAGGAAAACCTGCAGGATTCACACATCTCATTTTCATCTCCAAAAGAGCTCTTTTTTCATTGAAATGAAGATGAGGTTTTTAAGCTTGAGTAAGTCTGCCAAGCAGAAGTAAATGGAGAATATATTTCATTAACATAAATCCGAACTGTATGACGTCTCTGGGCTCTAACTGCAGTTACGGTCTGTTGAATATAATCAAATACAGCATCACGATCAGTGGTTAACAATGCCAGACTCAGATCGAGTTGACCTAAGCATTAAATAAGTGGTGATTCACAACTGGAGGAAAAAAAGCTGAGTCTGTTCGAGCACCCTCAAGAACTGGGAAATGCATTTAGATGCTTTGGCATCTGAAAACACAACCAAAGAACACAGAGTTAAATAAACACAGTATACACAGTAACACACACACACACATATATATATATATATATATGTATATGTGTGTGTGTGTGTGTGTGTGTGTGTGTGTGTGTGTGTGCGTCACTTCTGATGTAAATACCTGATCATCTCCTCCTGGTACAGAGAGCTGACTGCTGCTCCTCCAAAGCCTGTTCTTCTTTCCGCCCCTCGTCTTTCCTGTCAAATAGAAGTGATTCATTAAAAAACAATTTCCACCTTAAAACTACTGTATCCTGTTAAAAAGCATAATTCTTGTTCAATGACAGCTAGTGTCAAGCACCAACCTAGTCAAGTCTAGGCTTAGTTCAGCACGCTGTGTTGCTATCCCATATGTATAGCAATACAAAAGGCTTGGCTTCATCTATTCACCTTGAATGGCTATACCTATAGCTTTTCACCTATAGCCTTTGTAAAGCTAATGCACGACACCGGTGAAGTTCAAAATGTGTAATTTAGAAAACAAGTCTCTGGGGATTTAGACATGACCTCATAGGTAATAAATGTCCAGCAATATGCACAAGACCAATATAAAATATATAGCGCCTTAATTTGACTCTTGTTAATCTTCTGTGTTTTCCTTAGAATTCCATATTACATTCAGTTCAGCCAAGACTTTATTACCGAGCCTATTCTTCACTGACCAACCTCGACTCACAAAAGAACCCACACAAATCTGATTTCAGAAAATAGCAAGAGCAGGGGGAGAACACGACAAGCGAAGCAAAACAACTATGCGTGCACTTTTGGGGAAAACCTAATTCACTTCAGAAACTCAGAATATTCGCTGATGCACTGGCCCTGCTCCTCTAAAGTATAATGTAATATAAAGCCAGTCTCTGCTCAACAATTGAGGCAGGAAGAGAGGTCAATTCTGGCTATTATTCTCTCCCTTGCTTCTCTGTCTATGTACTCCTACTTACACCATTTGACTGCTCTTCCAAAAGAATAGCCACTGCCATGCTATGGTGCTTTGTTAACACTAATACAATCAGTTTCTTTTCAGGGGGGGCATTTGTGCATTTGCTTGGCCTGTCTGCCAGGCTTTCTCCTGGCATTGTGCAGCTGTGGGGCAGAGTCAGCGAGTATTGCCCCGCAGCGTGGCCGAAGAGAAAAGAATGTGTCAGGGTTGGACATGTTTTTGACAGTGATGCTATTAAAGAGACATAAATAAGGAAGGAGAGGAAAGAAATGGGAGGGATGGGGGTAAAAGAGTGAAGGGGTTAAAGAAGGTGTGTGTGTGTGTGTGTGTGTGTGTGTGTGTGTGGGGGGGGGTTAATAGAGAATGTGTGAGCAATGGGACACTGCACATAAATGTATAATTTGGCTTTTCAATTCATTTTAATTCTAGAAAAAACAACCTACTTCCATCTCTCTGGAGCTGTGCTTGTAGAGCAATATGTGGTTGGAGAGTATACTACACTTGTTCGCAACATGGTACAGCAGTTTTCAGTTTCTCCATAGAAATAATTTTGATCTCAAATATCAAATAAATATGAGCACAAAGTTGTTGTTTTAACTGAATGCTTCCACTTGCTGCTCCAAAGGACAGCCTGTCCATGGCAACAACTCTCCTGACACAGTCAACAGGAGCACGTAGATATGTAGACAGTCTCTCTTATGTCTCCATAGTAACAGGCACATCTCGACAGCCATACTATGGCTACAATGACTATTTTTTTGCATTATTTATATCCCAATATGTCAGCTAAAGATAACATAATCTTCTAATGTATTTTTCATGCTACATATACAGAATAAAGAGTGACTAAGAGGCCTGGGACAAAATGACATTGTGACACTGACCTCTGCTGGCAAAAAACTGCACTGCAGCTTAAAGGGGCAGCAATGATATCAGATGTTTCTATATTTGTCATCCTTTTAATCTGACTGTGAATCAGACCTGAGTCCAATATTTATGTTTATTTGAAATACCTTTAAAGGCTAGTTTAAATAAACATGAAGTCAGACAGGTGGTGCAACACTTTTACCATCTGTGTTGTTAACATCAATCACCTAAGAAGGTTTTATTAAAACTCCCTCTTCCTACTCTTATAAGAGGTCTGTCCATATACGGTATGTTTATTAATTTGATTTATCCAGTGCTTATTTTGGAATCCACTATATTACAATTCAGAATTATACAAAGTTGTATATTATAGTGCAATACATAGAGTAGTATAAAATCAAAATTAGTGTTGGGAATCAGCTTCTCACAAATGGTTCTCATTACCTTCGTGCTGCCTTCAGGGTCTAACACATTGACACAGGAAATGTACTCCTGCATTGCCTGCTCCGCCTCCATGTCTCCAAGCTGCTTCCAGGCTTGCCTGTAATGACATCATAAATGTGTCACCACAATCATAACGCACAGTTGTAAACTGGAGGTTTGCATTTTTATCTGTACTATGTGTTGTAATGTAAGTGCGCTCACACACACACACACACGGTGCCAGTTACACCACAATCCAAGATGACAAATTCAGGCATGCATGCCTGTAACATTATGAAAAATGTATCATCTGCAAACTTTTTATTGAAAACTGACACCCAATTTTAGGCTACATACCATTTTCTCTGTCCTTCAAAGTCAAAGAAGCCAGGCTTTGTTGTATTGCACTTTCCCACTTTGGCCTGAAAACCAAACAAATACAAATTACTCATCTGATCCAGTGTTATCCTGAGCAAATTAGGCTACATCAGATGACAACATACAGTGCCCTCTAAAACTATGGGTAAGCAAGGTTTCTTATTTTTGCTTTCCACTAAAGACATTTGGGTTTGCGATCAAAAGATGAACATGAAAAGAGCAATCAGATTGTCAGCTTTTATTTCCCGGAATTTACATGCATATATGTTTTACCATTTTAGAACACACCATTTGTTTCAGACAACCCCACTTTTGGGTGAGCAAAAACATTGGAACAGCATATCCCTTGCATGCAATAAATGAACTGATCCTGTGACCCACAGTCATCACCAAACCTTTAGCTTGTTTTATTGAGATGTTTTTCCAAGCCTTTACTGAAGCTTCTTACAGTTGCGGTTTGTTTTTAGGGGGTTCTCCCTTTAGTCTCCTCTTCAGCAAGTAAAATGCATTTTCATTAGGATTTACGTCAGGAGACTGAGTTGGCCAGTAATAAACCTTCCCCCGAGGAAACTTCTTGGTTGTGTTGGCAGTATGCTTTGCGATGTTGTTTTGCTTCATAAAAGTTTTTAATCATTTCTTTGTACAAAGGCAGATACAATGTTTCGGTAGACTTCTGAATTAATTCTGCTGCTACCATCATGAGTTAAATCATCAATAAAGTTGAGTGAAACAGTTCCAGAAGCAGCCATGCAAGTCCAAGCCATGACATAACCATCACCACGTTTCACGGATGAGCTGATTATATGTAGATCCTTTCCTGTCTTCAGTGTATGGCAAAAATAAAATAACTTGTCCTTGCTGTACTTTTGGAGGGCACTGTAGTATCTGGGCCTAACGTTACCTCATCTCTCAAAAATCAGGGATGATAGAGATGTTGGGCTTCAGTGTATGTGGATCTTATCTAAAGCCAAATGATGATAGTATTTGAGGGGTTAATTTGGCCTACACAACCACAGTGCCATTTAATCCGACACTCACCTGTTTGTAGCGTGCATATAGGTACAGTAGCTGGTCTCTGCTGGCCGTCTGAACCAGATCTCGTACCCGGTCGGCTGCAGACTCGAACTCCCGCTCCAGCTCGTCTCCCTCCAGCCGGTCCCCCATTTCCATGCCGCTGCAGTCAAATTTACTCAAACCCAGGTCCGAGTCAGAGTCCGAGCCTGCTCCACCTAGGGGCTCCCCTGTGTCAGGCCGGGCAGGGTCTGTACCTGAGCCAGTCGCAGTGTCCGGAGAGGACGACGGCGACCCAGAAGCCATTGTTATTAGTGTTTATAACGTTAGAGACGACGTGCGACGACGAGCGCCGTGTATCCGTATTTAAAACGTTAAATGCGAACGGAAAGTATCTGCCTGATAGGTATTTGTTAAGTATGTCAGGGGCGATTTTGTTTTTTAATCCGTTATCGTTATGAATCCGTGACAGTCGGATTTATTTCTACTGTTTGTGGTCCGTTTGTGGTACTGTCAACTAAAAGCACCGGCTGAACTCAATGCTAGCAAGAAAGGTTCCGGCAGTCTTCCTATCAGGGCTTCATTTGGTAAGAAAAAAACATGTTAGGAAAAACGAAATAAAGACAACGGTAAAATGTTGGTATGTCTATATTTAAATAACAGTATATATGAAAAGAAAATCTTTAGGGGCGTTTTAGTTGTCTACAATTTGCATGGTATTACCATTCAGTTAACATTAAAACAACTAACGTTAACGTTAAATTCACAGTCAGCGGTAAAGTTACTATCTAAAGTTAGCGTCATTAGCTAGCTGACGTTATTACGTTAGCTAAAGTAGCTTGCAGTTAGCCAGCTGATTCTTTGAATTGGTCAAATAGTGGTTTATTAAATCTCTTCAAATATAAACCATTCACATTTTATCACATACCACTGCATGGTAATTTTTGTAAAGTGTAACATACGGCCTGCATTTTGATTGTTAGCCTCCTAACTTTAGCTAACTTTACCTGGTTGCCTCGATCTACAGCAAAGTAACGCAGGTGAATTTAATGTGGCCTTTAATTGCCTCTTTTTACAGCAAACTATCTTACTTGTTTAACTACTTTTGTGTTCACTTTCAGTTTCATTCCAAGGGTCAATATATTGCTTATCTTCTACTGCAACTAGGGTGACCAGATGAGACGGACAGGGGGGCGTGGCTACCGGTACATTGAGTGTGAATACACCTGAAAATCAAAACACAACGCTTGAATTAATTATTTTTGTTCATGAAGTCACCTGTCTGTTATTAGGAAAAATACAACTGTGGATATGTTGGTAAATCATGATCTTTTACCTAATTTTTATATTTATTTTATTCATGTAATCAGTGCAGTGTCATCTGTCTGCGCAACGCGCGTGTTAGATCTCTTCGCCGTGCCGAGCCTGCCTGAAGCTACACTTTCCCTGTCCTTGGGACTGTAAATTCCACTAACCACAAGAAAACAAAAAGGGGAAAAGAGCACGAAGAGTGTTACTTTGTGGCTATAACAACGCTGTTGACACAATGTACAGATAACCTGCAACCCCTGCAGGAGCAAGCGAACTGTACATCGATCAGCATATGTTTAATTAGGCTATAATCAAAACTCATGTTAGGTCTAATTTTCGGGACAAACCGGAAAGGGGTCGGGACAACTGCTCGTAATTCGGGACGTCTGGTCACCCTAAATGCAACTAACACAACATTTATAACATGACTGAGTTTTTGTTGACACCTGTCATGAGGCAAGTGTGGCAACACATGTGCGCTGGTGGCAAAATGCATTAGCGCGGTTTGTCCAGCAGATGCTGCTATTGGCATAATGATGAATTGCCACCTGTTCCGTCTCTGCGACAGACACTGAGCGGTTGTCCCAACCATTCACGAGAGTAACTATATATTTTCACAGAGTAACTTATTCAACTTGTTTAGGATGTTTGTAGTCTCGTTCTCATTAACCTTAATTTTTATCTTCCATAAATGTAAGGACCTTTTGGAGTATGAACAACATAATGAAATACTTTTTGAAATGTCCCATGAGTAATAGCCAATTATCCTGTTCTCTTAAAAATCTCTGCCTTTTCAGAGCACAAAGGCTTCTTTATTAAATTGAGCATCCAAGTAGCCTATCTATACAGTAATTCGCTTTCCCATTTCCAGATAAATTGTAGAAATGTTGAAATAACCAGAAGGGCTCTGCACAACCGTAACTCTAATGGGATGTAGAGATGAGGACAGTCAGTCACGATTTTAAAAAAAGTACGTTTGCAGTCATTATGTGATCTTTGAATGGAGTTTGCGCATACAACACACAATGTAAACTTTAAAGGATCAGATAATGTATATTTAGCTTTATCCCCTCTTTCATTGCAGACAGCAGCAACAGCAGCCTCGGCGGTGTACAGAAGGCGGCACTCGAGACAAAAACCTAAAGAGACTGGGGTCTGTGGTCTGAATTATCTGAGGCGAGAGGTTCCCTGACCGCACTGTGCCAACTAGTTTTCACAGGAGGTCCCAACAACGCCCGGTGCCATTGCGCGCTCTGCTGACGCAACCACGTCGCTGTGGCTCAATGCGATGGCGGACCGCAATGTCCCCAGATCTGCCCAGGGAGGGACGGAGCAAAGTCACTGAGCCACTCTCACCGGCTCCGTTAAAGTGCCGTCCGACCACCTGTTAAAGAGAGGCCGCTACATTCCCGTCTCTCGTGTGAAATAGTATGTTGGACGGGATCTGTTCGGAGTGCACTGACCGGGACGAGCTAGAAGTGGAGTGAAGAGGAGCGGAGTGCGCCGGGCTGACGCACCGCATGTCGAGCCAGCAAGTTGACTGTAATAACAAAAGTCGCGTCGACGGGGAAGGGGACAGCCGCTCTCGGAGGTTTGAGGGGACAGTTGTTTCGGCAAAATGAAATTCGCGGAGCATCTTTCGTCCCACATCACTCCAGAGTGGAGGAAACAATATCTTCAGTATGAGGTAAAGTGAAATTTATCTCATATTTCAAATAAACGCCTTGTGAATACGGGTATGGGCGAAACTCCTACAAATACACATTTTTTTAGAAGAAAGTGCAAGATAAGAGTCAATATTACACATTTCAATAGCTTTTCTAAAATATTGTTTTCAGTTTCAGTGTAGCATACTCCCCAGAGCAATAAACGACGGGGAAGATAAGGGATGTCCTTTTGTTTATGGAGGGCAGATTGACTGTTGGTGTTAAGAGCCATAGGGAGCATTCAATGTTTGTTTTTTTTTATTGATGTTTGCTGAGTTTATGACACATACAAATTATCAGAATGAATAGTTTACTGGACTATTGAGTGCCTTTTTTTTAAAACTGGAACAGTTTAAGAAAATTGTTCCTTTATTTTAACAATTCATAGTACTCATATTTTTGAATATTCTATAAATAATTAATTTCTATAGCTTCTTTGTATGTTTATCTTTAGCATTTTCTTTGCAAAACAAATATGGATACTGTTGATTTCTATTACAATATGTTTTGTTCCTTGTCTTGATTTTGTCATGTAACTGAGAGGGTTTATATATAAAAAGGAAAACATAGTATTCATTGTCAATTGCTTTGATAATTCCATCTAACAAATTTACCTTCTTTGGATTATGCTTTAATTTTTATAATTTGCAGCAGTCTAACTGAGCGCATCAATTTTGCCCTATTATAAAATTGCAAATATTGTTCTCTATTTATTCTATGATTTTGACTCGACTTTTGGAAAAAAACGTGTACATAGTATTTTTAGTATATTATAATGTAGTTGTCATAAATATTTTGCACAATTAAAAAGGAACGGTTGTCTCTATGAACTGACCGGCAACACTTCATCTAACAGGATATTCTGTCTGGTTTCTGATGTCTGTGGATTTAAAGAGACCTTTGTGTGCAAGCATGGTCTTTGTTGGTGGGTGTACAATACTTGAAGAGTATTTTAGTTTCACACCCCACTTCTTTGCTTTGCTGGCTCTACATTAACAGCTTTATTGCAGACATACAGTGACAGGAAAGGCTGCTCCGTTCCATTTAGCTCTATGAATTATAGACAAAGACCCGTTTCTCTTCAACCTCAGCAGCCTACATCTGAGACTCAACAGAAGCTCATTGCACTGGTTTTATTTTGGAAACATGCCCACAATATTATTAAGTTTGCTACAGCAGACATTTGGATCTGTCCAGCTTGATATGAATGATGTGCTGTCATCATCGTGTAATGAAAACATCTTCATAATTCAAGTGGAAAACAATTAAAGCTATGTCAGATATGTAGTCGACACACTAAAAACAGCTCTACTCAAGAATTTTATTTGAATGGATTATTAACATACATGCACAGCCTATGTGGGGGCTTTGTATGCACAGACTGACGCACAGTGAGCCCAGGGACAGATGCATGGCCATACCAGCCATTTTACACCTCCAGTCTTCAGCTCGGCACTCACTGACCTGAGATGGATGATGATAGATTTTCTCTGTCATTATGCTTAGAGTTGTTATTCAGTTATACTGGATGATAATAATCTTGAATTGACATTCAAGGTTTAATATTACAGTATTTTAGCAAGATATTTACACTAGTAACTATCAAAAGAGGCAATTCAAGTAAAAAAAAAAAACAGCTTTCGAGAACAGATTGCATGCTTTTCATACAGGAATCATGCATGATCTTTTTAGATATGTCCGAGTATACTTTATTATTGGAATAGCCAATTTCTGTGAGCATGAATGATTGATTGATTTTAGTAGTCTATATTTAATACTTAAATTGAAAGTGCAACAATAAATCTGGTGTTAACACAACTATTATCGACCATTGATATGTGAATCATATGGAGTTTAGGCCTTTGTTATCCTCTTTTAACCATCCCAAAAACCCAGCCTTTACAAACATATTGATGTCACGTGTGTAGTTATTGTTGAATTATGTAGATCAACAGGGCTGTCCCCTGTCCATACAGTTTGTATTCTTCCTCAAATCTGAATTATATATAGGGTTTGCAGCAAGGATAGGTTTGTGTGTATCTGTGTTATTGTGCTGCCTTCAGTCTTTGTCTGACCTCTGTAAACACCATTACCTTCTGAGTGGGTGGGATAGGGAGAGATCATGGAGAGAGCTCACACATACAGATGATGGACATCTTACTCGAGGCTTTTATGCCCTCTGAAACAAGTCAAGAGATGAGGACAAACATAAAAGTTGTCTGCAACGAGTAAAGTCAGTTTACTTCAGTGAAGTGGGTCACTGACATAAAACATAAATAAATTTTAATGTCATTTTGAAAAATTCAAAGCCTTGATATTCAACTGCAACAGAAGTAGAGTCAATTAATGGAGTGAAGGGAATATTACAGAAATACCTTGAGGTATGCATAAAAACATTCAGTCATTACAAACTGTAGCCATCACAACTGCTGTATTGTAATATAGTTGTCTGTCTACTAAATAACACACTGACACATTACTCTAGCAACACAGATAATTTTTACCCGTTGTCCATGGAGTAAAGTATGGCACTTCCACACTGGCCATATGTGTCACATATGCAATATTACAGCTGCCCACATCCTCATTGTCTGTGGTTTGAACTTCTATTTTTGCTTTTGTGTGCTAGCTCGATTAATTAACCTGCTGCCCAGTTTTCACTCTCCTCCTTTTTGTTAAAGCTCGCTATTGTGTGAAAAAACGCATGCGGTGTATTTAGATTGGTCAGCCAGTTTCTATGCAGATGAGAAGGATGCGGCAAATTGGCTGTTCCAACAAATACAGGCTTAAGTTAGCAAGGCACTTCATTTGGACGTGGAAGCATCGACAAACTGATTGAGTGATAGAGTAATTAGGTGTGTGCTTTATCCTGTGGGGTTGTAAACCTACATGCTAAACAGCTGTTTGGTATGGAGGTGTACATGTCCGGCTGCTCCAGAGGTGTCTTCCAAAAGGGCAGAGGATGTTGGTTCTACATCGAAAAAGCTGTTTTTATGAAATCTAACTGATGATAATCCATTTCTCTACATGCCTGAGGATTTTTCATACAAAAGCAAACTTTCTTGTATTACAGCATGTAAGAAGTATGCGGACAATAATTAGGTGTGGCAACTGTTGAACTCAGATGCATATTGAATTACTAACATATTAAACATTAGAGGCATATAGAAAGAATAAGAGATAGAGATGCAGGTGTGTGTGTGGGCGAGAGAACAAGGCCACTTATGCATTTACCTCTGCAGTCTAATCACTCATGTAAGCTTAGATGAGGAGGAGGAGGAGGAGAGTGCATGTTCGAAATAGCGAAGTGATTTTATGTTGATGAAAATCGGGTGCCTATGTGATTTCAGTGAGTGATTGTTGTTTGTTCAAAGGTGAAGCCTTATCTTTCTATAATTAATCTGAGCGATTCAGTTTAAATGTCTCAGAACTAATGGAAATGGTACATAAAATATACAACATCGCTCACATCATCTATACCTAGTTTGTGCACTGAACGTGTGATTTATCAACATGTTCAACAATATGAATGTTATGTATACAACAGGCATGGCATGGCAACTGCTGAGAAACCCCCATTTCAATACCTCCCTCCTTCCTTCCATCCTCACCTCATCGTTCCTCCCCCACTGGGAGGACATCTGGTCCCCGACCAGACCTGCCCTCTGCTCCCCTCCCTCAGTCCTCTCCTCCCATCCTCCCATCTCCTCTTTCTACAAGCAGGGCTCCACTTAGACACAGAGCTAGGGATTCAAGTGATCCGCGATTGGCTTTCTATTTGAGCCAGAGATCTCTTCAGACTAATGATGCACACTGTGTGATCATCTCAAGCACAGGGATAACAATCTCAAGCATCCTGGCCATCTAGCACTCAAATATTTTGGTGTTGGTTAGTGTCCACTCAACATTGTTGAATTGAATGTTGTCACTGGAGTTCAATCCTTTAATAGCTGTGACATTAAAGGATTGAACTCCAATGACAACGTTCGGCCACCGAAATTAATCGGCCGAAAATAGCAAAATAACTGTGCTTCCACGTTACATTTTAGTATCCATCAGCTTGCTTGGAACCTCAACGGAGGTGAGGTGATTTGGAAAAAAAGTACCTGGAAGCAGGTACAGGTGCAACATTTCTACACTGGAAAACCAAACAAAGGCGAGTCGAGCCAAAGGGCCTCCGCTCAGACTAGCTTGGTTTGAGGGCGTGCCTGACCCTGCTAGCTGCTTGGCGAGCTTTATGACAAGTTTTCATTGTGACGTCACAAGTAAAGGAAGTGAAGGGCTGGACTACAAACGAGCTGTTTTCAAGCAGTTCAGAGCAGAGCTTTCTGTGGGAGATGGGAACTCCCTTTGCGCTGGACCTCGGGCTTTTTCACTTTGCAAAACTGTTACATGCACAAAAAAGATATATAATTCAATAAAGGAGATTGAACCTGAAAATGAGCATAATACCACCTCTTTAAAGTACAAAGTGTGTAAATCGGCTAAAAGGACTTTTAAATTCAATATCGCCGACTTCCTTTTGGATGTCAGGTATCGCTCCTAGAGGCTTTTTTGTACATCTGGACATGATACACATACCACAGAAATTTCATACGCATAGTTGAAACTTTGTCCGGGGGGCTGCTCTGTAGGGGGCACTAGCGATCCATTTTTCCATGCCCATGCGCAAAACCCATAAAGTACGAATTCTTTCGCCCCACCTGAATTATGTGCAAAGTTTGGTGAATTTTCGTGCACGTTCATGCCCCCAAAATTGAGGTTACTTTTATCGTGCCCTAAAAATAATTCCTTCAGTTTCAGTAGGGACCTCACACATTTCATGCTCGGCCCCTAATTATTTATCAAATTGGATCGGACTCATAGACTGTATGGTCAGACTTGATGAATTTATTGTGAGGATAGACATATGACAACGTCCGGTTTTCAAAATGAGATCTTAATTAATTTAATTTATTCAATGGTAAAAAAAAGGCAAAATAAATGACAAAAAATGTGAATGTACTTGTTCAGTATTCTGCAAATTAATTTGTTATATTATGTTTCGGCTTTGGCCAAGAATTTTCATTTCGGTGCATCCCTACCTCAGTCAGATATAGTGACTTAAGTCTGTTGCTTGTGTTACACACGTTTGGTTTAGTGTGTGTGTCTTCATGACGTTAATGCATGGTCATTCAAACTGATGGCCCCATTAGGCTTGGCTTAGTTATTGTCTACGGGTTTCACCACTGATTACTGCCAAGCCTGTAGGTTTATCCCAGTTCCCTAAAGAGCCACCCCGCCCCCTTTCCCAATTTTGCCATCACCATGGCAATCCCTCCCTATCTGAATCTGAATGTCTATTTCCCACCTATTAGTCGGGTGGGCCCTTTTTGCTCACCGGAGATTAGCCAGGACCGGGCCCTGCTCCAATGTTGTGTGCGCACAGTTGGCTTCCTCTGACCTTTATCAGACAAGGTAGACACAATGCTACATGTTTACCTCTTGGATTAGACTCCAGTGTCAGAGTCTCATTGTGCAGGAACTGAAAGAGGAACCCAAGTATCAACAACCCAGGCTGCTACTAATGCACAGCAGTTTCAGAGTGGTTTCCACCCACACACAGGATTACTAACACTCATATTACAAAAGCAGCTGTGTCTATAGGAACCTGGACAAAAAGAGCAGTTTGATATGATCTGTGGCTAAAATAGGAAAACATACAGATTGTCAGATTTGGATGATAGATTTTAATTTACTGACCGTATGAGCTGAATGCTGAATATAAAAGTTTGGCACAGTGCAAATGTTAGTGTTATGCACTTTGTGTAAATGTAAACTCTGAACTTAATGATTTAGTAATTAATACTTAAAAAGCTTAATAGACAGACATTGTTTTATATGTTGCTGGGGCATTATAGTTATAAAGACATCTTTATTGAGAAACAGGATTCAGTTCCAGTCTTTTCTCTGATTACCACTAATATGTTCAGATGAGCCAGCGTGCAGTTATCTGTCACTTTCCATTATCTTAAAGATCAATCTTATTGCAGAGAAACAACCTCCATTAACTGCTACAGCTATCTCTCCCCCTCTGCTTTGTATCTGTCAGTTGGTCTGTCTGCCTGTGTGCCTCTCTCTCTCTCCCCCAAATCTGCTCTTTTAATTAGAAAGATGTGCACTTTGACAAAATAGTGTTGTCTATCAAACGAGAACAATTTAATGTCATCTGTAATTTAAGACATTGTTTAGTTAAAAATCATTGTCATCTTTCCTATTTTAGAAGGTTTTTGTTTCACCCAAGCATAAAATTATACTCTAAAAGGAATAACACAAACTGGTTGCAAGTGGACAGTTTATGGCAATCACCAAAATATGGTACTGTTTGGTCTACACATTCTTTGAGTAACTAGTATAACTTAGATTAAAATGGGATCAATTAAAATGCCAGAGTTTGCGTGTTGTTCGTTATGTTAATAGCTGTGTGGCAGTTGCTGTAATCTTCCCATATGGAGAACAAGAGTTTAGTTAATGTTTCTCGAATGGCTTTAGATGGCTTAAATGCTACTGTAAAAGCAGATGGTGCTCTCAATTGTGTAATGTCCCTTTGGTCTACTGTAGTCTCTTCTTGTTTACACTAGTGTTTACACTGACTCAGGTGATTTTGGCATTTTGTCTGAATCACCCCACAAATACATACATGTATACACTCTGTATTTATGGATTATATGGACTCTACTGACTTTAAATATCCTTTAACATCCTGGCAAAAGTACATCATTGTATAGTGTTTTGTGTTGCTTGGATAAGTGTTTGCAGACAGTGATATTATTTTCTCATTTTCTCAACAGGCATTCAAGGAAATGCTGTATGCTGCCCAGGACCAAGCCCCGTCCATAGAAGGTAAAGAGACTCTCTATTTGGATAAACAAACACACATACTTCTGTACCCAGTGCCACCTGCCCAGGGCCTGTTTGGGTATCCCCAGAATAACAGCCTTTCATCTGCCAAAAATAGGAAGAAATCATTGCGAACAGGCTGCCACTCACTCCTGAGTGTTGACTCAGCTGATGACTCAGCCAAACCAAGGCCAATTACCAAATCATTATCTTCTACTGTACTGTCTTTTTAACCTGCATGAAATAATAGATGGCTCATATGACAAAAAACGTGCCGTGAAGTAAAGTTTAATGTTTGGTGAAGTGAAAATGTTTTTATGATGTACAATTTCTGTGGTTGAAACGTTGTTCTGCATTCTTTAAACTGCTTTGATGTAATAAACTCTTAAGACAACAGTGTACTAGTACTTAACATTGCAGACCAGAGCTAGAGTTCAATGGCTGCTACTCCACACAGCAAAGATAAGGAAGGCTGCCGGCTATAATTAATCTCTGGCATTAGATTGCAAGTGACGTGTGATGAGGGAAAGAATGTAAACCATTTGTTTTTATTTTAGATACCCGTTTGTGGACGTAAACAACTTTCTATAGCTGCAGGCTTGAGACTTACTTTATGATGTGGTGATGTGCCACTCTGCCTATGTGGCCATGGAAGTGTGTCTGCAGAGTCTGCGATGGAGTTGAAAAAAGAGCTTGTCTAGAAATAGGACTGTGCAAAACTGACCTCTACCATGCTTGCATGTCTGTGTTTTGAAGAGATGAGTGCGTGTGTCTATATACTGATAGATTTTTCGGTGTTGTGCAACATGCCCCTCACAGAGTTGCAACTCCCAGAGCTCAGTTCCAGCTGCGCGGTCTTGATGGTAGTATAATGCGAGACTATCCATGAGCAACACACACAGTGAGTGTGTGGCTGACAGAGCTCTGTCTCTGCGTGTGTGATTCAGCTTCAGGCACAAAGATCAGTTTCAGACATTTGTTGATTTTATTTTTGACCGCTGTAGGCGTGAAAGGACACCCTCAGGATTTATTATGTGAAATATTCCATGAAATGTCTTTTAAGTGTGTATGAATGCTCATCTGCTTTGTGTGTATGAGAGCCTGTGTGCATGTTTGTGTTTCTTTTGTTATTGGTCGTTCCTAAATGGTACATTTAATACTACTATAGAACACATGTCTTGTTCGGTGAGAACATGAGCTGTTTCTCCACAGGCGGTTAGTCCTGCTTGGCGTGGATGATAAATCATTTCCTGTCTTAGGCCTGAGTTGTACCCATAGGTCAATGCTCTGCCTCTGTCAGCCTGTCGCAAGATAGGTGATGGTGTCTTATGAATAGAGAAGGGATCGATAAATCAGTAGAAGATCATACTGTTTCATTCATCTGGTATTGTTGTGACGTTTCAACCTTTCCCACTCAATCAAATTGATTTGCGTGCTTTTCACTAAAACACTAAAGCAGGAGTGTGCAAAGAAAGGAGTATCACCAATGGCATTTGTTGTGGAGAGAGCAAATTGCTGCATGTATCAGACAGGTGTCAGTCCCTGTGTTTTTATGGGAAAGAGAAAGAGACTAATGAAAACAGCAGTAGAAGCAGACAAGCAGCATAACTGAGTCCAGTGTCTTACTGTCTCCTGTGGCTGAGATTTTTTTGATTTTTCATAAGGGAAACAAGATTAGCAGGTGTTATAAAATCCAAGCTCACTGCAGCACTTTCTCATCACATCCACTAGGCCCAATCCAGTCAAATCTGATTGAATTTAAAGAAGGGCAGAACAGTATTGGAAAAATGGACTTCACTTGTTTAGTGTTTTTTCTAATTTCCTTAGTGCACAAGCACTTTACAATTTGCCTCTCATTCATCTATTCACACACATACACACACACACACACACACACACACATATGCGTGTGTGTGTAATTAAATGCACCAAAATCACTATGTGTAATAGCCTAGTCTTTAAAAAGTGCTTAGGAAAGTTTTATGTCACCGTTGCAAATGCATACACTGTGATATCGATGGTGAAGCAATATATTTTAAGCCCAATTTTAAATCTTGATCATTTTATTAAATCTGTTCCCTGATTGGAATAATGATTATGAAGGTTTGATTCAACAATGCGCCCCCTCTGTCTCCTGCCTTATTAAAGCAGAATTTTTGGTATTCAGTGGATGTTTCCCTTGCCTGAGGGAGACAATTTACTGGGTTATATCTACTTGCTTACCCACTCTGCTCTCTTTACTGGACACACTGCTCTACCCGATAGAGCTGTGTAGTAGATAGACACAACACTGAACAGGCAGCACTTCAAAGCCTCTGTCAGGGTCTCTGCATATGAATTATTGTCACATTGTAGGACTATCAACACACATGGCTTACGACATTAGAAAAATCTGTATAATGTTCATGGTTTGATCTTTCCTTAAGTGTATAATTGTCTCTCATGCTGTTATATGTTGCAGTGCCAGCGTGGCTTTTGTTTAAACAGATATTAACCATCAGCACCTCCACCCCAAAGAGCCTCTGTGGGAACACATCACAGAAAATGCACTTCTTTCACCACCATTTTTAGTCAAATTAATCATTCAGTTTCAACAAGATGGATGTACAGTAATTAAGACATGCGTAAACACGTGCACATTATGATGGCTCTGCTGCATATGACCCTTTACCCCTTGTTAAAATCCTTTGTTCTCATTCCTTCCATCCCTTCATTGGTCCTTGTGTAATTGTAATTAAAACATGTCAGTCCCTGTACTGTAGAGAGCCAATGGAAGACAACAGAGAGAACAGCTGGTTGGATCTCTGGTTCCCCCTGTTCCGACCATTACAATGAGTTATGCCACAATCTAATTCAATTAGTCTGAGAACAATGGCTTCGGATAATAACGCAGCTTTAACAGGAATCTATGTGCGTGTGTGTGTGTGTGTCATATTGTTTTAATGTTGACATGCCATACATGCCTTTATTATGAGGCAAGAGTTTTCACACAACAGGTCATTCATTTCCTGTCTCATTCATTCATTCATTCATTCATTGCATCCTTCATTCTGCTTCTCTGTAAATGGCCAGCCTATTACTGTGATGGTATCTGTGCAAGGCTGAAGTAGATGGCAGTGATGGCACTGTTCGATACACACTGGGTATACCATGAAAACACACACACACACACACACACACACACACACACACACACACACACACACACACACACACACACACACACAGACACTTTGTCTGAGGAGGGGAATGGGGTGCTACGTTATCTTGACTTACAGCTCAGGAGACCAGAGAATGGACTGTCCTCTGAATCATAAGGTCTGGATGTCAGAGATGAATGAATCATACCAAAAAGCCCTATAATGATATTTATCTTACTTTTCTATCTTATATAGTAAAGCTCCTTCTTCAGTAAATGCCCACCTTATTTTCACTACTGTCTTGTGTCTTGGCTGTCAGTTTCTTTGACCCTTTAGGGTTTTTCATGTTTTATGCAGTCAAATCAATAACTGTATAAAAGCTGCGGTGTGAAAATAGGATGCTTGCAGCGCTTCTTTGTGTGGCAATAAATTGCTCTACCATTTCTTTCAAAATGTGATATTTCCCAAAAAGTTAAGTAGCCTCCCATATTTACAACCTAACATATAAACCTCATCTGTAATGTGTTTTATTGGGCTCACATAAGGAGTCTTAACCCTTTTAAAGAGCAAGATAAGGATATGAGTGAACACTTTTAACTTCATAGGTTTTAGTTGATGCCAGGTTGTTGATCTCGCAATGGGTTTTGTCATTAGCCATCATCCCAGCCATGTCTCATTCAACCCAAAACCTAGAGACAACCTGACAATCTCATTATGCAGCACACTGAGATGAAATATGTTGTAGGTTACCTGTATTTTGCTGGTCATGCATCTGCTGCGGTAGTGATGTTTAGTTGTCAGTGCGCTTTGTTTGAATGAGCATATGCATGTCTGTATGCGTGCAGGTTTGGCTTTGTGCTATGGGGCTATTGGGCATTCAAACTTTACATTTATACAGATTGTTGATGGGCTTAAACTCATCCTGGTGTTTCTAGCTTGGGGCCTAGCCAGTCCCAGGCCAGATCATGTTTGTGTTTAAGTGGTCTAGGGTTGCTGGGCTGCTACTGTCAGAGTGGAAAGAGAGAACCATGCCTGTGATTTATTCAAAGAGAAAAACAAAACCACTACTCAAACTTTACTTTACAGTTATGTGATAGAAGACAGGAAGAATACCTCTCCGTATAGCCAGATGGCTAGATGGATGAAATTAATGTTTCACTCTCTTTCTTATTAAGTCAGAACAAGGCAACTATAAAGCCAGATGTTCATTGCAAAAAACACATCTGTCTGGTCTATACGCCCTGTGAGGGTTTTGTTCCCATGCTTCCTCCGGACCATATTGTTTCCCTCTCATGTAGCTCTTTGTGGCTTTGATTATAGGAGAATAAATCGAACAGTATGCCTGCTCACTGTTGCACCTTTTTCAGCTCTGCCAACAGACCTCTTACCACTTCCTAATGAATATTTTTGTGTCTGTGCGTGAGCCATCATACCTAATCTGCTTAATCACAGTGGCAACATGAATCACAGACACAAATCACCTCAACCACACCTTTCAGCCAGCACTTATTCTGCTGTTTTCTATTGTTTCCATGCCACTTTCTCACCCGCCATTTTGTCTGCTGTTGTTGACGAACATGATGAGAGGTTAGTTGACGGCTGCTAGCCTGTGTAACACAGTGCTGATTATTATTCTGCTGGCGTAAATGATGGAACAGCAGCTGTTATTACTGTTGTTGGTTCCCCTCGGAGTCTGTCCTCGCCTCCCTGCATACAATTACATTCTGATTTCTGTAATTTTCAGACAGTCTTACAAAAATATTGATGCCTTTTCTTTTAATGCTAAATGATGCTGTTCACCTTGCCTTTGGTCCAAGCTATTGGATCCAGGTGAATCCTTTCTTTGTGATTTCTTTGTGTTATTGCTCAAGTCAACAAGTGAGAAACAGTAAATATATATATAAATAAATAAATCAGGGCTGTCCCCGATTAAGGTTTTATAGTTAAATAAGAATGCTCAAGTCCTGCCTATAGTCGACTGATAGTCGAATCATGTGTGTTTTTGTGCACGGCGATTGCGAACCTCTCTCTCTCTCACTCACCGGACAACTGCATGCATGTCGCAGTTCCTCGCAGGTCTATTTCAAGTAGCCATCTATTTAAAAACGATAAAATATTCTTTGTGTGGTTCATCAGAGGTTATAAATTATCTGAAAGTTCCGCAAGGTGTGGACAACTCTGTGCAACACCAGTGTAGCTGGGGCTCCGTCTCCTCAGCAAGCATTCCTCCTCTGCCACTACACACACACTACGCCTAAACCTGCGCACTGACGACCCAGGATTAGGTTTACAGTTTTGGATTTATTTATACACTTTAAAAACATTTATTGAAAGTTTTATTCTTTTTACATGTTTATTTACAGGATTAAACGTTGAAATGTATTTTGTAATAGGCTGTATATTAACTTATTGGGAGAAAACTGGTAGTTCTATGTAAAATCAGACGTTCAGCACCCCCTTACCGCCAAAATGGTGTGGTCCTTGTTTTGCTGTGAAGCTTCGACTGTGAGATTGACAGTCGAATCAGGCTCCGCCCATCGAAGCATCGAATCTTGGATTATTTGGGGTCAGCCCTAATAAATAAATATATCCCTATATATGAATATAAATCTCTACAGTAGATACATAAATGAATACATACTGCCATCGCACCTTAAGGATACATGGGTAACAGTCAGCCAGGCTGAGAAACATAAAGACAGACTGATGCTGGTAGGATGGCAGGAGGTCAGGCAGGCACTCAGAAGGTGACAGAAGCAATGGATGGAAGGGAGACAGATGGACAAGCAGACAGACAGGTAGACAGGCAGGAGGGTTTAGCAGGACAGTAGTGTGGCAGCCAGGGTCTCTCACCAGCCTGCATTATTGATGGGCTCTTTGACAAGCTGCTGCTCTTGCTCGTTTCCAAGCGTTAATTGTTGTTTTTTTTTGGGGGGGGGGCGTTGGTTCTTTTTTTGTCCGTAATCTTGGTAAACACTAAATCAAATGGAGCAACACTGAAACGCAACAACTGTGAGCGAGTATAGGAAGAATCCAACGGCTCAAACTGAATGAGATCTTTTAGAGCTCAGACAAATTGTATTTTTTGATGCTTTTAGACAAAACCTTATTTATTGTCTATAAAAATTATATGAGGCTGTTTTTCAGTGCCTGTTTCACTACCATAAATATTTCCAGGAGAAGTGAAGATGCCCGAGGGTTTTTGTCCAGTGGAGGTTGTTAGTCAACAATGGACTGCCATGGCATCAAGATCTTTTCAAAAGTATACACCTAATTGTCATTCATACAGGAAATGTCTTGAGCTTGAGCAGTTACATCCACAATCAAGCTTACAGAACGGGTTTCTCTTCACCTAAGCAGGTTTAGCTTTCAGAGTGTATTTAAAACCAACCTCAATCTTACAAAGCAGTAAACGAGGGAGATGGCAGTGGATTGTGAGATTGATCCTTTGTTGAGGCTTCTAAGGGTATTAGAGGGGAGGGAAACAGGGGGTCAGGGTCAATACAAACCTAGGATCACTATCCCAAGGTCAGGGAGTAATCGAACTGAGGTAATGACCGATGAAAAAGCTGATAGGTAATTGGATGAAGACCGTAGAGCAGAAGCTATGAGTAAAGATGGCCAGCACTCTTTGCTTTTATGTTTGTTACTAAGATTATGAAAAAAAAAAAAAAAAGAGGAAAAAGTTTGGAAAACACTGAAATGGATTGAATGGGATTCTCAGTGACCAGTCTGGAACAGAAAGAGAGAGATCCTTCAGGCAGCAGACAGACAAACAGACTGAGTGGGAGGTCCCTTGGCTCATCTCCAATGCATGTTGCCCTGCATTAGCACTACAGCCATCCCGCAAGAGAAAGATGGAGAGAGAACCTTGATAGATGAAAGTCTTCTATCTATCCATCCATTATTCATCGGTGAATTAGATCTCGCCTGAATGAAGTAAAGGAAAGAAGCGGAAAGGGGGAGAGAGGGAAAGGTATGGGGTGGTTTAGAGGAGGGGAGGGGCGGTCTGGATAGCAACTGTTAGGAAAGGGTGAGGAGTTCAGATGAGGTTTGGCTCCAGCAGGGGTGTATTTTTAGATTTTTGGCATTTTACAGGAGTCTGGGAAGATAAGATTCCCGCTGGTGCAATTGTAGTTTTGGCAAAATGGGATAAAGGGATTTGAGGTGTAGAGAAATGTGGCAGAGAAAGAGCAGAGGTGGTAGGGGCTGGGGTGCAAGTACAGGAGAAACGATGATGTGTGTTTCAGAGAGGGGGTGGATCAGGGAGAACGTTAAAGGAGAGGTGATGCTCAGAGGGGTCGAGGTCATCCTAGAGCCCACTCCGCTCTTAAATGTAGTCATGAGGGCTGCTAAGGGTTATGAATCCTGTCGTCGACAATTTACCATTACTGCGCCTCTTCACCCTTGTGTGTTTGACTATTTACATACGTGCGCACATCTGTTCCGGCCTTGGCAATGATCTCCTGAACTCCATGCCTAAGTAAAAATACAGTCTTGTAAAGGTTGAAGAGAAAGCAAAGATCATACAATTTGGGTGTTTGCCAGGTGAACAACTGGAGCTCGTATAGGAAGAGCACCAGCAGTGAGCTCAACAATCTCAAGCATGGGAGGCATGTGATCTCAGGGGTTTAGTATATTTGTTTAGCATTAGTAGGACTTACAAACCATAATCTAACCTCTGTTATGAGGCACATTATTGTTTTTAATCGCAGAGGAAGAGCCTAATCAACAGCTCTGGCTGTCTGCCAGCAGATCAGCTCTACTGAGTGTATCCAATCAGTCACAGCTGACCGCATGGCAATTCTAGCTAGGATTCACACAAGACTGTTTTGAAGGATTCATTTTAATAGTTTTCTTTATCGATTGCATCGCTTGGTTGAAGTTGGGGTAAAAAAGTAGCAATAAATTGCAATTTCAGATTTGAATTAATTTGAACTTATGCACTCGTACGACATCTCAAAAACTGAAGATCAGCATTCAGAGTAACAGAAAATAACAATGCAAAGCAGGGCGGTGATCAAGGATGGACAGATAGAAGAATAGAGAGCTGTGTGTGTTTTTGATGTTTTTATCTTAGCTCTCTGCTGCACTTGCATACAACTGACTGTAGACAGCGCGCGCACACACACACACACACACACACACACACACACACACACACTTTCACAAACAGGAATACACACACATAAGGAGCTATGTACTGCAGGGGGTGTGGGTGTGATTGTGAGCTATAGGTGATGACAGCAGGGCCATATGCCTATTTATTTCTGTTCTTTTTTTATTTTGGCACTGCAATTAGCCTAGAGTACAACCAATGCAGTCACTGCACAGTGTCCATACTCTGCTGTGAACTCTCCCTTTTTTCTAAAATTTTGTGAGGAAATAAGACAACCTTCATTGCTATTCAAAAGCTTAAAGAGATTGCACACACACAGCTATTTTTCATTGTGTTACTTTCTGATCTTAGCCTTTTAATTCTGTCATCTAATTAATGAACTAGGGCTGGGAAGCAGTTCATGTTATCTTTAAGCCAAATTAAATATTTGTTATGTAGTTTTTGATGGTCGAGTGATACATGGCGGTTGTGTGTGGGTGGGTTTGTACTGTATGTGTTAGTGAGTGAGTAGGGCGTTGCAGAAGACACAGTGTCCTTCACTGTACCAGTTTGCTGCATCGCCTCTCTAGTGAAATGGACAGAACCTGGCTCAGATTGGCTCAGAGGCATGAAAACAAGGTGAAAATGTACCAATCACATGAAGCTTATATGCGCCAGTATCTTCATCTCTATATTGCTGTATTGACTCTCAGTTGATTGTCACCACAACAGTGCCTCAGCACTACACCTGGCAGCAGAGGGATCTGTTTGAGAACTGATATTTGATGGAAACATTTCTCTAGCAGCAGAGAGTTTGACTTTAAATTGAGTCTGGCTCCATGGGGGTCGGTGCCACTGTGCATGCATGTGTGTGTGTTTAGAGGGCAGGTTATCGAGGTGGCATATATTTGTATTTGCTGTGGTCTCCCTATATTTCATGCTCTACTGGCAAAATGAAAGAGACACACTCAGGGAAAGGCAAAGAAGTGGACAGGCAGACAGCATTGAGGGCTGACAATGATGGATAAAATGAGAGAGGAAGCATGAAAGAAAAAAGAGAGGTGACATTGGTGGTAATTGGAGGAAAGGAAGCTAGAACCTCGGGGAGCCCCCTGTTCCAAACGTTACTATCATTCACACAAAATGTGTGTGAATAGAAAAAGAACTGGAGGCGGAAAAGACACGAGAGCCTGGCTGAAGCTCTTTCATTTTGCTTGTTCAATAAATTTGGATTCAGAGCACATTTTAATTGCTTTCCAAAGATGGCTGCAATAACTAGTCATAATTTAAGTTTAATACATTTAGGGTCAGGGGATTGTTCTTTATGGGGCAGAAGAATATTGGTCTGGATATAATTTCTCCTCTTATTTACACTATATCACCTTCTTCTAATCCGGAGACAAGAGGAGAGGGAAATATCAATAATTCACAGCTATTGTTCCCTCTTGGACAGCCTGTCTGTTTTTATATTAAATGTTGAATTATTAACAGTGTGTGAGATTGGAAATATGGTGAATCTCTCTCCTGATGCCCATGAGTATCCAAAAACAGTCCTGTTGCACACTGACAGCCACAAGAGCGCCAAATAAAGATAGATGTTTAAGTAGAAGGTAAATTAAAGTAGCATGAGAGCATTTTTATGGTCGTATGGTATATAAGAAACCTGTAGGGAGATCAGACACTGAAAGACAACTCCCGTGGACTCTCTCACACGCTCATACTCATTCAATGGCTCAGGTTTTCTATCATTGACTTTAAAGTCACCATGTTAGGGCCGTTAGTGTGCATCATTCTTAACAATTCCTCTTAATCATCCCTGCTGACATATGCTGGCCTCAGGAAATATGCATTTTTCATATCCTCCTCAACATGTGACTAATGTATTCATGATGTACGTTAATAATAACCAATGTCTTCATGTGCTTTGTTTGTACATTACATTTTCACTGCATATTTGTGCCTGAAGTTATGTTCTCTGACTTCCCGTCATGGGTCTCATCTAAATAAGTGTCCTCTTGACATCTAGGCAGCTCTGTTATAAAAGAGAGACACTCACACTTAGCAGCTTTTCAGCAGAAACAACAGTTTGTGTCTGTTTTGCATTTCATCCTCGGGGCAAACTGCACGGCTTCTTCTTGACAAGTGCCATCTGATAATTAGGCCTCATAATCACCCTATTAGTATGCAGCTCAATTGAGCAGAGTATTGTTCCCCTGGCATGAGCAGCAGCAGTTTGTAAGAGGATTATTGTACATTTCTTATTAGGGTTTTTATGAGTCATGAATCATATGTGTAATGCTTTAAATTGGTGCATTGTTAATTTCAGAAGCATTTATTTTTAATGTAGCCAGCAAGCTGGATGCCAAAATTATATTAGTTGTGATAAACCCTCTATTAGGATGTTTGGTAATATATTTGAGAGCATAAAATCTCTGGGGTGGGGGTAGTGGCACCCTGTTTTAAAGTGGGTTTCATTGTAGGATTGCAACCTTATTTTCTGTACCTCTCTGTGGACACACAAAGCCTAGCTGAACTTTCTCCATCACAGTTACCATGGCACCAAAGAAAGAGACCAGAATCACTTGAGCCTTGTTTTGTTCCTGTGACATTCAGGACTCAACCACAATAACCAGAGAACATGTCGAAATAAGGGCAGGGGTGTTAGGTTGAATTTTAATACTCTACTCTTCAGAACACAAACAAAAAGGGTAACGGAACTAAAATGATTCTTGATACTTCATAACCACATGTGTTTTCTATTGCTCCTATCTGAGGACATGTGTATAGTAGGATTATGCCATGTACTAAATACGGTGTATATAGTATATACTGTATGTTTGATAGTCATGATTATTTTCATTGTGAACAATTTTACAGATATACAAAGATAAAAAGGTTTTTATTAGTGTGTACTATTTATACATATTGCATACATAACTACTGACTAGCTAAGTCACATTTCTGGTAATACTGAGTGTTTGTTGTTGCTGCTCTAAAAAACATAATATTTTTACTTGGTACGTTATTAATATACCAGCACTTATATGGCAAACCTTTTGTTTTGTTCCTTCCCTTTTTATCTCAGTTGTCTTTATAATTATGTGAAACCAGAAGCTGCTTACTTCCATAAGGTATGTTTTCTTCTTCATTTACTCTGATGTAACATGACTGTCAATATACAGTATCACATATCACAGAGTCACCTGTCATACCATTTTTTTTAACCCCAAACACCCTCTGTGCCTGTATACATTTAGCAGTTGTTACATTAAACCTCATAACTTTAGGTGGAGTTATTTTTCCATGTCCTCTATGGGTTGTGTGCTTGACGTGTTTTCAAAGCACCAGTAGTCATGTACATTTTCACCAGCATAAAAACAAGGCTGTAGTTTTTGTGCTGAGAAGTTGATGAATTCAGACAATGACTGTACTGACAATGCTACAAAATTGCCTGCGAGAATAGAGTGGCAAATCAGACTTGAAATATGCGTGCACTGATTTGGTGGTCTATTTGTACTGAGGCCCGATGAAGGGGTTGAATGGGAATTCAGAGTCCCAGTGCTTGCTGGTGGTTGACAGACAGTGGCTGCCTCTCCTCTACATGCTGCTCTTTAAACTCAGTTAACATCTACCCCATGCTGCTGAGTGACACACACAGACTCACACACACACACACACACACACACACACTCTCAACACAAATGCCACTCACAACGGTCACTCTTGAGTTTGTATGTAAAACATATACACACACAAATTCTACTCAGCAAGCTTGCAAACAAACCACGTACCCCATATGCTTCCCAAAGAACCCCCAAAACAAGCATACACAAATACTGTATGTCTATACTTGTGCGGACTCTCATTGACATGATTCATTCACTAGATGTGTAATTGTTTGTAATGACACTAAATTTCTCATGAATACTTTGTAATATTAATGTTTGTTTTTGTGCCATTTTCACAAAGTGTAAAATCTGGCTACTTCCTGCTCATGTAAATCATATTAATGATATGACTCTCGAGCACCACAAGGTCAGTATGCTTCTAATCTAATTGAGTCAGGAAATTGCTCTTAATCTAATAATATCAAGTATTGGATTCCTTCCACCATGACTGGATGACAAAGGTAGAATGAGCAGTGTGATGGCTCATTCATAAGTTAGAGTTACAGTATAACTTTTCTTTATTGGAAAATTCTCTTTATTAGCATCTCCATTAGCATTGGCTTTTCTGACTGGGGTCCTTTTGAACTGTGTGTGTGGCTGTGGCTCAGGAAGTAGAGCGGGTTGCCCGTTAATCGGTCGGCGGTTCAATCCCCGGCTCCTCCAGGCTGCATGTTGAAGTGTCCTTGGGCAAGATGCTGAACCCCGAATTGCCCCAGTGTATGAATGTGTGTGAATGTTAGTTTCTGTTTGAGCACTTAGCTTAGTGTGTGAATGGTGAATGCAGATGTAGTGTAAAAGCACTTTGAGTGGTCGAAAAGACCAGAAAGGCGCTATACAAAAATGGAGCATTTACATTATAAAACACTGACAATTAAACAACTTTTAATTTCTCCAAATTGCACCAGATCTTCTCTGACTCAGACTCATCTCAAAATAGGAAGTGCTTCAGGTTAGGCGGCTGGACAGAGCTTTTTGTATGAATAAAATCTAACTGAAAATAAACTGCAGTATAAGACGTGTACAGTGTTTCCCACAGAACTCCCTAGTAAAAAGTCTGCTTAGTTTTAGATCATTTTCACAATACTGCTTTCACCATTCACTTTTTTGGTTAAACAGCTATAACATTGTGACACTAATGTTTTCAATCATAGGAATATATGTGGAGTCTGGGTTTGCATTGCGCTGACAAGACACATTTTAAAGTCCAAGTCCATTTTTTCTGCAGTCTTTCTTTTAATTCTCACCTTTTTTCTTCATCGTATTTTGATTCCATGTTTCACCCTCACTCTTTTATTCTGCATCTGATATCTCCCTTTTACAGTCTTTGAAGCTTCAGATTTTCTTCTTCTTTTATTTGCTTTCTTTTTCTCTCATTCTACCTTCTCACCTTTTATTCCCTCTGCCATCCAGTTGATCCTCTTTGCGTTTATTCCTTCTTCACTTCTTCATTTGTCCTTCTCTTTGTCGTTCTTCTTCTACTCTCTCGTTTACATCCACCCACATCAAATAAATATGTCGGATAAGTGGTTTTGGGATATCACTGTGACTTCTGACATAATATTGGGCTGCACTGTTTATGGGATGCATTCAAGATGTTCCTGGCTAAAATGCCAGCTCTGTAAAATGCCAGCTCTGCCTGACTGCAGAGTTTCCAGACACTGTGCAAAATGTGTTCTCCCCCTCTGAAAATGCCTTGTTTCATGTCTGCCAGCTTCTGAATATCTGCCGTGTTACTGAAATATGTGTGTGTCTGTGTCAGTGTGTTTTTCACCTTACATTTCAGTTCATTTTGTCCTCAAAGTGAAGCTGTTTAGTGTGACTCTTATCAAGAGGCTGCAGCTGCTGTTGTGAAAATACCAAGGCAGCCTGGAGGGACACCTTCACACAAATGTGTGTATACACACACACACACGCACACGCACACACACACACGCACACACACACACACACACCCCTTGGTTTGCCCACACCAAGCTGACTAAGGTATACATCCCCAAACAAGCATGAATAATAGCATGCTGTTAAATTTACCTCCAATATGAAAGAGCATCTCATTAATTGTACTCAACTTTAGTTGCACCCTGTTAAAAGCACCTTTTGTGAGCAAAAGTGTGCTATTCACACACTTCTATTAATTATTCCAACTTTCCATCATCAATTTCACCATCATTTCTAAAAATGTTGTAATAGTGATCATTATTGTTGTTCACACAGGATTGTAACTGTGACACTAACTTGTTGCCTGTAAATATTACACATGCAAGTCTATGAGATATGATGACATATCAGTCTTATGGGTGATACTGTATTTTAAGCTATGGTTACAGCCATGCTTTAATGTGCTAGCTGCAGCGTTACCTCTCTGACCCCCACTGTTAATAGCATGGCCACCCTGTAGGTTAATGGACACTGAATTTCCTCCACCTCTACAGTGTGGCCTCACTACGTCTTTTATGGTTACAGTAGTGGAGCCTGGGCTCTTATTTGCTTAGATTAATGGCCCCAGCTTGGACTATTGACACAACACTTATCTTGTTTTTATGACTCCAGCGGCTTCTATCTATAAACCTTAGAGGCCCACGTGTGCACAGCCACACACATAAGGGCGCACACATAGACTCTCACCTTGCTGTGGCTCCTGCATTTTGTGGTAGAAATCTGAAAATATAAGATTGAAGACCTGCTTGTCTTCATAGGTTTTATTTATGCTTTTGCAAAAGAATCAGTGCAGTTCATCAGCTGACTGATGAAGAGGGAGTTTTCGTTTAGTCAGAACAGATAGAGAAACTATTGTGCAGCTAGGAGAGTGAGTTGCTCCTAGGTTGGAACTGGTTTAAACATGTGTGGTTGACAACAGACTGCTCATTAAGGGTGGTCAGAGTACAAAAGTTCAGCAATAGTGTCAGAATGAGCCAAGTGCGAACAGGTTTGGGCCCAAATGCAACTGCATGAAACTGGCAGATACTGTTTGTGAAATTTAATTAACAAAGGTGGACATAATTACTAGGAGTGGCAGAGTCCAAGCAGGTTAACTAAGAGCGGGTCAGATGTTCAAGGGTCGATTTGGCTGCTCTGAAAAATACCTGCCAGATACTGTTTTTTAGGAGGCCCAGTCAGTATGGCTCATCTGCTGACACACACACACACATACAAACACCACCGTTCACCACTTTGCGAACTTGAGAGTATCTCACAGACTCAGGCAGGGAACACAACAGGCAGGAACTGAGAAGTATAAATGCAGACACAAACAAGCATGGTGGGAGCACAAACAGGTGTAACACTTTAGGGGCCATCAGACAGAACAGGAAGCTAAACTAGACACAGGCAACAGACACAGACAACTTCAAACTAAAACAGTAAACAGGGCAAGTCACTGAAGTGAGGACCAAACAGACAGAGCATTCACAGACAAAACTAAAACCGTATACTCAGCCAGCGGCTTAGACATTAATGGCTGTATGATGTGTTATTTTGAGGGGACAGCAAATTTACACTTATACAAGCTGTACACTCACTACTTTACATTGTAGCAAGTTGTCATTCTTTAGTGTTAGCACATGAAAAGATATAATCAAATATATCTCAATAGTTAGTTGAGATTAACTGTATATATCTCAATCCTAATGGCTCTGAGCTCAAGATAACATGAATTGATGAGCTGGCCTTTCACACACTGCACCCACCACACTATCTGACACAATCTGATATCTGTAAATAGAAGTTTTACCTAAAATTATACTTTTGCTGCTGGGCAATGTGAAATTTCCATTATCCTGTTGTTTACAGCTATTATCAACTATTATCTTAATGTTTTACTCTTCAAACCTGTTTACAAGTGAACTATTCCAATTATGTAATTGTTTGTTACCAATGCGCTATTTCTTTAGTTATCTAGTACCACTTAACCACTATTACAACATACACCTTTAGGTAGAACTTTTATTTTGAAATGTTTTTATTGACTTTTATTTTAACTTGTTGGAGTCTTCGTTAGATGTGTACTCCTCCTGCTTCTTCTTCTTTTTCTTCCTCAAACCGAGGAACTGGCGGGTTCTTTTCCAGAGAGACTTCGTCTTTTTTCTGGAGCTTTCTCCACAGAAACGTGGCATTTCTGTGTGGAGTGCCTAAATCAGTGATTCTCAGTTTTGGTCATGGGTTTCATACATGTTCTGTAATAAAACATCTAAAACACAAAATCTTATCAGATGGGTGATCCTGGGACAAAATCTTATCAAATGGGGGTCCATGGTCTAATTTGTGTCAGTTTAGGGGTCCTTGATGAGAAACGGTTTGAGAACCACTGGCCTAAATGACCTCTTCCTCAGTATTTGTTAAGTTATGTTCATGGAGTTTGAATTTCAGGTCTACCAACTCCCTGGAAAGACTTCTCCCTCTCAGAGGCATCTTGTTGCAGGAGTTTGATCTCCTGATCCATTTCTTGTTGGAGAGCATCTTGTTCAGCTCCTAGCCTCTGGATCTGCTCCTGGTACTCTGACACCCTTTCAGCATGAGACTTATTTTCTGTCTCAAGTTGCTGCTGAAGGCTGTCACCATTTTGTTTATAGACTCTGATCTCAGTTTCATACCTCTGGGGGATCTCCTGGCATGAAACTTTGAGGGTCTTGAGCTAATTCCTTGTTCCACTTTTCCTTATTCACCAACAACTCCTCCGGACTCTTGTGATTAGCCAACTGTTTTTTCCAGTTCTTGGCCAAGTTGGATCGTTAGTGAATGCACTAAGAATGGAATAAGTGCTTTGGAGTTTTGCAGTTCCTGTTGATTTGCATGTTTACATTCAGTTTATGTGGACAAGTGTCAGCAGAGCTCATACATGGCAACCCCCACTGTAAAAACAGACATTTTTAAAAACTGCAGTTACTGTGCCCAGTGGCGGTTGTTGAGGAAATTAACACTGAAGCAACTGCACACAATTTTTTAGAGTTTAGAGTTGAAAGCCCCTGCAATGGACTGGCGACCTGTCCAGGGTGTACTCCGCCTTTCGCCTTATGTCAGCTGGGATTGGCTCCAGCCCCCCGCGACCAAGTACGCGGGATAAGCAGTTGACAATCGATGGATGGATGGATGGAGTTGAAAGCCTGGGTGAGAGGTCCTTATAAACACCAGAAAGAAACAAATGTAGAGAAAGACAGCAGCTTGTTAAATACAGTTACAGAGAAGATATGTATATAAGTAATGTTTGCATTGTTATGCAGCTTTGTAGCAGATCAGAGAGAAAGAGAATGAGAATGAGCAGATAAGATGTCCCTCTAGGCATGACTTCCTCTATACCTGGTGGATCAAACACAAAGAGTGAACCAAACATCAGAGGAACTGTCAGCCACAGTTAGACTAACAGATTGCCTTGCCCAAACTTATGTCTGTCAAAGTGAGGGGGATAACGTGTGTGTGTGTGTGTGTGTGTGTGTGTGTGTGTGTGTGTGTGTTAGAGACAGTGAGGGAAGAAACAAGAGGAGAGGAACTGGTGCGATACAAACTTATTACACCTACAACACATGCAGCCTACCGCCGTCCATGCTGAGGTGCCTTTGTTGGCAGATACTGACACAAACACACACACACACACACACACACAATGGGCCCGACCAGCAAGTATACTAATAATATACCTTTTAATAAAATAACGATAAAACGATATTTGCCACAGTTTAAGGGAGAAATGGTGAAATGCAGATTAAGGCAGATAGGAAGAGCACTGATAGTCCATTGGATACTGTAACACCTAAGAAAATAAAGTGTGAGGGCTCAATGATAACCTCTCTATATACTGCAACAGAAATAATTGGATTTAGAAGAAGCAGAAGTTCACTAATTGAATCTCTGTCACTTGTAGATTAGTTGTAGAAATGACTGGCTCAGAACTGGTAGTCATAACAGCAGTATTAAGAAACAAATGTACACATACTTGCTGTAATTTCTCCCCTTAGCTCAGGTAGATATGATTTTAACCTCTTAGACCCACAGATGGTACCCAGACAATCGGGCATTCACTGAGCTGGTTGGCCATAATAATAGCTCCCCGCTGAACAGCAGCTGCTTGACATCAGTCATGATTGGCCAAGGTGGGTGTTGATGCTTGTGATTGGTTGATGGTGGTTAGATACAGGCTGCTGGTGCTAGTTGCCCGGTTGCCTGGATACAGCCATCCCTCACTATGTAAGTGGCCTTGGCAAAGTGACGGACAGCATAAGTGCTCTGCAGAGGAATTTGTCAATCTGTTGATTCTGCTGAAAATCTCTTTATCTGTCGTATAGTTCTCTGTATCTATTCATCTCTCTCATTCTTTTTTCTCTTTCCCAGGACATGTACTGGTATGACACCATGGTCTTATGAGCATGATTCCTAATTGTCACCCCATGACCGTTTAATGTAGTGCCACTATCAGGTCACAACTTCCACCTCATGGACACAATCTTAAAGGTTCGGTGTTTAATATATGTCTCGATGGTGCTATAAGTGCTACAATTATGTAAATTCTGTCCAACCAAAGTGTAATATGTAATAAATATTTGGAGGACCTATTGACAGAAATGCAATAATGAACCGTTATGTTTTTATTACCTTAGAATGAGTAATTTATATCTTTATACACCGCGGGTCCTCTTACGTGGAGTCACCATGTTGCGCCACCATGTTTCTGCAGTAGCCCAAATGGATAAACGTCACTACAAAGCGCGTTTCGTCATTACATTGAATACATATGAAAGACAAGCAGAAGAAGAACAAGTAACGTTAGTAGTACTAGTAGTAGAAGTCGACTGGTATATTAGAAGTAAGAAACAAAGAGAAATTTTGACAAATGGAGGCCCACACGTATTACATGTACATGTATAGCACAAAGATGACAGAGCATGTCTGCCACTGTAGTTTCTCCTGCTTGCTTGGAAAGGGGGGGTGAGCGGTGACTGATGATGCATTCATCTGGTGTCGGAATAATCAGAATCTTTTTTTATTCCTTAAATCTTGATTTCAAGAAGAGTAATAAAGTGTACATGGGACATAAAGAAGTACACAGAACTTTGATTCGTGCAAAATCACGTATTGCATATACATATTTTTCAAAAATGTAATTTGTAATATGGTTATTTACATTTACTCATTTGGCAGACGCTTTTATCCAAAGCGACTTACATTTGACGGTTAGTTTCCTGTCCATGTAAAGTGAACTAGATGTCTGCGAGTTGTTTACATGCTCTGTCACGGCTGTCGCTGTCGTCTCTGTATTTCACACATTCTGTCTCACTTATACCAAGTAGGCTGTGTGACCTTGTGGTGAAGAGAGGTCTACCTGTGGAATGAAGTGTCCCCTCTGTTCCAGCTTGACCAATGGCTCGTCACCACCTCCGCATTACCTCCTGCTCTTAAGGAGAGCCCACCGGTTGCTCAGGGCAGCTTGTCACAGCCAGTTGACTTGTGTGCCTCATGTGTTGATTGTGTGCCATATTAGTGAAGTAAGTACGTTGTTAGTTAGCCTCTGCAGTTGTGTTTAGTGGAGCGATTCACTTAAGTTTGTCATAGCCTGTTTGTGGTTATGTTTAGTAGCCAGTGTCACCCCACCTTTTGAGTGTTTGATTTTTTTGTATGCATTTACCAGCGTGTGGCTGGCAAAAGGGTGGAAATAGGGCCAGAGTCCACACTGACCACCACATTTAGTATTTTTGTGTTAGTTTTAATTAGGTGTAGTGGGTGCTGTGCTCTTTGTATTTCTTATTAAGAATCTACCTTGTTTAAATGTATAGTTAGGCACAGTCCTCCTTTTGAGGACCTCTCTTGTTTGTTATTTTCACAGCACCCTCATCCACCCTCCTTTTGTTTGTTTTTTACCTCCCTGCACCTCTGGTTACCAATAAAAGTTACCTTTTTAAGAACAACTCCAGTTTATGGCCAGCACACCCCTAGACAACAGGGTGTCGTAACAGCTCTAATAATGCTAATCCAGCACATCCTTGTAGAAGCGTCCATGTTGATTCCATATTCTGACTTAAGAGCACATGAACACACACTGAAGTCGGAAGAACGACTTCACAACTCGGCAAATGGGACCATCCTGGGAGCATGTGAATGCACCATGAGGCACTTATTGTAATTCGCAACCCTCACCACTAGATTCCACTAAAACTTTCATACTGAACCTTTAAATTATAGAAGCTGCTGTATTTGCAATGGACATTTGTGGTTATCAGAGGATGATAGTTTCAAAACCTTTTTGGGGCTTATTTTTCAGCAATGACCAACTCACTGTGTATAATCTCATATGTGTAATACATTACCATTTTGTTTGTTATGACCAAAAGCAGTAAGGTAGACACAGTACTCTTGTTGGGACTAGGGCCACTAACTGCTCTATGTGGTTCCTTCTTCAGTACTGCATGCCCTGGCCACACTCCAGACTCTGAGCTCAGCAGACCGCCTGCTAATTTGTTTCTCTTGGTGGACAGACAGAGGACTCCAGGACTGCACATTCTCCTGGCCACTCGTGGTCTGTTTGTGTGTGTTACAGAGGCATAGACGGTTAGTCAGAGGTGGCTCATTTTAGTCTCTTTGGGAGCTTGGCCATAGATTGCTGCCAACCCGTGAACTTCTGTCTTCTGCTGTTGATTAGTATTTCAGGCACGTTGTTAATCATGCACACGCTGCGTATTTTACTTTGAGAAACATAAGATAGCCTTCTAACCTTTGCAGCCATGTCTATTACTAAGAGAAGTGTGGAGGCGCAGACGGAGAATGTGAAAGTGAGATAAAGACATAAAAAGAGGGAATACAGAGAGGTAAACATTTGAGAATAGAGCAGGAAATAGACAGAGAGAGAGAGATTTATGCCCAAGCTCTGCAGTCATTTATCTGTGGACACACAAAGTAGATTAACTCATAAAAGTTAATTTGCTCAGTGGTCAGTTGAGTGGCCAGTGGAGCATAAACAGACCTACAGATGGTTCTCCGCAACTGTAGTTAAATAGGACCATTACGATGTCCCTTAACCTGCTTTATCACCTACTGTGAGTTGGACGGTTCACAGCAGCAGAACCATCAGGGATCAATGTGTATTTCCATCTGTGAAATTATTTAAACTGACCCCACCTACCTTCACTGCAATGTACTCTTTACAGACATGACTAAATGACTACCCATCAGCTCCCGGTGTTGACTTCACCTCGGCTACCTCGGCCCCTCCCTCCCCGATTATCTCTCAAGGCCAGTGACATGCTCCCATTGAACCCTTCGCCTCAGTTGCCTTGACGACAGTTCTCTCACCGGGCGGGGTACCTCTCACTTTCTCAGCGATGGTGCTATAAGTGCTACAATTATGTAAATTCTGTCCAACCAAAGTGATTTTGCAGATTAAACATAGCTAGCTGAAAAGCTCTTGGCCCGATGGTTTCAGCTCTTAAGTTCGGTAGCTAACAAATCCATCCTGCATGCCTCTGATTCTATCCTTTGTTCATCCTTTCTCTCCTTCACATGTGATCTTTAGATAAAGGAGATACAGGCGGCAAACTCTCCATCTAAGTAGATATATAGATAGATGAGCACTTTCATATGCTAGATCTTTCATCAGTAAAACATATAAAATGTTCACCAGCATCTGTGTTGATTCACGCTACAATTTATGCAAAAGAATATATATGAAGAGATGGAGACCACAGCGGTGTCGAAAATCACTCCCTTTTTTACTCATTAACTATTCCTAATAGATACCCAATTGTTCTCTGTAGTGAGCACTGACTTAAGAATTCATGATGCAGACACTAATGAATTATTTCTTTCATCACAGACAGGTGTAAACTTGGATCTATAAAATGCAACACATTGCATTGTGGGATTGTTGGCTAAAAGTAGTGTCCATGCCATGGGCAAAGACTGTTTTGATTAGGATGTCCATAAAACTAATCTGGCTGCTTCATCTTAAGAATGTGACATTTCTTTGGTCGACTTTGTTAAGTCACACAAAACTTTAGGTCTACTTTACAGGATATTGCTCAAGCCTTGTTAGAGTGACACATTTTTCAATTTGTTTATGCATGTTTTTATTCTCAGTCACCCTCTGCTCTTTCATATCATCTATTTACAGCCAAACTGTCTTTCCACAATCCTGTTAGGTGCTTTAGTTATGGCTATCTGTGCATGTACATTTTGAGAGAACTCTTGTTTTCGCTTACAATAACAACCCTGTTCCTAAGAGACAGACTCTCAGGGCTGCCACGGTTACACCAGCAGTGCTGCAGTAGAGTTTTGGCTTTGGCACCAGCTCTACTGCTGTTATGAGGCTTAAAGTGTATCCCTGGAGAGCTAAGGCTCGGATCCTGGCCTGTTAATGTGTTGCCATTCTTCTCCCGTTGTCTCTGGAGCTTTACTACTTTCTGAATTAAAACCAAATGCAAGTGGTATGTAATGTATACCTTACTGTATAGTCTTGGACTGAAAATAAACATTACAAGAGAATGTATTAGTTATGCATCCATATGGTGAATCATGAGATAGTGATCAAATCGATGAAAGAGGGAGAGTTTCTGTGAATATGTGAGTGTATACTCGCTTGCTTGTGTAGATGAAATGGAGTGGGGAATGTACATTAGAGATGATTGTTCTCCACAGGGAGTGATGCTGCAGCTAAGACCACAAAGCCGATGCCACCTGCGGAGCCATACAGTCAGCAGTGGTGTTTTTAAAGAGAGTTGATGCTTTCATTTTGTGTAGAACTGGCTTTTTTGGGGGGCGGGGCAGACTCAGCGTCTTTCCAGCAAACTGGTCTGACTGTAATTTTTCTTTCTCCAGTTTTATTTGTTGTTCTTCTGATCACTAACTCCCTTGTTTTAACATAACTACCATGCATGTTGTGTGCGAACAACTGTATCCAATTAATGGATGACAAACGTGGCCAAGGAGTTTGACTCTGGAGTATCCTGCTTATCCAATACAGATGGATAAGTGATTCATAAACACGTACTCACGTACTCTCGGTTAAATGTTACCCTGGAGATCATTAGGGATGCACCTAAATTAAAATTCAAAAGCGAATTTAATGAAGAAATTTGTACATTCACACCTGTTCCATTTATTTTGCCTTACTTTAACCATTGCATATATTAAATAGTCAAAATGTGCTTTTTAGTCAGTGTTTCCCACAGGATTTGGAGAGACTATGGTGGGTGGCCCAAGAGGGTCCGGTAAAGTAAATTACATGTGTCCATTTACTTTTAATGTACACATGAATGTAAAATGTTTTATACTTTCTGTGAATATCATCCAGTTCATCTTATTTCCATACCGTATAGAGACCTTATTTTGAAAAACAGACGTAGTCACATGTGTATCCTCGCTCTAAATTCATCAAGTCCGACCCAATTTGATAAAGTAATGTTGTATGTCGTCTTGTATCACGTAACATGAAGACTTCATAGCCTCTTTTCAAGTCAGACTCTCATACTGCAACACTTGTCTTTATAAAGAGAGAAAATGACAGAATAAAGTTGCTAACCTGCCTGTCAGCTTGCATGGGTCCGTTTCAGTGGACTCCAAATTTAGGTGCAGCTAGCTTAATCGCCTTCTCAGAAACAAGTGATAGAAACACTCAAAGCAGTCAGACCGTTTGTTGCCTTTTCTAAGAAGTCAGCCACAGATGGAGTGGATGTGCTAGGAGACAATTCAGCAGAACAGTGTCTGGAAACGTAAATTTTTGCGTCTTCCTCAGACACTTTAAAATGCTTTCACACTGCCGACATGTCAACATAATTGTTCGGTAAAATTTGTTTGGTCTTTTGACTTAATCGGCCGAACCAAAAGTGCTTTTTTTATTTTTGGCCGATTAATTTCGGTGGCCGAACATTCAGTGCATCCCTAGAGCTCATTTTAATGCACAACTAAACCCACAAACAATGTATGAAAATACAGATGCAACTGTGGACAAATGATGTTTGTTGGTGCATGCATGTGTTTGTATGTACATTGAAAGATATTTGGTTGAAAGGGCTCTTTTGAACTTTAGGGCAGTGCTGGTCTTTTGTTGTCAGTCTGTCAGTTGCCCACGCTCTCTACACCCCCTCTCACTCACCCAGCATCCACCCATCCTCTCATCCTCATCTCCCATCCTCCAACCACAGCTACAGGCTCTTTCATCTACCCTATGAGGAATGGAGGGTGTGTGTGTGTGTGTGTGTGTGTGTGTGTGTGTGTGTGGATCTCTGTGTCTATCTGAGTCTATCTGAGTTCTTCTGTGTGTGCGTGTGTGTGTTCTATGTGTGTGTATGGGTCCCCACAGTAGGTGTACAACGGCACACACAGGAAAATTTCATCAGTAGCAATTTGACCTTTCACCTTGTGTGTTGTTGCCATCCATTGTGTGACTGCCCCATCATGTTCACATTAGCAGTCTGAACACCAGAGATGGCTGATGGCTTGTAAATAGAAGATGCATATATTCACACACATACACATAGGACTGAGCGATATGGAAATTGTTATCACAATAAAAAATGTCATACCATTCAATATTGCTCCATTGCTCCTGAGTGAAAGTTGAAGAAACCAGATGACTAATTGTGGTTTTAAACTATTCTTTATGGTCAGAACATGACAAACACCTGCCAAACAGTGGATCGCTTAACAAATCTGAGGTAGAACGTTCAAAACAATTATAATGATTTTTTTTTTCTCAACAAATATGCAGTAAAATTAAGTAAAATCTTTTTTTCCTTCCAAATATCTTTGTAGAAAAAAATGTGCTAATTTGTTTGTGATTCAAATTAATTAAATTAAACATTTATTGAAAATTTATTGAACATTTGTTATATCGTTATTGAGGAAAATTATATTGCGTTAATTATTATTGTTTCATTGCCCAGCCCTACTTACACACACACACACACACACACACACACACACACACACACACACACACACACACACACACACACACACACTGTGACATACTCTGTAGCAGAGTAAGATTTTTGCCCCTGGTGTCCTCCTAACTAGCATTAGACTACTAATAACCACAAAATTAGCACAGAGGTCCCAGTTGATAAAGGTCACTATAGACAGGAAACTGCGGGAGCTCGAGGTGTCACACAAAACACATTGACCAGGAATACATCTGAGTGCTTCCCACAGAGTGAGGAAAGCCTTTATTGTGTTGAGAATTTTTTGCATTTAAACGATTAGTAGATTAATGAATTAGTCATTTATCAAGCAAAACATGCCAAACATTGGTTCGTTCTACCTTCTCAATTGTGAGGATTTGCTGCTTTACTTTTTTGAATATCATTGTAAATTGAATTGATTGTCCAGGTTTTGAACTGTCGCCTTGGCCTATATGTGTTGTGTGGTTGTGAATGGTATTTTTCACTATTTTCAGATATTTTATAAACTCTTAAAATAAATAAATAATCATCAGATTAATCTAAAATGAAAAATATCATTCATAACTATCCTAGAATATTTGCTTACTAGTTAGGTCCAAGGCTGAACATTCATAAATTACTAAAAGAAAAGAAAAGACTTTTTCATCTTCTGGTCATGTGTGTAACTAGACGTGTAATTGACGTAAGGATTTCCTTGTTAAGGATTTTCCAGAGGGACAATTGGGACATAATAGAATTCTGTACATTAACATCCTGCTGTATCTATGGTAATACAATGAGGCACCCATTACCAGGCCAGTGCATTCAGTAATGTACACACACATACGTACAGCACACAAAAACACACATGCAACACACACACACAGCCTCATTAGGAATTGCTAAGGAGGGGCTAAACCCCCCTCCCTCATCTGCTGAGCAGAGGAAAAATGAGATGAGAGGTGGATGGAGACAGAAGGAGAGGATATGACTTGAAAAACAAAGCGCTGTGGTGATTTGCTGTGATTGCACATGAAATGGATCCTTTTAGTGGCAAATACATGTGGATGGACTTTGTGGAGATGCATACTTTTATTGTTAATTTATTCTTTGATTGTAGAATGTCAGAGGTCATTTAAGGGAGCAATGACCTTCATCTACCCTTTCAGTTGGTTGATAAATCAACTTAAATCTCCAGCTGTGATTTCTCTTTCTCAGCATTGTTATAGTCCTTCTCTCAGCAGACCCCTTGTTTGTCCCTTACTCTGTTTTCTGGCCTCTATCCAGCTCCTGCTGGCCCCGAGGCCAAAGTCCACTCAGCTGTAATCACTCCTCTTTAGCCTGCCAGCCCACACAGGACCTTTGCACTGTCAGTGCTACTGTTGACACGGAGAGCACTGCCGAAGTTTGGGCTCCTTTTCAGGATTGTTCACGGGCAGACTAGACAGATAGCTGGGGGAAGTGTTATGTAGGAAATGTCTGGTAAGGAGACTAATATAATTCAGACTGAATTTGGCTGCAGATTAAGTTACAAGTGCTTATTGCCTGTGTCTGTGTTTGCCTGAAGCACCATACAGGCAAAGGCTGTTGAATTTCTTTTAAAGTTTCCTGACTGTGAAACAAGAGCTGAATGTGTTTGCACTATGGTTTGCACGTGCATACAAACACAACTACTCTGTGTCATTTTGATAACACACTTGAAGTTTGAGACAGGCTCTGAAATGCACAACATGTTGAACAGTCACATACACCTGATGAGGTGATGATTTGCCACAAGCAAATGAGGCCCCAGCAGTGACCCTGTGAGACCATGTAGCCTTTCTCTGGAAAATATTCAGACTTTGGCCCTGAAGCAGACTGTTAACTTTCTAAGTGTACAAAAGAGATAGTTGAAAAACTTCACATCCAAGGACACGCTGTCTGCCCCGGAGTACCACTCAGTCTCAACTCAACTGAATTAAACAGCAGAAACATTTTTAATCAGGTTATATTTAAATAAATATGTTGTTTAGGAATTTCTAAAACGTGTCATTTATTTCCGAAATTCAGTTAATATCTGTTCATCAACAGTCAAAACATTTAGGCTACTCAGCAAATTTGAATAATAAAATAAAATAGATTAAATACATTGTTTGTTAAATGTGCAGGTACTTTTTTCAGAATGTATGTGTAAAAACAGAAGCACAATCCATTTGATAATACTTATTTTACACATAAATCCATCATCAGGCATCATGTAAAAATATAGATAAAAGTAAAGGTTAAAATGAATGTTCAAAGATGTACTGTTTAAATTAAAATGTGAGACAATGCCGGCCAGGCACTATGTTGTGCATTTAGTGTTTTCTTCATTTTATGATTTTTTTTGATTGAAATTACTTAGTGGGCTTAATTCAGGTAACAGGTGAGGTACGGCTTATGTACAGGTCACACTCTGGGTCATTCCCGACATTCTAGCCATAGCTCTTTGCCTCTGTCTCTCTTCTTGTCAGGGTGACGCCAGCTGGATGATAGGGAGACACTTGTTCAGGCATCAGACTAGCAGATATCGGTGTTCTCTGGGAATCTTTACAGAACTCACTGTCTCCACAGATTAGGTGGAAATATGTGACACCACTTGATTTCAATGTGACCTAAGTAACAGATTTAGGCCAGTTAAAGATGAACTTGTAGGGAGAAACACATAGACAGTATCGGATAGCACAGGAATAAATATTGTGGACTAGGTTTTGTTAAATTGGTGTTGGTACTACACTGTATCCGTACGCTGTATGCTGTTACCATTCTCCCCAGCCGGGTTCAGTAAATGTAATTCATCTTCTGAAGTTCTTCACCACACTATCACACTGTATTTTCATAACAATCACCAGCTAAATGGCTAAATTTGCAGTTGTCAAATTCTGCACAGCCAGCAGCAGGATTGATACCTGTAGATCCAGCAGGGCCTCTGCTGCCACATCCATCAAAATAAATAAGTATTGAGCACAGCTCTGCTCGGTGGCATTTTAGGGTCCTTAAAGGACAGATGAAGCCCGCTGTAATGAATAAGCCATCAGCTGGGCTGGAGCTCCCAGCCGCCACAAGAGCCTTCCCTGTCACATCCATCATCTGCTGGGGAGCCGCTTCGCACAAAGGGAGGGCCGCTCAGTCAAAGGAGTGGGGTACAGGTGTGTGTCCACAAAGGGGGGTGATTTGTTTGAAAGTCTAATGTCCTGCTATCAGGGTCACTGGCCGTACTCAGTAGTGATGACCGAAACCAGGTTTTACCTCTTTATTGATACTTCTTAAATGTGAATGTAGGAACAACTGAAGAGGAAATAATACAAAAAATACATGAGGGAAATACAGGAATAGGAATGTCAGTATAGGGGCTGGTGGTTTGGGGGTATGGGGATATGCTGGTGAGAGGGTGAGGTTGTCCTGGTCCTGTGGGGTTTGAGAGACACAAAGAGCTGTGACTCCCAGAGGACTCTCCTCCATCAGCCCACCCTGCAGTTATTACTGGCCTGATTAAACTCACCCGCCAGCCAGTAATGTAGCTATAATATATGATCTCTCTCTCTCCCCCACTCGCACACACACACACACAAGCTTCTCACAGGTATTCTTAGATGCATATGGATACACCCCTGTGGTTTGTCACATGACTAGCTCCCATGGTAACACAGACAAAAACCTATTAGCATACTTGATAAGTACTGTATATTTCTCTTGACAAATGTACATTGAACATGTGATTTATATTTGTGTATTTTTCACCATTTATTCTGTGACACTGGAAAAGAGAATCTGTCTCACCATATTGATACAAACTGCCTTCCTACAGTATTTGAGGGTTCAGTCAATATTTGTGAATATAAAGTACTCAAAAAGAATCCCTTGAATCTGATGTGGAAAGTCTTAAAAATACATTTTGTGGGTCTTTTAATGAATAAAGTGTTTGTTTCACTTTTAACTTAATTAGGTTCATTGTATAATATATCTGCAAATATATGGCAACGTTTAGTCAGCTGATACAAACAGAATCAAAGTTGTTTTTCTGTCTCCCACATCTGTGAGATTCCAGGCTAAACGGGAAGGAGAGGAGGGTTTTTTTTTATACACACACACACACTCTCCCAGTGGGATCTTCAGTATAAAAGGCTTTTCATGTTACTGTGCCACTAAGTGTCTGGAGTGTTGACTACACTATGTAAAGGGTCAGTGTCAGCCTAAAGGTTAGCATATTGCCAAATCTGTGGTTTGCTCTATCAGCTTCTTCTGATGTGCTATTGAGCAACACGTTTCATTCCCACAGCTGTGTAATGGCTGTGCTAGAGAGTGCAGAGCTATGGTATGTGAATCTATTATAAAGACTCATCATCCATGCTCATTGAGGCTTATTTTGGAAAAAACAATTGTGCTGCACAAAGAGCAGCTCTGTATTTTCTGACTTTACTCATTAAATGCTGGGCTTTGAGCTGGAAGTAAACATAAAGCCGGTCTACATTAAATACAGTCTCCTCCTCCTCTGCCTTTTAGAAACACGCATTCAGCTTAATTTGTGTTCTGGGAAACTAGGCCTGCTATATTGTTTTATTTGCCCATCTATCCTGGGCTGGTGTTTTTTCACTCTCAATTCAAGTCAGTTGGCATGTATGGCTTTTTTCCTCTGCTCAGTGAGATGTGCAGCCCAGTCTAATCAGAGATCAGAGTATTGATTTCCAGGCACAAACAAAAAGGGCTGTTGCTTGCCATGCAATACAAAGGTACTGAGTAGGCTTAATCAACACCTATTGATTATTTTATGCTGACCACTTCCTTCTGTTCCTCCAGTTTTCTGTTCAGCATGCGTGCTGTGTGTGTGTTTTGTTCTGTCGCAGTGGAGATAAAATGCTGTCATGGGACATTTGTCTCAACACGGAAATAAATTGGGAATAAATGAGTAACAGTGAGGCTGCATTTTATCAAATAATCAACACACACGCTCTCAATCATGTTGCTATCATAGAGCCATATCCAGACATGAGTGCATGCACACACACACAAACGTAAAAGAGCACCTGCTCATTCGCATGCATGCACACAGTCACACAGTGATGTGAAAGCAATTGGCTGCAGCAGAGAGGCCAACTCCCGGAGTTGGTTGCTAATGGCTACAGGATCCAGGGGAGTGGAGAGAGATGTCGATAATGACAATGTCACTCCCAGCCAACCAGCTCTCAAAAATGGGGCAGGACACACACACTCAAACACATGCAAGTCTTTGGTGCATTTATACTACACACGAGCACACACACACACACACCTAGACGCTGAAGTGGAAGAGCAATTTTCTTCCTACTGGGTGGTTTTGGGTTATTATAGCTGTCAAAAAGCGACTGTGCTTGATGGGGTCATTTTGGCTCCAGGTCCCATGTTTAAATAAAGGATTTACTTTTCTATTTTACACTGCAGGTACTTTTATAAACATATGATAATCCATGTATGGTTCTGGTTCATCTCTTTTTCCGTTTTGGTTTTAAAACGGGAAAAACAAAAAACGACTTGGTTTTTTGTTTTTCCCGATTCGGTTTGGAAAAGAAATAATGAAAGAACGAATCATACATGGATTTAGGATTCCCCTAAATATTCATTTTAATTTCAAGGTCAAATAGCAATTACCTTTCTTGTTTTCTGTCACTGCTTATGTCTTTAGCCTTTTATTCATATTGACACAATCTTCTATCGGTTTTATTGTATTAGTGGGAGAGTCTGCGCTTTTCATTTAGTCTGCCCCGGTCCTCCAGTGCATTATGGGTGATTTAGTTTCTGGAGTTAATTTCCTTGTTCCATCCATCAGCACTATCAAGTGTTTCCAAGGTGCACAACAAATCATGCAGCAGCAAGCATCAGTCCGTTTCAAACAATCAAATCACAATTTTAATTTTAGTGTACTAGTTTATTTATAGAATTTTATCATTCAGATTGACCAGAGAACTCCTCTGTCTTACGACATGCAGTGTGTTTCCAATGTAAGAGCAGGCCAAGATTACAATAGGAGATAATGTAGATGATGTAAGGTCATGCAAAACCTACAGGACAGCTACTCTGCTCTGCTGTTCAGAATGGGTGTTTCTTCACATGGGTTGCTTTAATATTTAAAGCCAATTGTCACCAAGTCATCTGCGCATAAATAATAATAATAAAAATAATTTATTATTACATACTTATATTACAAGTTCATATCTACTGTAGAACGACAACGTAGCCCCATCGTCTTTGTCGGGTGGTGAAAAGTACAGCAGAACATATTCACTGAAAAACCGATAATCCACAATATTCTTTGTTAGGACACAATTATATTTTTACAGCCCCTCCTTCTGACAGTACATTATGGCTACATGTAGCACAATGCAGCTGCAAACAGGACCCTGATGACTTTCTCTGTGGCCTCACAGTACAGACGCAGCCCTGATGTATTTCTGTATGAATGAGTCTAGGATGCCGCCCTTATTTTTTCCACTTGGTTGCTTATGGATCAACTGAACATGCTCAGTGAAGAGGAAAGATGGGTAGGGATAGAGGTGAGAGAGGAAAGATACATACATTCTGCCTCAGCTTCGGAAGGGAGGTATGATGAAGAGACAATCAAAGTGGTAAAAAAGCAAAGAGTCGCCTCTCTCCAGCAGTGCGGTAAAATGAGACATCAGCACAGTCAAGCATTTCTGATGCTCTCTTTTCTCTACAGACTAGATGATGATTAATATCAATCATGTTTGTCTAACGCTGAGAGCCGAACATAAACGTTGTTATCTTAATGAGCCATGACCATGTAGACCAGCCCTAACTAATGGGGTTAAGCTGTTAGGTGGCGATCCTGAGAATAGATTGGAGACTTTGTACTGTATCTGTTCACAGGACTCACACTGTACAATCTTTTTAGTTTTCTCTGCTTTGATCCTCCATAGTAGATACTGTGGGGGGGGGGGGAGCTGTGGAGCAAGACACAATTAAGAAATTGATTGCTATACAGTATGGGGAAAGCTGTATTTTAATTTATTTTCTTATCTTTTGTGCCTCAACCTTTATTTGTAACGTACCCTAAACTACTTTCATCCGTTTTTTAATGTTTAATAAGTTGTAGATGACTTGCCCCCTCTCCTTACTCGAGAATAAGTTAAACAACCATTTGAATATAGTAGTTTACAGTACAAAGCCATACAAAATAGTAGATAATACATGCATATGGAAACAGTCCAGTCACACACACTTACACAAACAGACAAATGCTCCTCAGACACTGGGCATGTGCTGTGAATTCACACTATGCTGGTGAGACCTGGTGCCCTCCTCTCCTCATTCCACCACCAGCCTCCCTCCTGTCTTCCTTGTTCTCTCTACTCCCCTTTCTCTAGTACTACTCATCTCCTTCCTACACTCTCCTTCCTCTTCCCCTAATTTTTTAATTAGGTTCTTCCAGCTCAGTGAATCGGTGAATAATTTTCCAAAAGCAGCCTGGTATGTTGCCTCCCCGAGCCCTGTGCTGCCATGTTGTTATGCCATTATTGTCATAGCAGGCTCATACATATCCAACGTGTGTGCTTTATGAAGTTAAAGTTCTTGCAGTGCCATCCAGTTGTCTGTAGGAATAAATCTAACCTATAACATTATGCCAAGACCCTAAAAAGAACCTTCAATGCACTCGGTTCATTAGGCTTTCCAAGAGTTTAAAAAAGTTTCTGATGTCAGAGCTGAGGCTGAGCCAACCGCGCTTGATTTATGCTCCCTGTGCAGACAGATATGCAGATATCCAATTTCATTCATTTCTAAACCTTATTGACAGGCATCCTAACATGCAGACATCAGGTGTTTCAGAGGAAATGTCTATTGAAGTGGCCACATCTTCTAATCCATGAACACATGGATGTACTTCATGTGTATTGCACTTGAGGCTTCAGGGTAACCATTGTAGGATACTGGTTCCCTAATGCCAGATAAGGAAAATCCAAGTAAAAACACACACACAAATGTACAAATGTTCAGGTTTTATGTTGTGGTACTACTGCTTTTCTCTCTATATGACATTTATATTAGTGTTTCAAAGTGTTTGAGTGAATTTCAGGGTGTAGATCTGTGTTGTGGTATTACAATGATTCAGCATGTTAGTGTCCAGCATTAGTTTTGCTGTGGCTGGATGTCCTATATAAGTTACCAGTTAATTCAGGTCATTTGTGGTATTATACCTATATTTGGTATATTTGGACAACAAAGACAGTTTACAGTCTTGCAGATTGTTGATAAAACAAATTTTTAAATCAGAAATAAAAAATAATTGGCTCATGTTAATATAAGGTGATGTATTGAATGACAGGGGAGATAATAGTACCTACCATACAATGTTTTGAATTAAAGGATATTGCACATTAGCCTACATATTTTTTGTTAAAATGTATAATTCTCTCCTGGAGACTCACTGTGGAGTCATCTTATAATCACCGGGCAGGCTCCACAGTGGCTGTTCTGTTCGAAAGAACCTCCATGAAATCAGACCTGATCTCCTAAGATTAGATTTGCTTCAATTAATGTTTTATAAGGGATCTGTACAGTGCGTGAGTTTGCATACTAAAACGTTGATACTTATCCATATCCTTTATTGGACTGCTGCCTTAGGAATAAAATCTGCATTATCCAAGCCACGGCAGACCGAGAAATGTGATATTGGCAATAAATATCACATTTAAAAAGCTAGCATTGAAATGGCTTTGAATGAGATCTATAACACATGTTAATCAAAACAAAGTTTCTTCAGACTAGACAGTGCAGCTCAGGCCACAGGCTTATTACAGTGTGCTTCATTTTAGTTTATAATATCCCCATTGAGGACTTCACTGACAGACAACTATAAAATATTCTGGACCTCAAAGGGCTTAAGATGTCTGACAAAGTTTGAGAGACGTGATTGAAGCCGAAAAGTCCAGGCGAACATTTCACCCGATGAGATGAATCAGACAGTTTTTTATTTCCACTGTTGTCAGTATGCCTTTTCCTTTGGCCTCTATCTACCTATAGCGAGATGCGGGGAGTCAGTGAGACACTCTCAGAAACTATCCTGATCTTCAAGGCCCTGCTTGGTGCTGTGAGCAGGGAGAGATATGTGGGCCAAAGTTTCCCTCACTCTGACTGTCAGAGATAACGCTTCACAGCAGCAGCTTAGTAAAATAAGAAGAGGCTGGAAAGAAGTACTGCCCTCTGAAGAATAAAGAGCAGAGGTAATTAACTTTTCCATCAGCCGCCTGGTCAATAATACTGCTTTCTGTGGGCTTCCTGTTTGTCTGATTGGAAGAATCTGTGGCCTACTTCTCCTCCAATTCCACTTTATCCCACTTCTTCCCTTGTCTCCATTATTCCCATTTAACCTCCTCTGTGCTTTTGACCAAGCCCATTTAGCCCTCCACTGAACTCCAAATCGAGTCACCACGATGCGTTTTGTTTCTGTGGTGTGCTGCCTCAAGTGTGTGTGTCTCTGTTCTGCAGTCAACTGGGGTGTGTACATGTGGCCTTATAAGGGATACGGGAACTCAATACAAACATGTTGGCATGTAACTGACAGGGAGGATTTTACACATAAAACATTCATTTCAGTTGGAATACACACAAACGCACACTCTTTGTCTTGTTTTTCCTGTTTAACAGGAAATACTATTGACAAAGCATTAAGTCTGTGTAACAACAAACTTGACCCACTTTATGTGGTTCTCAGAAACTTTGCCTATTAGTGTACATCCATCAGCCCTCTGTCTTAGCATTTATATCTTGTTCAAGGACTGACTGAAGTAATTGTAGCACAATTAAAGTTAAATATGTATATGTGTGTGTGTGTGTGTGTGTGTGTGTGTGTGTGTGTGTGTGTGTAAGTTTAATGTATTTTTCTGTGTTTTGTTTGTTTTCATTCAGAAAATCATATACACTACATTGCAGTAGATCAGTCTTTCATATGCAGTAGTAATTACAATAGTCCCATGTAACAAAGTAGTATTTGGACTGTATTCTCCACACACTAATGCACTTAAGTTAAATATGTTTAACTATTAAACCCACTCACTGCTTTTGTAGAAGTCATGCCACATCTATTTTTTTTCTATTCCTAGCTTTTGGCTTTATCTCTCCCTAAATTGCTTCTCTCCCATATTTCTCCCCCTCTCTGTCTCCCTCGGTATGACTCCCCCATACCATTCTCCAGTGCTTTTCGGTGTTGTGTGTTTTCCGTCTAGTCCCCAGGATCATTTCACACCCCATCTGGCCTCTTGCTTTTACTCTTTCTCTCTCATGAAGCATTGACTTGGCTGCTGGTAATATACCCATCACATGTGCCTCACATGCTCTCTCTCTCTCTCTCTCTCTCAATCTATCTGTCTTTCTTCCACTCACACACACACACACACAAAAGACAGAGATGTTAACACCTCTCAGAATGTGATGAATATGTGATTCTCTCCATCATATCATTTTCACTACACTACTCCGGTGTAGTGTATTTTTTGGAGCTGCTTAGCTTGCACTCTGGCAATATAAATAGTACACAATGGATTGGGAGCCTCAGTAGTTCCTCCTCCAGCCTCTGGTCCTCCCTGGCTGGCAGTCTAGCCCAGTGAGTGTGCATTCTTAATGCTCCCTTGGCCTCGATGAGAGAGATGATTGGTAGAATTAATTGTGGCTGGAGGGCCGAATGGGAATAAGTGGAAGAAAAAAAGGCGAGATGGAGGAGGTGGGGGTATCTGGCTTAGTGTTGTGTTTCCTTCCTTTAAGCCTGGCACTAGAGGATGTTTAAGTTGTTTTTATGCACTCAATCTTTTTGTGTCTTTAGATTAATAGTAGTCCAGAGTTACATCAATCCTATTCTCTTTCCTAGTTTTGTCTTTCTTTTCATTTGTGATTTACACCTGTGTGCTTGGAGGGAAGAGATAAGCGAGGCAAAACGACAATCATAATGTAACGGCCTCCTCAGCTCCCCCGACAGTAATGCCATCAGAACATAGTCTATATTCTGCAGTGAGGTGTCATTAAATGAGATAAAAGAGGCTGAAGAATAGGGACATACAGTTTTTGTGTGTCTCTGAGTGTGTGTTTGTTTTAGAAGATTGTGAATAGATAGATGCTGTGTCCTCTCCCTTCTCTCTAGGCTCCAGTGTAATATCTGATATCTGAGCTCCTGACACAGCAAAACCAGTGCCCTTCTTCTTCTCACTGCCTTTTCACCTTTCTTGTCTCCTAAATTAACGGCAATACATTTTCAGCACGAAACAGGTGATAGAGCAGAAGAATAATAGAATAAAAGTGGATTGTAACCACAAATCGAAACCCCACAGAATGTAAATCTTAATCAGCAAAATCTGACTTTACCTAAAAGTTAAAAAAACAAAAGCAGTTCTGGGTTGTGAAGCTTGTGAAGCAGAGTGACGTGTTAGTGTTTTCTCGCTCACCAAATAAAGGGTCTCCATGAAGGATTTATGTGCTGGTTTTATGGGGTCGCATCATAGAACGCCTGTATGGGAATATAAGAAGTTGGGGGTGGGGTGTGTGTGTGAAGGGTTTCGGGGGTTAGAGTAGTATGGTTCTGGGGAAGCTGTCTCATCATTTATTTATACAATCTACAGAAGAAGGGGTTAGTAGAGAGAGGGGGGCTGCCTTCTACAAGCCGCCCTGGGAATACTGTAGGTCAAGAGTTGTTTTTCTAGCTACCAGCACAATTCTTTGTCTGAGAAAGGGAAGGCAATGAATGAACGCACTAGTCTGCACTGGATCTACTCCTCTTATAGCTTGTTGTACCCAAGAAGCTTGATACCCTGGATGCACTGCTGTTGAGACACCTCCTTCTCCTGCTTGTTAAGACAGTCCAGTGATTTAGTTGTTGATGCTGATGATGCTGAAACAAAGAACAAATGCTTGGGTGGCTGAGCTGACTAATGGATAAGTTGAGAAAAAATGTATCATAAACGATTCATTATTGAGTGAAAATACCAAATATTTGGTGGTTTTAAAATTTTTTAATTTTATATTATTGTAAATTGAATACATACACATAGTGTTTATTTACTTAAGTTTTTGTTCAACGGTATATATCAAGACATCATTTTGTACATAACTAATTATTAACTAATGTATATAAATGTCTAAATTAAAGTGAAAATAACATTTAATCAGCTCATAATTGTGTAATATTTTTTTAGGTAAACAAACCTAAAGTATTGCGTTTATACGATTTATATGAAATAATGATATGAAATGGACAAATTAATGAATTCTCATATTTGTCTGTTAAAACTCTAACCAGCAAATATTTGGTATTTTTAATTGATCAAGGAATTGATTTCTCAACAAGTGTGGTGAGGAAACAAAATGTAGCCTCACTGCTGCTGGCACTTTATGGTTTATGGTTGTGATTTACAGTTGTTAAATGTTCCTAAATCTAATCAAACCACGTATTGATTTTTCTGTAGCTTTAGATAAATAAGATCCTAGATACACAGATAGATCTTTCAGCTGTTGTTAATTCTCTGTCCTATTTGGTCACTTATAAATTAACATCATAGTCACTGAATGTCCTCACATATACTGTAAACACAGGTCCATTTAGTTCTCTGAGGGCAAAGGGCAATAGTGTTTATTGTTGAGCCTCAGTGCTGAAGTACTGTCCAAACACACACACACACACACAAAGCAGGGACATATATCACTGCACAGCCCAACAGGGACCGAACCATTATTCGCTACTGAGGTGCTCCATCATCATCTCTTTGTCTTGGTCTCACACACTCACACACATATACACACACAAAGCGATCCCTCTGGAGACAAGAGTCCAAGACTTAGAGGCACTGACGGTTGCTCATCTGGGAAAAATTATTTATATATTGAAATGGGAATTTATCAGGTGTCCTGCATTGTATAACAAACACAATACAAATGTTTTAGGGTGGTTTATGGCATCTGTGTAGAAAGTCAAGAAAATAATGATTGTTGAATTAGATTTTTCACATTTTATATATTTGGTCTGAATACTAAAGCTTTTCTATCTTGTCACTCTGTTTAAGTTCTCATTTTCCCATGAAGTCCAAACTTTTATCTACCTTCAAATCCCTTTGGAGAACGCTGTGGGACTCGAGAAAGCCATGTCTGTTATCATCCACCCAGACCTGTGATAATGAGAACCCATACTGTGTTGCTGAAAGAGAAGCTTTCAGATTTACATAAACACTGACACTAGATATTAAATTAAACATACAGTGGATGTCTAAGTGGCTGCATGAATTCAGAATGTTTTTGTAATTAGGTTTCATTGCATTTACACTGTAGTACAGTTCACCTTAGGAGGCCGGTAAAAAGTTGAGACAATCTAATGATGAGCTGCTAATGATGCTTGTTTGTGCTAATGCTGGTTGAAGGTAAAGTGTGTGGCGGGTTGAGGGGAGATAGAGGACACAGTTGTTTCAGCAGCTGCAGAGTCATAGTCTGTTGGTGAAGCCTCAGTAAAACACAGCTGTACGGACCAACCTTTGTTCTTAAACCTCACATCAAATGTATGAACAAAAAGAGATGTGTGCATGTAGTGATACGTGGATATACACATGCACACCTCCACTGATGCGTTCAGGTCAGCAGGAAACAAAGAGACGGGGGTGCAAGGTAATTTCATAACCCCTGCTATACCTGCAAAGTGCCTTCACATCTACACTTTTATCCACCAACACACTCAATCTGTTAGTCATAGTCCAAGTGAGAAAAAAGGTATTTTCACAAAATATATTCTTCCAAAGCATCTCTCTGAATGTAATTTATTGCTTGACATGATTTTAGAAAACAGAAACGTTTCATCATAAAATGTAATTTTCTATGAAATTATTGTCACGAATAATGTTGACGTTTTCTTGTTTTTTTTTTTCTGAACTCCACATGGAGGCCTGGGATCAAATTCCACAAGACAATCCCAAAAGGATGTTAAATGTTTTCCCCCCAGATTAAGTGTCATCAGGAGGTTGAGATAGTTTCATCAGTTTACATGGTACATCACAGTTTAAATGGCTGCCCATAGAAGGAAAATCCCAAGAGATCTCCAAACAGGTGTTTTAGATCAGAAGCTTTGTGACAAGTGGTTTCTTTTTAAGAAAAAGGTTTTGAATTTGTTGAACTGTGGGGCAGGGCAAAAAAATGGTATACATTATTTTCATCGTAACAATATAACAAATGTTCTATAAATGTTTGATGTAATTCATTTGAATCATGAAGGAATTAGCACTTAATTTTTCTATTAAGATAATAATTTTGTTGAGGAAAAGGGGACTGAATAAATATTTTACTTAATTTTTCTCATGTATATTTATTGAAATAATAATTTATCATAGTTTTGAATGTTCTACCTCAGATTTGTTAAGTAAGCCACTGTTTGTTATGTTCTGACCGCAAAGAATAGTTTAAAACCATAGTTAACCATCTGGTTTCTTTCACTTTCACTGAGGAGCAAAAATCAGCCTTTAAACTTGAAAGAAATAATGATTTGAGATTTATTGTGATAATTAGCAAATCGATATTGAATGATGTGACATCTTTTACTATGATAATAATTTTGGCTGTATTGCTTAGCTCTACCTAAGTAAAAATAATTTCTTGGATATCAGATGTATTTTAAACCTCATGTGTGATGTATAGGAAACATACCATAGATTCACAGTTCACTTAAACCTCCTGTACTCTACGTCTCTATCCTTCAGTGCTCTTTCATACACAGTGTTCATTAGCTGTGTAACCTTTTACTTTGAATTACAGTACAGCTCCGTTTGCTGCTTGCCTGCAGGTTAGTCCATTAGTCATTCTGTCATGGCACACTGACTGTTCAAGTTCTCTGTCGTTCAGCTAACCTGCTAGCCAGCTGATCAGTCAGCAATTCAAGCATGCTTCCCTCCATCCATCCAGTCAGTCAGTCATCCATTTATCTGCAGCAGCCAGCCTGTCAGCCTGATGGCTGTAGGCCTGAAAGAGTTGTGACTGGAGCTGAACTGTGCAATTGTGTAGAAGTGTGAGGCAGATTGGAGACCATCTGCTTCCTTAACTGTCTCTCTCTCCTTCTTTATTGTCGGTCTACATTTCTTTCTCTTCCACCTTCAGCAACTTCATCTTCTCTTCCTCCTTTCATCACCCTCCTTAATTCTTATCCCCTTCTTCTCTTGCCCTCTTTATTAAGTGGGTTTTTCAGGAGCTCTGACATGCTAGTGACTTATTCAACCAGTTACAGTATCTCTGTAGTATACATCTTTCTGACATTTCCCTCCCTCTTTTACTTAAACCCTGGTCTGTCCTTACCACTGAATCTGTACCATCATCAAGGTACTACCTGTTTCCTTGTTCTCTGTCTCTCAACTCTGTAAAAGTGGAAGTTTGTTCTTGCTTAGAATCTTCTACTATAATGCAGCCCCATTTTTTCAATTGTTGCTATTACCATAATGATGTTATTTTGGATGTTTAACGAGCACTACTGGCGGCCCCGGTTGCCCCGGCCTTTCTGTGTGGAGTTTGCTTGTTCTCCCCGTGTCTCCGTGGGTTCTCTCCGGGTACTCCGGCTTCCTCCCACCATCCAAAGACATGCAGTCTAAGTTAATTGGTGACCCTAAATTGTCCTTAGGTGTGAGTGTGAGCGTGAGTGGTTGTTCGTCTATGTGTGGCCCTGCGATGGACTGGCGACCTGTCCAGAGTGTACCCCGCCTTGCGCCCGATGTCAGATTGGCTCCAGCCCCCCCGCGACCCTGTATGCAGGATAAGCGGTTGACGATGGATGGATGGATGACGAGCACTACTTTGATACACTCAGGATTTGGCTAACATAGAGTGAAGGGTATTTCTGCTGTAGGAAGTTTTTCTCCTTAGGATTTGTCCTTCTACAGTATACTTTACGCCATACAGTGTTTTCATCTGCAGAACATGGTTTAATTAACTTATAATTGATTATCTTCACAGGTGTAGAGGCATTTCTCATTTATTTTTCTTGTAAAGCGGTTGGACTTTGCATTTATTCACCTTTTCCTCACAGGCCTGCTGCACATGTAGGTATGTGTGAGTGCTTTTATGTGAATAGAGCAGTGATATTGACAGGCGGCAGCCTGGGGCATCTCTTTCTTATTACTGTGTTTAACAAAAAGCCTCTCCATCCACCAGTTACAGGCTCACTTTATATAATAGCAAATGTTTACAATGTGGTATTGTTGTTGGATGTGTGCTGTATGTGGGCTTGGCAGGTAACTGGCCAATGGCCACATTTTAAACTCTGTCAGGTGTCAGGTAGCCTGCTGTGAATGAGGCAGAGGATTATTTGAGACAGAGCATCGATGCTGATTGAATTGGCTGGTCTTGAAAAAGACATGCAGGGTTTTGTCAGACAGAAGAGAGACTAAAGGAAGCTGTTGATGTAATTGTAACACCGAATGGCTGTCTGTTTGGCTCGGTACAGACGAACCTACAAGAATGCACCTATACAGGAATAAGTTTTTGGGATATTGGCTGAGTTGGACCAGTAGGTCATGAAAACATAAGAGACCCTTTGTTCAATCCAGCAATTGCTTACACTGTGTTAACTGATAGCAGGCAACATCATTCAAAGTTATGAGATTTGTAAAATGTTTGTTTATGGATTTAAATATTGTGACAAACTACTCCTTCACTCACACACACAATACTCACACCAACTTAAGATCATTCAACAGTTATTTCAGCTATTTAACAGTAAAGCAAAGCTTTCACACAATATTGAAAGTTAGACTTTATTTCACACTAAGCTATAATAAATCTACTCTGCATGATTCTTTGAGTAAAGCAAAATTTTGAGAAGACGCACGCACACCCAAAACTGTAAAACCAACAGGGGAACACCTATTATAACTTACCATGATGTATAATAACATGTAAGCATGGAGAGATCTACTTGGTACATGTGGGTGAGTTTGGTGTCTATAACCTTATTACTCTGTTTTGGTCCTCCAGTATGAGTACCGCTGTATTTTCACTGTTCTTGTTACCATCCTTTAGAGAAAGTTTTGACATGGCTTCACCTTTCAGTGTGTCTCACCACAATAAAAACTGTGCTTTGTCATTGCTTATCAGCTATGAGGCGTGAGTGTGTGTAACTGTATATATGAGAATTGCCAAAAAGAAAGAAGCAACATAATCACCTTTCTTGTGTCAAGATTATAAAAGAGCAACAGTGCTTTATATATTACATACTTCAATTCTTTTCATACTTTAATTCTTTTGTCTTTCTTCTTGTTCTTTCTATAGTCACAGATGAAGACACAGTGAAGAGATACTACGCTAAGTTCGAGGAAAGGTTTTTCCAGACCTGCGAGAAGGAGCTCCTGAAAATCAACACATTCTATTCAGGTATTTATTTATTTCAGTTGAGGTAACGACTGATGCTGAGTCTATACAGTCAAAGTCAAATGAGGAAAGCAGTTTCAGATCAAATAACTGAAACAGTTGTAATGTGATTATTGGGCTAACAGTCAGAGGAATGATTGAATTGACTGTGTTAATGAACCATCTGTACCAACATGAAGCAAGATCACCATCATTTAATAAAAAAGGATTTTTAATGATGATTGAGTCTGCTCTGCGATAATGCTTCCTTCCTTCCTAAACTCTTGACCTGATGTGTTTTTTAATAATTATCTAGTACAAACCAAGATATAAAGTTATAGGTATCATCACCTATCATCATTTGAGATATTAGAGTTGTAACACAGTTTATTTACTCTGTAGTAATCTGCCTATTTCAGTGCCAAATGACACTGCATCTGATCTTGGTCATTTGATTGAAGCAGCCAGTGGCTGTCAGGTTTAGGGGAGCAGGCCTGCCTGTGTGTATTTCAGGGAGCAAGGGGAAGTATGTGTGTGCTGTGTAACATGAGATGTAAGCCATAATATATTCTGGTATTCTGGTACCAGAAGGTTGCCTTCTGGTTTTCAGCTTCAGCTCAAGGGGAAGTGGGAGGTATCTAAAGCCGGACAGTACTTCCTCTAGAGGCTGTTTGTGAAACTACAGGTCAGATGAGGGCCAAGGTTGTCTGCCAAGATTGTTCCAGCTCATAATGATGGGAAATAACTGGCAGATGAAAAAGAAAAAAGAAATCATCTGCAGATCTTGTTAGCAGGAGGTTGCTGTACTGAAGAAACTTTATTTTGTCTCTAACCTCAGTGGACGTCTCGATTACTGACATGCCATGTCTTGTTAACTTGTCTTTTGTTATCCTGATCCAGTAACTGCTGCAGATAATAACATAGTTCCTTTGCTTTGGACAGAATAGTATGTAAGTAACACTTTAAGTCCCCCTATTAAGCACTTATAAACAATATGTAAAATTTATTAAATAGGTTATAACACTATAATGTAGTTTTCAACAGACATAAGGACATTTTGAAGTGTTTATTAATGTGTAGTGTTTGTCAGGAAGCCTCTTTCTCCATAATAATGTAACTAATTAATGCGTTATCTGTTTATACATCAGCCTCACCTTATGGGTTTTTATGAGTTATAGTTGTCGACAAGTAGAGTAATACACACTAATATCTGCTTATATCTACAGTATATTAATAGTCAAATAGCACTTTTTTGAAAATGGAACATCAAAATGGTCCTCAGAGTTGTGAGGCTTTTGATTTTTGTTATTGTCTGTCTATATAAATAAAACAGGATAAGAAAACAAACTCTTAGTTGCCATTTCTGATCTTGTCAGTGCTACATGTGACATGTGTCTGTTTGCAGCAGAGTCACATCACATTAGTATTACAGTCAGTGAGTCACCGTCTCCTCAGCAGACCTGAGCTGTGAGGTTGGTTAAATGTTGTGTATGAAAATATCAGCATTTCCTTCCTGCTCTCAGGCATCTTGTTTATCCTCCACACACAGGACGATGAAGCAAGAAATTGCAGAGTTGTGTCCGACAGGCAGCTTTATCTGATACCAGTTACTGTGTGTGTAGGTGTGTGTGTGTGTGTGTGTGTGTAGTGTGTAGCAGTTTGAAAAAGCTGGTTATGTTGTGCAAGAGAGAGAGCAGTGGATAGATGGAGATAAATTGTGTGCTGACTTTACATAAGACACTAGCCTCCACATACCTCTTTCTCTCTGTATCTCCCTCTGAAAGGGGTCCTTGACCTCTGATGCTTTGCGCTGAAAACACTTTCATCTTGATGGGTTAAACACACACCAAAAAGACATTTTTGCAGACTGTTATTTTAATAGAATATCCTTTCACCCTTTTTGCTCCTGAAAGTTGAGGAAGAACGATGGGTTATTCTTCTCCACTAAAGCCATACCAGTGGGAATGTAAACTGTCTGTTTCAGGTTCATTAGCCCCTCACAGATGAACTATCTAGCCAGTGGTACTGCAATCCCATACCTGAGATTTAATGTAAACCTACCTGCGTTAGGCAGTCAGGGTCTTGACTTTCTCACGCCTCCTGCTGTTGTCATGTGTTCACCCAGGCAGTTTGTGACGGGCTGTACAAGTCGAGTAGAAGGATTACTGTGCGTTTGGACATCAAAGAAAAGCTGTGGCATTCCTGTCCAGTTTAGGACAGAGGAGCAGCTATTGGAGAACTCCCGTCTAGACTAAAATGGCAAAAACGAAGACTTAAAACTCCGGAGAACCTTTTAGTGCGGACGAGCAAAAACGGAAGTCTTTACGGCTAAAATCCACTGACAATAGATGACGCAGCCACTCACGTTTGGCTCTCTGATTGGGTCTTATAAGTCATGCAAAGCAGAAACACAATGCTACTGAGTTTTTGACTTGGTATTTTTATTAAAATATTTTGTAATGTGCAAATAACACTTGTACTGTGTATATTGCTATATTTACTTAACGACGATTCCAGTCTGTTTTCTGTGGCCACAGTCGCTTTAAACTCCTGTGTTACATTCAGTAACAGTCCCAGCTCATTATTGGTCCATGCAAAAAAAAATCTGGTGTGGTTCTTCGTCTGTAGTAGGCTACTTTCGCCAAATCTTATGTAACTATGGAATAGACAATGTGTTTCATGTTTACACCGGCACGCGCATCCCCAGTGTACGTGAACGGCCACTAGATGTGCGTTTTCAGTTGTTTTAATGTAGACGGAGATCAACTCTGATATGCAGCTAAAACTCTGGTGTGGACGGAGATCATATTGGTTTGAAAACTCCGTAAAACGGAGTTGTGTTGATGGGGCCTCAGTTACCCAGACCGTCAGGCTGGCAGTATGCTTCAAACCAAACCAGATATGGTGTGTCATCAGACTGCTGTCACACAGCAATGTTCTTATTGTGACTCCAGGTCTGCTTTTAATTATTTCCACACCAGCTAACTTAAGCAGGAGTAGGCATGACTTGCAAGTTTAGGGCTTTATATTGAAACTAGTTAACTGTAAATATAAAAAAAAATCCTTATCCATCAACAGTCATGACATTGTCGACCAGTTAAAAGCCACAGAGTTGTAGTGGTGATGAAAGAGGATATGACTGAAATCAGTGAGCCAGCCTGCACACTGACTAGGAGTGTGACTAAATATTGTGCCACGAGATATTAAAACGTGACAATATCTCACTGGGATGAAAAGCTGTCTCACGATATCAGCATGACAGAGTCTAAGAGTTAAATTAGCATAGAAAATGCCCCCCCTACTTTTAAATAATTTGTGTGGCAGCGTTTTGGGTACCTGGTGGAAACAGTAAACGGCGACAGAGTGACAACAACAATATGAACAATATGTAAGCAACGTTTCAAAATGCACCTACATTGTTTTGCATTTTGTGACTTTTAGTTGAAAAAAAGGGACTATTTTTCCATTAAGATATTTCATCATTGAAGATTTCTTAAAGATTGTGTTAAATATCATCTTGTTCTCATGAACCCAATATCATATATGGTCTTGTCTCTTGAGCTAAGTGTATCAACAAGTCTGTATAATGATGGTCTAATGAAATCAGGAACTCAAACTGCTGTACTTCTATTTTTAGCCGATCATTCATTAGAATAGAAGGAGAAATGGGCCATGGACAAATTAAAGGGGCAAGAGAAGATGTGGGCTTCATTGTTCAGTGACTGAACATGCTATGACTTTTTGACTTGTTAAAAAAACAAGAATAAGTAGTAGGAGAATGAGGGCTGATCTGTGTCAGAAAAGTAGGTAGAGGGGCTTGGGAAGTTAATGAAACGTAGGTTACTGCCCAGGACCTGTGTGATTCCCTCCCCTTCTATGCTTCTCTCTCTCTCTCTGGGTATATTAACCTATCTCTGACCCAGATAATGGTTCCTCCCTCTGCAGCATTTACATGTCAGCTCAGCCTAATAGTCTCCATGCTTCTGCTTCCTGGAAAAGACAGCAGGAGAACAGAGGAGACAGGGTGTATAAACGGTTGTTGTTTTTTTTGTCGTCATCTTCTCTGTAATTGCTCATTTTTTAAACCTGTCCTCTACAAAGATCACCAAGGTCAAGCTGAAGCAGCTAGTTGATGTCTCTTACCAGTAGTTTACCAGGCAAAAGCTAATCTGAAGGGTTTTCTTTCTACTCTCCCTCAGGCATAATGGTTAGATTAACAAAACACTAGTCTAACAGAGTGAACAACTGTTTGCTTAACATAAAAAACTGTGCTTATTAATGCTATTGATATATATTGTTAGTGAATTGTTTTATGTACTTAAAATGTACTTTTAATTTCCCTCCCAGACAGTAATATTGACCAAATTTAATTTAATTAATCAAAACCAACAATACAAAGTAGAACAAGACTCAACATGAAGTAATTTGGTCAGACCTCATACAATACTAAAATACTGAGTAAGAATAGTCCGTAAGATATACAGGGGTTAAAAGTAGAATTTATCTGCACAGCTTCTAAATGTGTGTATGTGGGTTATAAAAATGCATAATTATGGTGTAATATAAGCACCACAATAAGAAGTAACAATAAGCCATACAAAAACCAAAACCCTCTTTAATTCTTTTCTTGTCTTCCGACCTTTAGAAAAGCTTGCTGAAGCCCAGCGACGTTTTGCCACGCTGCAGAATGAGCTGCAGTCTTCACTGGACGCCCAGCGCGAGAGCAACGCGCCACCTGGCCTGCGGAAACGCAAGACGATGTTCCACCTGTCACAGGAGGAGCGCTGCAAACACCACAACATCAAGGACCTGAAGCTAGCCTTCAGCGAGTTCTACCTCAGCCTCATCCTGCTCCAGAACTACCAGGTTTCAGCATGCACACTCATGCATTCTCAGACACACCTGCATTCAAGGTTGAATCATGATTCAAAGAAATTAAAGCAATGTAAAAACAAAAGGAAGGGAGAAATCTTTAGAGTAATAAAATTTTTACATAAATAAATGTGCTTTGCCGTAAATAAACCTTCTTGTCTGTTTGTCTCGTATGGATATGTAACAGTTGTTTTCTTGTTGCTATGCACAGAACCTGAACTTCACTGGTTTCCGTAAAATCCTGAAGAAACATGACAAGATCCTGGATACTTCTCGCGGGGCCGACTGGCGTGTGGCTCATGTGGAGGTGGCACCATTCTACACCTGCAAGAAGATCACACAGCTCATCTCCGAGACAGAGGTCCCTGCTCGCACATACACAAATACAAACTATGATACAAAGATGCTGGTGGAAAATAAAACACACACATAAAATCATTGTTGTGTGTGTGTGTGTGTGTGTGTGTGCGCGTGTAGACGCTTGTCACCACAGAGCTGGAGGGAGGAGACCGTCAGAAAGCCATGAAGAGGTTGAGAGTTCCTCCACTGGGGGCAGCTCAGGTCAGAAGTGCATCTGGTTACACTGGAAATCACTTAGTTATATGAGCCTAATTTGTGCCTCTAAACCTTTTGGACCTCTCAAGCAAATGAATGCTTGCAATGCAATGAGGACCACAATGGAAATAAGTTGGTAACTTTCGTCTGTTATCCTCGACAGTTCTGATAAATGTAGATTGTCACTGTGGTGGCATCTTTTTATTCATTTATTTGTGTTACTGTACAATAAAATCTTTCTTGCAACCTGCATATACAGGCTACAAATGCAGAACAGTCCAATAATATCAAGCATTTTCCCTCTTAACTTTGTTTCAAATTACCTGAATACAAATTTGGTGTCCCTGCCTGAGAGTATCCCATCAAGAATAATCTTTGTATTTATCATACTGTAATGAGTAAACAAAAGGTGAGAGGTTTGTTATGAGAGAAATAGAGAGAGGAAGGAAGATGGGAAGAAACAAAGAGAGACAAAACATGAGAGCCTCAAGTATTGATTTTATAAGTGCCTTTCCATTGTTGAACAGACAGGATATCTTTCAGAAACAATCGAGGCAACTGGCACTTTACCCTCCTATGTTATATCTATACTGTTATTACTACATTAATTACTGTCATGTCTTACTTCAATTATGCTATGTGACTATTGATCTTTCCATTTCCCTGCAGCCATTTGTGTTATAAATATATTCAAGCAGATAAAAGGAGTCAGAGTGGCTTTATATGGAGACACTTTCAATAAATTGCAGTTACATGAATTCGCAAAAATCCCTGTAATCTATATGCATATACAGTGTCTGTGATTGTGTTGCATATATACACTGTTTAGGTGTCTTATTAATTAATATAATGAATAATGTTTTTCTGTTTTCCTCTCTGCCTGGTTCAGCCTGCTTTGGCCTGGACAACCTTTCGTGTCGGTCTCTATTGCGGCTTCTTTATCATTCTCGCCATCTCCTTCGTTCTCACTGGTAAGTCACGTAAACATTCGGATTCATACATTTTTTGTCCTGTTGAGCCCTACACAATTTTTTTATGTGTCACTGTAAGATATCTGGTAGATTAATAGGGAGCATGATTGGCAGGTATTTATTGTTGTTTTCCCTCAGATTTGTCTCAGAATATCCACTGTGTTTTTATCAGGTGCTGTGTTCATCCGCTTCGAGAACGTGTGGCCACTGGTGCGGATCTATCGGGGCGGTTTCCTGTTGATCCAGTTCCTCTTCTTGTTGGGCATCAACACTTACGGATGGAGACAAGCAGGAGTCAACCATGTCCTCATCTTTGAGATCAATCCCCGAAACAACCTCTCCCACCAGCACCTGTTTGAGGTCAGAATGGAGAAACAATGGAAACAATTATTTTACTGAGTGAGAGCCCCGAGCCTTCAGAAAATAAACCTTTTCTTTGTAATGAAGAAAACCAGCTTTGTTTTCAGATTGATGTGGGCAATAATGCATTTGTTAAATATGGATTCAGAATGAATGGGGTTGTTTAGTCATTAGGGTAATCCAGATTCAAGAAATACATTACCATGTAAAATAAGAAGATTTTATTCAGCAGAAACAATACATACCACATGTCCACAGGGTTTTAGTTATAGTCTAGAATGAATTATTCAGATTACCTTGTTAATTGTGATTATGTGTCAAAAGTGCTTCCTTTTAATGTCAGTCTCTTCTGTTTCTCTGCAGATTGCTGGTTTCCTGGGTGTGTTGTGGTGTCTCAGCATCCTCTCCTGTCTCTACTCAGAGTACACCTACCTCCCCATGCAGATCAACCCGCTCATTCTTTATGGCTTCATGGTGCTGTTCCTCATCAACCCCTTCAAGACCTGCTACTACAAATCACGTTTTTGGCTCCTCAAGCTGCTGGTCAGTCCACTCATTTATTTACTGGAGCTTTTCTTTCACACTGTGCAACTTTAGTTTGACTTACACCGCTGACATTTGAACTTTGGTGCGACCAATCATACTCACTCTGAAAATGTGTCTTTTTCATTTTATAAGAAGAATGTAATTCAAACTGGATAAATGAGCCTTACATTTAAGGTTCATGGATACAGAAAGACAAATGTTCACCACAGCTGTGAGCCAGCAGTAATTAACCCTTTACAGGACTACCATAACAAAATGAACCAAATGCAAACAAGATGTGACGATATTAGATTCCCTCTCAGTATTTGGACTGAATAACAGTGTCCCAAAAAGTTAAAAAGCTTTTTGTATCATATAATACAAAATTTAATCTCATACGTACTGTCTGCCAGTGAAGTGAAGACAAAGTCGTAGTTTGCTTAGGTTTTATACACTATATAGCAAAAGTTATGTGGACAACCCTGTCAGTATACTTTCGGTAGGGGCTGTTTTTTCATGGTGTGGTGTTTAATGGAAATCTTCATGCTACAGCATGCAATTTTAGACAATAGTTCATCCAGCAGTTTGTGTTTGACCTTTCAATAAGACGATTCTCGTGCACAAAGCCAGCTCAATAAAGAAATGTTTTTACCAGTTTGGTGTGGAAGAACCCGACTGACCCGCACAGAGGCCTAACCTCAACCCTATCAAAACCTTTGGAATGAACTAGAACAGAGATTGCGACCTAGGCCCTAACATCCAATATCGGTGTCTGATCTCACAAATTCTCTTGTGGATGAATGGGCAAAAATTCCCCCAGACACTCTAAAATCTTGTAGAAAGCCTTCACAGAAGAGGTATAGCTGCAAAGGCATAATAATGGCAACTCCATAATAATGCCTATGGATTTAGAATGGGATGTCGTAAAAGCTCCTAAAGGTATCCCAGTACTGTCCTTATCCATACAGTGTAAATAGAAAAATGTCACTGAAAAATGGTCACTGAGATGAAAGAAAACTATTTAAAAAAACAGTTTTGCATGAGCTATTTTTTTTTTGTTGTTTATTTTGTTTTTTACAGCTGTGTATTTTGCTACCGTATTGGGCTGCTGGCACAATTTACATATGTTGCGCGCGTGTTTGTATCGTTATCTCTCACAATGAATGCATGTACAATTCAGATATCCATCTCAAGTCTCGTGTTTACAAACCCTCCTATGTTACTCTGTTCTTTGTCTAAGCTGTGCTACAGGGCTGCCGGGGGGCGGCATGTAGAGTGTGTGTGTGTGGTGGGGGTGTAGTGAGACAGAGGGCAGAGGGTTGAGGGATAATAGAATGCAGCTTCATCCCAGGGGAGGTGGAGGTTTGTGACTGTGCAATCATTATAGGCATAGATCTATCAGTATGCTGATGCTCTGAGCTCCTCTGTCCCTCCTTCTCTTCCTCCTCCTGCAGCAGCAGACCCCCTCCTTATATTCCTGTCCTTTCCTTCACAGCTCCCCACAGTTTTCAGCAACGCTCCCTCAGCCAGCCTCCGCTGACGTGGCTCAAAAATCAATCTCACTCTTGATTGGTCCTGAGCAATCATAACAACCTACACAGAATTAGAGCTGAGGTGTATGAGGTGTTTTTCATGATTGTCATACATGTAGCCTCATGGAATAAGCAATAAGTGATTAAGGATGTTTCAGGAGAAATTGTAGTTTTATTGGAACAAACAGCCTGTTGTTGGTTTTCTAGCAGTGCTATAAAATGTATCTGTGCCAGGTGTGTTAGTTTCCTCTGACAATAAACACCAGACAGAAGACAAAGATTTCCTTATAGGACAAACTGCAGAGCTATCACCTGGATTACTAGTGTTTGTTCAAGAAATGAAAAGCTAACCACATCACTGCAGCAGGCTTAGCCGTGAGACATCCACACACAGATAGACTAGATATGGGTGAAATGGCCACTCGATCAATACAGACTTTGATTGACAGGTTACGAGAAATACGTAATGAGCTGATATGTGTAAAAAATAAAAAAAACAATATCCTTTAACATTTGCAGTGGATGGAGAGTGTGTGTGTGTGGGGTTTGTGTCTGAAAGCGTACATGGAGAGAGGCTTGCAGTCACTCCTGAATGTCAGATGGGGCCTAAGGGGGGTAAATGGAAAGAATCGAGTAGGGTTGTATCATTTTACAAAGCGTAGTCAATAACCGAGCTCCTGCCAAAAGTCATATCCCAAATAACATGCCCATAGAAGCCAAAGCGCGCCACAAAACACTGCCAGCTTGTTTCATGTGTTTGTTTTTATACACCGGTGAACAGTGACACACAAATAAACAAATACATGCACAGACAAAAGCATGACTCATTAGGGTGTCCTGTGGCGTGCTGATAAGGTAGTCTGGAGGCTATATCCCTGTGTGTGTTACAGATCATTTTTAGAGGTTTGTCCCTGCTTCTACTGAAGTGCTGTGACAATTGCACGCTAATTAATTGTTCGCTAATTCGGTCTCAGTGTTGAAAGCACATACACACAGTCAGAAATCACAGAAGTTTTATTTTGTAGCAGCGAGGTCAGCCAAGGTGATTTCTTGAATGCACCAAACATGCTGTATAAATGGGGAATGCATATGTTTTTGCTTTTATACAGTCTTCCCAGTTTATAGTAAAGAATGTTGACGTGCATGTTGAACTCACTGAGATAAGAATGAAAATTATTACAATGTAACGGCTCAACTCTATCTAATCACTTTTTCACCTTACTTCTTTTTACTCTTGTCTGTATCCAGTTTCGCGTGTTCACAGCGCCATTTCACCGGGTGGAATTCGCAGACTTCTGGCTGGCTGATCAGCTCAACTCGCTGGTGTTTGTCCTGATGGACCTGGAGTATCTTATCTGCTTCTACATCTTTGAGCTGCAGTGGAGCAACAGCAAGGGCCTGCTGCCGAATGTTCACGGTGAGACAGTAAACTGGAAAACATTTATTTAGCTGTAACCTCATACTAAATATGTAGAAACATCAACTTTATGCAGCGTTCATTCCTGTTCTCAGGTGGTTGTTGAAATGTAGGAGATTTTAAGGAAAATAGAACTGAAGCAGAAACATAGATGAAGTGTGTAGAAAGGGGGAATACCAAAAACATACAGTAAATTTAAACACTTCAACACAAAAAACCTTTACAGACTGATAGTAAAGAAAATAGATATTTATATATATGCTAATTTTTTTTTGGATTTGTTGGTTATCATAGTGTTAATAATTCACCTGCTACATCACATCATAATATGGAGATAAAGACAGAAAGCTTTTGGTTCTAACTGTGATGGACTAAGTTGACAGTGTGCCAGGCCGTTGAGCTGTCCTGTCAGACAATGTGATGTGAATATGGTTTTAAGTGCTGTCTGTCCACTCCACCAACAGTGACACTTCGGCCTCCACACAGCCAATTAACACGGAAACACGGAGCTAATGGAACGGAAATGTTTGGCCTCACAGAGGCCACCATGTGACTCTCATAATGATGAGCTTCTCTGTGCGAAGGGGAATGTGGGGAGGGCATTGTGGTGGTGAAAAGGCAGAGAAAAAGAAAAGGAGAAGAAGAGATTATAACATAATCATGCACATTTCTACTCTGTTCTAGACCCTGGTAACTACATATGCCACAGCTACTCGTACGGTCTGCGTGCCATCATCCAGTGTCTGCCCGCCTGGTTCCGCTTTGTCCAATGCCTGAGGCGTTACCGTGACACCAAGAGGGCCTTCCCTCACCTGGTGAATGCTGGGAAATATTCCACCACCTTCTTTGTCGTCACCTTCGCTGCGCTCTACGCCACACACAGAGGTAGGACACACACACTATATCTACACTATCTACATGTATTTGTGTGTCATGTACCCCAGGTATTAGGAGCCCAGAAGAGACAGAAGTCAGTCTGTCCAAAGCAATGTCATTTGTATTTTGCTGCTACAGGAGCATGTCAACAACACACAGGCTTTTGAGCCTTTGTATTGAGTCGTGTGTGTGCTCAGAAAGCAGAGGTGACCTTGAGTGCAAATGCCAGAAGTTGGCCTTGGTTTCCTTGTCAGTGCCTAGAGCTTTATAAAGGAAATGGGAAAGGATTGTCAAAGATAGCCACGGATAAACAAGGTTCTGCTCTCACAATATGGCCTTCAATCTGAGAGCAGGAGAGAGAGAAGAGACAGAGCAGAGAAAAGGGAGAAGTAGCTAAATAGAAAAGTACAGAGAAAGAAATGGAAATACTACCATGTGACATCTACTAGAAACAAGATTGGAAGGAGAGAAACAGGGAAAGAGAGTGGTTACTATTAAAAGTCAAGTCACTCTCCCTCTGACAGTTTCACAATTAGCCTGCAATTATTCTGATTCAGAAGTCATATCACAAAGCCATTCATGTTCAAAGGCACCGCACCCAGGCAATAAAAGCATCCCTTCAGCATGCATCCTTTTTATTTCAGTTCTCCACCCACACGACTCGTTTCGCTCATATATCTAAATTCCTCTCAGACGGCAGTTTATATATTTATTTGCAAGCAAAATGTCAGGTATGACACTTCTCCACCCTTTCAAAAGGCTAAATGTTATTTCCCAGCTTGACTTTATTCTTTTCTGATATAAATTCAAATCAATATGCTTGCTTCCTAAGCTGACCGCCAGTGATCTGATATTGAATGAACCAGGAAGAGAGACAGACAGACAGATGGACCTTTTTTCTTCTACAGCTTGGTAGGAAAGGCGTCCATTAAACCATATCCTCCTTCCTCCTCTGGTCTGAAGCCTGTAGACTAATGGCCTCTCTTCATGTGTTATTCTGTATGAAGCTATCTTTCATCCCACACGATAATTCAGGCTGAGACCAATCGCTGGTGAAGAGAAGAAGCAGGGCTGGAAGAGTGACAATTGCACATGTAATAGATGGTTGAAGAAATTGTGGAGATATTTTATGTATCCGCTGCACAAATTATTATTCTGGTAAATTCTAAAGCTTTTCATGAATAAATATGGACATCAATGTCAGAGTGTTCTGCATCCGAATATGGAAATGATGAGCAAACAGCAATAAAAGTAGAAATTACTGGTATAAAAAAAGCCTTTAACCCCGATACGTTCTGTAGGCTTAGTGTAGGCAGGACAGAAGATGCCCAGTCTGCCTGCATTACTGAGCATCTGCCAGAAAAAGACCGCACGGTGGTACCGTGTTCACACCGCTGGGTCCAGCTGTCAAAGGTGGCTGCAGTGTCTGTCAGTATCTGGCAGAGCTCCCAGCTTCTGTGGATGTGTCACCTTCATTGCTAACCTGATGGTTTCCGCGTGACCTCACTGCCTCACTCATTCCTGGAATTGTCCACATTTGCTCCGGGAAAGCATAATACTTAAACCATAAACGCAGCAAATAAATCATGGCCCTCTCTGTGACTGAGGGGTATTCAGTGTCCAGGTCCTCCATTTGCAAATCTAAAAATATTATGAGCTACAGTCTCTTCCAGGGCATGATGCTGTTTTTAGAAAGAAAGTTCCAAAGTTTTTTTTGGCTGTGTTGTGTCGATGTGGGATATGAGCATTGAATCATGTTTGATGTGCAGCAAACGAAGCAGGTTTCTACCCTAAGAGAAACGTTCGGTTCAGCGCTGTGAAGAACTGATTGGGTACCGTCATGAAACTGTAATCTCAGCAGATGCTCAGGGGCCTGTAACCAGAGAGATGATGGAGGAATTCCTGGTTTAGGCAGAATTCCTAAACCCTGTAAGATGCAGTGTAATGCCTGTCACTAAAGTAAAGTACTTTACTCAGGATCAATACCGGCTCTGCTTTATGTACTTTGGCTTGAGACTTATTGCTGTTTTAGATGCAGGGGCGTTACAGGCCTAATGCTAATTTAAACCTGTGGGATTTATCTCATGCACAGGAAAAGGCAGGAGAACACGATGTTGCATGGTGGGCGAAGAATAGCGCAAGCCTCTGGTAGAGAAAAGTTGTTTGGAGGAGGAAATTGCACAGGGTGAATTACAAAATGAGAGATCATAAATGAGAGAAAGTGCAGAGGTGTTTGTCTAGTCAATGCACACATGTTTTTTTTCCGTCTGTGACATCAATATGAAAAACTCCCCAAACCAGCTAAAATAACCATGACCATAGTCCTGCTGGTCTCTGTCAGAGACTGACCGTGGTGGTGAGGGCGGAAATAAATCGAGTCAAGCTGCAACAAAGGATCTGTAAATTTAGAGCTGATAGATCACAGAGGGGGAGGTAAAAATGAAACAGAGGGAGAAAAGAAGTAACGGAGAAAACAAGAGAGCACCAGAGTAAGGTGAGAAACATCAACGTAAAAGAGATGAGGAGTCACAGATTTAATAGAAATCAAAACACGTATAATGGTAGGAAATGGATGAGGAGAGGAGAGGAGAGTAATTACCAGCCCGGGGCTGAACACATGTATGCTGGACTCTGCTGGAATAGAGATGAGCCCAGATCCGACAGCTTTTATAACTTCATTTCATGTACTGACCCCTCGTTCATTATTGCTGCATACACACACACACACGTGCACACAGATACATCCTAGGTCAAACACACGTTAACGAATGACGATAAAAGACACGGCTCTGAGTCAAGTCTCTCTCTGCCTGCTTGAACTCTAATTCACCCCCGCTCCTCCTCCCACTACAGCTAATATATTTACATCTGGAGCCAGACACGGGCCGAGTTAACCATCTGATAAAGGTGCATCCTCTGTAAATGTAAACAATGGACCTTATGCAGGAATATGTGTGTCCTATAACTCTGCTCAAATTTGTTGTAAATCGCTTGATTCTGTGTTGAAATTAATATATTTGGTTGGATGAGGTCTGTTGTTGAGTAGTCTCCAGGTGCAGGTTTCTTAATTACCTTGTTGACGGATTTGGTTGCCATGGCAACAGATGAGAAATCACTGTGGTAGTGGGGACTGATTGTTCTTGTTGAGAACTTGTTTCGTTCACTGGGATGTGGGCCTGTTGCATAAAATGAGCCTGCCGAAGTTCTCTGTCTTTAATAGTGTCTAACCCCATGGGTGCCCGTGGACAACAATAGCAACCTTGTGTGTGAAACAGATTACTAGCAACTGAGTGAGTGTGACAGGAGCCAGTGACCACTATCAGCCCCTCCTGAGCATCAAATCAATGTCCATCTCACCATGCTTAACCTTTTAATGGTCATGGGGCTAACCAGACAGGGGGGAAAAAAACCTCAGCCCTGACAGAAACTGAAGGGTTATATATACTTCATCACTTTACAAGCCGCGTATATAATCGTGTATATTCTCCAGTGAAAACAGTGTATTGTCCAGGACTAAGTTTAATCTACGGCTGGGAAAACTAGGTGAGGCCGTAGGGACTACTTCCATCCCATCGCTCAGCTGAAAAAGCAACCAGCATAATGGGCCCAGCAGTAATTCTCTGTTAGAAATGTCCCCGCTCTGCTCCCCGATGTCTCGTTGGCCGGCAACAGGAAGAAGGAGTGACTGTGACAAATGGGAGCGAGCCCTGTGTCTGTCTGGTGGCCGCTGTCTGTTTGAGTTGTTAGACCACTAAGGAACAAGCAAATCACACCCACAGTGATTATTGACACACACACACCGCCCTGACATTATTCAGAACATCAAACAACTGAACTGAGAGCTTGTTAAATGCTCATCAGCTATGGGCAGGTCAACAAGTTGTTGTTGTTGTTATTATTATTATTATTATCATTGCAGCCAACATGTACTGTAGGTACTTGCCCTTTTGAGAAGCATAAACATTTACATGGCCAAGTCTTGTTTGGATATTAAAAGTAGGACAGAAGGATGTACCATAACTGACATTTATTCTTTCACAGCATTTGGACACTAAGAGCAAAACAAACATCTAGTGCATCTTATATTTTTTATGTGTATATAAATTATATAAATGCATATACAGTATATTTTACACAAGGTAAATCATATATTGAATTAAACAATGTATTGCAGTAATTGCCTCTGTTTATTACACCATTCTCTCCTTTGTTGATGATTGACACAAGTTAGGATACACACACAGTATTGGGATAAGCACAAATCTGCACATACGTTACAATAAATGCAGTTTAATAATAATAATAATAATAATAATCCTTATTTGTAGAGCACTTTTCAAAAACAAGTTACAAAGTGCTTTAACAAGTGTAAAGAATAATACAAAAAAAAAAAGATAAGAGCATGAAAATTTAATATAAAATTAGTAAGATACAATAAAATAAAAGGATAAATAAAGTCAAATAAGATCGGGAAAAGCTCTCCTATAAAAGTATGTTTTAAGAAGGGATTTAAAAGTTCACTGACTCAGCCGACCTGATTTCCTCGGGCAGGCTGTTCCAGAGCCTCGGGCCCTGACTGCAAATGCTCTGTCCCCTTTAGTTTTCAGTCGAGACTCTGGAACAGACAACAGACCTCTGCCCGAGGATCTCAAGGTACGTGCTGGTGCGTATGGGACTAAAAGGTCAGAAATACAAGGCGAGAGGCCATGAAGAGCTTTAAAAGTGATCAATAGAATTTTAAAGTCAATTCTAAAACATACTGGGAGCCAGTGTAGTGAAGCTAAAATAGGAGTAATGTGGTCATATTTCTTTGTTTTGGTTAAAAGCCTGGCAGCTGAGTTCTGGACAGTCTGGAGTCGATCAATAGATTTTTGGGTTAAACAGGTGAAAAGGCTGTTGCAATAATCCAGGCGTATATAATACAAAATGGTCCATTTAAAACATATACACAAACATATACTGTTTGTTTATTCTTCTGTATACTGGACACATGTAACTGTAGTAATAACCTCTCCTCCATAAAGAGGCAGCAGTAGTAGTTTGTACAAACCCCAGCTATTAATCATTGCCAGCATATTCATAACAGTAGGGTTCCATCTAGTGGTTGCACTGACTCACTTGAGTAAGGTTGTAGATTCTGTAAAGCTTCATTTAAAAAAACTGCACTTCCTATCATGCCAGATCTTTAAAGAAATTTTAGAGAAAGATCTTTGTGACATACTTACAGATAATTATTTAAATTCTGTTATCTGTAACCTGTTCTGTTTGTGTGTGCTTATT